>NC_137150.1:57133294-58333294 GCF_951394435.1 Stenella coeruleoalba
TTGTCCATGATACAGAACTCAGACTTTAGAGGCAGTAGGGGGGCCTCTGAATGACTTTAAGCAAAGCAGTTACATGACTGGATCACATTTGATAAATATCATGGGAAGCGTGAAGACAGAGAAGAGAGCCAAAGACAAAGCCCGAGGATGGTACAATATAGTGCAGTAGAGAATGAGGATCCAGAAAAATGAGATTGAGAATGCCTGGTTTTGAAGTAAAATGAAAACCAGAGAAGTGTGGCATTGTGGAAGTCTAGAACAAGGTGTTTCAAAAGAAGAATCTAGGTATATACATTATTAACCCAGGAACTTTTACTTCCAGGTATTACAAAACAGAAACACACATATAAGGAGGTATCTATAATAAATGTTTCCAGAAGGACGGTTTGTAACCACTGAAAAGTGGAAACAACTTGACGGTTTGTAATCACTGAAAAGTGGAAACAACTTAAGTGTCCAACTACAGGATAATGGATAAACTGTTCATACAATGTAACACTATACTGTAGTGAAAGTACACATCTTAGGCCATGCGTGTCAACATAAATGATTCTCATAACAAAATGCTGAATAAAAAGAACATGTTGGAAAAGAAGATACGTAAGAGTAATCATTTTAATCTGGGGGTTAAAATATGAAAACCACTACATTTTTTTATAGGAAGATACATATGTAGCAAAAGTTCAAAAAAGTGTGGGGCATGAACAATAAATACCAACTTAGTATAGTGGCTACATCTGGGAGCATAGGAGCATCTACTGTTGGGAAAGGACACAGCTTCAATTGAATTGATAATTTTCACTCTTGAAGCTAGATGGCAAATACACATGTTCATTATATTATTTTAAATACTTTTTATGTCTGAGGGACTTGAAAATGATTTTAAAACACCAATAACAAAAAAAGGAGTGGTTCACCAGGTCAGGACAGAGAAGTAATACTTGGATTTGAAAAGACACAGGTCAAGAATAACTTTGGTAAGAACCACTTCAGTAGAGGAGCACGGGATAAAAGGTCATATGAAGTGGCTTAGAGAGAGAATGGGAGATGTGAAAATGGAGACAACCCATATAGGCAGCTATATAGAAGAGTTCTACCATGACAGGGAGCAGAGAAATAGGGTACAGAGTTAGAAGGGGAAATGGGTCAACAGAAGATTTTTTTTAAGATGGCTTAGGCTTCTTTGCATGACAAAAGGAGGAAGTCAATAAAAACAAAAGAACAGATGATGCAGGAGCTAAAGCATAGCTACAGAAGCACAGTCCATAAAAAGGCAGAAGAAGATGAGGTACACAGGACTACAGGAGGGATCAACTTCAGATAGTGTCAAGCATTTTATTTCCAAAGCAGTAACCACAGTAGTATTCGAGCAGATATTGCATCCATACATAATGATAATAATGGCAATTAACAATTTTGAGCACTTATGTTACAGGCAGTATTATAAACACTTCATAAATATTATCTCATTTAACCTTCACAAAATCCCTATCAAGTAGGTATAATTATTATCCCTATTTTACATATGAGGAAACTAAGTTCAGAGAGTTAAAAATTTGCCCAAGAGCTTTCAGATAGCTAGGTAGAGGCTGCCCAGATTTGCATTTCTACATATATCCTCTATGAACAATATAGAACAATAAGAAAAACAAATAAAACTGCACAAAAACCATGTCCTCCATACAACTAGAAGCCACAGAATGTCCAGACTCCAAAATAACTGTAAGTGAAAAAGAAAAAACATCAAATCCCAGTGAGTAATCACTCATGCTCCTGCCACAAGCCTTCACAGTAAGTAAGAGCAGTCCAGCAAAAACTGAAGGACAGAGAAAAGAGGAAGCTAGCAGCAGGCCTAAAATTGCTTTATAACCACTACCAGAAAAAGTAAATCCCTTAATTTTATAAATACTAAAACATGATCCAGTCACTGACTGCTGGAGAGGGACTTAAATGTACACATGATCTGAAGTGGGTATCTTCAAAGTGGCTTCTAGAGGAGAAAAAAGGCAAAAAGGAAGGGAGAGGCACCCTTTGGCAACTGGCAGGTGAAAGGGAAAAGAAGCAAAACAGGAAAAGTTAGCGTCCTTCAGGACAAAACAGAACAAAGCAAAAATCAGAGGACATGCAAACACTCTCCTGACCACCGTTAAAAAAAAAAAAAAACAACACCTCACAAATTATTAAAGAACTGGACTTTGATACAGTGATGGAAGAGGTTGCCATTGAATAAAGAATCTCATAAACTACCCAAAATCCACATAATGAATAGACAAAAACAAATCAATTCTATACAAAGTTACTACCAAAAAAAGCAATACATCTCAGCAAATGAACCACCCCTCAAAAAAAAAAAAAACAGGGCTTCCCTGGTGGCGCAGTGGTTGAGAGTCTGCCTGCCGATGCAGGGGACATGGGTTTGTGCCCCAGTCTGGGAAGATCCCACATGCCGCGAAGCAGCTGGGCCCGTGAGCCATGGCCACTGAGCCTACGCATCCGGAGCCTGTGCTCCACAACAGGAGAGGCCACAACAGTGAGAGGCCCGCGTACCACAAAAAAAAAAAAAAAAAAAAAAAAAACAGAAGAAAACAACACTCCAAACTGAATTAAATATAGTATTCAAACAAAACTTTGAGGATATAAAAAATCACCTTGAATCAGGAATTCAAAATGTACAAAGAAAAATGGGCAAAACGTAATGAGAAATGAAAAGAAGGAAAATTAAACCCAGGAAAGAAAAAGATAATTATGCCAAAAATGAGGAGTAAATACAAGTGTCAAAGAATAGACTCAAATGAAAATGTAATAAGAGGCATTGAAGAAAGACAGAAAAGCAGTCAAGAAAATAAAAATGATACAAAGAAAAAATGTTAATGGGTCAGAGAGGAAGCAATGGAAATGAAGACAAGTAAAGAAGGAATAACTTATGTAAAACTGGAGTCCCTGAAGAAGAAAAGCAAAACAATCAAACAGAACTAATATTTGAGGGACTTCCCTGGCGGTCCAGTGGTTAAGACTCCACACTTCCAGTGCCGGGGGTGCAGGTTCAGTCCCTGGGTGGGGAACTAAGATCCCACATGCCACTCAGCATGGCCAAAAAAAAAAAAGAAAAACTAATATTTGAAACTATAATTGTCCAAAATTGTCTAAAATTGTCCAAAAGTAAATGAAGATCTGAATCTACATACTGAAAAGGCATACCAGGTATCTGGGAAAATTGACCCAGAACAGTCAAATCTGGGGTAGATCTTTTAAAAGGTATGAGACTTCAAAGAAAAAGAAAAAAGTCCTCAAGCTCTCCAGGCAAAACGATCAAATAACTTACAAAGGCCAAAGAATTAGAATGGCATCCACAATATGCAAAACAAGGCAATAATGGAGCAGGATTTTTAAAAAAATAAAGTGTGAAACAAGGATTTTATGTCCAGCCAACTCTTCCTATATCAAGTGTCAAGACTATAGAAAAACAGTTTTAAATATATAAGACCTTAGGAATTCAATACTTAAAAGTCACTCTTCAGAAACCTATTAGAGCTTCATTCAACAAAGAAATGACTGGGAAAACTTCAGCAAAAAGGCTGATGGTAAGTATTTTCATATGTCTAATTGTATCAAAGACTAAATAAAAGGTGAAGATGAGGGTGAAAGATCAATGTTCAAATATTATACATTATGATACAATGGAAATAATGCAACAAAAAATGGGAAGAAAAAGGAAAGAGGAAAGTAGAATAAGCTATTGATTCTGCAATAGGCAACTGTCGGGATACCATTAAAAACTGACAAACCAGACATTAAAACATTAAATAACCAAACAGGCTGGTAAAATCATTTTAAATAGAAATAAGAAAGATGAATAAGAAAATGAAATATGGACTACAAAGGATGGTATGGTGTGACACTTTTCTAAATATACCTTTATGTATGATTCTGACTTCTAGAACTATGTTAACATTTTACAGACTTAGAAAAAGAATCAAAGCCAACAAGAATTGGGGAAGACCCGAAATGAAATACATACAAACAGAAATAAGCCTAACTATATGAAAAAATAAATACCATAACCGCACTGAAGGCAGAGGGAAGAAAAAAACTATTCACATAGTCTCAAAGTATCTCCCCCATGATACTTATTAAGCACAAAAAGAAAAACAGTAACTTTACAAAGGACAGACCTAGCAGGTAGCACCTTTGTAAACTAAGTAACTTTGTAAAACAGTATTTTGACTACACACTGTAATGCTAAAGACAAAAAGAACAATGCACAAATATTTTCTTCTCATTAGTAGGCTTGTTTTTCAAAAGGACATAAGATTATCAATCCCTGAACTACTTTATGTGTACTGTGAGTGAATGAGTGTGTGTCTGTGTTGTGAATAATGAAAGTCCAGGTTTCTCACTATCAAAGAAAGGAGTTAAACATTAAGATAAGGTGGAAAGCTGGAATGAACACTGTCATGTTGTATTGAAATTTTAAGCATCAGCCTGAACTCAGTTTTCAATATGTGTACGTATAGATAAATACAAATGTATGTATACATACATATATATTACTAGCTCTGTCATGAGAAGATCTAGAAGCAATGACACTCCAGTACCAAAGGGCACACCTAACACTTAGATTTTGGTTTCTAAATACCATTCTCCAATAAAAGAAACCTGGCTCCTTGAAGAAATGGTTGGCATGGGGAAGGTACAACAAAATACTGGAATATTTTGTATTGTCAGAAAGTAAGGAACTATGCAAAAAATTATGGAGACCTATCAGAAGAACATAAGCAGCAGCCTGAAGGGACACACACTGGTCAAATGTGAGACGGTTAAAACATCAAAATAAATTACAGTAAGTGTTTATATCCCTGGAATAAAATAAGAATCCATAATCCATAGTGATATTCATTAATTAATTAACTAATTAATTAACTAATTAAGAAGAAAAAAGTTCTTCTTTAAAGTAAAATTCTAACTATAAATGTAGAAAGAATGATTAAAACAGAAAAATCACCATTTGGCAAACACCACAGTAATAATCGTTGCAGGGAAGAATCATCAATAGATGCTAAAATCACTGAGTAAAAATATAATGAGAAATATTCACGTAGTCTCAAAGTATCCCCTCATATGATACTTATTAAACATGAGAAGAAAAATAATAACTTTACAAAGGAGAACCCTGGCAGGCACCACATTAACCAGTGATCAAAGTTAACAGCACCAGTGATGCAAAATATTCACATCATGTCCTTCCCAAAATGAGGAACTGGGAAGGACACAACCTTGGTTCTATGGTATTCCTGTCCAAAAGACCACATAACCTGAATTTAAGCATGAGAAAACAACAAACAAACCCAAATTGGGACACTCTACAAAACAACTCTTCAAAAATTGCAAGATGGTAAAAAGCACAGGAAAACTTAACCCATCCAGATTAAAGAATACATAACAACTACATGCAAAATTTTATCCTGGATTGGATCCTGGAATCAGAGAAAGTACATTAGTAGACAATTGGTGAAATGTAAACAGTCTGTGGATTAGATAATATTGTTGTTATCAGTGTTGATTTCCTGATTTTGCTAATTACACTGCAGTTACATAAAATATAAAATTTGGAGAATCTGATGAGGTGCATTCAGAAATTTTTTAGAAGTGTTTTGTAAGTTAAAAGTTACTCAAATTAAAAAGTTAATAAAATAAAATACAACTTGCCCAAAGCCACAAGTAAATGCCAGAGCTGGGAACACGCTTGTTCCAGAGCCCATACCAACATGCTCCACTGCACCTTAGGACAACTAAACACAATTAAAGACTAACTCAGGTACCAGGAGCTGTTCTAAATGCCTTAAACATACTAACTTGCAGGTATTATAAGTATCATCATTATCATCATCATCTTCATGAGGCATAGAGAAATGAGGAAATATTTCCAATATCATACATCTAGTAAGTAGTAAGACTACAACTTGAACACTAGCTTAACCCCAAAGTCCATGATTTCATGTTCTTAACTAATATCCTATAAAACAGATGCTAGAAAAGAAAATAATAAGAAATCAAAAGATCCTTAAAAATTAAAGATATGATTGTCAAAATAAAAAAAATTCAACATAGCATTAGAATTTAAGAATATCTCTCAGAAATTAAAGAAATAAGAGAGAAGAGATAAGAAGTATGAAGAATCAATCCAGCTAATCCAAGATAGAGCTAACAGAATTACCGGGAAAAAAAAAAGAGACAGAAAATATAGAGAAGAATATTATCAAGGAAATAGTACCAAAGAAAATTCTCCAGAGTTCAAGAGAAACAGGAGTATGCAAACTGAAAGGATCCACTAGTGCTGACAGCGACAAATGAATAAAGACCCAGACCTAGACACATCCATCATTGTGAAATTTCAGATACCAAGGATAAAGAGGAAAGCCTAAAAACTTCCAGAAAAAAAACATCCAAATTAAAGTGGGTCACCCACAAGAGAATAAGAATCTGAATAAGATTTCTCTTCAGCAACACTAGGAAGACAAAAAACAAAACAAATCAAAACAAAACACACACATACACAAACACAAAAAAATGCAGTATAGCCTTTAACATTCTTAGGAAAATAATTTTCAGCCTGGAACTGAACTGTCAAATATGAAGATATAATACAGACATTTTTAGAAACACAAAGGCTCAGAAAAATTTATTTCCCATTCATCACTCCATCACTTTTTTATTTTATTTTTTTTTTGAAGATTTTTTTTTGATGTGGACCATTTTTAAAGCCTTTATTGAACTTGTTACAGTACTGTTTCTGTTTTATGTTTTGGTTTTTTGGCCACAAGGCATGTGGGATCTTAGCTCCCCAACCAGGGATCAAACCCACACCCCCTGCATTGGAAGGTGAAGTCTTAACCAGTGGACCTCGAGGGAAGTCCCTCCCTCACTTTAAAGAGAGAGATGTGTTGTAATACAAATTTATATTTATCCTTTCTTCCTTCAAGTAAGGTGAAGATGTACTCCAACAAAACAAGATTAAAAAAAAAAAAAGAAAACATGTATATTTAGAAATAGTAGCCTAAGCCATAGAGTAATGAAGAGAAGTTCAAAATTAACAGCTGTGCAGCAAAGCCAGAGGGCAACCAGTTGAGACTGGAGCAAGAAGATAGAGGGATCCAGAAGACGGGGCGGGGGGAAGGATCCCACACAATAGACAGAGTGTTCAAGAGTTGGAAGGGAAAATGAGGATATGATAAAAATACATTATGTAAGAAAAAGAAAGGAGAAAAGAAAAGCAATGAAAAACTATAGGGAATACAAAAATCTACACAATGAAGTCATGATCCAAATGTAAAATATCTAGTCCAAATTAGAACAGGAATCAGTGGGTTTCATGAAGATAAGTGAAACGGACTGTAAACAATAAACAGAAAGATTAAGAAACTAGTAGATTTTTTTAAGGCATAAGATTCTTCTCTGTATATTTTTTAAAAGTGTGAGAAACTCAAAGAAAAACAAAAAGCTATTTCAAAGTTATAATCCACATATGAAGCAAACTAAAATGGACATGATTTTGAGTAACTGGTGACTTAAAAGAAAGAGCTACCCATCTGAACACCTCTTTTAAGTAGCATGGAATCATGACATTGGACACAAAGAGAAAGAAACAGCTTTGCAGTGAATATTTCCCTACTGTTAATAATGCAAAAGCTGAATATCAATTTTCAAAGGTCGGAATCACCTGCAAATACGAAGCATGGGAAACTTAATTTGATTACAGAATAAACAAAAATGTGATAAACCTTGATAGTGTCAAAATAAAACTACAGCCAACCCAAGATGGGAGGTAGAAAGAAGAATGGAGAAGAAAGAAAAGGTAGGGGATGGATAAGGAAGGGAGAACAGGTGATTACTGCTTTTCATTATAAGTACTTTGTTCTATAGGCATTATTTTGCGAAAAATATCTTTTAATGTTTTAAGGAGAAAGCTGTTACCAGTGCAAATGCTACAAAGAGGTCAAGTGAGAAAGCTAGATCTGGCCTGTAAAATCACGGATGACCTTGAAAAGACCATTTCATGAGAATATTGGCATGGAAACCAGAGTATGGTGGGCTGGGAAATGAAGACCTGAAGAGGACAAGTATACCCAGCAGAACTCTAAGGACAGGAGAGAAGAAAAGAAAGGTTGCTAACAAGAATTAAAAAGAAAGGGAAGGTTGTTGTTGCTATTTTTATTTACATGGGGAAAAGACCTGAGCATGTTTTTAATTTGACTAAGGTAAAGAAGAGACGACAGGTGATGAAATCCAGAGTACAGGATGAGGAATCAGCCTTGCACAGAAGAAGGGATATCTATTCTTCTGAAATACAAAGAAATGAGGTAGGGATGGATTCAGTTTGGGAGGCGGAAAGGCGGTGAGATCCAGCTAACAGGATCACAAAGAGCTTCTTCATCCACTGATGAAGTGTATTTTGACCATTCTCAGTACACTGCAAGCTCATATGAAAAACAATCAGACAGGAAATTTTTGAAAACATAAAAATTAGCTGAAATTAGAGATTATGCTATCCAAAGCTGGGTGATCAATGTGAAAATGTATGTGCCAAAGTCAGTACTTTAAATTTGGGGATAATATCAGATGTATTCTCTGTATTATGAATTAAGATCACTACTTTCAGTATTACAATTCTAGAGCTACTTTTTCCTCCTGTGTTCTATCTCTCTTTCTTTCTTTCTTTTTTTTTATATTTTGGCTGCATTGGGTCTTCGTTGCTGTGCGCGGGCTTTCTCTAGTTGTGGCAAGTGGGGCCTACTCTTCATTGAGGTGCGCGGGCTTCTCATTGCAGTGGCTTGTCTTTGTTGCAGAACACAGGCTCTAGGCACGCGGGCTTCAGCAGTTGTGGCACACGGGCTCAGCAGTTGTGGCTTGCTGGTTCTGGAGCACAGGCTCAGTAGTTGTGGCGCACAGGCTTAGTTGCTCCACAGCAATGTGGGATCTTCCAGGACCAGGGCTCGAACCTGTGTCCCCTGCATTGGCAGGCAGATTCTTAACTGCTGCGCCACCAGGGAAGTCCCTATTTCTCTTTCAAATTAACCTGATTACTATGATAGGCTATTATTTGGCTACTAAATATTACAAATAGAAATCTATGTTTATGACAGATTTTTAAAATTTACCTTGAGTAACTAGTTCTTTTTCAAAAGAGTACAGGAATTTACAAAAAAAAATGGTTGACTTTATTTTAAAATGTAGATGCTTTAGCAAAATTTATCCATGCTTTTTGCTTTTTAAATTTCTGTTAATGACCTTCCATCCTAAAGTAGTTCTTCCTCTAGGCATTTATGCTGCTGAAACAGTGTTACGTTACTCCATGACAGGCTTACCCTAAGTAACCTGAAGCCTGCAGACGAATTTTAATAAAATGAAGACATGTTTTTCCTCCAAAGGTTTTACTTTAAATTATAACTAAAACCATAATTTTGAGACCACAAAAATATGCACCCTCATTAAAAATTAAACAACAGCTAAGGGTATTTTGAAGCAAGCTGACTGGGTTAAAAAGTCCTGGGAATAAAACTAAATCTGTGATGATCACTGATACGCATGGGTCATTGCTAAGGCAGCCCCAACTTAAGAACACAAGGATGGCAGGGAAAGATCGCAGTGAGCTTAAAGGGAAGTATTTATTGAGCAGTTTCCATTGTGTGTCCTGGATTACTGGAACATGATACAGTCAGACTCTAGTGTAACACCACTCAAACCAGACTAAGGGTTGTTTACAATACCCTGGGCAATTTGAAACTTTGAGATTTCAACAATGGCATCAACTAACTAAAACATTTTGAGTAGTGTAATCAACTGTGATTTATTACCTCACATGAATGTGTTTCTAGCTTATAAATAAGCTACCACTGACCCCTTTTATCTCACACATAATTGAAATAATGAATTTGTAGTCTTGGTATCACTCTGTATTAAAAATTACAAAGCAGGCGTTTAGAGTTGAAACAAAACCTTACTCCCACCATCTCACCAGCCATTAGCTTTATTAGTCTACAATCATTGCCATTCTGCCTATTTCTGGTTCGCAATAAGACTTACTCATTAGTCTTACTCCTGTCTTTAGCAGCCTTTTAAAATCACAGCCTATTCATGTACCCTTGGTGTAGTCTCTGATGCATCTTTCAGGCTAACATTTCTATGCTTTCCTTCTATGTTGGTTCATCCACCTCTAGGTTGTGTTCATGTTCTGATTGTTTATTATTCTGACTTACTCTTTGATCCACACTCTCTCATCTTGACATTTCTATCTCGTTGAAATCGAGATTTCACGTCTAAATTAGCTTTTGTCTATGCTACCCTAATGAAATTGCTCTGTACTTGTATATATGAACTGCTTTGCTTTGTTCCTCTGCCGAAAACTTCTTCTTTAAGAATTACCAGTGACATTGGTTTCATTCAAATCTTTGCTTCTAAGCTCTTAGGAATAGGCTTTTATTACACCCAAACATTTCATTTTCCATTAGGTTCCACTCTCTTGATACCTGCTTGCTTCTTCTCTACTCTAACCTTCCTTAGTTTTGGGCTGCTTAAATTGTTTCTATGACAGGCTATCCTTTCCTCCAACTTTTCCACTTAAAAATTCTGATTATTGAGAAATTTATCTAAAATTTACTTCCATTTTCTTATCTTTTCTAATTTATATATTCAATGTATCACTGAGGGAGCTGAAATTAAGTATATATTACTCATCAGCTAAAAAGTTCAGAGTGTACACACACACAAATGTGGAAGAAAAGAAAAAATCTAAATAAATGTTGATTCTCTTTCTTATTTAAGCTTTAGAATCCAACGACCCTGCTCAAACTGAATTCTCTCTATGTATAACCAAAAGCATCCATCACTGTCTATAAAGTCACAAAGTGATATTAGGAGAAAAACAGGCAGGAGGTGTATGCACAATCCATGCACACATATTAAAATTACACATTGCCCGAGAGTCTTCCCTCATAAAAGTAAACAACTCTTCTGTAAAGAGTAATTATATGTTTGTATGACACACAAGTGGGCTTGCTCCCAAGTTAATGGTTTACTAGGGGCTTTACACAGCTAAAAATCAAAACTTTAGAACCCAGGCTTGATTTTTCATAGTGAGTCGTAGGCCATAAAACTGAATATTCCACAGGAACAAATGAAGACAAAAATTAGCACTGTGTCTTGGATTTGAGATAGATTATCCATCCTAACAGACTCCAACCGAATGGCAAAACAGGCAAAGGAAGACCCTGTATCAAACCATCGTCGTGGAGAGTGGTACACAGAGAGAATGAGAGTAGGGGTTGGGGAAAAGGAAAAAAATGTAAACTAAAACCAGAAGAGGCCTTTATGAACCAATAATGACATGTGTCAAGATCTGGGTGATAATCAACTCAACTTTTTGCACCAGAGGGCAAAACAAACCCAAACAACAGGAACTCCAGAGAAGTAACATATCATGTTTCCCCCTAAATCCCAGAGAAAACAATTCACCACCAAAATGTTTCTGATGTACAATCACAAAGTGACACAATTATCACTCTTCAAGATCAAAACAAAACAAAAAAGACCTGCACCCAGAGTAAATAAAAGCTTTAAGTTGGAGAAAGTTGTAGAGGCACAATAGAAGAAACATCTTTGTAACAGTCATCTTTCTACCATACTGTCTTATTATTTTAGATATTCATGCAGAGAATAGTCAAATCAATGATGACCCAGAAGATACACTTTCATTCAATGGCATTTGGCCTCAATTGCTTCTTTGAGCTCTTTTCTCAAAAAAAGGATATAATTTTATATACAGAAAACAATCTAGAATAAAAAGAAATACTGTACTCTCTTTCTAGCCAAAATTTAATTTTCCATTTGTTCTTCGGTAATAACATCCTTTAAAATTGTCCTTTCCACTAGTTATTCTACATGGAGGTGGAAGCTTTACATCTTAGAAATAAGTAACAGCTCATACTAAAGGCTAAAAGGAGTCAGAGTATGATTATTAAAAATGAAGAACAGGGTTCAATACTGCAATGTCATTTTATTCTCACTACAGAAAGATACCTGTGTTTTCCTTAGCAGTGACAGAGGTCACCAGGAAAAGCATAAGATTCATATACAGAGAATACCCTGAACTGATACAAACTGTATTAGCTAGAAGAGAATATTTATAAAACTAATTCTTCTAAACAATTTTGACACTGGATTGAGTTTGGTACACCATGTTTCAAACAGCTGTTCTCCTTAGCATCACAGGTTCAAACGCGCATAGACGATTTACATTTAACAACTGGTAAGCTATCAAATGCCACACAGCTAAGTGTAGGAGGTTGAGAGAGACGCCATCCTATGAAAAGTGATGCTTTTTTTTTAAAGTAGGAACATTGTGTTTTTAGCCAAACAAACTAATACTTAGCCATCTTATTATTCCAGGCACAACTGGTCATTTCAGAGACAACTCTGAATTGGGCAGAGCCCTGAAATGTTCTCCCACTAAATGCCTGATTTTTCTCTTCTTCCCTTACCTGATAATGAGCCTGGGCTTGCTGTGCTGAGTTCAAGGTGACATTGCAGAGCTTGCAGTACAGGGGCTTACATAGCTCCTCCAGGGCAGTGTCTTGCTCCCCTCCCTTAGGTAACTCTTCTTCCCCGGCCAGAGGCAAGGAAGCCTCCTGCCCAAAAGACTTCTGCGGCGGAAGCGGCAAGGTTCCTGTAGACCTGGCGGCCACTGACATAGGAGGAGAGGATGAGGGCCGCTTAGGCGGAGGAAGCCCAGCGTGTTGCAAGAGGATCATTGGGTAGGAAAGACTTGGGCATAATCCAGTGGGTGACGAGAAGTCGGGTCTTCAAATCTGAATCAACAGCAAAAAAATACTTAAAAATGTGTCCTCTGCAATATGACGTGTAAATTGACCACACCATCTGCCCCTTCCTCTACTTCTCCAAACCATCTTTAGGACTCCTTTCCTTTTACCTCATCCAGCAGACTGCCCCTGTGTGTTAATCCACACTGACACAGTGCTCTTCCACTGAGAACAGCTTTATAGATCTGGCTTGATTTTGCTTGGCACAGCTCCAAATGCAGTCCCTCTGGCCCAGGAACATTATTAACAGTATTGCATCCGTGGCTAATTAAATCTAAAAATCACATGGCTGAAATGGACATCAAAGGTCACCCAGTCCAGACCCCTTCCCTCAGGCACACTTAAACACTCCTGACCATAATCATGCATAGACAAAAAAAACAACAACACCAGCAAAGAACCTTAGCAAATATCTCCTTTCCATGCAAACTAGTCTTTCTATCCAAATGATATCAAAAAGAATGAAATAAAGAGTGTCACTGCTCAGATTACTGCCAGCACTTCTAGAACTAGCTAAAATATCACGGAACTCTAGGAAAAAATCTGAGTTACCATGTGACAAAAATAAATAAAAGTGTACCTTCTGATCAACTAGTAATATTTAAATAATTGAGCCAATGACTCCTCAGAGCAGAGGCTGCAAGCAGACAACCTATACGCCACATGCAGCCACAGATGTGCTCTGCTTGGAATATACAGTGTTTTGTTTTGCTTTCATTTTTAAATTGAATTAAAGTCAACATTTAAAAATCAAAAGATTTGTGGCTCCTCTTGATAAAAGGGTGATCTGGCAACACTTGGCCCATGGTCCTACATGGGCAACAATTAGCTAGTTAGTGCTGACAGGCACTGTCCCGGGGTAGCCAAGCTTGCCTTCTCTAGGCCACCTCAGTCTGCACTCAGCCTGCTGCCTATATTCATATTACTTGCCTGCTCCCCGTAAGCTTAAGACCCCACCTCATATAGCCTTAGATGGTATTCATGAGTCCACTATAAAATCAGAGTATTTTCTCTCCCTCTAGAGGTAAATTACCTACATGAAATAGTGTATCAAGTAAATGTCCAATGGCATACTGAATCACACTACCACAAGCCCCAATATAATTCTAGTTCCTCAGTCTTTCGACTACTTGCTTTCCCCTTCTTATTAAATAACTGATAGTCTCTATTCTGTTTCCCTCAGAAAAGACCCAGTATGTTCCAATTCCACTTCAATTTTATCTATGATTTCTCCGGTCTCCCACCCAGATGGCAACTTCTAACCCTGAGTATCTCAAAATGAACCACAGTATGCACTTTGAGTTCCCACAATTCTAATTAACCCAAATTAAAATCCTTATTTCAAACTCCTCTATTCTTTTCACTCTCAATACTATTAAAACCTCTTTTCTTGGTCAATAGAATATGGCTATTTTAAGCTGCTGAAATTTTCCATCTGCAATAGAAATGTGTACATTTTATGACAATAATAGATTTACTAAAATTAACCAAGAACATTTTGAAAAGTTAAAAGTCTCTTTTACCACATTTAATAAGTATATACACATGGAAATTGCAACCAAGTAACAGCTTTTATACTAAATTCAGGGTCTTGGGGCAGCAAAGGACATCAGTGCAATGGGAAAATAATATAGTAAAGGACAAAGTACATAAATTATTAGTCATAGTACTTAACAATACTTCTCATTAAACATAATATTTAGAAATACAACAATATTATTTTATTCTCAAGCAGAAGTATGCTGTCCATTTCTCTGAGAATATTTTTTTAAAAAGCAATACAGATTTAGAACATTTAAAAAGTCAGGGTCTCTATAACCATATTATTTCTCTCAATTAAGTCAAAGACATTCAGAAAGCAGATACAGATATTTTGAAAAGGGAAGCTAAGGAGACAAAGACCACTTTTTTTAAGTTCAACTACCTAATTATAATAATTCATAATATTAAAAAACTACACATACCACCTGTACAGAGACATACTGATACCAAAGTGCCAATGACAAGCTGTCAGCTCAGAAGAGAAATGGTGGAGGAGGGTGTCAAAACATCTGGATAAAGGAAATCAGCAATATAAACAGAAAATCAAATGCTACCAAATGCCTAGACATGTCTGGACTTGTTTTATGAAAGTTTACTCCCACTTGAGGAAATACCAGCATGTGTCTCCCCCAGTGTTGTCTACAGGCTTCCATCAAAATAAAGGCCTGATAAAATCCCCTGAATTGAAGAAAAAATTCTCACCAAGTACAGACTTACCCATTATTGCATCTTACCTTTATAATGTTTAAAGAATAGCTAGATAGTCCAAAATTCTTTCTTGTAATATTTAACAATCGAAACGATGTCAACTCCCCCCAAAAGCGTCTATGCATGACAATTACATCAGGTATTTCTATACTTGCAAAAAAAAAAAAAAAAAACTAGCGGAAAATAAAAAACTAAAAGAAATACTAAAACGAAGCCTTCAGTGAAAGCAGGAATGGTGGAATATAAAGAGACTCAAAGCACTTGCGACTCAGATCTGCTCAACTACTGCATTAGATTAAAAGAAACTAACTTGATAGCTGATGTAAATAAAATATTCCTTGGATCAAAAAAGCCATTCAATTTGATGCTTGAAGTGGCATAATGAAGGATTTATGGTGGTTAATATCCCGGTTTGGAAGGGGTTGAGGGGCAATAAAGAAAATCAAAGCTTCAGTGTACCCTATTTAAAGAAAACGAATGATCATATAGCATAGTTTTCATGATCGGACTGGGGCCTACTCTTCACTTACTGTATTAAAGACAACCACTTTCTCATTTGGAGAAATCTTCTTAGGAAAGGGAACACAATAAAGGAACAGGTTACTGGCACCTCAATAAACTAGGGAAGTCTGTAATTGGGAATTCTGGAAACGAGGGAAAGACGGTGAGTGTTATTCAAAGGTCATCAGAAAGCAGCGAGAAGGAATGAGAGAGAGGAAAATAGAAAAATAATCAGTTGAGGTAAGGTATATCACATAAGGAAGACCCAAAAGAACGGAAGAATCTGGGGGAGAAGAGGCCTTGGTAGATTGGCGAATGTTCTCTAGGCTCAGCTATGACGGTTCCTAATCCCAGGGAACCTTTCACGTTATTTGAATCAAAGCTACATATACTTCAGCATCGCCCACATATACCTTACATT
Organism: Stenella coeruleoalba; assembly: GCF_951394435.1. Classification (NCBI taxonomy): domain Eukaryota; kingdom Metazoa; phylum Chordata; class Mammalia; order Artiodactyla; family Delphinidae; genus Stenella; species Stenella coeruleoalba. The sequence continues at coordinate 57,149,339 of NC_137150.1, forward strand.
CTTAAAATGTGCATGCATACACACGAGCGCGCACACACATACATACACATACACACGCACCTCAATCCCATAAGGATGCCATCACGAAACATGGAATCCCCGGTCTCCCACGGGGCGGGGGCAAGCGCGAGGGCCAAGGCAGCTGCACGCCTAAAATGATCCAAACAGTACACGTGAAATGCTTATAAACAAACAGATAAATAAAAGCAGCGCAAGTCTGTCACGTGGAGGGCAGGTGGAAAGACCGCACCGGAAAGGAACTCCTAGTCCCGTCGCTCCTGTGCTCGTCCTAAATGCCCCGAGGCTCGCGATCGCCCGCACTTACCGGAACCCCCAGAACGCTCCGGGAGTCTGGGCGCCGCGTCTGCCCGGGACGCCCGCCGCCCTCGGTCCTCCGCACCCCGCTCGGCCCGGTTCAACTCCGCCTCCCTCCCCGCAACTTTCTCGCTGGTCCCGCCGAGCCCCCTCCGCAGCTAAAGGCTGACTGTCAAAAGTCAGTCCAACCGGACCCACAGGGAAACAGCTGCAGGAAGTGACTGCGGAACCCGGAGGCTGCGGAGGAGGAGACTGAAGGCGCCGGCCCGGCGTCGCCAGTGCGCATGTGCTTGGTGGAGCAGGCCCCGTGGCGGCGGCAACTACAGCGGCGGCGGAGGCTCCAGCCCCGGGCTGGTGGGGCGCACGCCCGGCAGGTGCGGGGACTGTGAGCGCAGGGGCGCTGAGCAGGAGCGGCGAACCAAGGCACGAGTCAGAGGGAGGATGCACCACCGCGAGTCCTAAGACCTGTTCATCATATAACCTGGAAAGTTGATCCAGAGCAGAAACCTGGGCAGAGTTTTTGCAACTTTCATCTCCTGTCACTGAGATCCAAACCTTTTTCATTCCAGCCCCACCCTCAGTCCGCTGATTGCCGGCTAAGGCGGCAGAGTGGAGTGGCCAAAATATCCAGGTTCTTTTAACCTGCTGCGACAGAACCTTTAAATTGCACCTTTCCCCAGGAAGGAGGAAGACTAGTCCGGCTGCCTACTCAGTGGTCTCCAATCACACAAGAAAACACAGAGGGAGAGGGAGAGACAGAGACAGACAGACAGACTTGCCCTCTCCCCAGCATCAGAGTGGGCAAGGGATAGAGAAGACCTTCCCTTGAGCGCGCGCGCGCGCGCGCGCGCGCACACACACACACACACACACACACACCAGCCGCGCCTGCAAAACAGGAAAGACTAGGAAGAGACTGGCTAAGGCCAAAATGTCACATCCTCTCATAGTCAACCTCAACACTTTCAGGGTTGACATTGAAAGATGAGCTGAGAAAATTCCAGCTCTAAAATTCTGTTAACTTGTAAATTAACCCATAGGAATATTTCCGGGGGGGGGGGGGGGCACGTAAAATATACATAACATAAATTTACCATTTTCACCATGTTAAGTGTTCAGTTCAGTGCCATTAAGTACATTCACAACGTTGTGTACTTATTTTTTAATCATTAATTAAAATGTCAAGGAGACCTACTTATAGAAAGATGTGCCTTAGTAGTAGGCAAACCACTGCAGGAAATTAAAGCTGTTTCTTTGGTTGAAACACACCATCCAGTGCTACCACCAACACACCAAATTGACTGTTTTCTAGAAATGACTTAATAAATACATTGACCGTTTAGCAATCACACCCACAGCTAGTGTACACAGGCCATTTGGGGAGAGTAATCCATCATGCTTAGGTAGAAAACAAATTGTTTTTCTGAACTAATTTTCTGTTTATATATACATACTTTATATGTCAAGTTTTTAAATGGCCACATTGTTTTTAAGTAGTCTGGTTTGATTCTTCCATATAAAACTGTCCAGTTTCCCCATCGCCATTTATTGAAGAGGCTGTCTTTCCCCCATTGTATATTCTTGCCTCTTTTGTCATAGATTAATTGACTATATAAGTATGAGTTTATTTCTGGGCTCTCTATCCTGTTCCATTGATCTGTCTGTTTTTATGCCAGTACGATGCTGCTTTGATTACTGTAGTTTTGTAGTATAGTCTGAAGACAGGGAGCATGATACCTCCAGCTCTGTTCTTCTTTCTCAAGATTGTTTTGGCTGTTCAGGGTCTTTGTGTTTCCATACAATTTTTAGAATTATTTGTTCTAGTTTGTGAAAATGCCATTGGTATTTTGATAGGGCTTGCATTAAATCTGTAGATTGCCAGGGGTATTATTGTCATTTTAACAGTACTAGTTCTTCCAATCCATGAACACAGTATATCTTTCCATCTGTCTGTGTCATCTTCAATTTCTTTCATCAGTGTCATAGTTTTCTGAGTACAGGTCTTTTACCTCATTAGGTAGGTTTATTCCTAGGCATTTTATCCTTTTTGATATCATGGTAAATGGAATCGTTTCCTTAACTTCTCTTTCTGATAGTTTGTTGTTAGTGTATAAAATTGCAACAGATTCCTGTATAATAATTTTGTATCCTGCAACTTTATCAAATTCATTGATTAGTCCTAGTAGTTTTCTGGTGGCATCTTTAGGATTTCCTATGTATAGTATTGTGTCATCTGCAAACAGTGACAGTTTTACTTCTTCCTTTCCAATTTGGATTCCTTTTATTTCCTTTTCTTCTCTGATGGCTGTGGCTAGGGTTTCCAATACTATGTTGAATAAAAGTGGCAAGAGTGGACATTCTTGTCTTGTTCCTGATCTTAGAGGAAATGCTTTCAGCTTTTCACCATTGAATATGATGTTGGCTATAGGTTTGTCATATATGGCCCTTATTATATTGAGGTATATGCCCTCTGTACCCACTTTGCTGAGAGATCTTTATCATAAATGGATATTGAATTTTGTCAAATGCTTTTTCTTCATCTGTGGGGTGATCATGTGATTTTTATCCTCCCTTTTGTTAATGTGGTGTGTCATGTTGATTGATTTACAAATACTGAACCATCCTTGCATCCCTAGGATAAATCCCACTATATCAAGGTACATGATACTTTTAACTTATTGCTGAATTTGGTTTGCTAATATTTTGTTGAGGATTTTTGCATCTACATTCTGTGATATTGGCCTATAATTTTGTTTTTTTGCAGTGTCCTTGACTGATTTTAGTATCAGGGTGAAGCTGGCTTTGTAGAGTAAGTTCAGAAGCATTCCTTCCTCTTCAATTTTTTGGTATAGTCTGAGAAGGACAGAATTTCTTTAAATGTTTGGCAGAATTCATCTGTGAAGCTGTCTGGTCCTGGACTTTTTGGTTTGGAGATTTTTAGATTACTAATTTAATTTCATTACTGGTAATTGGTCTATTCATATTTTCTATTTCTTCCTGATTCAGTCTTGGGAAATTGTGCATTTCTAGGAATTTATCCATTCTTTCTACATTGTCCATTTTATTGGCATGTATTTGTTTGTAGTGATCTTTTATGTAATTCTGTGGTGTTAGTTGTAACCTCTTTCATTTATGATTTTATTTATTTAATTTTTAATTGGTTTCTTGATGAGTCTGGCAAAAGCATTATCAATTTTGTTTATCTTTTCGGGACTTCCCTGGTGGCACAGTGGTTAAGAATCCGCCTGCCAATGCATGGGACACGGGTTTGATCCCTGGTCCAAGAAGATCCCACATGTCGCGGAGCAACTAAGCCCGTGTGCCACAACTACTGAGCATGCACTCTAGAGCCTGCGAGCCACAACTACTGAGCCCACGTGCCACAACTGCTGAAGCCCACACGCCTAGAGCCCATGCTTCACAACAAGAGAAGCCACTGCAACAAGAAGTCCGGGCACTGCAACAAAGAGTAACCCCCGCTCGCCGCAACTAGAGAAAGCCCGCACGCAGCAACGAAGACCCAATGCAGCCAAAAATAAATAAATTTTTTTTTAAGTTTTATCTTTTCAAAAATCGGCTCTTAGTTAAATTAATCTTTTCTATTTTTTAAGTCTCTATTTCATTTACTTCTGTTCTGATCTATATTCTTTCCTTCTACTAACTTTTGGTTTAGTTTGTTCTTCTTTTTCTAGTTCCATTAGGTGTAAGGTTTTGTTATCCACTTCATGTGAATGCAAATGTTCATGATCCTCTTTCCTCACTGGGATGGAAAAGAATTTATTTACCAAAATCAGTGACCACAAATAATGTACCTGAAGCCACATTCATCTGTTCTAACAAAAATACTACATCCAGCATGACTACTGCAGCAAGGCTATTACAGCAAGGTAGTCTACAGTTATTCTGCAGGATCTATATGGCTCCTGCAGAGGCCAGTCTGGTGGATTAAATCGAGATTATCATCTTTGCATCTTTTAGATATTTAAGGGACGCACTCCACTGTCTTCTCTGGGATGCAACATTATTTTTGATTCACTGTTTTGGCTGGGGGTAAGGGTGAGAAGTTTCAAAGGCTTCCCCTTAGTTTTCCCTGGTATGATATTTCTTACCTCACAAACCAAGACCCATTATGGGGCTATGACACGCTTGACATAACCAAGAATGTCGTTCCCAGTTTAGCAACATGAAAATGAACACCAGGTGGGTCTGCAGTCTAATGGGTCAGTGGGAAGTCCCACTTTGTTCAAGACTCCATTCATTACCTGCCCCCCATGTGCTTCCAAACTAATAGGGCATATTATGGACTGAATGTTGGTGTCCCTTAAAAATTCATATATTGAAGACCTAGCCTCCAGTGTAGCTCTATTTGGAAATGAGTTCTGTAAGGACATAAGTAATTAAGATTAAGTGAGATCATAAGGGTGGGGACTTGATCCAATAGGATTGGTGCCCTTATAAGAAGAGACAACAGAGAGTTCATTCTTTCTCTCTTCACATGTGCACACAGAAGAGGTCATGTGAGCATACAGGGAGATGGTGACCACCTACAAGTGAAGAGAAGAGGCCTCAGAATAAAACCTACCTTGGGGGCTTCCCTGGTGGCGCTGTGGTTGAGAGTCTGCCTGCCGATGCAGGGGACACGGGTTCGAGTCTTGGTCTGGGAGGATCCCACATGCCACGGAGCAGCTGGGCCTGTGTGCCACAACTACTGAGCCTGCGCGTCTGGAGCCTGTGCTCCACAACAAGAGAGGCTGCGATAGTGAGAGGCCCGCACACCACGATGAAGAGTGGCCCCAGCTTGCCACAACTAGGGAAAGCCCTCGCACAGAAACGAGGACCCAACACAGCCATAAATAAATAAATTAAAAAAAAAAAAACCTACCTTGACATCACCTTGATCTTGGACTTCCCAACCTCCAGAACTGTGAGAAATATATTTCTGTTGTTTAATCCATCCAGTCTGTAGTATTTTGTTATGGCAACCCAAGCAGACTAATAGAGGGGCATTATGACACTTTGGGTTTCTGTTTATCAATGTCAACTCATTTCCTGCAGCGTTAATAGTCTTCAACATGTCTGGACAGTTCCCTTTCCTCAGTGAACAGAACTGTCACCTGAATAAATGGCCATAGGTCCATTTGGGCGAAGACTGAGGCTACCATCAGGGCATGTACTTCTTGTGGTATTTCAGAGAACTTCCTCCTGGGAATCTAGCTACCTCTTCATGTAGCAGGTTCTGGACCTGAACACTGACTCAGGTCTGGGCAAGGGATCATCTCTTTTCAAATTAAGGTAAGATTTACATAGCACAAAATTCATCATTTTAACCACTTTAGAGTGTACAATTTAGTGATTTTTAGCACATTCACAATGTTGTACAATTATCACCCCTATCTAATTCCAAAACATTTTATTACCTCTAAAAAGAAAATCTGTACCTATTAAGTAGTTGTCACTATTTTCTATGCCACCAACCCCCCACCAGCCCCTGACAACTACTAATCTACTTTCTATCTCTATGGATTTGCCTATTCTAGACATTTCATATAAATGGATTCATATAATATGTCACCTTTCATCTTTACTTTTTAATGGAAGATAACCCTCAGTTTCCTGCTTATCCATTGCCACTTTCTTTTGATTATATGTACTAAACAGCACCTTCATTTCCTGCTCATCTCTTTTGTCTCTAGGGAGGCCATGCTCTGTTAACCATCTTCACAATGTTACGTGGTTCAAGCCTGCCTCTATGAACTGAATGTTTGTGTCCCCACAAAAGCCATACATTTAAAGCCTTAATCCGCAATGTGGTGATATTTGGAGGTGGAGCCTTTGGGGAGTAATTAAATTCAGATGAGATCATGATGGTAGTACCTCCATGATGTGATTAGCATCCTTGTAAGAAGAGGTGGGGACCAGAGCTTCTTCTCTCTACCATGTGAGGATACAGCAAGAAGGCTGCTGTTTATAAACCAGGACGAGGGCCCTCACCAGAAACCACCACACATGCTGGCACCTTGATCTCTGACTTTCAGCCTCCAGAACGGTGAGAAATAAATTCCTGCTGTGTAAGCCACTGAATGTATGGTATTTGTTATAAAAGCCCAAGCTGACTAAGACAGCTGCCATTCCAGCCCCTCTGGACATTACAATAATTGTAACCCCCTGGCTTCTGGCAGATAAGCATCACCCTCTGGCCTCTATAACTTTGGGGTCCCATTGTTCCCATTGCTATCATGAGCCAAGCTCTGTGACAACTTCTCCTTCCATCAGTTATAACCTACAAAGGAGAGCCACCACTGACCTTGTTAGTTATTCTCCTCTCACTTATGCACTCATGATGGTCTTGGTAATGATGTGTCCTCTGGGTCTTGGGCTATAATTCCTTGGTGGGTTTTCTGGTGGTGCATAATATAAACATTTTGGCATGCCCAGTCCCTAAGCCTTTTAATCCCTTCCTCCACCATCAGCCATGGTAGTTCAGGCATTTAAATTTCATTCAGCCTGGGCCATTGCTTTCTCCAAGCTTCTAAGAGTCATCTTAGCTCTGAGTTTGCACCATCCTCTGGCATCCTTGTCAGGATGTTAAATCTGATATCCTAAGAAAGTGGCCCCAAGTCAATAACCTCTTCCTTATCCAGTCTTAAATTTTAGTCACTTTGATCAAGAACCTTCCCTGGCTCCTGTCAGTACATGCTGACTCATTTTTGCAGCTCCTTTGGTTGGTCTCTTTCTTTCCATGTCAAGTCCAGCATGTCCTTGGATGGGTTATGTTGTGACTTAATCTTAGTTATTGGCCTGGAAGCCAGAAGAGGAAGCAAGGACAGATCTTGAGGGAGCCTCCACTGCTTTGCAGAAGAGAGTCCTCTGTAGTGTCTTCCCACAGAAGATAGGAGTACTAGCTCTTAATACGGAGGGGCGGGATATCTCTGCAGGCTCTGATGGTTCAGAGGAATCTGGGGATTCAAAATCTTTGAGGTTATCCACACAAATATCCTCATCCCATACATCAGGGACCCAAGTTTTCCAACCAAAGCCCTCACCTTGACATAGCAGTCCTGCCTTAGCTAAGAAGTCAATTGTCTTTGAAGACCAGTGACTCAAACTAAGTACTGAGTATGGTTTTCAGCAATTTTTGTTCTCTCATTGCAGGAGATAAAGGCCTTTTGTAATTACCAAAGAGGTCTTATGACATTCACACATAGTTTTCAAGTGCTTGTTAAATTCCCTCAACATTTCTTTAGCCCCCTGTAAAGTATCAATGCAACTTACTATCAGTCAGCAAATTTCATGTCATTGTTTTCATTGTTCACCCACTACCACCCTGGCACTTTTCCAAAGCTTGAATTATTGTACCAGTCAAGGCATTCTCCACCAGAACATTTTCCCAAATCACCAATGGTGAAAGTGTAAACAACTTGGCTGCCAATCTTGTGCTAGAAACTATCTTTGCCACACATACCACTTGGGATGCCAGCCAAATGATCCAATTCATAATCTTCACTGCTGGTGCCTTACTGCATCACTTCAGGTCCTTGAGTAAGCAGACACTAAGGTAGTATTAGGAGTGCAAGAGTTTTATTGGAGGGTGAGATCTGTCAAAGTTAGAGGGAATAAAGCAGGACTAGGCAGGGAAACCAATCAAAAACCAATGTAGATCCGACAGTCTTGGCATACCCAGTGGGGCTCTCCAGAATAAAAAAATGCCTATTAGAACTCTTGTATCCTACTTTATGATATGTTTGTTTGAATATAGAAACAATGTTTTGAATTAGTCATTGCTAGGGAAAATTTTAGTAAAAGCATGTCTTGTGGTAAACTGACAGAATTCTGTAACAGTGAACACCAATTTGAAAAATTGGATTCAAGCAAGCTCCTACCAAACATATTTTCAATTTCTTCTCAATTTTCTCTATTCTCTTGAGGTAAGAATATTTTGGAGACCCAGAACCCCATAAATGTGTAGGTAGGGATAACAAGAGGTTTGTTTGTATGTGTTTGCTTTTACTACATTTCAAGCTATGAAGGGAAATCATCAAGAGGAGGCAGTCAGAATGCAGCTACAAAGATAAGTGGGTGCAAGCAGAAACATCAGGCTAATGTTAGACATTCTGTAAAAACAAGTCACTAGTGACATAAGAAAGACTGATAGGCTCCTTAATCCAGGGTCAGTATATTTTACAATTTGGGGATTACTTGTCAAAAGACATTTTCAATAAAGAAAGTGAGATTTTACCATTAAAGCTATAATTTTCAATCACATGTATATTTAACAGTCTCAAATGGTTCATGACCCTCAAGATCAACCTTCTTCTTCAATCCTCAAGATTTACCCTCAAAGTTCATTTTTCATTGAAGCAACACTATTGTTTTCAGTAAAAACATTCACAATTTATCATTTTTACCATCCTGTGAAATGTTCTCAATAAATTCTACAGTATTAGCTAATAAATTCAGGAGATAAGCACCTCCCAGCCTTATATGTGATAGATTTCACCACATTAATTTTTTCAGTTTCTATTCTGTTCACTAAAAATTCATCATCTTGTTGAAAATATTTTTGTTTGTACTTTGCAAATAAATATGAATTCACAAATATTCTCACTGTAAACAATAGTAAACAAAAATCAATGAGAAGCTAGATCAATAATGTTTGTCATCAACATGTTTGCATACATGTTTTGAGCATATAAAAATGTGTCCTTCAACAGTATAGTTCAGAAAGGTCAATTGTTTCAGCTTGGATACCAATTTTTGAGGCAAAACATATTTTAGCTAAATCTGCAGTACCAAACCTTCTCCAAACTTTCTCCCATTCAGTAGCATCGTTGTCCACAAGAATTCTGAAAGTAATTTCAAAAGCAGCTTTAATTATTTCATTTTTGTTTAAAACTTTTAGTGATTTTCTTCATAATTTGTGGGGTTGGTTTTTAAAAACCACTGAAAGATGGGTCATTTTATGCAGTTACTCTGACTTTATCCCCGTAAGTCACACTAAGGTTCAAGCTATTTTGCACCTCCATGATAATAAGACTCATGCTTGAAGAAGCACCAATGGTAGAGTCCTGTACTCCTCACCAAATATACATGTGCTACTCCACATTTCCTTAGACACTTGCAGTTAGATAAGCCTGTGTGACTAGCTTTGGGTTGGGAAAGAAAATAATATATGTCATTTCTAACTCAAAGCTTTTAAGAGCCAGTATGTGATCTTCCAATCTGGAAGCCAGGTTTTGAGATAACAGTCACAATACGGAAGCAAACTAGATTCTTGAGTCCCTGTTTGGAACAGAGCTGCCCTGCAGAGCAACTGGACCCACAGTTGACTGGTCAAGTGAAAAATAGTCACTGTACTCTTAAGCCACTAAGATTTTGAGGTTAATTTGTTAACCTAGCATAGCTTAGCATCTGGGTACATTCTACAATTTTTTTTTTAAGGGAATAGTTTTTTTTGGTTAGTTGTTTTTAATTTTACTAATTTATTTATTTATTTTTGGCTGTGTTGGCTCTTCGTTTCTGTGCGAGGGCTTTCTCTAGTTGTGGCAAGTGGAGGCCACTCTTCATCGCGGTGCGCGGGCCTCTCACTGTTGCGGGCTCTCTTGTTGCGGAGCACAGGCTCCAGACGCGCAGGCTCAGTAATTGTGGCTCACAGGACTAGTTGCTCCGCGGCATGTGGGATCTTCCCAAACCAGGGCTTGAACCCGTGTACCCTGCATTGGCAGGCAGATTCTCAACCACTGCGCCACCAGGGAAGCCCCATTCTACAATTTTTGATTACTGCTGACCCTCCCTACTGTGATTGAAGTAATGCTAATTCTTTTATTTTCTGCCAATAAGGTAGTCTTCAGGGAAAATGCCACTCGCTCACAACCTTTGATCATTTCAGTTATTTTCTTTATTCGAGTATGAATAATTTACATATTCATAGGTTTTAAGCTTATACTGTACATCAAAATTTTCATTTGCCACTACCCATGGGTGGCCCTAGTTGAAAATACAATTTTAAATGTATAATATTACATTTTTAAGAAGAAAAAGAGAGGCATTACAGTAATTTTTAAAGCAGAATTTCAGGTATATTTGTATTACAAGGGAACTCGCCGCCAAGGAAAGTAAAACTAAGTTTCATATTTATAAACAAAAGATTTAATTATGGGAAATTATGTTAGGAAGTTGAGCTGATTTGTGAGAAAATTATTTTCTACAATCTAAATCATATATAAACAAATACACAAACAAATGTATGCAGGGGTTTGAAAAGAGGCTACCTTTTCAAAATGCTAAATGTGTGAGCCTCGGCAGGGTGACTGAAAAATCACATGGTCTAGATCTAGGGGGCAGAGGATGAATAATAGAGTGGAAGTGGGTTCACAGCAAAAATGTACCCAATTGGGCGGGGGCAAAGGGGCAAATAAACAAGGTTTCCTTAATGATACAAAAGTCCAAATTTCCCAGTAATTCCCGGTATATAAAAATATTAAAACATACAAAACTTGAACAAATGTAAAACATAAAACTGGTAAAAGACATAAAAACACAAGATAACTACTGATTTTTCTTGTGGACTTATGTGACAAAATGTTTTAATAAAAAATATTCACGGGCTTCCCTGGTGGTACAGTGGTTGAGAGTCCGCCTGCCGATGCAGGGGACACGGGTTCGTGCCCCGGTCCGGGAAGATCCCACATCCCGCGGAGCGGCTGGGCCCGTGAGCCATGGCTGCTGAGCCTGCGCGTCCGGAGCCTGTGCTCCGCAACGGGAGAGGCCGCAACAGTGAGAGGCCCACGTACCGCAAAAAAAAAAAATTCACAACTTTCCCCCAAAATCTTCACATAAATTTAATGCTTCAGAAAGATGAGACATGTTAATTCTTTGGTTTTAAGTATCCCCAGTACGCTGATATATATAATCCCAGGGACAGAATTACCTCAATTTGAGAAACGTCACTCCAATTTCCCTAAAGATTATTCCGTATTACACTAGTACATCTGAACACTTTCAATTTTGAGTGTGTAGATTTTTCATATCAGTGCTTTCACTTAGTGATATTTTGTTTCTATGCCACCAGTTTACATTAAGGGGTACCAGACAGTTCAGGTTGCTACAATAGAATATCATAGCCTGGGTAGATTAAACAACAGAAATTTATTTCTCGCAGTTCTGGAGGCTGGGAAATCCAAGATCAAAGTGCTGGCATATTCAGTGTCTGGTGAAAGCACTCTCTTCCTGATTGGCATATGGCCATCTTCTTGCTGTACCATCACGTGGCAGAAAGAGAGAGAGAGGGAGAGAGAGAAAAGGAGAGAAAGCGAACGCTCTTAGGTCTCTTCTTATGAGGACACAATTCCCACGGTGAGGACCCCGCCCCCCCCGTGACCTCATGACCTCATCTAAATTTAATTACCTCCCCAAAGCCTCACTTCCCAATATCATATAACATATATATGATAAATTTTGGAACATAAAAAAAAATTCATATGTAACTCATACCTGAGCTCTTTTAGATATATTGTTGAGAGCTTGTCTATGATTTCATATAATGTTCTCTTTATGCAGGTCCATGAAATAAATTAAATTTCTTTCATATCTCAATCTGGAGGGGGGGATGGGAAACAATTTTCTTTTTCCCACAAAACTGCTTTGTTTTTTAAATTAATAATGCTGAATCTTTTAATTGGATTGTGGTGAAGCCATTTGCCAAAACGGCCCCCAGTGATCCCCAATGATCATATTCTTGTGTACTTTCATCTCACAATGTAATAGGGTTGGTCTGTGTGACCAACAGAATACTACAGAAGTAATGGTATGTCATTTCCAAAACTAGATCACAGAAGGCAATATGGCTTCCTCTGTTGCCTTCTCGCTTAAATCGGTCACTCTGGGAAATCCAGCTGTCATATCATAAGGACACCCAGGCAGCCCTGTGGAGAGGTATGGTGAAAAATCAATGCCTTCTGCCAACAGCCAGCCAAGAACCAAGACCATCAGCCTCAGCCAACAGCCATGTGATGAACTATCTTGGAAATGGATCCTGCGGCCACAGCTGACATCTTAACTTCAGCCTTAGGAGAGACCTGGAGCCAAAATCAGCAAGCTACACCCCTCCTAGATTCCTGACCCTCAGAGATAATAAATGTTTGCTATTTTAAGCAGCTAGGTTTTGAGGTAATTTGTTATACAGTAATAGATCATTTATCAATCTGCTTCCCTCTTTCTTTTGACTGTTAGGAATTCTAGATTCATATATGAGGCTCACCTCTAAAATTTATACAGGACTCTCAGCATGTATTTTTGTGTTCTAACATTATTTCCTTATTTTTATTTTTCTCTTACCTCAGTTTCCTCTTCTATTTATATACTCTTATTACAATATATGCTAAAGCCACCTCAAGTAGTTTTTATGGGAATAAGGCAAAGTATTTTTTATGACAAAATGAAGAAAAATAACCAGAGGAGGATAACAAGATGTAAGTTAAGTTACTATTCCATGCTATACCTAAGTTTAAAGCTTTCTTCAACATGGAAGAAACAAAGCTATTATCTGAGGCTTTCTTAAAGGATTTGAATGTAAGTTCTAGATAGGAAAAAATATTCAACAGAAGTATAAGCTATTTGAAATGAATGTTATGCTTTTATCCTCTGAGTAGTGATTCGGAACCACTAGTCCACAAAGATAATTTCACCAGTCTGCTAGAAAATAAGAAAAATAAGGGCAATGCAGTCAATTTTCCATTAAATTAAATTTATTTAACTTAAATTTGGCTGTTTATATTGAGATTATGTTCTTTCTAATCTTGATGTATCTTCTTTTAGAATATGGTAATGATAGTGTATTGTGGGGGTTTTTTAATGTTTTTAATCACACAATTTCCCCATTTCTCCCAATATTTATGTGATTTTGTTTGGTTGTATCTTATTAAATGTTCCCTGTGCATGAAACCACTAAATGCAGAAACCACTGCTCCTAGAGAAGTATTGAAGGATGCTGGTGGAAGTGGAAGGGCAGTGCACAGATCTCAAGCCAAGGCCATGTTTGAGGGACAAAAACATACATACTTTCAGTATACACTTTGTTTTCATAACACGAACTCCAGACAAGAGAGCTCAACCAACGTGCACCTCAGGCCCTCCCCCTGGAGATAATACAAGAGAATATACAACACTTTTGCTCACTTAACATTACCTACTTTCTGAAGAATGTCTACAGATAATATATGTACAGTAAGTCCCCTACATATGAATGAGTTCCATTCCAAGAGCACGTTTGTAAGCCCAATTTGATGTAAGTCCAACAAAGTAAGCCTAGGTACCCAACTAACACAATCGGCTATATAGTGCTGTACTGTAATAGGCTTACAATGCTTTTCACACAAATAACACATAAAAAACAAACACAAAAAATAAAGAAAGCATTTTTAATCTTACAGTACAGTACTTTGAAAAGTACAGTAGTACAGTATAACAGCTTGCATACAGGGGCTGGCATCGAGTGAGCAGGCAAGAAGAGTTACTGACTGGAGGAGGGAGAGGAGGTGGGGGATGGTAGAGCTGAAGGATCCTCAGCAATAGGAGACGGAGGGCGAGCTGCACTTTCAGTCACACCTGACGTTGATGGCACAGGTTCTGGTTCCTTGCTGGATTCAATTCTATCTACCCTCTTGAAAAAACAATCCAGTGACGTCTGGGTAGTAGCTCCTTTTCTCGTTGTAGATGACATGGTAGCACTGGATTGTATTCTGAAGGACTGCTGCAAACTTTGTGTACTGTTCTACGCTTCGGTCCTGTGCCTCAAAAACTAACAGTGCCTCCTCAGATAAAGAGAATCCCCTTGCCATTTCCTGCATCGTGAATCTCTTCGGTTCTTCAGTTACTTCTTCCTCTTGTCTCTCTTTGTCCTTTCTCTGGGCCTCTAATTCCATCAGGTCTTCATTAGTAAGCTGCACAACCTAAGTACACAAAAGCACAACCACTTGCAGAGGATGCATGCACGCGACAATGTACGCCAGACATGTGAACTAACTTATGTGACTGGACGTGAAAAGGCACGTTCGCATCTTTCAAAGTTTGCAACTTGTAGGGGACTTGTTGTACTATGTTTCAAATGCATAGAACTGCTAGGCATAACTAATCAAATTCTATTAAAAGTGGTCTAAATTTATGGCAGGTTTTTATATATGTGTCATCTTCTAATTACTAGATACAAAAATATAATTTCAATGAGATGGGCATAATAAATTTTTTTATGTTTTTAACAAGGGGCCCTTGCAATAGTGGGAAACTGGTGCTAAACAAATGTTTTTGAATAGGTTAGAGGGGCTTGAAAGCAGAATATAGAAAAGAAAGAAGTGCTTGAATCTTCTTTCCCATAATACAAGCTCCTGGGAAAAGTTCTTAACAGTGATAAACTCTCAATCTGACACATAACTTTTTTTTCTTCATAAGGTTAAGTGGTTCCTTGCTGCTATCGCCAAATGAAGTAAAATTGCCTCACTTTTAAAAAAAGGTGAAATTCTTTCTTTTTTCAGATTATCTGAAGAATGTGTTCAAGTCTAATATCCTATTTATGAGATAATAATAAGACCAATTCCATAAACTACCTTAGAAAATCAGTAATTTCTTCACAAAAAAGAGCTCCAGTTTCCACAAGTAATATAAGTAGATGGCTACAGCCTGCAACTTGTCATAGAGGAGTCAAGATATTCTGCATCTCCTATGTGCTTTGAATATTTAAACATGCTTCCAGTACTTACTGTACCTTCCATTCCATTTTCTCTGCCCCCAGCTTTAGGTTTCTTTGTGATAAACTGCATATTATAAATATACATCTTTCCCAATACTGGATATTGAATCCTTTTAATTATAGAAACATGTTCAGACTTAATCTTCTGGATTTTTTTTTAACTGTGAGGATGAGGATATGTCTGAAACTATTTTGCTACCCTTTAGCAGATGGACTTAAAAGAAGAATGGCAACCAGTTAACTTTCCTTATTGCTCCAAAAATTCTTTCACTATAATCCCCCACCCTTCAGGAATTGTTTTCTAATCAAGGTTTGCATTCCCCTCAAAACTGGAGAATAAACAAAGCTCAGCAAAGTAAATAGCAAGAAAAATCACTGTATCTTAGAGACTGAAAGATAAAAACAAAACAAAACAAAAATCTAAACTCAAGCCTCGAATTTATAAAAGAGGACAGTAAGGGCCATGTGTCTTGATTCATGTCACACCACCACTTCCAACAGGAGCTAGAATTAGAATTCAGGTCTCCTGGCATCGGCTTAGAGTTTCTTCTATTTAAGAATTCATGGTGTTGATGGTACAACTGGATAGAGAATTGGGGAAAAGGAGAAAGATAAAATATTCTAATAAATCATTCCAATTCTAATTTGGTACTTCTCAGAGGAAACTTCAAGGGCCCCTAAGCCTGGAAGGGCAGGAAGTTCTCCTTCCGGAGTCTCTTCCATCACAGCAAGTACTGGCTTCAAAAACAACTTAATTTTACACTTGCCTTGAAAGTCTAGTGATGATGTCATGGCTGACCTACTCAGCCAACTCTCCTTCAAGACCACAAGTTTTCTAAAAATGAAATAAAAACCAAAGCAGTATTTTCCTCTGCACAGAATAAAAAAGAAAGGGGATGGGGTGGAGGGAGAAAGAGAGAATGACACTGTAATAGGCATATGACAAATTAAAGCCAGAGAATAAATTAAATGGCATTTTCTGACCTTAATTTACTTAGGGTTTTTTTAAAATTATCAAGAAATGATAAGATACACATCATTTTAAAAATTAAAAATCATCTAGAGGAAAACATTAATGAACTTTCAGCAGGTGGAGTATATGAACCCAGGAGAGAGCAACCTTGGACAGAGGGTATTCCAAATTGCACCACATTCCACTGCACTACCTCATAGTGTTAATTTTAAAATTATATGAGTTACCTTTTGTACCCACAATTCCTTGAATTTTATATCAGGTTATTTCACTGACTTATCTTTCATCCCACTGTTGGTGGTATTGCAAATTGAGACAGCCACTATGCAAAACAGTATGGAGGACCTTCAAAAAATTAAAAATAGAACTACCATATGATCCAGCAATTCCACTCCTGGGAATACATCCAAAGAAAACAAAAGATACTAATTCAAAAAGATACCTGCCCCCCGCCCACATTCATAGCAGCATTATTTACAACAGCCAAGATGTGGAAACAGCCTAAGTGTCCACTGATGGGTGAATGGATAAAGAAGTTGTGAGATATGTAACGAGGAAATCCTACAATTTGTGACAACATGCATGAACCATGAAGGCATTATACTAAGTGAAAAATGTCAGAGAGAGAAAGACAAATACTGTACAATCTCACTTATATGTGGTATCTTCAAAAAACAAACAAATGAAAAACCCAAACTCCTAGAAAAAGAGATCAGACTTTGATAACCATAGGTGGAGGGTATGGGGAAGGGGAATTGGAGGAAGGTGGTCAACATGTACAAACTTCCAGTTGTAAGACAAATAAGTCCTAGGGATGTAATCTACAACAGGATGACTACAGCTAACACTGCTGTTCAATAAATAGGACTGTTGTTTAGACAATAACTCCTAAGAGTTCTCATCACAGCAGATTTTTTTCTTCTTTCTTTCCTTTTTATTGTATTTATATGGGAAGATGGATGTTAGCTGAACTTATTGTGGTAATTATTTCACAATATTTTAGATTAAACCATCATGCTGTATGCCTTAAACTTAAACACTGATGTATGTCCATTAGTTTTCAATAAAACTGGGGGGAAAATTACAACATCAACTTTATTACACTAGATGGCAGCAAATAATTAGAAGGGCCAAATAAAACATTTGAGTATCACATAAATATTGAAGCTCTGGAGTGAGTAGAGACATAATGGTAATATTTGAGAAAGAAAAACAAAACCTGGCTGACTCATAAACATTCTTTAAGATTTATCATTTATTTATTCCTTCATTCAACAAACATTAACAAATTATTAAACAAAAATTTAGACTACTACAAAGTACTATGGGAGTACTTCCTCTATGCGGATTCTATAATTCTTAGATACCACACGAGGACTTACTTTGTTGCTCTTGTACAAAGAGCTACGTTTTGGTGTTTGAAGACTCCCCATTTACTGTATAACTTTGATACATAGTAGGTTCTCAGATTTTACATTCAGTTACTTACTAGTTTCCAGTCACAACATGCACTCTCATACCTCTGTAGTTTTTCATATGTTGTTCTCTATATCTGGAATTATGCCCAACTCCCCACCACACAGACACACACACACACACACACACACACACACACACACACACACACACACCCCACCCCTTTCAAGTGCTATCTCTTTGCCTGACCTTCAGTGACTATCATAAGCATATCAGAGCTCACTCTTCCAAGTTCCCACAGCATCCTAAGAATGCCTACAATAGTGGGGAGTTCTGTGTTATATTTGACTGTCTTCTCCACTAGACTATGAGCAGTGTGTCACATTTTTATATAGTCACCACCCAGCACAGCTTCTCTTACAGAGGAGGCCTTCTGTAAAATTTTGTTGAGTGATTTAGCTGTGTTACAGAAAATCAAGCTTCTGTGTTAGAGGTCTGCTTATGACTAACAAATGTAAGTGCCAATATCTTATAATTCGTTGTGGTACCATATGGATAAGACTTGTAAAAGTGGTCAATAGACCAGAATTCCCTCCAAAACAGATTTAAGGTTCATATGACACATTGTTACATAATACCAATACAGGCACATGTCCGAGATATTGCACGTTCGGTTCTACACCATCTCAATAAAGTGAGTATCACAATAAAGCGAGTCACATGAACTTCTTGGTTTCCCAGTACATATAAAAGTTTAGTTTACATGTAATGCTATATTACGAGTGCAATAGCATTATGTCTAAAAAAGCATATATATCTTAATTTAAAAATACTTTATTGCTAAAAATTGGTAAGCATCATCTGAGCCTTCAGTGAGTAGTAATCTTTTTGCTGGTGGAGGGTCTTTCCTTGATGTTTTGATGGCTGCTGACTGATCAGGGTGGTGATTGCTGAAGTTTGGGGCGGCTGGGCAATTTCTTAAAATAAGACAACAGTGAAGTGTGCCACGTCTATTGACTCTTCCTTTCACAAATGATTTCTCTGTAGCATGAAGTGCTGTTTGATAGCATTTTACCCACAGTAGAGCTTCTTTCAAATTTGGATAATCCTTTCAAAGCCTGCCACTGCTTTATCAACTAAATTTATGTAATATTCTAAATTCTTTGTTGTCATTTCAACAATCTTCTCAGCATTTTCGCCTGGAGTAGATTCCATCTCAAGAAACCACTTTCTTTGCTTATCCATAAAAGGCAGCTCCTCAAGCTTAAAGTTTTATCATGACGTTGCAGCAATGCAGTCACATTATTAGGCTCCACTTCTAATTCTAGTTTCCTCACTATTTTCACCACATTTGCAATTAAATCCTCCTCTAAAGTATTGAACTCCTCAAAGTTGTCCATACGGATCAGAATCAACTTCTTCCAAACTCCTACTACTGTTGATATGTTGACCTCTTCTAATGAATCTCAAATGTTCTTAATGGTATCTAGAATGATAAATCCTTTCCAGAAGATTTCCTATTTACTTTGCTCAGATCCATCAAAGGAATCACTATCTATGGCAGCTATAGTCTTAAAAAATATATTTCTTTTTTTAAAGATTTATTTATTTATTTTTGGCTGCGTTGGGTCTTTATTTGTGCACGCGGGCTTTCTCTAGTTGTGGCAAGTGGGGGGCTACTCTTCATTGGCGGCGTGGGCTTCTCATTGTGGTGGCTTCTCTTGTTGCGGAGCATGGGCTCTAGACGCAGGTTTCAGTAGTTGCAGCACACAGGCTCAGTAGTTGAGGCATGTGGGCCCTTGAGCCCATGGGCTTCAGTAATTGCGGTGGGTGGGCTCAGTAGTTGTGGCTCGTAGGCTCTAGAGCACAGGCTCAGTAGTTGTGGTGCATGGGCTTAGTTGCTCCAAGACATGTGGGATCTTCCTGGACCAGGGATCAAACCCATGTCCCCTGCATTGGCAAGCATATTCTTAACCACTGTGCCACCAGGGAAGTCCCTGAAAAATATATTTCTTAAATAATAAGACTTGGGCGCTTCCCTGGTGGTGCAGTGGTTAAGAATCCGCCTGCCAATGCAGGGAACACGGGTTCAAGCCCTGGTCTGGGAAGATACTACATGCCGCAGAGCAACTAAGCCCATGCACCACAACTACTGAGCCTGAGCTCTAGAGCCTGCGAGCCACAACTACTGAAGCCTGAACACCACAACTACTAAAGCCCGCGCACCTAGAGCCCATGCTCCACAACAAGAGAAGCCACCGCAGTGAGAAGCCCACGCACCGTCAACGAAGAGTGGCCCCCACTTGCCACAACTAAAGAAAGCCCGCACACAGCAACAGAGACCCAACACAGCCAAAAATATATACATAAATTTATTTTAAAAAATAATAATAAGCTGAAATTACTCCTTAATCTATGGGCGGCAGAATGGATGCTGTGTTAGCAGACATGGAAACATTACTCTGTTGCACATCTACATTGGAGCTCTTGGGTGATCAGGTGCATTGTCAATGAGCAAAAAAGAAAGAAATCTTTTTTTCTGAAGAGCAGGTTACAACAGTGGTCTTAAAATATTCAGTAAACCATGTTGTAAACAGATGTGCTGTCATCCAGGCTTTGTTGTTCTACATATAGAGCACAGGCAGAGTATATTTATCATAATTCTTAAGGGCCCTAGGATTTAGGGAATGGTAAATGAGCATTGGCTTCAACTTAAAGTTACCAGCTGCATAGCCTCTAACAAGAGAATCACTGTTCTTTGAAGCTTTGAAGCCAGGCATTGACTTTTCCTCTCAAGCTATGAAAGTCCTAAATGGCATAGTCTTCCAATATAAAGCTGTTTTATCTACATTGAAAATCTGTTTAGAATAGCCACCTTCATGGATCTTCTGGATAACTTGCTACAGCTTCTGCATCAGCACTTGAGGCTTCACCTTGCACTTTTGTGTTATGGAGGTGGATCCTTAAACCTCTTCTAGATTCAGACTTTTCTTTTGCAGCTTCCTTACCTCTCTCAGCCTTCATAGAATTGAAGAGAGTTAGGGCCTTGCTCTGGATTAAGCTTTGGCTTAAGGGAATGTTGTGGCTTGTTTGATCTTCTATCCAGACTGCTAAAACTTTCCGCATATCAGCAATAAGACTGTTTTACTTTCTTATCATGCATGTTGTCACCGGAGTAGCACTTTTAACTTCCTTCAAGAACTTTTTCACAACTTGGCTAACTGGCACAAGAGGCCTAGCTTTTGGCCTATCCTGACTATAAACATGCCTCTCTCACTAAGCTTAATCATTTCTAGCTTTTGATATAGAGTGAGAAACATACAACTCTTCCTTTCACTTGAACACTTAGAGGTCATTGTAAGGTTATTAATTGGCCTAATTTCAATATTATTGTGTCTTAGGGAATAGAGAGGCCTGAGGAGAGGGAGAGAGACTAGGGAATTGCCAGTCCATGGAACAGTCAGCGTACATACAACATTTATCCATTAAGTTTGCTGTCTTATATGTTCGTGGTGCCCCAAAACAATTACAGTAGTAACATCAAAGATCACTGATCACAGATCACCACAACAAATATAATAATAATAATAAATTTTGAAATATTGTAAAAATTACCAAAATGTGACACAGAGACATGGAGTGAGCCAATGCTATTGGAAAAATAACGCCAATAGACTTGCTCGACACAGAGTTGCCACAAATCTTCAATTTGTAAAAAATGCAATGTCGGCAAAGTGCAATAAAATGATATATGCCTGTAATAAGGAGAAATATGAGGTGGAGAAAGAGAAGCAGAAAAGGAAGAAAAGAATGAGAAAGGAAGAAAGGAGAGAAGAAGGGGAAGCAGATGGAGAATAAGAGGAAAAAAAGGAACAGGGTGCCAAGTGCTCTTCTAAGCAACTTATCTCATTAAATCTTTATAATACCCCAGGGTAGGGTCTATTATTATTCCCATTTGACAAAAGAGGCTCTTTACATTTGAAAAACATACTCAAGGTGGCAGACAGTAGGTGATGGAGTCTACAATGATTCCATTGACCTTTAGTTTTGTCTGAAACCTACCATCAGACTAACTCAACACTCAATCCACTAGTTATACAAACAATATGCAGGTTTTCTTAACACAGCCTTATAACACCTTGGTTTACCTATCATATAGCTTTAGGAATAGAAGAATTCAATTCAAGTAAAACAGTAAAGAGGCACCACTGAGTACTTCTCACCTACACTATATTAGAAATCTTTGCCAAAGATGTTGTGGATTAAGGAATCTGAGTACTGATGATAGTTAATGATATCGTGAGCAAAACAAACAAAGAGCAAAACTAACAAACACCTCTAAAATATATTCATACATCTCTTTCTCTTACTGGCTATTTAAGTTTTTCCTTTTACTTTGTTTTTCTTGATTCCTGTAGCAGATGTTAGCTGTCTGTTTGCCTCCTCTCCCGTGACCTCATCTCCAGAATCTGTACCCCCTTCCGTCTCTTTGGATATTTTGTCAACTATCCTGAGTCCAAAAAAAAAAAAAAAATTCAAAGGAATTAGAGGAAATGTAGTGAGGAAAAGAAAACTTAAAATAAGCAAATAAAGATTACTAATGTCCTCTGAAATGACAGAAGATAGGGCATCAGAAACAAGAACAGGATGCTATAAAAAGAAACATTCAGAGGCAAGATAGGTTAGTTATCTATTGCTGCATGACAAATTATCCCCCAACTAAGCAACTTACAACAAACATTTACTATCTTACACAGTTTCTGTGGGTCATGAATCTGGGAGGAAATTAGCAGCATGGTCTGGCTCAGCGTCTCTCATGAGATTGCAGTCAAGCTGTCAGCTGGGGCTGCAGTTTTCTGAAGACTTGACAGGGGCTGGAAGATCTTCCTTCACATGACTTATTACATAGCTGTTGGCAGGAGACCTTAGTTTCTTACTACATGGAACTGTCTGTAACACTATTGTGTGTTCTCACAACATGGCAACTGGCTTCCCCCAGAGCAAGTAATCCAAAGAAAGAGCAATAAGAAAGCCACATTGCCCTTTATGACCTGGTATGCAAAAATCACACACTCTCAGTTGTACTTTCTTTTATAATCATTAGAAGCAAGTCACTAAGTCTAGCCCATACTCAAAGCGAGGATTATTAGGCTTTACTTTTAGATGGGTGCATCAAAGAATTTGTGGAAATACTTTAACCCACCACACAAGAAGAAAAATAGCTCTAGGAAATTATAAATATGGTCAAAGCATGACCATCAAAATAAAAATTTAGTAGGCACATTAAAAGGTAAAGTTAAAAAGTCAGAGATGGTTACTCTCAGAAAAATGGTAAGAAAAACACAGTTTTAATCCAGATGCTCAAATTCCCAAATAATTGGAATTTCAGGAAGAGAAAACAAAGAAAATAAAAGGGGGGATAATTAAATTAAAAATTTTCCCCGAATTGAAGGACACATCTCTAACTTCTTAAAAGAACTTCCCCACTGCCTAGCACAAAGAGTGAAAAATGACCCAAACCAAAACATGATAACACTAGAAATAAAAAGGAGATCCTAAAAGCTTCCAGAGTGGATTTTTTTTTTTAATTACAAGTTTCCAAGCACTACCCTTCTGGTAATCAAATTCAATACATTTGCATGGGACCAAAAATCTTTATATCTATTTAGTTCCCCAAGTGTTTTTAAAACTTAGTCAAGGGACTTCCCTGGTGGCGTAGTGGTTGAGAATCTGCCTGCCAATTCAGGGGACACGGGTTCGAGCCCTGATCCAGGAAGATCCTACATGCTGTGGGGCAACTAAACCCGTGCTCCACAACTACTGAGCCTGTGCTCTAGAGCCCACGAGCCACAACTACTGAAGCCCGTGAGCCACAACTACTGAAGCTGCGTGCCACAACTACTGAAGGCTGTATGACACAACTACTGAAGCCGCGTGCCTAGATCCCGTGCTCTGCAACAAGAGAAGCCACCGCTATGAGAAGCCCACACACCGCAACAAACAGTAGCCCCCACTCGCCGCAACTAGAGAAAGCCCACGTGCAGCAATGAAGACCCAAAGCAGCCAAAAATAAATAAATAAAATAAATAAATTTATAAAAAATAAAAAAATAAAAATTAGTCAAGTTTGGAAACCATTGGTTTAAAGAGTTCTGAGGAGAGCGAGGTAAACATTTTCATATTGAAGTATCACTTTTCTAAAATTGTTGGACATATTTTTCCAATATTCTGCTATAAATAAATCCACTTTTTTGGGGTGCAGTGGTTAAGGATCCACCTGCCAATGCAGGGGACACGGGTTTGAGCCCTGGTCTGGGAAGGTCCCACATGCCGCAGAGCAACTAAGCCCGTGCACCACAACTACTGAGCCTGCACTCTAGAGCCCATGAGCCACAACTACTGAGCCCACAAGCCTAGAGCCTGTGCTCCACAGCAAGAGAAACCACTGCAATGAGAAGCCCACACACCACAACGAAGAGTAGCCCCCGCTCGCTGCAACTAGAGAAAACCTGCGCGCAGCAACGAAGACCCAACGCAGCCAAAAATAAATAAGTAAATAAACAAAATAAATAAATCCACTTTTTTTTTTGTGGGTGGCAGAATTATCCTCATTTTATAGAATCATAGTGGAAATAGGAAAAAAGAATTTCTAAAGCACACCTCAAACTAAATTTTAGTTCCATGTAACCTTCTCAGATTTATACACAAGGAATGGAAACCTATTTTCTAACAGCATTAAAGAAAGAATAAAAGGAAATGACTTAAACTACAGCAAAATAGCCTTAGGGTAAGGAAGTTTCCTGACATTGAGATTTGTCAAACACTAACATGGGTTTCTAGGGATGTTATGAAATATTCACCTTGGAGAGTTTTTAGAAAATGTTTCCCATCTGTCTGAGTTTAGAGAATAAGCCTGAAGAAAAGAAGATGGTTGGGAAGATTAAATATATTTGTTTACTCAGTAAGTTCTTGTTGAACTACTACTAAGTGTCTGGCACTGTGCTAAGTGTTGGCGGGTATTTTAAGACAGCATTTTTCAAATTTATTTGATCATGGAATACTTCTCAAATGAAAGTTTGTGAATAGGTCTCCATCAAGGGAACTTCTAACATATAATGCTTATTTGCATAAAAAGAAAACAGAAAAAAAGTCTCACAGATTAACTGCTACAAGAAAATAAAAAGTAATAATTATTAACAAAATTTACCAAGCTTAATAAAACAGCTTTCATTTCATATTCTTGTTATAAAATGATACACATTTATTAATTACATTTATACACACTTACATAAAAATATCAACTATACTTTTTCAGAACTTGCAGTTCATCCAAGTGATCAGTACAAGATACAAATCTGTTCTATAATCAATTAGAAATGTGATGGGGGTAGTTGGAGTAGGGAGTTATTCCATAGAGAAATCAAAAACTGAAATATCTATCAGTACAATTACAGGAAACAGGACACATACAAGCTTTATAAGAAGAACCTGAGAGTAATTTACTGAATCATATCAAAGAACCCTTGAATAAATGGAGAATGGAAGATTCAGTATTGTAGAAATATCAGTTCCTCTCAAATTAACCTATGAATTCAATGTAATTTTATATAAATTTCCGTGTGTGGATGGGTAGGTGAGTTAGTATAACATGGAAACTGATTATAAGTTCATCAGGAAGAATAAATACATTAAAATGGACAGAAATGGATGGCACATTGATCATAGATATTTAGTTCCTCTTCTTCCAGTCCCACCTAAAAATGACATTAAATGGATTCTTGAAAGAGATAAATAAACTCCCAGGGAAAAGGAGGACAATGGCAAATTATATCAGCAAATTTTGGGAAGATGGAAAACAAATAGAAATGATAACAGAAAACAAGAGGATGCAATAAGGTAAAATGCCTATCAAAGAGAAGCATGTTGATTTACCTCACTGAATCCCTGACAAGCTCAAAATATGGGTGAGTCAAACCCTAGTTGTGAGGATGAGAGGCAGGGATGAAAACAGAGAAATTTGTATGCAAAATGACTGGAATAACAGGTTCTCTCCTCAATTCAGCACAGCCAAATCACTATCCTCTTTGAAGAAACTGAAATCAGAAAGGCTCTATGCTTAGACAAAACAGGCACAGCAAAGAGTAGGAGAGAAGTACGTTGTAAAAACCTGAATTCTGAGTAGTGAGGAGCCAGGATCCTTCCTTCATCCTAGGAAACCCAATGATCAGACACATATCTCACAAGCAGAAGACTAGATGATCCTTTTTTAAAAAGAAACTGAGCGGCTCTGGGACAATTACATACTAGCATCTAATACTAATGTCTAGGGATTCTAACAGCTGAATCACCCTACCGTGAAGCCTACCACTCAGCCTTTTTAGTATCTCATTTTAAAATATAAATGGATAGTCTGGGTCACCAAACATTTGAGGAAAGTCTCTAACATTTAATACTGAAACAAACAAAACAGGGGTGGAGAGTGAGTGAGGGGGAAGGAGCCCCAATCCAGAAGGAAGAAAATATACAAATGAAAACATCCAGACATTTTGTTATGCTCATTGGCTGGGTACAGGGACAACATTTTTTTTTAAGGACAGGATTTTATTTTAAATAACAATCAGAGGATAAGAAATAGCTCTGGAAATTTTGGAACATAATCATAAAAACTAAAAATTCAATAGAGGGATCAGATTGATATGTTCCAGATGGTACAGCAAAGGAAAGGTTAAAGAGACAGACTATAGTGCAGATAATATTAACAAAAACCAAAAGAAGAATGATACAGGAGGTATAAATATATGACTAAAAAGAATTCCAAAAGAAGAAAATGGAAGAAAGAAAACAATCAAAGTAAGTTTTTCCAAAGGACAAGAATTCCCGGATTAAAAGAATCTACTGAGTACCCAGGAATATGGATAAAGAAAAACTACACCAGTATCATTAAACCCTAGTACCAAAAATCATAAAATTATGGTACACTTAGAATAGAGAGTTTAGAACTCTCAGAGAGAAAAACAGATCACTTAAAAGTAAATGTGGGGCTTCCCTGGTGGCGCTGTGGTTGAGAGTCCGCCTGCCGATGCAGGGGACACGGGTTCGTGCCCCGGTCCGGGAAGATCCCACATGCCGCAGAGCGGCTGGGCCCGTGAGCCATCGCCGCTGAGCCTGCGCGTCCGGAGCCTGTGCTCCGCAACGGGAGAGGCCACAACAGTGAGAGGCCCGCATACCGCAAAAAAAAAAAAAAAAAGTAAATGTGGACTTCCTGGTGGTGCAGTGGTTAAGAATCCACCTGCCAATGCAGGTGACACGGGTTCGAGCCCTGGTCCAGGAAGATCCCACATGCCTCAGAGCAACTAAGCCCGTGTGCCACAACTACTGAAGCCCACGCGCCTAGAGCCTGCGAGCCACAAGAGAAGCCACTGCAATGAGAAGCCCGCGTACCGCAACAGAGTAGCCCCCACTCGCCGCAATTAGAGAAAGCCCGCGCGCGGCAACAAGTCCCAACTCAGCCAAAAGTTAATTAATTAATTAATTTTTAAAAAGTAAATGCAACAATTAATTTAGATCATTTTAAAATGGTGACAATTGAGTCAGGCAAGAATCGACAAAAATTCTAAAACTGGTAGGTGAAGTAATTTGAGAACAGAATAATTATATAGTCAAGAATTTCCACATACTTTATTTATTAACTATAAAAGGAAAAATAGTAAGTTATAGTGGAGCAATTTGACAGATACCATTTTAACCAAGTGATCGAAGTTAGTATTACATGGTGGTTGCCAAGGGGAGGCGGGGGTTGGGGGAGGGATGGAGTGGGAGGCTGGGGTTAGCAGATGTGAGCTTTTATATAGAGAATGGATAAACAACAAGGTCCTACTGTATAGCACAGAGAACTATACTCAATATCCTATGATAAACCATAATGGAAAAGAATATAAAAAAAGAATGTGTATATATATGTATGTATGTATAACTGAATCACTGCTGTTCAGCAGTAATTAACACATTGTAGATCAACTATACTTCAATAAAAAAGTTAATATCACAAATAATAGGGCAAATTGACATCATGCACCTCCTGATAAAATGTATTGAAAAGAACACAACAACATTTATGCAGTATTCCTGCCAAAAATGTATAACCTGAATCAAAGCATGACAAAACATCAGACAACCCCAAATTGAGGGACATTCTACAAAATAACTGGCCTGTTTTTTTCAAAAATGTCAATGTCATAAAAGACAAAGAAAGTCTGAGGAACTGTTCAATATTACAGAGACATAAAAACTTGGAAAAAGTGCATGACCCTGGATTGGATCCTGGTCATTTTTAAAATGGACATTATTAGGATAAATGGTGAACTTTTAATAAAATCTGTGGATAAAAGTATTATAACAAAGTTAAATTTCCAGATTTTTATAATTTCACTGTTGTTATTTAAGTGAATGTCTTTGTTCTTATGAAATACACACTTGAATATTTAATGGTAAAGGGATGTGTTCTGTGAAATTTACTCACAAATGGCTCCAGAAAGATGGGGATTAGAATGGTATCTAATTTCATGATAGCAACATAGTTACAAGCCAATGGAGCAATGCTCCTAAAGTTCATAGGGAACATGATTTCCCTCCCAGAATACTATACTCAGCTGTATTATCAGTTTTCTATTGCTATAGAGCAAATTACCATAATCTCAGTCACCCATTTATTATCTCATAGTTTCTGTGGGTTAGAAGTCTGAGCACAGAGTAGTTGGGTTTTTTGTTCAGGGTCTTACAAAGCTGCAGTGTCAGCTAAAGCTGTGCTGTCATCTGGAACTTAAAGTCCTCTTCCAATCTCATCTGAGTTGTTGGCAGAAGTCAGTTCCTTGAAGCTATATGACAGAAGAACTTGTTTTCTTGCTGTCAGCCTGGGACTGATCTCAGCTCCTAATGGCTTCCCCTCATGTCATTGCCATATGGCTCCCTCTTCTCCCAACATAGCAATTTGCTTCGTCTTCAAGGCCAACAGGAGAACATCTCTCTGATGTTTCACCTTCTTCTGAAGGATTCACCTAATAACGTTAAGAGCCAGTCAGGATAATCCCTCTTTTTATTAACTCAGAGTCAACTTATTAGTAAGTTATTCATGGAATAATACCCCATCATATGTACTAGTACCATCCACACTTAACAGAGGTGTATTATGCATCAGGGAAAGGAAATCTTGAGGACCATGTTAGAATTTGGCCTGCCACATCCAGCTAAACCTTCGAGTTTGAGAAAATCTGGTTTTCAACCCCAGCACCACATTAGAATCTCCTGGAGAACTATTAAATCCTGGTATCAGAATTCTCATTTAGTTGGTTTGAGGCAGGGTCTGAGAAGATTTTGCTTTTGTTTTTGCTTTTAAGGCTCTCCCATGTAATTCCAATATGCAACCAGGGTTGAAAACCACTTGAATACAATGAAAACCTTTTCAGATATACGAGATCTCAAAGAATTTACTTCCCATTCACCCTTTCTCAGGAAGCTACTGGAGGAGTACTCCTCTGAAATGAGGAGGTAATCAAGGAAGAGGAAAGCACAGGATCCAGAAAAAGACTCTAAAATAGGGAATAGCAGAGGGATGTCCCAGACGACAGACTGCAGGAGCCTAGGAAGTAACCATTCTGGACTGGAACAGGAGGATGAAGGGCTCCAGGATGAGGGTCTCTGAGAAAAAACAAGTGGAATTAATAGACTAGCTGATATTTCTGAGCATTGGATGAAGAGAACTAGTATTAGGCACATGACAGAATTGATATGTAATTGGAAAAAATAGTAAGAATAGGTACATAGAAAAATACACATTTGATACATGATGCAATTATTTTCTTAAGGAAAATTAAAAGCTTTTCAAGACAGAAAAGCACACAGTACTTGGCTATGAAGTTAACAATATTAATGTAGTCATAATGTAAATACTGATCCTTAACTGAAAATTATAATTACACTGAGACTATAAAAGGAGGGGAAGCAAGGGTGTATATGTGTCTATGTAAAAGAGCTAAATCAAGAAATTGCAAAATAGAGCTTTAATACAAATTATAGGATAGAAGGAATGGGGAACTACTGTTTTCTATATAATCTTTTCAGTATTATATTTTTTAACTATGTGCATGTATTAACTGTGTTAAAATTTTTTAAAAAAGAGCAAAAGGAAGCACATGAGTAATACTGTTAAAATAAATTGATAATGGAATGTCAGGTTGTTTTTACCAGATATTCATATTTATTTATTTATTTATTTATTTATTTATTTATGACTGTGTTGGGTCTTCGTTTCTGTGCGAGGGCTTTCTCCAGTTGCGGCAAGCGGGGGCCACTCTTCATTGCGGTGCGTGGGCCTCTCACTATCGTGGCCTCTCTTGTTGCAGAGTACAGGCTCCAGACGCGCAGGCTCAGTAGTTGTGGCTCACGGGCCTAGTTGCTCCACGGCATGTGGGATCTTCCCAGACCAGGGCTCGAACCCGTGTCCCTTGCATTGGCAGGCAGATTCTCAACCACTGCGTCACCAGGGAAGCCCGGAACGTCAGTTTTTACTCAACAGACTAGAAAAGTTAAAAATTCTTACGTGATAAATTGTTACAAAAGATAGGGGGAAAGTCACAACTGGTAGGATGGTAAATTGGAATAGCAACTGGGGAAAGCAATTTAGCAGTTCAACAAAATTGAAAACATGGGCACGCTACTACCTAGAAATTCACATTCATGCATGAGCCATACAAGGATATCTGATGCAGTATTGCTTGTAGTCTGGAAAAATTGAAAATAACCTGACCATTGATTGGCATATCACTAAAATGCATTGGTTCATTCAATAAATATTTATTGAGTGGCTGCTATGTGCCAAGCACTGTTCTGACAACTGGAAACATAGCAGTTACTAATACACACAAAAATCCTTGCCTTCATGTAGTTTACATTCTTGTAGAAGGAGATATAGAATAAACAAACAAAGAAGTTCATAGTATGTTTGATGGTAATAGGAACTATGGAGAAAAACAAAGCTGGGAAGGGCTAACAGGAGCCCTGGGAGAGAGTGTGTGTGTGTGATTTTTAAAAGGATGGTCAGGGAAATCCATACTGACATTTGAATAAAGACTTGAAAGAAGTAAGCAAGCAAGTCAAGTGAATACAGGAGTTGGGAGTGGAGAGAACAGTGTGCCAGGCCTTTAAAATAAATAAACTAGATCAACATATACCAACATAGATAGATCTCAAAAAGATAAAGTTGAGTAAAAAAATGTACTAAAACACTACTTTTTAAAATAATTTTAAAATAATAATACTACTTCTTGTTCCTAGATATAGGTAGGTAAAGTATGAAAATGCAGAACTTTAGAATAAAACTAAGAAGGAAAAATACCAAATCAAAAATAGTGGTTGGTTCTGGGGAAGAAAGAATTAGAATGCAGCTTGGGTATGGGGTCAGATAA
Organism: Stenella coeruleoalba; assembly: GCF_951394435.1. Lineage (NCBI taxonomy): Eukaryota > Metazoa > Chordata > Mammalia > Artiodactyla > Delphinidae > Stenella > Stenella coeruleoalba. The sequence continues at coordinate 57,180,242 of NC_137150.1, forward strand.
TACTTAGCTTTACTGCAATATTTTATTTATTTGATGTGAAACAATAAATTTCACTCAGACATAACAGACTGCTAGATAATTGTTAATTCTGGGTATAAGGAAAATGGGTGTTATATAATTTTTTGTACTTTTCTGAATTTAAAATTTCTCAAAAAGATTAGCTGATACATTTTTTTAAATTATTTATTTATTTATTTGGTTGTACCAGGTCTTAGTTGCGGCAGGTGGGCTCCTTAGTTGCGGCATGCATGTGGGATCTAGTTCCCTGACCAGGGATTGAACCCCAGGCCCCTGCATTGGGAGCATGGAGTCTTAACCACTGTGACACCAGGGAAGTCCCTAGCCAATACATTTCTGAAGAGAATAATGAGAGCAAAATTGATCTATCAGATATCAAAATGAATAATAAAGCTACCATGATTCAAATACTGCCATGCTAGCATAGTCAGAGAGATTAATGGAACCGAGTAAAGTTCAGAAATAGATTCAGAGGTATATAGGAATCTATTACATGATAAATATGGCATTTCAAGTAAGTGAAGAGACTAGAAAAATGGCAAAGACGTAGAATAAGTCATTTACTAAAGAAAATGAATCTCAATCTTCATCCAAGTTGTGTGTATCAGCAGTTTGTTCTTTTTTCCTGCTGAGTAGTATTATATGTCATGGGTGTACCAGTTTCTTTAACTATTCATTTATTGAAGGACATCTAAGGTAGTTGTAATTTTTGACTATTTTGTAAAATAATTTTTGTGTGTATATATATCAGGGAAAAAAGACTAGAAGATATACACCAAAGTAAAAATAACCATCATTTACCTTTGGGGAGACTTTTTTTCCTTTAAACATTTCTTTAATGTCATTTTTGTTTGTTTGTTTATTTGGTTTTTGGCCATGCCACACGGCAGGCATGTGGGATCTTAGTGCCCAGACCAGGGATCAAACCCGTGCCCCCTGCAGTCGAAGTGCAGAGTCTTAACCACTGGACCGCCAGGGAAGTCCTATTGTCATGTATTATTTTTAAAGAGTAAAAATAACATTTGAGTGAAGCAGCTTTTATAAAATTACATTTGCCCACATTTAAATGAGAACAGTAGTTTTTGCCTTATTATCATATAACACCCACTAACTATTGGGATGATGTCATTGAAATGGATACTCTTACTACAAAATCAAATCTCCTTCTACAATTTGTTTTTATTGCAGCACAATGTAAAATTTTTGTTTCACATGAGAATCGTACACCAAAGTGAAGAAGAAAATGAGCTACATGTTTTTCAACATTCAGGTATCCCTGAGTTAGGGTGCACTGAAAATCACTTAGCTATATTAAAAGATTTGTTTTACCCAACATTGAAATGTCCCTTCTATTAGAACCTCATGATCCTACACTTTTAACACCCTGATATTTAATATAAGGGGTCCTAAACACAAATATTCCTGTTGTTTCTTAGGCAGAAATATTTTAACAAAATGGTATGTAAATCCTTAGACTATACAATGGCACTGAAAATATATTTGGCAACCATAGAATTAGTTTTACCCATAGCTACTGAGTATAAGAAAATTGTTCTTTCTTGTGGTCTACATGCAAATTTTTTTTAACAATGTTGAATTTTTTAAAATGCAGTAAAACTGATTATTTTTCCCTTAAGAGCTGTTTCTCCCAATTGAACTTCATAAAAATACCTGCAAGGTATATTAGTAGCTAATGCTCCCTGAGGTAAAGATAAAAATTTGAAATGAATGGGAAAATACAGGTTCTTAGCAGAGAAATAGAAACCATAAAAAAGAGCCAATTAGAAAATTAAAAATTGAAAAATACAATATCTGAAATTTTAAAATTCCCTTGGTGGGCTCAAAAGCAGAAATGGATATAAAAGATAAAAGTAAGTGAAATGGAAGACAGATCAATAGAAATTATCCAATACAAACAAGAGAGAGAAAAAAGATTGAAACAATGAACAGAGCCTTAGAGAGATGGAGGACAATATCAAAATGTCTTAACATTCTCGTCATTGGATTCCCAGAAAAGGAGAAGGAAATTGGGTAGGAAAATACATGAAGAATCAACTGCTGAAAACTTCCCAAATTTAGTGAATTACGTAAGTTTTCAAATTCAGGCCCTCAGCAAACCCAAACAGAATAAATTCAAAGAAAAACAAAACAAACAAACAAACAAAAAACCCTCAACACATAATCAAACCATTGGAACAAAAAATGTCAAAACTTGAAATAATCTAGAGAGAATTTTCAAGACAAATTACATACAGGGAAAAAACTATTTGAATGGTCATAGATAGGGAAGAGAGTAGAACATCTTTAAAGCCATAGGGGAAAAACCCTGTTAACTCAGAATTCTATGACCAGTGAATAAATCCCTTAGGAATAAAAACAAAATAAAAATATTCTCAAATGAAGGAAAACTAAGAGAATGTGTCAACAGCAGACTTGCTCTAAAAGAAATACTAATTGAAAGTCTATAGGCTAAAAGGAAATGATACCAGAAGGAAACATGGGTTTTCAGGTATGAAAGAAGAGAAATGGAAATGGAAAATGGATGAGTAAATTTTAAATATTAGATTTTTCATCTTAGGTTCTCTAAAATATGTACAGGAATACCTTAGAGATATTGCAGATTCAGTTACAGACCACCTCAATAAAGCAAATACCACAATAAAGCAAGTCAAATAATTTTTTTGGTTTCCCAGTGCATATAAAAGTTATGTTTACACTATATTGTAGTACATTAAATGTGCAATAGCATTATGTCAAAAATGTAAATAACTTAATTTTAAAATACTTTATTGCTAAAAAATGCTAACCATTATTTGAGCCTTCAACAAGTCATAGTAGCAACAAGAAAGATCACTTATCACAGATCACCAGAGCAAATATAATAATACTGAAAAAGTTTGAAATATCATGAGAATTACCAAAATGTGACGCAGAGACATGAAGTAAGCAAAAGCTGTTGTAAAAATGGCACCAATATACGTGTTTGACTCAGGGTTGTCACAAACCTTCAATCTGCAAAAAGAATGAAATGTCTGCAAAGTGCAATAAAGTGAAACATGATAAAATAAGGTATGCCTGTATAACTGTTGAAAGCAAAAATTATAAAATTGTCTAATGGGGTTTCCATATATATCAATATAATACATATACCAACTATACCATAAAGGTCAGTGAGTTTCGGGGAGAGGGACCTATATGTCTGCAAGGTGTCTTTCCACATTTTACTTGAAGTGATGTAATACACTCAGTAGACTGTGAAAGTTTATGTATATATATTGTAAGCCATAGAGCAACTATAAAAAAATACGAAGATATAACCAAAAAGATAATACATAAATTAATTAAAATGTAATATTAAACTACTCAAATAATCTGCAAGAAGGCAGGAAAGTAGGTACAAAAAAAATTTTTTTTTAAACATAGGGAACAAACAGAAAATAACTAATAAAATAGTAGGCCTAAAGGCAATCATATCAATAATTACATTAAATGTAAATAATCTAAATACAGTGATTAAAAAAAGAGAACATCAGATTGGATTAGAAAACAGAGACCTTGGACTTCCCCGGTGGTCCAGTGGTTAAGAATTCGCCTTCCAATGCAGGGGAAGTGGGTTCAATCCCTGGTCGGGGAACTAAGATCCCACATGCAGCAGGGCAACCAAGACCGCACGCTGCAACTACTGAGTCTGCACACCACAACTATAGAGAAGCTCGCATGCCACAATGAAGAGCCTATGCACCACAACTAAGACCCGATGCAGCCAAAAATAAATAAATAAATAAGTAAATAAAAATTTAAAAATAAAAAAGAGAGACCTAAGTATTGTCTACAAGTAACCCATTTTAAATATAACAATATAGATAGATAAAAAGATAGGAAAATATATATCATACAAATACTAATTAAAGAAAGGTGGAGTAACTACATTAATATTAGAAAAATAGATTTCAGAACAGGGATATTACAAGGGACAAAGACAGTACATAATGATAAAAAGAGGCAATTCATCAAAAACACATAACTCTAAATGTGTTTACAGCTAACAAGAGAGCTTCAAGATACGTAAAGCAAAATTACACAGGAATGAAAGGAAATATAGACAAGTCCACAATTATAGTTGGAGATACCAATGCTCCTCTCCCAGAAACTGACAAAACTACTGGAGAAAACCAGTAAGGATATAGAAGATCTAACATTATCAAGCAACTTCATATGATTAACATAGAACATTCCACCCAATAACACACATGAAATGTTGTATTATAGGGGCACATAGGACATTTACCAAGATATTCTGGGGCAAAATAAACCTTAACAAATGGAAAAGAACTGAAATCTTTAAAGTATGTTTCCTGGGACTTACCTGGTGGCACACTGGTTAAGAATCTGCCTGCCACGAATTCTATCAAACATTTAGAGAAGAGCTAACACCTATCCTTCTCAAACTCTTCCAAAATATAGCAGAGGGAGGAATACTCCCAAACTCATTCTACGAGGCCAGCATCACCGATACCAAAACTAGACAAAGATGTCACAAAAAAAGAAAACTACAGACCAACATCACTGAAGAACATAGATGCAAGAATCCTCAACAGAATACTAGCAAACAGAATCCACCAGCACATTAAAAGGATCATAAAACATGATCAAGTGGGGTTTATCCCAGGAATGCAAGGATTCTTCAATATATGCAAATCAATCAATGTGATAAACTATATTAACAAATTGAAAGAGAAAAACCATATGATCATCTCAAAAAATGCAGAAAAAGCTTTTTTTTTTAAAAAAAAAACATCTTTATTGGAGTATAACTGTTTTACAATGGTGTGTTAGTTTCTGCAGTATAACAAAGTGAATCAACTATACATATATATATATATATCCCCATATCGCCTCCCTCTTGTGTTTCCCTCCCACCAGAAAAAGATTTTGACAAAATTCAACACCCATTTATGATAAAAACTATCCAGAAAGTAGGCATAGAGGGAACTTACCTCAACATAATAAAGGTCATATATGACAAACCCACAGACAACATCATTGCCAATGGTGAAAAACTGAAAACAATTCCTCTAAAATCAGGAACAAGAAAAGGATGTCCACTCTCACCCCTATTACTCAACATAGTTTTGGAAGTTTTAGCCACAGCAATCAGAGAAGAAAAAGAAATGAAAGGAATCCAAATCGGAAAAGAAGTAAAGCTGTCACTGTTTGCAGATGACATGATACTACACATAGAGTATCCAAAAGATGCTACCAGAAAACTACTAGAGCTAATCAATGAATTTGGTAAAGTAACAGGATACAAAATTAATGCACAGAAATCTCTGGCATTCCTATACACTAACGATGAAAAATCTGTAAGAGAAATTAAGGAAACACTCCCATTTACCATTGTAACAAATAGAATAAAATACCTAGGAATAAACCTACCTAAGGAGACAAAAGACCTGTATGCAGAAAACTATAAGACATTGATGAAAGAAATTAAAGATGATACAAACAGATGGAGAGATATACCATGTTCTTGGATTGGAAGAAAGAACACTGAGAAAATGACTATACTACCCAAAGCAATCTTCAGATTCAATGCAATCCCTATCAAACTACCAATGGCATTTTTCACAGAACTAGAACAAAAAGTTTCACAGTTTGTATGGAAACACAAAAGACCCCGAATAGCCAAAGCGATCTTGAGAAACAAAAACGGAGCTGGAGGTCTGGCTCCCTGACTATACTACAAAGCTACAGTAGTCAAGAGAATATGGTACTGGCATAAAAACAGAAATATAGATCAATGGAACAGGATAGAAAGCCCAGAAATAAACCCACACACATATGGTCATCTTATCTTTGGTAAAGGAGGCAAGAATATACAATGGAGAAAAGACAACCTCTTCAATAAGTGGTGCTGGGAAAAGTGGACAGCTACATGTAAAACAATGAAATTAGAACACTTCAAACACCAAACACAAAAATAAACTCAAAATGGATTAAAGACCTAAATGTAAGGCCAGACACTATCAAACTCTTAGAGGAAAACATAGGCAGAACACTCTATAACATAAATCACAGCAAGATCCTTTGTGACCCACCTCCTAGAGAAATGGAAATAAAAACAAAAATAAACAAATGGGACCTAATGAAACTTCAAAGCTTTTGCACAGCAAAGGAAACCATAAACAAGACAAAAAGACAACCCTCAGAATGGGGGAAGTATTTGCAAATGAAGCAACTGACAAAGGATTGATCTCCAAAATATACAAGCAGCTCATGCAGCTCAATATCAAAAAAAAAAAAAAAAACCCAATCCAAAAAAGGGCAGAAGATCTAAACAGACATTTCTCCAAAGAAGATATACAGATTGCCAACAAACACATGAAAGGATGCTCAACATCACTAATCATTAGAGAAATGCAAATCAAAACTACAATGAGGTATCACCTCGCAGCAGTCAGAATGGCCATCATCAAAAAACCTACAAACAATAAATGCTGGAGAGGGTGTGGAGAAAAGGGAACCCTCTTGAAATGTTAGTGGCAGTGTAAATTGATACAGCCACTATGGAGAACAGTATGGAGGTTCCTTTAAAAACTACAAATAGAACTACCATATGATCCAGCAATCCCACTACTGGGCATATACCCTGAGAAAACCATAATTCAAAAGGAGTCATGTACCAAAATGTTCATTGCAGCTCTATTTACAATAGCTAGGTCATGGAAGCAACCTAAGTGACAATCGACAGAGGAATGGATAAAGAAGATGTGGCACATATATACAATAGAATATTACTCAGCCATAAAAAGAAACGAAATTGAGTTATTTGTAGCAAGGTGGATGGACCCAGAGACTGTCATATAGAGTGAAGTAAGTCAGAAAGAGAAAAACAAATACTGTATGCTAACTCATATATATGGAATCTTAAAAAAAAAAAAAAAGGTTCTGAAGAACGTAGAGGCAGGACAGGAATAAAGATGCAGACATAGAGAATGTACTTGAGGACACAGGGAGGGGGAAGGGTAAGCTGGGACGAAGTGAGAGAGTGGTATGGACTTATATACACTACCAAATGTAAAATAGATAGCTAATGGGAAGCAGCCACATAGCACAGGAAGATCAGCTCGGTGCTTTGTGACCACCTTGGGGGGGATAGGGAGGGTGGAAGGGAGACACAAGAAGGAGGGGATATTGGGGTATATGTATATGTATAGCTGATTCACTTTGTTATAAAGCAGAAACTAACACACCATTGTAAAGCAATTATACTCCAATAAAGATGTTAAAAGAAAAAAAAGTATGTTTGAGACAACTTCAAATTTCCATACTTTCTGGCTTAAAGTCAGGGCAGAATAGCCTGAGACTGCCTGAAAAGCCTGCTTCCATTTCCAACATTCTATATTTGTGAAACAGGGTTTTCTGCAGTGACAGCAACCAAAACAAGATTATGGAGTTGACTGGACATAAGCAACACACTTCGGGTGTCACTGTCTCCCATCACCCCCAGATGGGACCATCTAGTTGCAAGAAAACAAGCTCAGAGCCTCCCACTGATTCTGCATTATGGTGAGTTGTATAATTATTTCATTATATATTGCAATGTAATAATAATAGAAATAAAGTGCACAGTAAATGTTATGCACTTGCATCACCCTGAAACCATCCCCCCTGCCCCAGTCCATGGAAAAATTGTCTTCCATGAAACCCATCCCTGGTGCCAAAAAGGTTGGGGACTGCTGATACAGATGCCTAACATATTCTAAACACTGAATTACAGGGCAAACACCTTCGGAAGCAAGATAAAACACATGACAGATCAATGGTCACCAAATAAACCAAATACATCAATCGTGAATTGGGCAGTAAATGCTAATCCTGCACCTCTGAGTAATCATACATTCAAGTACCAGTTATGGCATTTTCTGCTGTGACACATGGTTTCTTAAAGGCAGATTATCACATAACAAAAATCATTTAATTAGCATTTTTCTATTAAAAATTAATTTTAGAAAAATTATATACCTAGCATAATTTTTCCTCACTAAGGACTATCTATTAATATCTCACTAAACTCTGGGCCTGGAAACACAATATGGGAAATGCTGCCTTACGCTTGCTTTTTTTTTTTTTTTTAATTCCCTGCTCTTGAGTAGCACAGTGTTCTGAAAGTGCTGAAAAACACTGGTTCAAGAAAAATATTTATAAACTTAGACCCCTGAAATGTGAGATGAAAACAAGAGCTTAAGAAAAGAAAGCACAGTAAATACAGAAATACAGTCAAATGAAACTATGACCACATGTAGGAATGGATCTTATTTAAGATTGGGTATGGATGTGTGCTCCAGCAAAAACTGGTTATTGGTTAGCTTTTTGCTCTGGATGACAAGTTGGACTAGAGTGGGTCACTTCCAAGTCCTCTGCTCCTTAAAATTCAAGGGAGAGCCCTAGTTTGAGGACTTGTATCACAGATTTCTACTATCACCGTTCCTACGCCTTTTCAATACAATGAAAGGCCACTAGGGGGAGAAACACGCAGAAAAGCGCATCCTTATCAGTTGTGATCTCAAAAGGCAACAGATCCTATTACTCTCAAGCAAAGAGAGGTTTCTATGGTACGCAGTACCAAAACACCTTGCATCTAATCTGCAACCGAAATGGCTTTTCTGCAGTCTCCGTGGGCGCTACGCGAAAAAAGCACGTATTCTGAATAGTCAGAAATGAATCCTACAAGCTGACTCAAATCTGGGGGGAAAAAGGACATTGCAAAAGGTCTCCCCTGCAAAAGGTCTCCCCGAGTGAGTCAAAGAATTGCGGTGGGATGTGGCAGTGCATTCCTCTTTCCGGATGGGCTATAACTTAACCTTACGTTGGCAGAAGGACGCGTAGCAACGTTTTGTAAAAGGCCTTGTTTCTAGTATTGATATCCAATTCTGGTTAGCCACTGACAGAGGCGGTTAGCCACCACATCCCCTTCCCTCGCCCCTAAACTAGAGGAAATCTCATTTCCTCTACGGGCGTAAAAGTGAATGGACCCGCTTCCTCCCAATACTCCTCTCTGTATCTCTCGCTCGTAGAAACAGATGTACGACACATACGCCGCCACAGGATGACGAAACAGCCTCACTACTGCAAAAGACAACAGCATTAAATACCAGCGCGCCAGAAAAGCACCCATAACGCCACCCCACCTTCAGGAACAACACCAGAGCGCAAGCGCACTGGCACACTGTTACCCGATTTACCCACTTCCCACTCCTGGTCTCCGCAGTTTCACTTCCCTTCATTTGTTCATCTGCTTCCGGGGCATAGTAGGCTCGGCCCCTCCTCAGCTCTTACCCTCCTCTGCCCGAGGAGGGGGGAGTCGAGGGGGTGGGGAAGAGTTCGTTGTTTGTTTACACGATGTGAGCGGAAAAAGAGACCAATAAAGTTTATTCTGGAAACAAAAGGAAAAAAACAGGGGTGACAGAGAAAGGAGACGGGGGCGGGGGCGTGTGGCTGGGGCTAGCGAGGAGAGGCAACGAGAAGGAGAAAGCGGCAGTTCCGGTGCCGCCGCTGCGGCCGCTGAGGTCTCGGGCTGCTGCCGCCGGGCCGCTGGGGCTGGGGCCGCCGGCGAGGCAGGGCTCGGGCCCGGCCGGGCAGCTCCGGAGCGGCGGGGGAGAGGGGCCGGGAGGCGGGGGCTGTGCCGCCCGCTTACCTCTCCCTCGGCGCCGCCGCCGCCGCCGCCGCCGCCCGCGGGGCTGGGACCCAATGCGGTTAGAGCCGCGGAGCCTCGAGGAGCCCCAAGCGTGAGTAGAACGCGGACTGGCCGGGAGCGGGCGCGGTCGGGATGGGGCCGGGTGGGTGCTCGTCTTGGGCGGGGGCTGCCTGCCGGTCGTTTCTCTCAGCGTCGGCCCGCATCGGAGTTCGCCTGCGATCGCCGCTCCCTCTCCCCCGCCTGCTGCTGGCCTCACCCAGATGCAGAGGCGAGGGTTCGCCGCTCCCTCTTTTCTCCCTCTGGCCGCAGCCTCGCTCCTCGTTTCCTTCCTCTCCCATTTTTGGGGATGGGGCGGCTAGGACTGAGGAAGTGCGCCCAGGGCCGCCGCCCCGGCCGCGGTGGCTCGGTCCCCCTCGCCCTTGCACATCCACCCGGCCCGCGAGCACCGCGGCGTGAGGGATTCCGGCGCCGAGCCGCGAGCTGTTCCTGAGGGGCTGTCACGCCCGAGGACTCCGGCCCCGCCAGCCCGGCGACCCTGCGTTTGCCTCATACTGGGTTTAAATCGCCCGGCTGGGGCTTGGAAGGAAAACCTCCCCCCACCCTGCTGTTCCCCTCCCACCCTTCCTCTCGAAGTTGTTGTTTTCGTCTTAACCGAGACAGTCAAACGTATTGGATCTTTCATTCATAGACCTGAGACGTTGTCTCGTGATTTGTGCCTTTACTAATTCTATTATGTGGTGCCTGCTTCATAGCTCCTAAGTGGCTCGGAAAGGTAGGGTAGCGCCCAGGATTGGGCTGTGTCAACACCAGACGTTCGGCCAGTGTGTTTTGATCGCGGTTTGAGGGGTTTATTTTAGGATGCAAAAGGAATAGTGGTGATGGTGGCTAGTTACCAGACTTAGGAATCGAAAGCTCTTTTCTTGGATGTCAGTAATTGGGGAGCTGTTTACGTAGTTATATAAAGGGTAAGGGGAGCGCAACAAGAGGGGGCTCTGTAAAAACAGCCTACATATTCTTTAGTGAAGTAGAGTTGTGATTTTGTTTGGTGAAGCTTCCTCATTCCAGCACTGCGCCTTTGTGCACATGCAGGACATGGGTTTGCGAGATGATGTTTTGAATCGTAGTTTGTGAGGCCTGGGAGAACCCCTAGAAAACTTGGGTAGGTGAACTCCTGGTAACCCAGGTCGTCGGTAGTTAACTGCGGCCACATTTGAACTACTGTGGGCAGTACTGATCGCATGTTTTCCTGCTCAGAAGATGGGTTCTCTGGGTATTTGCTTACATTGCACCGTACAAAATTTGTTTATTTGCTGGATTGCGTGTTGTTAAGGAAAGACCTGCAAAATACTTAAGATACCATGTTGCTAATTTAATTTGTATAAATCAGAACACGTCTTTATTAATGGACTCCAGAAGCAATTGCAGTGTAAGAATTTGTTAATATGTCTGTGTATTCAAGTTTTAACATTTTTTAACTGAAGCATTGAATTCTGGTTGACAGCATAGATCTCTATCTAAACATCACATGTCCTGGAAAATTTTAATTATCAGATTAACTGTTCTGCAGTGTCATCAGCCAAAATTATCTGAAGAGGGCCCTGTGTGTGTGTGTGTGTGTGTGTGTGTGTGTGTGTGTGTTGGTGTTTTGTTCTGTTTTCTAAGTTTTCTCATTTCACGTTTTTGGATAAAATTAAATTTCATCCATAACTTTTTTCAAAAGTTTCTTGTGGGTTTTTCATCATTGTAAAATAGAGTGCTTTCCTATTAAAATCACAAAATAGGTCATTGAAAGAAGTGATAGCACATCGTAATAGTAATAGCATCATGAAATGAAGGTGAATGAATATTAATAGTTTATCATTGACTATGAATATAAAGTTTGAAAGGCATTCCTATCAGTTTCAGTTGAAGAGTTAAAAATGAACCACATATAAATGCAGAACAGTGTTTTTATATGTCTAAAGTTTTTTTTTTTCAATTTTAAGTAAATTGGGTAGAGCATTAAAGAGATAACACTAAATACAAATGCTGTACTTAAACCCCAAAATTACCACGTGAAAGTGTATATTCTCATGGGCAAGATATATGTGAAAGTGAGACTATAAAAGAGCAGTGGCTTTGCCTGGCTCTGGATGGAACAGCCCTTCTTGAGGCAGAGCTTCCTTCCTGTCAGGGGAAGATCCCCTCCATCCCAAATAAGTATTCCCTTAAAAAAAAAAGTAAATTTATAAATTAAATACATATATGATAAGGTAGATCATACATTTCTTAAAACAGTTTACTTTGTGTATAACTTTCCTTATTAGTGCCCTTTACTGAATAAAGAATTTTTAACATTAGCTATTACCATTTAAAGGGCATTTTGCTCTGTTGATCTCTTTATTTGCAAAGGGCTAACTTAATCCCGTTTGATCTCTTTAGAAACTAAAATAGTATTAAAAGGATCAGTTCTCTATTATTTAAATATCTTGAACTTCAAGGTAGGGGTGATTCTTTAAATGAAATGTGTTTCTTAAGCATCATAAAGGATTTTATCTCTGGTGAAAATATTTATAATCTTTAAAATTGTGCAACTTTAGAAGCATAAATCTTGGAAAACTATGGTTTATATTTTATTAGCATAGTTATTGAACTATTTTATTAAATATATTTATCTTGAGCTACACAACAGCCCTGTAGAGAAGGCAGTATTACTGTCTCTGAGAAATGACATTTTAATCTAAGGTCAGACAGGTGTCAGGTGACAACTCATTGACAAAACTAATGCTTTGTGACTTCTTTCATTTTATCATGCTACCTCTAACCTGCTCCAGCCTGCTTTTTAATAGGTTAAGAAACTAGGGCCCAGAGATACTAAGATCACCTTTTCCCTTATTTGCAGTAATAAATGTATATGTTTAATTCCCCATATAGCTTAAACAGTGGTTTTTGATCCTGGCCACATATTAGAATCATCTAGTTAGCTTTTTAAAAATATCAGTGCCGGGGTCTCATTCCTAGAGTTTCTGATTTAATTGGTCTGAAAGGGACCCCAGACATCTGTTTATTTGTTTTTAGGTTCCCCAGGTAATTCTAATAGACACGATTGTAAAGCCCTTGCTTTCGAAGACCTATATGATTTGTTTCTTGCTTCTCTCTCTAGGTTCATCTCTTCCTCCTCCTCCTACAGCTCACTTGGCCTTTTCCTGCTTCATGTGCAAATGCTGTTTGCTTTTCCTGAAACATTTGCATATTTCATACCCTTTCCTTAACTGGCTGACTCCTACTCTTCTTTCATATCAACTCCTTTGAAAAGTCTAGTCTGGGTTAGGTGCCCTTGCTTCCTGTTCCCATAATATCTTGTACTCCTCTGTCATAGCATTGACTCACTGCACTGGTAATTACCAATTTATTTGTTGGTATCCTCCACCAAGATGTAAATCATGAGAAGGATAGGGTCTCTATCTTATATACAGTTGTATTCTCATTGCCAAGCACAGTAGCCAGTACATAATAGGCAGTTATTCACTGAATAAATAAATATATTGACAACAGACTTCTTTACAACATGTAATAATTTATAAATGCCAATTAAGCTTTTATTCTTGCCAAACACATTTATTATTTTTGGTCACTAAATATGTACATCCCTGCACCTGCCACACATATGAATTTTATTTGGAGACAGTTGAGATGTTCTAAATTACATATAAATTATATCAAGAGTGATACTCAACCTCAAACACACACACACACACACAAATAATTATACACAGAACTGTGCTGGAAATCAGGAGATATGAATTCAAATCCCAGCCTCACCACAAGTGTGTGACCTTGGGCAAGTCTCAATCTTTTGGGGCCTCAGTTTCCTCATCTGTAACATAGAGGAATTGTACTGAATGTTCTACATGGTACTCAGTGATCTTGCCTTAAAATCCTATGAGTACTAAAAATATTGACTTTGGAAAATCTGAACCTGCTTGGATCAAAACCTGGCTTCTATACTTACTGGCAGGATTACTTTGGACAGATTTCCTAATGTGTATAATGGGAGTAATTACTACTCAACAGACTTGTTGTTGTTGTTGTTGAATTAAATGAGATAATATAGATCCAAGAAAGTTTTTGTCCTGGATCAGATGTTTAAAACATGTTCATTTCCTTTCCCCTTAAAAGGTGTTAGATCTCATGATTGGACTTATCTGAGATAAGAAAAAAGACAGTTTATGTAATAAATCCTGTTTTCCACTTTGCTGACTGCTAGCTCTACAGATATGACTAGGGACCAAAAACCACGTGGCTTTTAGTTTCATTTTCTTAGAACCTTATTCCACTGTCAAAACATCCAGGTGTTAGTCAACCTGCTTGGGAAAGAATTATACCTAGAAGTTTGAACCATGACAGGATAGCAAGTGTCAAGCTATCTATACATCCATAATACATAATATGGAGGAAGGAAGAATCTAAACTGATGACCTTATGCCATCTCCAAAGATAAGTAAAATCAGATTTGACCATTCCAAAAGAATGGACAGATTAAAACTAAGGATGATTTACAAAAGAAGACCCAGAGATTTTGGTGAAACCTCTGTTTGCCAGACCTTAAAATTCAGGAACATTTATTTAGTAATTTCTAGGAGATACAGGGAGTATACCTCTGGTCAGGACCAATTTCAGAATATTGTTCTCAATATCAGAAGTGGTTACAGATATCAGCAGACTGAAGTTATTGATATCTTTCTCTATTTGGGAGCCATGTATCTTAATTTTATATGGTTATTTTAACCTTCATTTATTTGGTAATAGGGTTACCTTACATACAATGTAATAGTATCTCTGCTGAAGTTTCTGGATACAAGTCTTATTTTTGTATAAAGCAAATTGACTTGTCTGAGTTCTCCCTTAAGTTTATGTTTAAAGTGAACTTTATTATCTTTTTAGAGAAAGTACTGTAATAAAAATTAAAAATAGCGGGTAGGAGAAACTGAAGTCTTAAGGGTGTAAAAAAAGAAGCATGAGGGAACACACAGTGGAGTCTGAGGATTCGATTTAAAGGCTGGAGATTTCCATCATTCAGAAAGGTTATTCAACCTTAGATATACTGATAACGTTTTATAGACATTTATATTATTCACATTTAATCCTTTATTAACATGAATCAGTTGATGCTGGTTAAGGAATTTTTAGATGTTCTCTCTCCCTCTCCTCAACTATACAGTTTGGGGAGTTTAAAGTTAAAATGCTTCAACAAAAAGTTTATAAATTTATAGTAAAAGTGGTGGTTTAGAGTTTTTTCTTCAAGTTTAGTATTTCTTACAGTGAAACTGTTTTTAGTATGGATTATGGTGCTGTGGTCTGGATGGCTGAAAAACTAAATTCCAATCCCAAACTGCTACTTTGTATTTGTGTAAGGGGGAGAGGAGGCAGACTGTATCACATCTTTGCCTCTCTTTCTGCAATGATACAATAGGAATTATAATATGTTGCTTGCTAATAATTCATATAATTAATGACATAATTTAAATGATCCAAATTGCATAAAATTATTCATGGGAAAATGTGTACATATTAATCATTATTTTAAATTTATACCTAGTACAAGAATAACATATTTCATATTTGGTCTGACAATTAAACACTCATTTCTTCTGTATCATTTTGCTAGTTAGCTTGACAGTTTATCTAAATTGCACTCATTTATAAGAGGTTAAGTTTTAGTAACTTTTAGTATATAATTGGAATTGTTACAAAGGAGTCTCTGTGTCAGGGCCAGCATTGCCATTTGAAATAAGTGTGGGATTTAAAAAGAAAAAAAAAAGTAAGAATTTTTACAGGCCATACTTATCTGCTACACTTCAGATTTTAAATATTTGTGTAGTGGAAGCCAAATAAGTCAGTGTTGTGATGTGAAAAAAGCTACATTAGGATAGAATCATTCTGTTCTGATCATAACTCTCTTGCCATACTCACCAAGAGTTAGTAAGAGTCAGTGGAGAGATACATCTTATAAAGTACTGTAGAGATTTAAAGCAATATTATGAAGATAATTTTAAGCATAAATTTTTTAACAGGAGGAGACCATGTTTGTGTTCATTCTTATATCCTCAGCACGTAGCATAGTACCCAAAAGTAGGTGATCAGTAAGTGATATTTTTGCAGTAGAATCATAATTGGGAATCAAAACACTTTTCATATCTTTCTATCAATTAGTAGCTATATATTTTAAACTATCTGAAAAGTATATAAATTGCTGTGGCAGTCTTAGTTGATCATTTACTGAATATAGATTTGAAGTAGATAGGAAACACATTTCTATAAGTTGTTAACTAGTGCATATTTCTACTGATGTTTGTAGACATTTTTAACAAAGATTGATAGATTAGGAGAAGCCGTGTCCTAAAAGAACATTGGGTCAAGAGTCTGAAAATCTAGGTTGTATATTGAACTATTAACTAGCTCTTTGGCGTTAGATCTTTACCTTTTAGCACTTTTCTTTACCTGCAAAATTTCTAAGGTTCTTTACAGTTCCAAAATGCTATGAGATTCCTAGCATTTTAAAGTCTCTTTCTTTTTTTTTATTTTAATTTTTTAATTTATTTTTTTGGCTGTGTTGGGTCTTTGTTGCTGCACATGGGCTTTCTCTAGTTGTGGCGAGCAGGGGCTACTCTTCGTTGTGGTGCATGGGCTTCTCATTGCAGTGGCTTCTTTTGTTGTGGAGCACAGGCCCTAGGCGCATGGGCTTCAGTAGTTGCGATTGCGGGCTCTAGAGCACAGGCTCAGTAGATGTGGTGCACGGGCTTAGTTGCTCCGTGGCATGTGGGATCTTCCCGGACCAGGGATTGAACCCGTGTCCCCTGCATTGGCAGGCAGATTCTTAACCACTGCACCACCAGGGAAGTCCTAAAGCCTATTTCTGATTTCAGGGAAGAGTAAGTTAAGCCACTCCCTAGAGGGAAGATGGTCCTATCTCAGTAAGCAAAAATCTTTTTTTCTGCCTTTTTATAAATGTGCACATATTTGAAGGCCCTTTGTGAAATTCTGTGACAGAGAAAAGCTGCCATCAGAAAAGAATGGACTGGAAAGATTTTCTTTCTTTCTTTCTGAAACCTTCAGTGACTTTGAAGGATCAAAGTTGTACAGGCATGGCCATTTTGGTTACTGGCAAAGGCATTGCCAGTAAGCGACTGACAGGCATTGAGAGTAGATCATCCATTGCACACCAGTTGCCAGGGTTATGAAGGCCAGAAAACCTGTCACAGCACCCTTAATAGCCATTGGCAACCATCATTACTTTAGTTAAAGACTTCTAGGAAAATATGTTCCATACTTTCCTTTGGTAACCCATCCCACTAGATGGTTTTCAGAAAATATGTTCTAATCTTAGAAACATAATTCCAGAGGCATAGTAACCCTCTTTTTTCTAGATGTATCCTCTATTTTGCAGATATATACAGATATATGAAAAGATGACAAAAATAATTGTCCTTGTCAGAAAGCAATGGTGTGTATGCTACTGATTTGTTGTTTCTATGAATGTTCAAATTACCTTCAACTTTTCAATAGTTTTTAACCAGCAAACTGTTCAGGTAATGAGATATTATTTAGAGTTATTTTGAGTATGTACTCATTTTTCAACAAGCTAAGCAGATTTCTGTGGCTTTTCTTTGACAGATCATGCTTTTCCAAGTACTTTTCTGATGGACTTACTGCAGGTCTAGACCTGAAAGTACTATTGCATTTTGAAACAATTGACTGCCTTTAGCCTAAAAGCAAGTGAATTGTGTGTGTGTTTTTGGTTTTTCCTTAGGAGGTTAACTTCTTGACAAGTACAAAAACCTTGGAGTTTTCTGCTAAATAAGCTGCCTTTCTGGAATATAAATTTATGGGGCATGTGATCAAAAGTAAAGCAGCATTAATGGGAAAAATTGTCAGGAAAAAGATTGAAATTAGGCACAACTATAAAGTCGATCTGAAATCAAATCATATATGACCGCAAAGAAAGGAAAAATTGTATTTTCACACTGTCATTTTTATACTTATTGAAGTATTAGCAGTAACATCATTTTAAAGTTATTTTTCCTATGAAGATTTCCTTAAAATCTAATGGCTATTATTTGCAGTTGAGACCTTGATAGGCAGCATCTTAAAGTATTTATGAAAGTGATATTCGTACTCTTTTTCTCTAAGTATATACCAGTTGTAAAAGTTGAACATGACTTTATTAAAGCAGTTTCTGTACTAGTCTTGATAATTACAATGGTAGTAAAATCCAAAGCAATTTATAATATTAGTGATTTTATGGTTCGGAGACTGGTAGTTTGTTTTCACTAGAAGTGACCAACTTTCAAATTTCTTAGTGATATTGTAGGACTTAAGATTTCCTCAAAATCACTGTGAATAATTTTGACTATTTCTATGCAGTGAAATGGCTCTTTTTACAGCCATGTGTTGTTCACAGACACTACTAATATACAGCTAAATGATGTAGTAATGAACAACGACTGAAGCACAGCTAAATGTATCATGTGATGGTGTTTTGTTGAGTCTAAATATCAGATATATAAATTTGTTATGTACATTCCTCCTGCAAATAATTTTTTTCCCCAGCCAAAATGGGAGCAAGTAATCTGACAACAGTACAGAATATTTGAAGTCAGAACAGTCTTAGAAAATACACAAAATATGGTCAGTGTATGTAGGCTTCTTTAATTTTCTTTTCCTAAATATATGTCACAATGACTAAGAGCATGTGCTCTGAAGCAAGACTGTCAAAATTTCTAGTTTTGTAATTGAGGGCAAATTATTTAACCTGTCTGGGTTAAATATTCTCTGGGTTAATACGTATTTCCTCATTTGTAGAAAAGGGATAATAGGAATACCTACATCATAATATTATAATGAAGGTTAAATGCCGAATACATGAAAGCATTTAGAACAGTGCCTAGTACATAGTAAGCACTTAATAAATATCTGTATGCTACTTGAGAGCACTAACCATGTCATATTCATCGATTTATTTGGGGGCTTTAACATTTTGTAGTGAATTGAACCCTGTACATTTTGAGGATTTACTAATGAATCCTTTCTCTGGAGAGTGAACGGTAAGGTTCCTTTCTAACAAGGTTCTTGACATTACTGCTTGCTTTTTGTTCTATTACAACTTTTTAAGGTTTCATTCTCACTCTGGGAATTTGAATTCTATTGCATACCTAGTCCTAAGAGAAGTTAGCATATAGGGATTTAGCATGATCGGAATGAAGGTTTAGTGGACAGAAGGGAATTAAGTAAATGGACGTACATTTTTCACACCTAGTCTGAGCTTCCTATGGATTGTTTTTCCCTGTCCACTCCTGGAATCTCAGAATCCTCAGATGTCCTTTTTCTTTTTTGTTGAAGTATGGTTGATTTATGATATTAAATTAGTTTCAGGTATACAACCTAGTGATTCAGTATTTTTCTAGACTATACCCCATTTAAAGTTATAATAAAATATTGGTGGAGATCACCGGGGAAGATGGCGGAAAAGTAAGACGCGGAGATCACCTTCCTCCCCACAGATACACCAGAAATACATCTACAGTGGAACAACTCCTACAGAACACCTACTGAACGCTGGCAGAAGACCTCAGACCTCCCAAAAGGCAAGAAGTCCCCACGTACCTGGGTAGGGCAAAAGAAAAAAAGAATAAACAGAGACAAAAGGTTAGGGACGGGACTTACACCAGTGGGAGGGAGCTGTGAAGGAGAAAAGGTTTCCACACACTAGGAAGTCCTTTCGTGGGCGGAGACTGCGGGTGGCAGAGGGGAAAAGCTTCGGAGCCACAGAGGAGAGCACAGCAACAGGGGTGCGGAGGGCAAAGCGGAGAGATTCCCGCACCGAGGATCGGTGCCGACCGGCATTCACCAGCCCGAGAGGCTTGTCTGCTCACCCGCTGGGACGGGCGGGGCTGGGAGCTGAGGCTCGGGCTTCAGTCGGAGCGCAGGGAGACGACTGGGGTTGGCGGCTTGAACGCAGCCTGCAGGGGGTTAGTGCACCACGGCTAGCCGGGAGGGAGTCCGGGGAAAAGTCTGGACCTGCCGAAGAGGCAAGAGACTTTTTCTTCCCTCTTTGTTTCCTGGTGCGCGAGGAGAGGGGATTAAGAGCGCTGCTTAAAGGAGCTCCAGAGACAGGCGTGAGCCGCGGCTAAGAGCGCGGACCCCAGAGACGGGCATGAGACGCTAAGGCTGCTGCTGCCGCCACCAAGAAGCCTGTGTGCGAGCACAGGTCACTATCCACACCTCCCTTCCGGGGAGCCTGTGCAGCGTGCCACTGCCAGGGTCCCGTGATACAGGGACAACTTCCCCGGGAGAACGGATGGCGCGCCTCAGGCTGGTGCAACGTCCTGCTGGCCTCTGCTGCCGCAAACTCGCCCTGCACTCCGTACCCCTCCCTCCCCCCGGCCTGAGTGAGCCAGAGCCCCCGAAGCAGCTGCTCCTTTAACCCCGTCCTGTCTGAGCGAAGAAAAGACGCCCTCCGGCGACCTACACGCAGAGGCGGGGCCAAATCCAAAGCTGACCCCAAGGAGCTGTGTGAACAAAGAAGAGAAAGGGAAATCTCTCGCAGCAGCCTCAGAAGCAGCGGATTAAAGCTCCACAATAAACTTGATGTACCCTGAATCTGTGGAATACATGAATAGACAACGAATCATCCCAATTTGAGGAGGTGGATTTTGAGAGCAAGATTTATTATTTTTTCCCTTTTTCCTCTTTTTGTGAATGTGTATGTGTATGCTTCTGTGTGAGATTTTTTCTGTATAGCTTTGCTTCCACCATTTGTCCTAGGGTTCTATCCGTCCGTTTTTTATTTTATTTTTTTCCTTAAAAATTTTTTTTCGTAATAATTATTTTTTATTTTAATATCTCTATTTTATTTTGTCTTACTTTATTTTATTTTATCTTTTCTTTTTCTTTCTTTCCTTCCTTCCTTCCTTCCTCCCTCCCTCACTACCTCCCTCTCTCCCTTCTTCCTTCCTCTTTCTTTCTTTCTTTCTTTCTTTTCTTTCTTTCTTTCTACTTTTTCTCCCTTTTATTCTGAGCCGTGTGGATGAAAGGCTCTTGGTGCTGCAGCCAGCAGCTTTGCCTCTGAGGTGGGAGAGCCAACTTCAGGACACTGGTCCACAAGAGACCAGTGCCACTGCCAGCTCCACATAATACCAAATGGCGAAAATCTCCCAGAGATCTTCATCTCAACACCAGCACCCAGCTTCACTCAACGACCAGCAAGCTACAGTGCTGGACACCCTATGCCAAACAACTAGCAAGACACGAACACAACCCCACCCATTAGCAGAGAGGCTGCCTAAAAAATCATAATAAGTCCACAGACACCCCAAAACACACCACCAGACGTGGACCTGCCCCCCAGAAAGACAAGATCCAGCCTCATCCACCAGAACACAGGCACTAGTCCCCTCCACCAGGAAGCCTACACAACCCACTGAACCAACTTTAGCCACTGGGGACAGACACCAAAAACAACAGGAACTACAAACCTGGAGACTACAAAAAGGAGACCCCCAAACACAGTAAGATAAGAAAAATGAGAAGACAGAAAAACACACAGCAGATGAAGGAGCAAGATAAAAACCCACCAGACCTAACAAATGAAGAGGAAATAGGCAGTTTATCTGAAAAAGCATTCAGAATAATAATAGTAAAGATGATCCAAAATCTTGGAAATAGAAGAGAGAAAATGCAAGAAACATTTAACAAGGACCTGGAAGAACTAAAGATGAAACAAGCAATGATGAACAACAAAATAAATGAAATTAAAAATACTCTAGATGGGATCAATAGCAGAATCACTGAGGCAGAAGAACGGATAAGTGACCTGGAAGATAAAATAGTGGAAATAACTACTGTAGAGCAGAAAAAAGAATGAAAAGAACTGAGGACAGTCTCAGAGACCTCTGGGACAACATTAAACGCACCAACATTCGAATTATAGGGGTTCCAGAAGAAGAAGAGAAAAAGAAAGGGACTGAGAAAATATTTGAAGAGATTATAGTTGAAAACTTCCCTAATATGGGAAAGGAAATAGTTAATCAAGTCGAGGAAGCACAGAGACTCCCATACAGGATAGAGCCAAGGAGAAATACGCCAAAACACATATTAATCAAACTGTCAAAAATTAAATACAAAGAAAACATATTAAAAGCAGCAAGGGAAAAACAACAAATAACACACAAGGGAATCCCCATAAGGTTAACAGCTGATCTTTCAGCAGAAACTCTGCAAGCCAGAAGGGACTGGCAGGACATATTTAAAGTGATGAAGGACAAAAACCTGCAACCAAGTACCCAGCAAGGATCTCATTCAGATTTGATGGAGAAATTAAAACCTTTACAGACAAGCAAAAGCTGAGAGAGTTCAGCACCACCAAACCAGCTTTAAAACAAATGCGAAAGGAACTTCCCTAGGCAAGAAACACAAGAGAAGGAAAACACCTACAATGACGAACCCAAAACAATTAAGAAAATGGGAAGAGGAATATACATATCGATAATTACCTTAAATGTAAATGGACTAAATGCTCCCATCAAAAGACACAGATTGGCTGAATGGATACAAAAACAAGACCCATTTATATGCTGTCTACAGGAGACCCACTTCAGACCTAGAGACACATACAGACTGAAAGTAAGGGGGCGGAAAAAGATATTCCATGCAAATGGAAACCAGAAGAAAGCTGGAGTAGCAATTCTTATATCAGACAAAATAGACTTTAAAATAAAGACTATTACAAGAGACAAGGACACTACATAATGATCAAGGGATCAATCCAAGAAGAAGATACAACAATTGTAAATATTTATGCGCCCAACATAGGAGCACCTGAATACATAAGGCAAATACTAACAGCCATAAAAGGAGAAATCGACAGTAACACATTCATAGTAGGGGACTTTAACACCCCACTATCACCAATGGCCAGATCATCCAAAATGAAAATAAATAAGGAAACACAAGCTTTAAATGATACATTAAACAAGATGGACTTAATTGATATTTATAGGACATTCCATCCAAAAACAACAGAATACATATTTTTCTCAAGTGCTCTCGGAACATTCTCCAGGATAGATCATATTTTGGGTCACAAATCAAGCCTTGCTAAATTTAAGAAAATTGAAATTGTATCAAGTATCTTTTCCGACCACAACGCTATGAGACTAGATATCAATTACAGGAAAAGATCTGTAAAAAATACAAACACCTGGAGGCTGAACAATACACTACTTAATAATGAAGTGATCACTGAAGAAATCAAAGAGGAAATCAAAAAATGCCTAGAAACAAATGACAATGGAGACACGACAAACCGAAACCTATGGGGTGCAGCAAAAGCAGTTCTAAGAGGGAATTCCATAGCAATACAATCCTACCTTAAGAAAGAGGAAACATCTCGAATAAACAACCTAACCTTGCACCTAAAGCAATTTAAGAAAGAAGACAAAACCCCCAAAGTTAGCAGAATGAAAGAAATCATAAAAATCAGATCAGAAATAAATGAAAAAGAAATGAAGGAAATGATAGCAAAGATCAATAAAACTAAAAACTGGTTCTTTGAGAAGATAAACAAAGTTGATAAACCATTAGCCAGACTTATCAAGAAAAAAAGGGAGAAGACTCAAATCAATAGAATTAGAAATGAAAAAGGAGAAGTAACAATGAGACTGCAGAAATACAAAAGATCGTGAGAGATTACTACAAGCAACTCTATGCCAATAAAATGGACAATCTGGAAGAAATGGACAAATTATTAGAAATGTACAACCTGCCAAGACTGAATCTGGAAGAAATAGAAAATATGAACAGACCAGTCACAAGCACTGAAATTGAAACTGTCATTAAAAATCTTCCAACAGACAAAAGCCCAGGACCAGATGGGTTCACAGGCAAATTCTATCCAACATTTAGAGAAGACTAACACCTATCCTTCTCAAACTCTTCCAAAATATAGCAGAGGGAGGAACACTCCCAAACTCATTATACGAGGCCACCATCACCCTGATACCAAAACCAGATAAGGATGTCACAAAGAAAGAAATCTACAGACCAATATTACTGATGAACATAGATGCAAAAATCCTCAGTAAAACACTAGCAAACAGAATTCAACAGCACATTACAAGGATCATACATCATGATCAAGTGGGATTTATCCCAGGAATGCAAGGATACTTCAATATACTCAAATTAATCAGTGTGATAAACCATATTAACAAATTGAAGGAGAAAAACCATATGATCATCACAATTGTTGCAGAAAATGCTGTTGACAAAATTCAACACCCATTTATGATAAAAACTCTCGAGAAAGTAGGCATAGAGAGAACTTACCTCAACATAATAAAGGCCATATATGACAAACCCACATCATCGTTCTCAATGGTGAAAAACTGAAACCATTTCTTCTAAGATCAGGAACAAGACAAAGGTGCCCACACTCACCACTATTATTCAACATAGTTTTGGAAGTTTTAGCCACATCAATCAGAGAAGATAAAGAAATAAAAGGAATCCAAATTGGAAAAGAAGAAGTAAAACTGTCACTGTTTGCAGATGACATGATGCATAGAGAATCCTAAAGATGCTACCAGAAAACTGCTAGAGCTAATCATTGAATTTGGTAAAGCAGCAGGAAACAAAATAAATGCACAGAAATCTCTCACATTCCTATACACTGATGATGAAAAATCTGAAGGAGAAATTAAGGAAACACTCCCATTTACCACTGCAATGAAAAGAATAAAATACCTAGGAATAAACCTACCTAAGGAGACAAAAGACCTGTATGCAGAAAATTATAAGACACTGATGAAAGAAATTAAAGGTGATACAAATAGATGGAGAGATATACCATGTTTTTGGATTGGAAGAATCAACATTGTGAAAATGACTCTACTACCTAAAGGAATCTACAGATTCAATGTAATCCCTGTCAAACTACCACTGGCATTTTTCACAGAACTAGAGCAAGAAATTTCACAGTTTGTATGGAAACACAAAAGACCCTGAATAGTCAAAGCAATCATGAGAATGAAAAACGGAGATGGGGTAATCAGGCTCCCTGACTTCAGACTATACTACAAAGCTAAAGTAATCAAGACAGTATGGTAGTGTCACGAAAACAGAAATACAGATCAATGGAACAGGTTAGGAGGCCCAGAGATAAACCCACGCACATATGGTCACGTTATCTTTGATAAAGAAGGCAGGAATGTACAGTGGAGAAAGGACAGCCTGTTCAATAAGTGGTGCTGGGAAAACTGGGCAGGTACATGTAAAAGTATGAAATTAGATCACTCCCTAACACCATACACAAAAATAAGCTCAAAATGGATTAACGACCTAAATGTAAGGCCAGAAACTATCAAACCCTTAGAGGAAAACATAGGCAGAACACTCTATGACATAAGTCACAGCAAGATCCTTTTTGACCCACCTCCTAGAGAAATGGAAATAAAAACAAAAATAAACAAATGGGACCTAATGAAACTCCAAAGCTTTTGCACAGCAAAGGAAACCATAGACAAGACCAAAAGACAACCCTTAGAATGGGAGAAAATATTTGCAAATGAAGCAACTGACAAAGGATTAATCTCCAAATTTTATAAGCAGCTCATGTAGCTCTATAACAAAAAAACAAACAACCCAATCCATATATGGGCAGAAGACATAAATAGACATTTCTCCAAAGAAGATATACAGACTGCCAACAAACGCATGAAAGAATGCTCAACATCATTAATCATTAGAGAAATGCAAATCAAAACTACAATGAGATATCATCTCACACCAGTCAGAATGGCCATCATCAAAAAATCTAGAAACAATAAATGCTGGAGAGGATGTGGAGAAAAGGGAACACTCTTGCACTGCTGGTGGGAATGTGAATTGGTTCAGCCACTATGGAGAACAGTATGGAGGTTCCTTAAAAATCTACAAATAGAACTACCATATGACCCAGCAATCCCACTACTGGGCATATACCCTGAGAAAACCATAATTCAAAAAGAGTCATGTACCAAAATGTTCATTGCAGCTCTATTTACAATAGCCTGGAGATGGAAACAACCTAAGTGTCCACCATCAGATGAATGGATAAAGAAGATGTGGCATATGTATACAATGGAATATTACTCAGCCATAAAAAGAAATGAAATTGAGCTATTTGTAATGAGGTGGATGGGCCTAGAGTCTGTCATACAGAGTGAAGTAAATCAGAAACAGAAAGACAAATACCGTATGCTAACACATATATATATAGAATTTAAGAAAAAAAATGTTATGAAGAACCTAGAGGTCAGATGGGAATAAAGACACAGACCTACTAGAGAATGGAGTTGAAGATTTGGGGAGGGGGAAGGGTAAGCTGTGACAAAGTGAGAGAGTGGCATGGACATATATACACTACCAAACGTAAAATAGATAGCTAGTGGGAAGTAGCCACGTAGCACAGGGAGATCAGCTTGGTGCTTTGTGACCACCTAGAGGGGTGGGATAGGGAGGGTGGAAGGGAGGGAGACTCAAGAGGGAAGAGATATGGGAACATATGTATATGTATAACTGATTCACTTTGTTATAAAGCAGAAACTAACACACCATTGTAAAGCAATTATACTCCAATAAAGATGTAAAAAAATATATATATATTGGCTTTCTCCCGTATGCTGTGCAACATATCCTTGTAGCCTATTTATTTTATACTTATTAATTTGTACCTCTTAATCTCCCACCTCTATATTTTCCCTCCCCTTCCCTCTCCCCGCTGGTAACCACTGGTTTGTTCTCAATATTTGTGAGTGTGGTTTTTTTTCTGTTATATTCACTCATTTAATTTTTAGATTCTACATGTAAGTGATTACATACAGTATTTGTCTTTCTCTGTCTGATTTATTTTACTAAGCATAATACTCTTGAGGTTCATCAGTTTTGTTGCAGATGGCAAAATTTCATTCTTTTTAATAGCTGAGTAATATTCCATTGTATACGTATATACCACATCTTCTTTATCTGTTTATCTGTTGGTGGACACTTAGGTTGCTTCCATATCTTGGCAATTGTAAATAATGCTGCTATGAACGTTAGGGTGCTTGTATCTTTTTGAACTAGTGTTTTTGTTTTCTTTGGCTGTATATCTAGGAGTGGAATTGTTGGATCATATGGTAGTTCTATTTTTAGTTTTTTGAGGAACCTCCATACTGTTTTCCACAGTGGCAGCACCAGTTAACATTCCCACCAACAGTGTACAAGGGTTCCCTTTACTCCACATCCTCACCAACTTTTGTTATTTATGGTCTTTTTGATGATAGCCATTCTGCCAGTAGTGAGGTGGTATCTCATTGTGGTTTTAATTCACATTTCTCTGGTGATTAGCAAGCTTGAGTATCTTTTTGTGTGCCTGTTGGCTGTCTGTATGTCTTCTTTGGGAAAGTGTCTATTTAGTCTAATGCACACTTTTTAATTGGGTTTTTTTTTTTTGGTGTTTAGTTGTGTGATCTCTTTATATATTTTGGATATTACTCCATATCAGTCATATCATTTGCTGATATTTTCTCCCATTCTTTAGGTTGTCTTTTCGTTTTCTTGATGGTTTCCTTTGCTGTGTAAAAGCTTTTAAGTTTAATTAGGTCTCATTTGTTTATTTTTGCTTTTGTTTCCTTTGCCTTAGGAGACAGAGCCAAAAAAACATTGCTAAGATTTATGTCAGAAAGTGTTCTGGTTATTTTTTCTTCTAGGAGTTTCTTAGGTCTTCAATTTATTTTGAGTTTATTTTTGTATATGGTATGAGAAGATGTTCTAATTCCAGTCTTTTACATGCAACTGTCCAGTTTTCCCAGCACCGCTTATTGAAGAGAGTGTCTTTTCTCCATTGTATATTCTTGCCTCCTTTGTTGTAGATTAATAATTGACCATAGGCACAAGAGTTTATTTCTGGGCTCTCTATTCTGTCTAAAGATCTGTTTTTGTGCCAGTGCCATAGTGTTTTGATGTCTGTAGCTTTGTAGTGTAGTCTGAAGTCAGGGAATGTGATACCTCCAGCTTTATTCTTTTTTCTCAAGATTGTTTGGCTATTTGAGGTCTTTTGTGTTTCCATATAAATTTTAGGATTGTTTGTTCTAGTTCTGTGGAAGATGTCATGGATATTTTGGTAGGGATTGCCTTAAATCTGTAGATTGCTTTGGATAGTATGGACATTTTAACAATATTAATTCTTCTAGTCCATGAATACAAGATATCTTTCCATTTCTTTGTGTCATCTTAAATGTTCTTCATCAGTGTTTTAGAGTTTTCAGAGTATAGGTCTTTCACATCCTTGGTTAAGTGTATTCCTAGGTATTTTATTCTTTTTGATGTGATTTTAAATGGGATTGTTTTCTTACTTTCTGTTTCTGGTAGTTCATTATTAGTGTATAAAAAAAGCAGCAGATTCCTGTAAACTAATCTTGTATCCTGCAGCTTTCCTGAATTCATTTATTAGTTCTAATAGTTTGGGTGTGGAGACTAGGGTTTTCTATATACAGTATCACATCACCTGCGAATAGTGACAGTTTTGCTTCTTCCCTTCTAATTTGGATGCCTTTTATTTCTTTCTCTTGTCTGATTTCTGTGGCTAGGATTTCCAGTACTGTGTTAAATAGAAGTGGCAAGAGTGGGCATCCTTGTCTTGTTCCTGGTTTTAGAGGAAAAACTTTCAGCATTTCACCATTGAGTATGATATTAGCTGTGGGTTTGTCATAAATGGCCTTTATTATGTTGAGATATGTTCCCTCTATAACAACTTTACTGAGGGTTTTTATCATGAATGGATGTCAAATTTTGTCAAATGCTTTTTCTGCATCTATTGAGATGATCATGTAGTTTTTATCCTTCCTTTTGTTAATGTGGTGTTTCACATTGATTTGCAGATACTGAATCATCTTTGCATCCCTGGAATAAATCCCACTTGATCATGGTATATGATCCTTTTTATATATTGATGAATTGTTTGCTAATATTTTGTCAAGGATTTTTGCATCTATATTCATTCAGAGATATTGGCCTGTAATTTTCTTTTTTTGTAGTGTCTTTGTCTGATTTTAGTATCAGGGTAATGGTGGCCTTATAGAATTAATTTGAGGGTTTTCTGTCCTTTTCAATTTTTTGGAATAGTCTGAGAAGGATGGGTGTTAGCTCTCCTTTATATGTTTGGTAGAATTCCTCTGTGAAGCCCTCTGGTCTTGGACTTCTGTTTGCCTCCAGCAGCTGTCTTAATAGCACTCTGCCATTGAAGCAGTACTTGTTTCATGCTACTGGGTATTTCCTTTCCCTGTCTTTCTTTATGCACTAAGTGGTAATTGTGTCATATTGTCACATAGTTGCTATGTTACATGGCTTTTGTAGAATTCTCATGTCATGTTTTAAAGCTGCTTTTATTTCACTTCTCTATTATACCTGCTATGAAGTCTTAATGAATACAGATTTAACTCTTTTGTGTATCATTCTGTTTGTTATCTAGTTTACACTGACTGGGCATTGTGTAAACCTTACAAGTTACGTGAAAATAAGGAAATCAGCCATGTATGCTGAATATTTTCATCAGTTCAGTCTCTTAAGTCTTTGCCTTAATCACTAATGATGCTACCTGGCATCATTGATGCAAGTTTCTATGGCATCATCTACAGTAAGTCCCCTACACACGAACCTTCAAGTTGCAAACTTTCAGATGTGAGAACGTGCATTCGCACGTCCAGTCACATAAGTTAGTTCACGTGACTGGCATACATTGTCACGTGCGTGTGGTTGTGCTTTTGTGTACTTTACTGTACAGTACTGTATAGAGTACAGCAGTACGGTATCTTTATTTCAAGCCCAGGATGTCTGGAAGCAAGTGTAAAAGCAGCGGTGATGTAGCTGGTACTATACTGTACTTTTCAAGGTACTGTACTGTAAGATTAAAAATGTTTTCTTCATTTTTTGTTTGTTTTTTACATATTATTTGTGTGAAAAGTATTATAAACCTAATACAGTACAATATTATATAGCTGATTGTGTTAGTTGGGTACCTAGGCTGACTTTGTTGGACTTACTCTCGGAACAGAACTTGTTTGTATATAGGGGACTTACTGTACCTGGTTTCAGTACTGTGGTTGGCACCTTATATAAATGAGACTATTAGTTCATATTTAAGTTTTTGCTAACTATATGTGAATTTATGTTTTCTTACCTCTTACTTTTTAACAGTTTTCACCAGACTGCCCTTGATGGTCATACAACGTAACTTATTTTTCTCAAGTTGATGATCCCATAGTCTATTTCTCTCATGTACCAGGTTAATAATAACAATAAAACCCACACAATTTTTTTCTGTTTTTTTTAACATCTTTATTGGAGTATAATTGCTTTACAATGGTGTGTTAGTTTCTGCTTTAAAACAAATTGAATCAGTTATACATATACATATGTCCCCATATCTCTTCCCTCTTGCATCTCCCTCCCTCCCACCCTCCCTATCCCACCCCTCCAGGTGGTCACAAAGCACCGACCTGATCTCCCTGTGCTATGCGGCTGCTTCCCATTAGCTATCTATTTTACGTTTGGTAATGTGTATATGTCCATGCCACTCTCTCAATTAGTCCCAGCTTACACTTCCCCCTCCCTGTATCCTCAAGTCCATTCCCTTGTTGGTCTGCATCTTTATTTCCGTCTTGCCCCTAGGTTCTTCTGACATTTTCGTTTCTTTTCTTTTTTTTAGATTCCATATATATGTGTTAACGTATGGTATTTGTTTTTCTGTTTCTGATTTACTTCACTCTGTATGACAGTCTCTAGGTCCATCCACCTCACTACAAATAACTCAGTTTCGTTCCTTTTTATGGCTGAGAAATATTCCATTGTATACATGTGCCACATCTTCTTTATTCATTCATCTGTTGATGGACACTTAGGTTGCTTCCATGTCCTGGCTATTGTAAATAGAGCTGCAATGAACACTGTGGTACATAACTCTTTTTGAATTATGGTTTTCTCAGGGTATATGCCCAGTAGTGGGATTGCTGGGTCGTATGGTACTTCTATTTTTAGTTTTTTAAGAAACCTTTATACTGTTCTCCATAGTGGCTGTATCAATTTACGTTCCCACCAACAGTGCAAGAGGGTTCCCTTTTCTCCACACCCTCTCCAGCATTTATTGTTTGTAGATTTTTTGATGATGGCCATTCTGACCGGTGTGGGAAGATATCTCATTGTAGTTTTCATTTGCATTTCTATAATGATTAATGATGTTGAGCATTCTTTCATGCGTTTGTTGGCAATCTGTATATGTTCTTTGGAGAAATGTCCATTTCGGTCTTCTGCCCATTTTTGGATTGGGTTGTTTGTTTTTTTGATATTGAGCTGCATGAGTTGCTTGTATGTTTTGAAGATTAATCCTTTGTCAGTTGCTTCATTTGCAAATATTTTCTTCCATGCTGAGGTTTGTCTATTGGTCTTGTTTATGGTTTCCTTAGCTGTGCAAAAGCTTTGAAGTTTCATTAAGTCCCATTTGGTTTTTTTGGTTTTATTTCCATTTCTCTAGGAGGTGGGTCAAAAAGGATCTTGCTGTGATTTATGGCATAGAGTGTTCTGCCTATGTTTTCCTCTAAGAGTTTGATGGTGTCTGGCCTTACATTTAGGTCTTTTAATCCATTTGGAATTTATTTTTGTGTATGGTGTTAGGGAGTGTTCTAATTTCATTCTTTTACGTGTAACTGTCCAGTTTTCCCAGCACCACTTATTTAAGAGGCTGTCTTTTCTCCACTGTATACTCTTGCCTCTTTTATAAAAGATAAGGTGACCATATGTGCATGGGTTTATCTCTGGGCTTTCTATCCTGTTCCATTGTTCTATGTTTCTGTTTTTGTGCCAGTACCATACTGTCTTGATTACTTTAGCTTTGTAGTATAGTTTGAAGTTAGGGAGCCTGATTCCTCCAGCTCCGTTTTTCTTTCTCAAGATTGCTTTGACTATTCGGGGTGTTTTGTGTTTCCATTCAAATTGTGAAATTTTGTATTCTACTTCTGTGAAAAATGCCATTCGTAATTTGATAGGGACTGCATTGAGTCTGTAGATTGCTTTGGGTAGTAGAGTCATTTTCACAATGTTGATTCTTCCAATCCAAGAACATGGTATATCTCTCTATTTGTGTCATGTTTAAATTCTTTCATCAGTGTCTTATAATTTTCTGCATAAATGTCTTTTGTCTCCTTAGGTAGGTTTATTCCTAGATATTTTATTTTTTGTTGCAATGGTAAATGGGAGTGTTTTCTTGATTTCACTTTCAGATTTTTCATCATTAGTGTATAGGAATGCAAGAGATTTCTGTGCATTAATTTTGTATCCTGCTACTTTACCAAATTCATTGATTAGCTCTAGTAGTTTTCTGGTAGCATCTTTAGGATTCTCTATGTATAGTATCATGTCATCTGCAAACAGTGACAGCTTTACTTCTTTTCCGATTTGGATTCCTTTTATTTCCTTTTCTTCTCTGACTGCTGTGGCTAAAACTTCCAAAACTATGTTGAATAAGAGTGATGAGAGTGGGCAACTTTGTCTTGTTCCTGATCTCAGTGGAAATGCTTTCAGTTTTTCACCATTGAGGACGATGTTGGCTGTGGGTGTGTCATATATGGCTTCTATTATGTTGAGGAAAGTTCCCTCTATGCCTACTTTCTCGAGGGTTTTTATCATAAATGGGTGTTGAATTTGTCGAAAGCTTTCTCTGCATCCATTGAGATGATCATATGGTTTTTCTCCTTCAGTTTGTTAATATGGTGTATCACGTTGATTGATTTGCGTATATTGAAGAATCCTTGCATTCCTGGGATAAACCCCACTTGATCATAGTGTATGATCCTTTTAATGTGCTGTTGGAGTCTGTTTGCTAGTATTTTGTTGAGGATCTTTGCATCTATGTTCAACAGTGGTATTGGCCTGTAGTTTTCTTTCTTTGTGACATCCTTGTCTGGTTTGGTATCACGGTGATTGTGGCCTCGTAGAATGAGTTTCGGAGTGTTACTCCCTCTGCTATATTTTGGAAGAGTTTGAGAAGGATAGGTGTTAGCTCTTCTCTAAATGTTTGATAGAATTTGCCTGTGAAGCCATCTGGTCCTGGGCTTTTGTTTGTTGGAAGATTTTTAATCACAGTTTCAATTTCAGTGCTTGTGATGGGTTGGTTCATATTTTCTATTTCTTCCTGGTTCAGTCTCAGAAGGTTGTGCTTTTTTAAGAATTTTCCATTTCTTCCAGGTTGTCCCTTTTATTGGCATATACTTGCTTGTAATAATCTCTCATAAGCCTTTGTATTTCTGCAGTGTCAGTTGTTACTTTTCCCTTTTTCATATCTAATTCTATTGATTGAGTCTTCGCCCTTCTTTCCTTGATAAGTTTGGCTAATGGTTTATCAATTTTGTTTATCTTCTCAAAGGACCAGCTTTTAATTTTATTGACCTTTGCTTTCATTTCCTTCATTTCTTTTTCATTTATTTCTGATCTGATCTTTATGTTTTCTTCCCTTCTGCTAACTTTCGGGGTTTTTTCTTCTTCTTTCTCTAATTGCTTTAGGTGTAAGGTTAGCTTGTTTATTTGAGATGTTTCCTGTTTCTTAAAGTAGGATTGTATTGCTATATAACTTCGGTCTTAGAACTGCTTTTTTTGCATCCCATAGGTTGGGTCGTTGTGTTTTCATTGTCATTTGTTTCTAGGTATTTTTTTATTTCCTCTTTGATTTCTTCAGTGATCTCTTGGTTATTAAGTAGTGTGTTGTTTAGTCTTCATGTGTTTGTATTTCTTACAGATTTTTTCCTGTAATTGATATCTAGTCTCATAGTGCTGTGGTCAGAAAAGATACTTGATACAATTTCAATTTTCTTAAATTTACCAAGGCTTAATTTGTGACCTAAGATATGATCTATCCTGGAGAATGTTCCATAAGCACTTGAGAAGAATGTGTATTATGTTGTTTTTGGATGGAATGTCCTATAAATATCAATTAAGTCCATCTTGTTTAATGTGTCATTTAAATTAAAGCTTGTGTTTCCTTATTTTCATTTTTTATGATCTGTCCATTGGTAAAAGTGGGGGGTTAAAGTCCCCTACTATGATTGTGTTACTGTCGATTTCCCCTTTATGGCTGTTAGTATTTGCCTTATGTATTCAGGTGCTCCTATGTTGGATGCATAAATATTTACAATTGTTATATCTTCTTCTTGGATTGATCCCTTGCTCATTATGTAGTGTCCTTCTTTGTCTCTTGTAGTAGTCTTTATTTTAAAGTCTATTTTGTCTGATATGAGAATTGCTACTCCAGCTTTCTTTTGATTTCCATTTGCATGGAGTATCTTTTTCCATTCCCTCACTTTCAGTCTGTATGTGTCCCTAGGTCTGAAGTGGGTCTCTTGTAGACAGCATATATATGGGTCTTGTTTTTGTATCCATTCAGCCAGTCTGTGTGTTTTGGATGGAGCATTTATCCATTTACATTTAAGGTAATTATCAATATGTATGTTCCTATTACCATTTTCTTAATTGTTTTGGGTTTATTATTGTAGGTCTTTTCCTTCTCATGTTTGCTGCCTAGAGGAGTTCCTTTAGCATGTGTTGTAAAGCTGGTTTGGTGGTGCTGAATTCTCTTAGCTTTTGCTTGGCTGTAAAGATGTTAATTTCTCTATCAAATCTGAATGAGATCATTACTGGGTAGAGTAATCTTGGTTGTCGGTTTTTCTCCTTCGTCACTTTAAATATGTCCTGCCAGTCCCTTCTGGCTTGCAGAGTTTCTGCTTAAAGATCAGCTGTTAACCTTATGGGGATTCCCTTGTGTGTTATTTGTTGTTTTTCCCTTGCTACTTTTAACATGTTTTCTTTGTATTTAATTTTTGACAGTTTGATTAATATGTATCTTGGCATGTTTCTCCTTGGATTTATCCTGTATGGGACTCTCTGTGCTTCCTGGACTTGATTAACGATTTCCTTTCCCATATTAGGGAAGTTTTCAACTATAATTTCTTCAAATATTTTCTGAGTCCCTTTCTTTTTCTCTTCTTCTTCTGGAACCCCTATAATTCGAATGTTGGTGCATTTAATGTTGTCCCAGAGGTCTCTGAGACTCCTCAATTCTTTTCATTCTTTTTCTTAATTCTGCTCTGCAGCAGTTATTTCCACTATTTTATCTTCCAGGTCACTTAGCCGTTTTTCTGCCTCAGTTATTCTGCTATTGATCCCTTCTAGAGAATTTTTAATTTCATTTATTGTGTTGTTCATCACTGTTTTTTTGCTCTTTAGTTCCTCTAGGTCCTTGTTAAGCATTTCTTGTACTTTCTCCATTCTATTTCCAAGGTTTTGGATCATTTTTACTCTCATTTTGAATTGTTTTTCAGGTAGATTGCCTATTTCCTCTTTATTTGTTAGGTCTGGTGGGTTTTTGCCTTGCTCCTTCATCTGCTGTGTTTTTCTCTGTCTTCTCATTTTGCTTAACTTGCTGTGTTTGGGGTCTCCTCTTCGCAGGCTGCAGGTTTGTAGTTTCTGTTGTTTTTGGTGTCTGTCCCCAGTGGCTAAGATTGGTTCAGTGGGTTGTGTAGTCTTCCTGGTGGAGGGGCCTAGTGCCTGTGTTCTGGTGGATGAGGCTGGATCTTGTCTTTCTGGTGGGGCGGTCCACGTCTGGTAGTGTGTTTTGGGGTGTCTCTGGCCTTATTATGATCTTAGGCAGCCTCTGTGCCAATGGATGGAGTTGTATTCCTGTTTTGCTAGTTGTTTGGCATAGGATGTCCAGCACTGTAGCTTGCTGGTCATTGAATGGAGCTGGGTCTTGGCGTTGAGATGGAGATCTCTGGGAGATTTTTTGCCATTTGATATTATGTGGACCTGGGAGGTCTCTTTTGGACCAGTGTCCTGAATTTGGCTCTCCCACCT
Organism: Stenella coeruleoalba; assembly: GCF_951394435.1. NCBI lineage: Eukaryota > Metazoa > Chordata > Mammalia > Artiodactyla > Delphinidae > Stenella > Stenella coeruleoalba. The sequence goes on from NC_137150.1 coordinate 57,215,907, forward strand.
CAGTGGCACAGCCCTGGCGCCTGGCTGGAGCACCAAGAGGCTGTCCTCCACACAGCCAGGTACGTGGGGAGTTTCTTGCCTTTTGGGAGGTCTGAGGACTTCTGCCAGTGTTCAGTAGGTGTTCTGTAGGAATTGTTCCACATGTAGATGTATTTCTGATGTATTTGTGGGGAGGAAGGTGATCTCCCTGTCTTACTTTTCTGCCATCTTGAAGCTCCTCTCCCCCACACTCTTTTAAATACATATATTATTGTAATTAATTTATATGGAGATTGCTTTAGAAAGTATCTAATTTTTGGCATAATTGTTCAACATTTTTCATTTTTACTTTCTTTTCAATAATTGTTATCATACTCCCCAACATTTTTTTAAATAGATCTTCATTGGAGTATAATTGCATCACAAAAATGTGTTAGCTTCTGTTGTACAACAAAGTGAATCAACCATATGCATACATATATCCGCATATCCCTTCCCTTTTGAGCCTCCCTCCCACCCTCCCTATCTCACGTCTCTAGGTCATCGCAAAGCACCCAGATGATCTCCCTGTGCTATCCTGCTGCTGTGTGTTAGCATATGGTATTTGTTTTTCTCTTTCTGACTTACTTCACTCTGTATGACAGACTCTAGGTCCATCCACCTCACTACAAATAACTCAATTTCGTTTCTTTTTATGGCTGAGTAATATTCCATTGTATATATGTGCCACATCTTCTTTATTCATTCATCTGTCATTGGACATTTAGGTTGGTTTCATGTCCTGGCTATTGTAAATAGTACTGCAGTGAACATTGTGGTACATGTCTCTTTTTGAACTGTGGCGAAACATTTTTTTTAACTAATTAATTAATTATTTTAATTTTTGGCTGCATTGAGTCTTCGTTGCTACCCGCAGGCTTTCTGTAGTTGCGGAGAGCGGGGGCTACTCTTCGTTGAGGTGCGCGGGCTTCTCATTGCAGTGGCTTCTCTTGTTGCGGAGCACAGGCTCTAGGGCACGTGGGCTTCAGTAGATGTGGCGCACGGGCTCAGTGGTTGTGGCTTGCGGACTCTAGAGTGCAGGCTCAGTAGTTATGGCACACGGACTTAATTGCTGCACAGCATGTGGGATATTCCCGGACCAGGGATTGAACCCGTGTCCCCTGCATTGGCAGGTGGATTCTCAACCACTGCGCCACCAGGGAAGCCCCCAAACATTTCTTATGCATGTAAAACTGTATAGAATTTTGTATCTTTTGGGTGGGGGGATGATATTCATAATGAAAACAAAACAACACAACAGTGGACTGCCCTTGAACTGACAAAGAATTTATTGACAGAATGTGGGAGAAAATTTGCTCGATTTTCTAAGTGTACCTGTTAGTGTGTGTGTGCGTGTGTGTGTATATGTATGTGTATATATATATATATATTTTTTGAGTTACCTCAAAACCAAACTTTAAATCTCACGAATCTGGGAAAGGGGAAGGTTACGGACTTTGTATATGTTATATCCCTTAATCTTCACAGTAACACTTCAATACGCATCACCTCTCCATCTCAGATTAGGAAATTGAAGTTCCACATGTATTCAGTACAGTGGAGTCCCGTCACATTTAATTTACAAGAAATCAGTTACATATACTCAGCCAAAAGTAAAAATATGGCAAAAGTAATCATAAATATTGCAATCACATCCCACTACTGAGCGTTTGCTTTAAAGTAGATGTGAGATTAAAGATGTGAATTTGCTGTCACCTCAACAGGTCTCAGTGTGTAGGTCTGAACTCACTGTGTTGAGTATGATTCTCTTATTCAGACATATGTAATGTTCATACAACATGGCCTCCAGTACCAATTCTCTAGTGCTGAACTAAAGAAACAGCAATTTGTTCCAGTGTTGGAAGAAAAACTGCTGTTTTAGATTGGTTGAGCAATTGTGGTGATTTCCAAGGTGGCCTTGCAGTTGTGCCCACAAGAATTTATGCATGTGCGTTCTCTCTGGTACATGCCTGCACCTGCATAAATCCACACCATTTTAAATACAACATATATTTTATATATTCCATATATAAATTTATTGTGTTCTAGATTGCTGTATATATATTATATCTTTACACAAAATATATTTCTATACAAGGTGGTAAAAAAATGTACATTGTAATTTATGGGGGATTTAAGAGATTCTTTTCAAGGAAAATGTTGACTCTGTAAATCTGCAGACTATGTATGTATTGTTTGCCACTATATACCCAGAGTCTAGCATGTAACCAAGTACAAGGTTTATTGAATAAATGGGCAAATAAGTTTAATCATTCAGCTACATATTTTTTTAAAAATACAAATATATATATGGTGATCACATTTTCTAAGCCCAGATTTTGAAGGCACTTTTGAAACATCTGCTTTATTCCCCAGATGGATTAATCTTAAGTCATATTAGAACAATCCAGAAAGTAGAATATTAGAAATAACAACTATCTCACATTTGGTCCTAATGTGACCACTAGACTTACTGTTACTTATGTTTCTTTCCTTTCTCCTTTCTGTTCTTTTATATGTATATGGATTTGCTAAAGGAAATACAATTATACTAGGCAAAATTTATTTTATGAAAACTCTGAATGGGTTTCTGCTCTTTCACCTAAAGAACTGGAAAGACTGAAGGATAGAAAATGTAAATAAGGTGACAAATCTACATGTTATTCTCACCTCCTTATGTAATATTGATTCCCTTTGTACAAATACTTTTTGAATTCCTATCTGATTTGTGTAGGGAAAGAGAACTTCCCCTAGGTCCCTGGAAAGAGCTGAGCTGCCATGTGGTGGGGGAGGAAAGGTTTGATGCAGTGAAACAGGTCATTTGCTTACAATTCTAGATCAGAACCAGAATATCTAACCTGCCTGCTAACTACGTGACACTGAATGAGCCACTTACGTTTTATAAGCCTGAAAAGTTGATACTGGATGGCTAGTGACTGAAAGAGATGTTTCCAGGGTACTGTGTTCCAGAAATGAGCTTATGCAAACAAACTTTAAGAATGTAGAACTCAAATAAGAATGTAGAATTCAAATAAAATAGCAACTCTAAATAAAATAGGAGCAAGAGTAATTCAACAGTATATTAAGTCTATTTTATGATTACCAAGTAGGAACTATTCTAAGAATACAAAGATGGCTTAATATGAAATTTTATAATGCATAGATCAATAAATCCAATAAGGGAAATAAAGATCATATCAGTAAATATGGAAAAGAAATTAATAATTGCCTTTTGTCTCAAAATCAGGAACAGAGAATTTTCTTAAAAAGTATATCAAACTGAAAGCTAAAATAATGGTTAATGGTGAAAAAGTAACCGTTTTTAAAAAATTGGAAACCATTATCACTATATTACTACATAGCATTGTTCTGGAAGTTCTGACCAATAAAATAAGACATGAATTAGAAAGAAGAGGAATAAATACTGAAAAAGAAGCTGCACAGTCCCATTTTCAGTGTTACATAATTGCATTCATAGGAGAACCAACTGAGAAATTACTAGAATTAATAAGAATATAGAGTAACTAGATTTAAGACAAATAGTTTAAAATCAGTGGTTCTCCTTCATGTTAGCAATAATTGTTTAGCAAATATAATAGAAAAGAAATCATTTTTAACAGTGTACAGAAAAAGGTTAAATTATGTTCATAAGAAATGTGTGAACCCATGTGAAGAAACCTAAAAACTATTAGGATATGGACAGAGTACAGGTGTAATGAGGACAATGTCATGTTCCTATGAGAGAAGTCCAACTATTACAAATACCAGTTTTTCTCAAGTTAACTTACAGATTTAACATAGTCCTAACTTTTAAAAAATGTGTTTGAGAAATTAACAAGATAATTCTTGATTTTGTCCAAGAGACTAAACAGATAAAATGGGATAACTTTTAAGTGAAAAATCAAGAACAGTGTTAGAGAGCTAACCCTGTAGCCCTATCAGATATCAGAACATACTATAAAATTATAGTAAATCAAGGAGTTGGATACTGGTAAAAGCATTCATAGGAAAGTCGGTAAAAGGAAATAGAGATCCCAGAAACAGACATTCTAAATACAAAAAAGGAGTTCAAAAATCATTAGAGAAAGGAAGACAGTCAATAAATGTTTTTGAGAGCATTAAATAGTTACAAAAACAAAATCAATTTGATATTTAGCTCATCTTATGTACCAAAATAAATTCTGGATAAATTGAAGAGTGAAGTGGAATAGAGTAAATATTCTTATGCTAATCTCATTTAAGAAATATATTTATCTGGATGGGGAAATAACTTTCAAACATAAAAGAATTGCCAGGGGAAAGTTTATTACATTTGACTCTCAAATAAAACATTGACATTTATTCTGTCTATTTCTCCCACCTCCCCTCCTACTCCACTTCCCAATACAAGTGAACAAACTGAAAGATGTGCAAACCAGGATTATAAATTTGCAAAAATGTAATATAGAGATGTTTAAGTTTTAAGGTGTTCATACAAATACTTCTAAAAACACCGTGATCTATGTAAATGAATGAGCAAAGAACTTGAAAAAACTAAAGAAAAAATAAATGGGAAAATGTTTTTCCCAGAAAGGTAAAGAAGTAAAACTAAAAGATACAGTGATATATTTTTACTTTCTGAATTAGCAAGAAATTTTTTCTCACGTTGTTCCTGGTTGAGGTGCTGTGAAATGTCCTTGCTTCTGTATTTTTATTGGCAGTCGAAATTGATTCAACCCTTCTGGAAAGCAAGTCAGCGATTTTTTTCTTGCCATTAAAATTAACATCCCTTTTGATCTCTTAATTAAATTTGTGTCATTAAAATAATAATATAAATTTTATTTTTATTTTTTTAAAAAAACTTTATTGGAGTATAATTGCTTTACAATGGTGCATGAGTTTCTGCTTTATAACAGAGTGAGTTACCTTTACATATATCCCCATATCTCCTCCCTCTTGTGTCTCCCTCCCACCCTCCCTATCCCACCCCTCTAGGTGGTCACAAAGCACCCAGCTGATCTCCCTGTGCTATGCGGCTGCTTCCCACTAGCTATCTATTTTACGTTTGGTAGTGTATATATGTCCATGCCACTCTCTCACTTTGTCACAGGTTACCCTTCCCCCTCCCCATATCCTCAAGTCCATTCTCTAGTAGGTCTGTGTCTTTATTCCCATCTTACCCCTAGATTCTTCATGACCCTTTTTTTTTCTTAGATTCCATATATATGTGTTAGCATACGGTATTTGTTTTTCTCTTTCTGACTTACTTCACTCTGTATGACAGACTCTAGGTCCATCCACCTCACTACAAATATCTCAATTTCGTTTTTTTTTATGGCTGAGTAATATTCCATTGTATATATATGCCACATCTTCTTTATCCATTCATACGATGATGGACACTTAGGTTGCTTCCATGTCCTTGCTATTGTAAATAGAGCTGCAATGAACATTTTGGTACATGTCTCTTTTTGAATTATAGTTTTCTCAGGGTATATGCCCAGGAGTGGGATTGCTGTGTTGTACGGTAGTTCTATTTTTAGTGTTTTAAGGAACCTCCATACTGTTCTCCATAGTGGCTGTATCAATTTACATTCCCACCAACAGTGCAAGAGTGTTTCCTTTTCTCCACACCCTCTCCAGCATTTATTGTTTCTAGATTTTTTGATGATGGCTTTTCTGACTGGTGTGAGATGATATCTCATTGTAGTTTTGATTTGCATTTCTCTAATGATTAATGATGTTAAGCATTCTTTCATGTGTTTGTTGGCAATCTGTATATCTTCTTTGGAGAAATGTCTGTTTAGGTCTTCTGCCCATTTTTGGATTGGGTTGTTTGGTTTTTTGTTATTGAGCTGCATGAGCTGCTTGTAAATCTTGGAGATTAATCCTTTGTCAGTTGCTTCAATTGCAAATATTTTCTTCCATTCTGAGGGTTGTCTATTGGTCTTGTTTATGGTTTCCTTTACTGTGCAAAGGCTTTTAAGTTTCATTAGGTCCCATTTGTTTATTTTTGTTTTTATTTCCATTTCTCTAGGAGGTGGGTCACAAAGGATCTTGCTGTGATTTATGTCATAGAGTGTTCTGCCTATGTTTTCCTCTAAGAGTTTGATGGTGTCTGGCCTTACATTTAGGCCTTTAATCCATTTTCAGTTTATTTTTGCGTATGGTGTTAGGGAGTGTTCTAATTTCACTCTTTTACATGTAGCTGTCCAGTTTTGCCAGCACCACTTATTGAAGAGGCTGTCTGTTCTCCATTGTATATTCTTGGCTCCTTTATCAAAAATAAGGTGACCATATGTGCATGGGTTTATCTCTGGGCTTTCTATCCTGTTCCATTGATCTATATTTCTGTTCTTGTGCCAGTACCATACTGTCTTGATTACTGTAGCTTTGTTGTATAGTCTGAAGTCCAGGAGACTGATTCCTCCAGCTCTGCTTTTCTTTCTCAAGATTGCTTTGGCTATTCGGGGTCTTTTGTGTTTCCATACAAACTGTGAAATTTTTTGTTCTAGTTCTGTGAAAAATGCCATTGGTAGTTTGATAGAGATTGCATTGAATCTGAAGATTACCTTGGGTACTATAGTCATTTTCACAGTGTTGATTCTTCCCGTCCAAGAACATGGTATATCTCTTCATCTATTTGTATCCTCTTTAACTTCTTTCATCAGTGTTTTATAGTTTTCTGCTTACAGGTCTTTTGTCTCCTTAGTAGGTTTATTCCTAGGTTTTTTCTTGCAAGGGTAAATGGGAGTGTTTCCTTAATTTCTCTTTCAGATTTTTCGTTGTTTCTGTATAGGAATGCAAGAAATTTCTGTGCATTAGTTTTGTATCTTGCTACTTTATCGAATTCATTGATTAGCTCTAGTAGTTTTCCGGTGGCATCTTTAGGATTCTCTATGTATAGTATCATATCATCTGCAGTGACAGCTTTACTTCTTCTTTTCTGATTTGGATTCCTTTTATTTCTTTTTCTTCTCTGATTCCTGTGGCTAGAACTTCCAGAAGTATGTTGAATAATAGTGGTGAGAGTGGACCACCTTGTCTTGTTCTTGATCTTCGAGGAAATGCTTTCAGTCTTCCACCATTGCGAATGATATTGTCTGTTGGTTTGTCATATATGGCCTTTATTCTGTGAGGTAAGTTCCCTCTGTGCCTACTTTCTGGAGGGTTTTTGTCATCAATGGGTGTTGAATTTTGTCAAAAGCTTTTTCTGCATCTATTGAGATGATCATATAGGGTTTTTCTCCTTCAATTTGTTAATATGTTTATCACATTGATTGATTTGCATATATTGAAGAATCCTTGCATTCCTGGGATGAATTCCACTTGATCATGGTGTATGATCCTCTTAGTATGCTTTTAGATTCTGTTTGCTAGAATTTTGTTGAGGATTTTTGCATCTGTGTTCATCAGTTATGTTGGCCTGTAGTTTTATTTCTTTGAGACATTTTCTTCTTATTTTGGTATCAGGGTGATGGTGGCCTCGTATAATGAGTTTGGGAGTGTTCCTCCCTCTGCTGTATTTTGGAAGAGTCTGAGATGGATAGGTGTTAGTTCTTCTCTAAATGTTTGGTAGAATTCCCCCTGAAGCCATCTGGTCCTGGGCTTTTGTTTGTTGGAAGATTTTTAATCATGGTCTCAATTTCAGTGCATGTGATTGGTCTGTTTATATTTTCTATTGCTTTCTGGTTCAGTCTCAGAAGTTTGTGCTTTTTTAAGAATTTGTCCCTTTCCTCCAGGTTGTCCATTTTATTGGCATAGAGTTGCTTGTAATAATCTCTCATGATCCTTTGTATTTCTGTAGTGTCAGTTATTTCTCTTTCATTTCTCATTCTGTTGATTTGAGTCTTCTCCCTTTTTTTCTTGATGAGTCTGGCTAATGGTTTATCAATTTTGATAGTCTTCTCAAAGAACCAGCTGTTAGTTTTATTGAGTTTTGCTATCATTTCCTTCATTTCTTTTTCATTTATTTCTGATCTGATTTTTTTCTTTCTGCTAACTTTGGGGTTTTTTTTTCTTCTTTCTCTAATTGCTTTAGGTGTAAGGTTAGCTTGTTTATTTGAGATGTTTCTTGTTTCTTGAGGTAGGATTGTATTGCTATAAACTTCCCTCTTAGAACTGCTTTTGCTGCATCCCATAGGTTTTGGTCATCATGTTTTCATTGTCATTTGTCTGTAGGTATTTTTTGATTTTCTCTTCTTTTTGTTCAGTGATCTCTTGGTTATTTAGTAGTATATTGTTTAGTCTCCATGTGTTTGTATTTTTTACTGATTTTTTCCTGTAATTGATATCTAGTCTCATAGCGTTGTGTTCGGAAAACATACTTGATACAATTTCAATTTTCTTAAATTTACCAAGGCTTGATTTATGACCCAAGATATGATCTATCCTGGAGAATATTCCATGAGCACTTACGAAAGTGTATTCTGTGGTTTTTGGATGGAATGTCCTATAAATATCAATTAAGTCCATCTTGTTTAATGTATCATTTAAAGCTTGTGTTTCCTTATTTATTTTCATTTTGGATGATCTGGCCATTGGTGAAGGTGGGGTGTTAGTGTCCCCTACTATGATTGTGTTACTGTCGATCTACCTTTTTAATGGTCATTAGTATTTGCCTTATGTATTCAGGTGCTCCTATGTTGGGTGCATAAGTATTTACAATTGTTATTTCTTTTTCTTGGGTTGATCCCTTGCTCATTATGTAGTGTCCTTCTTTGCCTCTCGTCGTAGTCTTTATTTTAAAGTGTATTTTGTTTGATAGAATTGCTACTCCAGCTTTCTTTTGATTTCCATTTGTATGGAATATGTTTTTCCATCCCCTCAATTTCAGTCTGTATGTGTCTCTAGGTCTGAAATGGGTCTCTTGTAGACAGCATATATAAGGGTCTTGTTTTTGTATCCATTCAGCCAATCTGTGTCTTTTGGTGGGAGCATGTAATCCATTTACATTTAAGGTAGTTATCGACATGTATGATCGTATTACCATTTTCTTAATTGTTTGGGGATTGTTATTGTAGGTCTTTTCCTTCTCTTATGTTTTCTGTCTATAGAAGTTCCTTTAGCATTTGTTGTAAAGCTGGTTTGGTGGTGCTGGGTTCTCTTAGCTTTTGCTTGTCTCTAAAGGTTTTTATTTCTCTGTTGAATCTGAATGAGATCCTTGCTGGGTAGAGTAATCTTGGTTGTAGGTTTTTCACTTTCATCACTTTAAATATGTCCTGCCACTCCCTTCTGGCTTGCAGAGTTTCTGCTGAAAGATCTGCTGTTAATCTTAATGGGGATTACCGTGTATGTTATTTGTTGCTTTTCCCTTGTGGCTTTTAATATTTTTTCTTTGTATTTAATTTTTGATAGTTTGATTAATATGTGTCTTGGCGTGTTTCTCCTTGGATTTATCCTGTATGGAACTCTCTGAACTTCCTCAACTTGATTTACTATTTCCTTTCCCATATTAGGAAAGTTTTCAACGATAATCTCTTCAAATATTTTCTCAGTCCGTTTCTTTTTCTCTTCTTCTTCTGGGACCCCTATAATACGAATGCTGGTGCGTTTTATGTTGTCCCAGAGGTCTCTGAGACTGTCCTCAATTCTTTTCATTCTTTTTTCTATATTCTGCTTTGCTGTAGTTATTTTCCACTATTTTATCTTCCCGGTTACTCTTCCGTTCTTCTGCCTCAGGTATTCTGCTATTGATTCCTTCTAGAGAATTTTTTTTTCTTTCTTTTTTTTTTTTTTTTTGCGGTACATGGGCCTCTCACTGTTGTGGCCTCTCCCGTTGCAGAGCACAGGCTCTGGATGTGCAGGCTCAGCAGCCATGGCTCACGGGCCCAGCCACTCAGCGGCATGCGGGATCTTCCCAGACTGGGGCACGAACCCGTGTCCCCTGCATCAGCAGGCGGACTCTCAACCATTGCGCCACCAGGGAAGCCCTAGAGAATTTTTAATTTCATATTTTGTGTTGTTCATCATTGTTTGTTTGCTGTTTAGTTCCTCTAGGTTCTTGTTAAACGTTTCTTCTATTTTCTCCAGTCTGTTTTCACGGTTTTGGATCATCTTTACTATCATTACTCTGAATTCTTTTTCACGTAGACTGTCTATTTCCTCTTCATTTGTTTGGTCTTGTGGTTTTTTACCTTGCTCCTTCATCTGCTCTGTGTTTCTCTGTCTTCTCATTTTGCTTAACTTACTGTGTTTGGGGTCTCCTTTTTGCAGCCTTCAGGTTCGTAATTCCCATTGTTTTTTGTGTCTGCCCCAGTGGCTAAGGTTGTGTGTTTCAGTGGGTTGTGTAGGCTTTCTGGTGGAGGGGACTGTTGCCTGTGTTCCGGTGGATGAGGCTGGATCTTTTCTTTCTGGTGGGCAGGACCACGTCCGTTGGTGTGTTTTGGGGTGTCTGTGACCTTGTTATGATTTTAGGCAGCCTCTCTGGTAATGGGTGGGGTTGTGTTCCTTTCTTGGTAGTTGCTTGGCATAGGGTGTCCAGCACTGTAGCTTGCTGGTCGTTAAGTGGAGCTGGCTCTTAGCGTTGAGATGGAGATCTCTGGGAGAGCTTTTGCCATTTTATATTATATGGAGCCCAGAAGTCTCTGTTCGTCCAATGTCCTGTACTCGGCCCTCCCACCTCATAAGCAGAGGCCTGACACCTGGCCGCAGCACCAAGAGTGTGTCAGCCACATGGCTCAGAAGAAAAGGAAGAAAGAAGGAAGGAAGGAAGGAAGGAAGGAAGAAAAGAAAGAAAAGATAATAAAGTTATTAAGATAAGAAGTTAAAAAATTATTTAAAATAAAAAACATTAGAAAGTAATAAAAGAAAGAAGAGAGCAACCAAACCAAAAAACAAATCCACCAATGATAACGAGTGCTAAAAACTACACTAAGAAAACAGACAGACATAACCATAGGACAAATGGTAAAAGCAAAGCTATGCAGACAAAATCACACAATGTCCCCTGCCTCAATTTTGGGATGATTCGTTGTCTATTCAGGTATTCCACAGATGCAGGGTACATCAAGTTGATTGTCTAGATTTAATCTGCTGTTCCTGAGGCTGCTGGGAGAGATTTCCCTTTCTCTTCTTTGTTTGCACAGCTCCTGGGGTTCAGCTTTGGATTTGGCCCCGCCTCTGCATGTAGGTCGCCTGAGGGTGTCTGTTCCCACTCAGACAGGATGGGGTTAAAGTAGCAGCTGATTAGGGGGCTATGGCTCACTCAGGCTTGGGGGAGCGAGGGGTACGGAATGCGGGGTGTGCCTGCGGCGGCAGAGGCCGGCATGATGTTGCACCAGCCTGAGTCGCGCCGTGCGTTCTCCCGGGGAAGTTGTCCCTGTATCACGGGACCCTGGCAGTGGCGGGCCGCACAGGCTCCCGGGAGGGGAGGTGTGGATAGTGACCTGTGCTTGCACACAGGCTTCTTGGTGGCAGCAGCAGCAGCCTTAGCATTTCATGCCCGTCTCTGGGGTCCACACTGATAGCCGTGGCTCGTGCCCATCTGTGGAGCTCGTTTAGGTAGTGCTCTGAATCCCCTCTCCTTGTGCACCCCTAAACAATGGTCTCTTGCCTCTTAGGCAGGTCCAGACTTTTTCCCGGACTCCCTCCTGGCTAGCTGTGGCGCACTAGCCCCCTTCAGGCTATGTTCATACAGCCAACCCCTGTCCTCTCCTTGAGATCTGACCTCCAAAGCCAGAGCCTCAGCTTCCAGCCCCCACCCGCCCTGGCGGGTGAGCAGACAAGCCTCTTGGGCTGGTGAGTGCTGGTCGGCACTGATCCTCTGTGAGGGAATCTCTCCGCTTTGCCCTCTGCACCCGTTGCCGTCCTCTCCTTCGTGACTCCAGAGCTTCCCCCAATGCCACCTGCTGTCTCCACCAGTGAAGGGGCTTCCTAGTGGGCTTCCTAATGTGTGGATACTTTTCCTCCTTCATGGCTCCCTCCCAGAAATGCAGGTCCCATGCATATTCTTTTGTCTCTGTTTTTCCTTTTTTCTTTTGCCCTACCCAGGTACGTGGGGAGTTTCTTGCCTTTTGAGAAGTCTGAGGTCTTCTGCCTGCGTTCAGTAGGTGTTCTGTAGGAGTTGTTCCATGTGTAGATGTATTTCTGGTGTATTTGTGGGGAGGAAGGTGATATCCAGGTCTTACTCCTCCGCCATCTTGAAGGTCTCTTAGTAATGTAAATTTAAAAACAGCTGAAGTATACAAGTAAGCTGTGCTATATCTTTCATGGAAATGAGCAGTCAGAAGGCTATCGTTTTATGAAGAATTTACAAAAATTTGAGGAAATTTTTTGAAGTGAAAAAAGCAAGATACAAAATCATATGAGCACAACTATATAAACCAATGAAGTAAACTAAAAATATGCATATTAAAAATCTGTAAGAGACTACATCGAAAAATGGTAATAATAGTTGTCTTAGGTACATTTTTCACTGTTTTGTTTTCCTCATTCATTCATGTACCACTGTAGTTCGAGTATGTAGTTCGAGCACAGTCTCAGGTTCTTAATAGACACTTCAGTCAGTATTTAAGTGAATGAACTTCTATAATAAGCATGAGTTACTTTTACTTTGAAAGAAATATGAATACAACCCACATCTAAGTTAAGGAGAGTGTGGGAAGTGTTCTAAAAAGGAACCTGGTTCTATTTTATGTGATCCTTTTCTGTTAATAACATCACTACTTGCCTAAGCTAGAAATTTCTGTTAACCTTGGACTCTGACCTATCAAATCCAACTGATCACCAAATCTTGGATATTTTTCTTCGAAATGCCTCTTGATTTCATCTTTATCTGTTCTCATAGTCACTGCCTTAGTTTAGTCCTTTCCTGTGTCACTGAAGTATCCCAACAAGTCTCTTCACTTTTCTACTCCTCTCTGTTTTACTTTCCACACTGCTGCCAGAATTATCAGACATGTAAATAATCAGCAGAATTTCGTATATGTGCTATAATAAGTTTTATGGAAGTAAGCAGGGGAGAGATTGACACTGCCAAAATATCACCCTAAAATACAAAATTGATCTGCTTAAAGCGTAGTAATTCCTTGTGACCTACATTGCTGCTGCTTTTTGACCTTTAGGTGTATTAGAATCACCAGGGGGAACTTGTTAAAATATGAATTACCCAAAGCTTAGAAATTCTGATTAGGTGGAGCTCTGGGCCTGGGAACATGCATTTTAACAAGGATTTCTGCTCTTGAGCCTCCTGCATGTGATCCCAAGACAAGATTTTAAGGAATGCTGACCTCAGAATAAAGTGCAGTCTCATTCATTTACTGTAATTCTCACAATTTGGCACCATCCCACTTTTCGTACACATTTTCTACACTGTCCCTGGTGAACATCTTGCAATCTAGCCATTTTGAACTGCCTCAGAGTCACCTAGCCCTTTCTGGACTCCTGTGCTTGTTCTCATGCTGTTCCTCCTACTCAGAGCTCCTTTTGCTATGGTTCCTTCTACCCAATAACTTGTTGACCTGGCACACTCTCTTCAGCTTCTGTGTAAAGTATTCCTGGGCTCAACATTCCTAGGCAGAGTAGACCTCTCCCTCCTTTGTACTTCCATAGCCTCTACTCATTGCAACACACACATATTAAGTTATGCTTATTTATTTACATATCTGTCTTCCTCAATAGACTATGAGCCTCTTGAGGTCAGAGATGTCATTTTATTTATTTATTTATTTATTTATTGGATGCATTGGGTCTTCATTGCTGTGCGTGGGCTTTCTCTAGTTGCGGCGAGCAGGGGCTACGCTTCATCGTGGTGCTCAGGCTTCTCATTGCAGTGGCTTTTCTTGCTGCGGAGCACGGGCTCTAGGCACGCAGGCTTCAGTAGTTGCGGTACGTGGGCTCAGTAGTTGTAGCGCACAGGCTCTAGGGCACGTGGGCTTCAGTAGTTGTGGTGCATGGCCTCAGTAGCTGTGGCTTGTGGGCTGTAGAGCTCAGGCTCAGTAGTTGTTGCACACGGGCTAAGTTGCTCCACGGCATGTGGGATCTTCCTGGACCAGGGATCGAACCCATGTCCCGTGCATTGGCAGGTGGGTTCTTAACCACTGCGCCACCAGGGATGTCCCAAAGGGATGTCATTTTATTTATCTTGTATCTCTAGCATAAGCCTGGCACATAATTGCTTAATAAATGTTTGTCATGTGAATAACAGTCCAGTAAAGAAGGCAGGGGAGGAATGATTAGTCCCACTTTTCAGTGAGAAAAATGAGGTCTTAAAAAGTTAAATATTTGCTTCCAGTTACCCAGCTTGTTAGTACTATAGACTTGAGATTTGCCCCCAAGATATTTGGCTGCTTTTCTGGTTTTAGTATTTACAGGAAAGTTAGACAGACTGTCACTGTAAAATTACACACACACACACACACACACACACACACACACACACACACACACAACCTTTTAAGCATTTTTTCCTGCTTATGTATTAGTTGATCTTTTATCATGTTTGGGGGAGAAGGTGTTTTAATAAACTTTTTCATCATATGTCACAATTTATAAATAATATCTATTCCTCTAGGGCAAGAACTGATTACTGGATATTAAGCTATTGTCTCTCAGTGTTACGTCCAATCTCCTATCCTCTGCTTTGTGATGCTTTGTATCCCTTTCAGAAACCATATTATCGTACCTAATGGGGTGTCCACAAATATTGTTTAATTAAATGCAGCTGACATTTATGTAGTTAGCATTTTATTCTGCAGTAATTAAGACAAAAAACTATATAAATAAATACACACATATATAGTACATAGATAAGTATTCAAGTGGGTTTGCGTTGTATTTTTTAAAGTTCAATTTCCAAAGTTTAGTTGTGTTTAGCCTTGCTATAGATTTCAGTCTTGATGTGTTGATGGAAATCAACGACCAGCTGCAAAGTTCAGATCCAGTATGGCATAGAATACATCTAGCTATGGCTTAAACCAAATGTTAGCAATGAAATATTTAGTAGCAACTGTTCTTTTAAAAGAAACGTTTTAGATAATTAGAGTCATCTTGTAATATCCTTACACCCAGCTGTCATCTTTTTACTTTTTCTGCCAATATTTCTGGAACTGAAATCAAGAAAATGGAAATTAGGGTACCACACTTTGAAATACACTAAACACTTGAAAAACAGTTATATCTTATAAAGATTTCCGAGTTCCTCAGTCAGTGTCTCAAAACATTTTATAGAAAGGAAGAATGTATAATAACCTCCAAAATTAAACTGAAATACAATACATTAGTAAATAATAGCATTTGAGAAATTGAAGAATTGCCTTTCTTAATAGTCACACATGAAGATTACTAAAGTAAATTTGAGCATTTTAATTTCATTTAAAAAATTTCCTGCTACTGTTAATTTTGTTACCTGTTTAATCAGCATCTCACTATCCTTCCATTCTCTCTTTCTTTAGTTTTTGTCATTACTTTCTGCTTTTAATATACTCAAATGTCCATTTTCTATCACATCAACTTTTAATATTCCTGATATCCCACCATTAGACAGTGATATTAGTAGCCTATTTTCCTTTTAAGTTTTGTCCCACTCTTCCACAGCACGTTATATATACAGTTACTTATATTGTCAAGTAATGATAACTTTTACATTCTATTCTATCAGTATGACCATACTTAAATCCTCTTCTGTTTTGACTATAGGAGGATTTTAATAGCTTATGCTAGTAGTATTTACATTAATATGATTATTTAAAAATGTTTCACTCCATGACCATGTAGAGTGCTAGGATTAGATTTCTTTATATGTTCAACATCATGAACCACACAGAGAATATTCTTAGCATTTAGATCACATGGTTACTCTTTTTATACACTCCACAAGTTGCTGAAAATTGTGCTGTTTTGCTTCATATTTTGAGCATGATTTTATTATACATTTTTGTTTTTTCCCCTAAAGTTTCAAATTGCCTGTTTTTTTTTTTCCTGTTGTGAAAATAAGCATGTACGTTATTCAGCATGCCATTAATACTTCGTGACTCCTCAGTTCCTTTATCTGCTGCTTAGAAGCTGTTGTATTCTTTTTTCTGAATACTTTTTACTTTGGCCACACAGATTTCATTCTGGTTTGGGCTTATTACTTTCTATGATTGATGTAAAACTTTCCCTAGGATTGCTTTTTCTTATAATAAATAAGATTGATTTATTTATGTGATTTGGCCTCTGAGTCAGTTCTGCCATCTCTAGCATATATCTTCCTCTTTCTTGACCTCCATTTTTGGTTGGCTTGAGTAATAACTCACATGCCTTAGAATTGGTTCATGAGAGGTAAAACCCATGGAAATACTTTATATTTTCTTTACCTATGACAATTTGCTGGGTATAAAATTCCTGATCAAAACACTTTCCAACAGATTCTAATTACTGCCTAATTTTTCACTCCTATTGTTGTTGATGAGAAGAGTTGTCAGTCAGATAATCGTTCCTTTCCATATTACCTATTTTTCCCCCTCTGAAAGCCTTTAGGCTCTTATCTTTATCTTTTATTGTCTAGTATAGTTTTTTTTTTTTTACACCTATTCTGCTCAGTGGTCCCTTTTAATCTGAATACGTAAGTCTCTCCAGCCCAGAAATATTTTTCTTTTATTTCTTTAATTTCCTTTCTTCCATTTTTCTCTTATTCTAAAATAAGAAGTATTTGGTTATTGGACATCTCATGTCTTCCCCCTCCCCCCACCCCTTGTTTTCAATGTATGTCTTTTCACTGTATGTTCTAGCAGTTTTTTTTTAATTTTGAAATTCCAGTGTTTTATCATTTAGTTTACATTTTATTATGAATAAAGATGAGTAATTTTCATAAGTTTATTAACTGTTTGTGTTTGTTTTTCTATGAACTCTCAGTTCATATCTTTTGTCCATTTTATATTGTTTTATTTATACAGTAGGGATTTCTCCCTTTGTCAGTTATATGAATAGCAGATAGTTTTTACTACTTTTTCTTTTGTCTTTGCCTCTGGTGTTTTTTTCCTACATACAGGAATTTTTTGTTTCTTACATAGTTGCATTTATCAGTCTTTTCTTTTTATGGCATCTCTATTTTACTGAGAAGAAACTTACACATATTAAAAATGATCATCTCATATTTTCTTGTACTTTTATGGTTTTATTTTTACATTATGTTTGTTATTCTAAGTAGAATTTATTTAATGTAAGTTGTAAATTGGGAACCCACTCTTACTTTTTTTCAAGTTTCCAGATACTTGTACCAAATTCTTTTCCCTATTAATTTGAAGTGACACCTTTATCGTATAATACATTCTTTGTCTATTTTTAAATTTTCTCTTCTTTGTTTTTTAATTTTATTTATTTTTGGCTGGGTTGGGTCTTCATTGCTGCACGTGGGCTTTCTCTAGTTGTGGCAAGCAGGGGCTAATCTTTGTTGCGGTGCACAGGCTTCTCCTTGCAGTGGTTTCTCTTGTTGCAGAGCATGGGCTCTAGGCATGCAGGCTTCAGTAGTTGTGGCGTGCTGGCTCAGTAGTTGTGGTGCACAGGCTTAGTTGCTTCGTGGCATGTGGGATCTTCCTGGACCAGGGATTGAACCTGGGTCCCCTGCATTGGCAGGTGTATTCTTATCCAGTGCACCACCAGGGAAGTCCCTTCTGTTCTATTCTATTAATCTGACTCTTCATAAGCTGTATCTTACCATTTTAATTATTGTAGTTTTATTATATGTTTTAATGTCTGGTAGGGCTAGACCCTTCTCTCCCCCTGATTTTTCCCATCCCCCAATTTTTCCCGGGTTTCCTGCTATTTTAATTTTTTTTACATTATAGTCAGCATGGTTAATTCTATACATATGAATCATATTGATACTTTATTGGTATCATGTTCAGTGTACAGATTATTTAAGCGACAGTTGACATCTTTATGAATTTGAGTCTTCTTTACTAAGTATGTAGTATTTTTTTCCATTTCTTCAAGTCCTTTATGTTTCTCAGGAACATTTTAAAGTTTTCTTTATATATCTTAAAGTAAGGCAGTAAAAATTCAACTTTTTTTTTCCCTCCAAGTGTCTGGTCACTTCTACCAGGACCATTTATTAAGTAATTTATCCTAGTACCCTAATTAGAGATTTTGGGTTCTTTCCTATACAAAATTGCAGCAATAACTTGGGTTCATTTCTGAACTCATTTCTGTTCCTTGGGTCTACATAGGCCCATACTATATATACTATTTTTGTTACTGAGGCTTTGATGTCTATTAAGGCTAGTCTCTTCTCATTATTCTTCTTTCAAATATTCAGTATGTTAAAAGCTATTGTAAAATTTGTTAAACTGTTCTGGAGCCACACACACACACACACACACACACACACACACAAAGAAAATTACAGACCATTCTCATTTCAAGTATTTATTCTAAATAAAGTATTAGCTAACAGATTCAAAGTTTGTTAAAACATACACATACATGTACACATGCACTCACACCCCACAATCAAATGCATTTATTCTAGAAATACAGGCGTCGTTTTAATGTTAGGAAATCTGTAACACTTATAAACACACATATTCTTTCCTTTTCTCTCCCTCCCTCCCTCTCTTTCTCTCTCTCTCTCTCTCTCTTTCTCTCTGTCACACACACACACACACACACACACACACACACACACACACACACTTTAGTAAAATAGTAATAGAAAGTTGTTCCTTGATGTATTAAATAATAGCTGTCCCAAGCCAGAAGCTTTGCTCAAGCTCAATAACGAAAGATTCACATTCCATTCATGTTATGAATAACATAAGGAACAATCAGCTATTTTCTCACCTTTTTTTGTGTTGGTGTACAATACTGGTACAGTTAAATGAGGGAAAGAAAACAAGTATAATGAAAGGAGAAGACAAATTATTATTTGCAAATTTTACTTTCTGTCCTCACTGCCCATCATATCCTGCTCCTCAAAGTGTAGCCAATGTTAATAACGTGGTTAATTTTAGGGGGCGACATGGGAGGGGATATAGGAATATATATTTATGTAAAATACTTTTTAATCCAGGTTTTTAGTTTTATTAGTATACAATTATAATCAACATTCTTTTTTCAAATATCTTCTGAGTCTGTCGTTGTATTCCCCTCTTATTTATTTATTTTTATTTATTTTATTTTTGGCTGTGTTGGGTCTTCATTGTTGTGTGCTGGCTTTCTCTAGTTGCAGTGAGTGAGGGCTACTCTTCGTTTTGGTGTGTGGGCTTCTCATTGCAGTGGCTTCTCTTGTTGCGGAGCATGGGCTCTAGGTGCTCAGGCTTCAGTAGTTGTGGCTTGCAGGCTCTAGAGCACAGGCTCAGTAGTTGTGGCGCATGGACTTAGTTGCTCCGCGCATGTGGGATCTTCCTGGACCAGGGCTTGAACCTGTGTCCCCTGCCTTGGCAGGCGGATTCTTTTATTCAACCACTGCCCCACCAGGGAAGCCCTGTATTCCCCTTTTAAGTTTTTAATTTTCATCATCAAAATAAATGTATCTTCCAGTAATGACAGTGTGACGAGGTTGGGTGATTCCCCTTCGTAGAAAATAAGTATAAGAATGCTGGAGTAACTGTATTAATATCAGCCAATATATTTTAAAACAAAGAGTAATACTAGAGATAAATTATAAAATGAACACAGCAGCATAATATGAAATTCTAAATATATGTGCACTTGACAACAGAGACACAAAATCCATGAAGTAAAAAACTGCCAGAATCAAAAATAGAAATAGGCAGTTAAACATTTAGAGTTGCAGGCTTCAGTGCTCTTCTCTCAACAATTGGTAGATTAAGTAGGCAGAAAAACAGGATACATAGAAGACTTGAATAAGGCAATCAACCAATTTTACCTAACTGACATCTACAGAATACCACACCCAACAACACATTCAAAGTGCATTTGAAACATTCATCAGGATGAGCCATATAATGGCCCACAAACATAAAATTTGTTGGTAAATATGAAAGGATTGAAATTACAGTGTGTTGAAATTATGCAGTATGAATTAAATTAAAGGAATTAAACTAAAAGTCAATACAGAAAGAAATAAGGAAAATTCCCAAATATGGGGAAATTGAATCATGTGTTTCTAAGTAAGCTATGGGTGAAAGAAGAATTCACAGAAGTTAGAAAATATTTTTAACTGAATGAAGAAAATATTTTAAACTGAATGAAAATAAAAATACAGCATATCAAAGTATTTGGTATGTAGCTAAAGCAGTGCTAAGAAATTAACTTATAGCTTTAAATACTTACATACTAGAAAAGAAGAAAGGTGTAAAATCAGTTATCTAAGCTCTTGCCTTAAAAAGCTAGAAAAGAGGGCTTCCCTGGTGGCGCAGTGGTTGGGGGTCTACCTGCCGATGCGGGGGACACGGGTTCGTGCCCCGGTCCGGGAGGATCCCACGTGCCGCGGAGCGGCTGCGCCCGTGGGCCATGGCTGCTGGGCTTGCGTGTCTGGAGCCTGTTGCTCCGCGGCGGGAGGGGCCACAGCAGTGAGAGGCCCGAGTATCGCAAAAAAAAAAAAAAAAAAAAAAAAAAGCTAGAAAAGAAATAGTAAGTTAAGCCCAAAGTAAATAGAAGAAAGGAAATAATAAAGATCAGAGCAGAACTCAGGTAAGTGGAAAACAGAGAAAGCCAATGAGATGAAAACCTCATTCTTAGAAAATTCAGTAAAATTGATAAACCTTTAACTAGAACAATTAAGAAAAAAGATGTAAATTAACAATATTAGGAATAAAAGAAAAGATGTTATTACAGATACATAGATACTTAACAAGATAATAAAAGAATATTATGAACAACTTTACACCAACCAGTTTGACAACTTAGGTGAAATGGACAAATTCCCTGAAAAATATAAATGACCAAAAACTGACTCAAGAAGAACTAGAAAATCTAAATAGACCTATATAGAATAAGGAAATTCAGTTAGTAATTAAAAACCTTCCAACAACAAAAAAATTCAGGCCAGTGGCGTAATTGGTAATTCTGTCAAACACTGAAAAAAGAAAAAATATAATTCCTACCCAAATTTTCAGAAAATATAGGCGTAAGGAGAACATCACAACTCATTTTATGAGGCCAGTATTACCTGGATACCAAAGCCAAAGAAAGACATCACAAGAAAAGAAAACTAGCAGTGAATATTCCTCATGGACATAGACACAGAAATCCTTAACAAAATATTAGCATATTAAATCTAGCAGTATATGAAAAGGATAATACATCATGGCCATGTGGGATTTATCCCAACAATGAAAGACTGGTTTAACTTCCAAAAATCAATTCAGTGTAATACATAATGCTAATAAGATAAAGTTGAAAAATTGTATGATCATCATCATAAATAAATAAAGAATATCTATGAAAACACAACTAAAATCATACCTCATGGTGAATGATTTTGTTTTTCCAATTAAGATCAAGAACAAGGCAAGGATGTTGCTCTCACCACTTTTATTCAACATTATGCTAGAGGTCCTAGCTGATGCGATAAGAAAAAGAAACGAAAGGACAATACAGAATAGAAAGGAAGAAGTAAAACTGTTTTATTCACAGCTGGCACGTGTGTAGAAAGTTCTAAGGGATCTGCATTAAAAAAATTATAGAACTAATGCATCAATTTAGCAAGGCTGTAGGATACAAGATAATTAACAAGGATTAATTATATTCCTATATACCAGTAACGAACAATCCAAAAGTGAAATTAAAAAACAAAACCACATTAGCATTATGTAATTACTTAGAAATAAATTTAACAAGATATGCAAAGCCTGTGCACTACAAATTTTTGCTGACAGAAATTAAAGAAGATCTAAATTAATTGAGAGTTACATCATGTTCTTGAATTGGAAGACTGAATATTGTTAGGATGGAAGTTCTTATGAAATTGATCTATAGAGTCAATGCAGTTTGAATCAAAATCTTGTCAGTCTTCCATAGAAATTGAAAACTGGTTCCAAAATTTATATGGAAGTGCAAGGACATAAAGCAGCCAAAAAATATTTTTTTTAAGTATGAAATCTGAGGACTTAACAGTACCTGACTTTTTGGACTTGCTGTAAAGCTACAGTAGTCAATATAGTACAGTATCGGCATAAGGATTGACATATAGATGGATGGGGGGAAAATGAGAGTCTAGAAATAGAACCATGCTTAATGTAATTGATTTTTTACAAAGACACCAAGGTAATTCAAGGAGGAAGGAATAATCTTTTCAAAAAATGGTGCTAGGATGACTAGATATCCATATGGAGGAATTTTTTAAATTCTTAACACTAAACCCCAAAATTTATTTGAAATGGATCCTAGACCTAAACATAAATGATAAAAAAAAAATGATGCTAAGCGAAAGAAGCTAGACACAAAAGATTCCATACTGTATGATTCCATTTATATAAATCTCTAGAATAAGCAAAGCTATTGTGACAGAAACCAGGTTAGTAGTTACCAAGGACCTGGGGTAGGAGTGGAGATGGACTGTAAAGTAAGAAAACTTTTCGTGATGAGTAATTGAAGTGTTCTTAACTTGATTGTGGTGGTAGTTTTCGCAACTGTGTACATTTGCCAAGACTCCTCGAATTGAATTTTAAGTTATACCTCAAATAAAGCTGAAATAAAAATAATACAATCATGTATTTTTAAAATACTATGAAAAGTTAATAAAAACAGCAGTTTACTACCCCTCGTTTCTCCTGTCCTGTCCCCCTAACCTGTCTTGTCCCATGTCATTCTTCAGAAAAACCATTTTCAACTATTTTATCTACTTTTTCTATTTACCACCTTATAATAATGGGGTATATATACTCCTGTCTCTTGGTCCACCAATATTTAACATACATTGATTTCCTCTTATAACATGATTTTAACTCTCAATGCCTTCCTTCACCTTATCTTGTCATCCTGATGTATTTAACTATTACTTAGTGCTTTCATTAACCATACTTAGTGCTTTCATTATTATGACCATAAAAGTATTGTTCAACAGTGAAGCAAACAGCGCATATGATTATGTCTTTTCTTGTACAACTTTTGTTGTTGTTGCTGTTTCAATTAAATAATTAAGTCAGTTTAAAATTTTGCTTAGTTAAGGTTGCATCTGAGTCTGTCTTCCCAGAGGCTTCAAACCATCTTTGTAATAATAACTTTCACCTGTAGGATAATTAGTTTGGTTATTTTCCTAAGATACCTTCCTAGAGCCTTCAATTTTTCTGATTTAATCTTCACTGCCCTTTAGGTCTGTTTCACAGCTGTTGTCTTATGACTTCTCTTTGCTCTTATCCTGGAAATTCCCTACCCCTGCTTCCTGTGTTGGAGGCTTGATTTCCCATGTCCCATACCTTCATGGTGTACCCTCTCATTTACAAGACCATACTCTCTAGTGGCTTCCTGAAAAGGGATAACTGAGGGGTAAATTGTTTGAGATTTTACATACCTGAATATGTCATAGTCTACTCCTGTAGTTATGTGGATACTTTTGGTGAGTGTAGAATTCTAGATTGAAAATCATTTTTACTCAGAATGTTTAAAGTATTGCTGCTGTAATATATTCTGGCTTCCCGTTTTGCTATTGCATGATCTAGTGCCATTCTGGCTCCTGATCTTTTATTTGGCTTGTGTGGGGGGTTGGGGGGTGGGTGGGTGTCTTTAGAAGTTATTATTATCTTCCCTTCAGGCCTGGTGTTCTGAAATTTTATGGCACTGTATCTTGGTGTGGGTCTCTTCCTTTATTGTGCTATGCACTCAGTAGGTCCTTGCTTTCTGCAGACTTACATCTTTCAGTTCTTGGACATTTTCTTGCCTTTCTTTTTTGATATTTTCTCTCTTCTGTTTTCATTGTTGTTTCTGGAATTCCTACAAGTCAGATATTAGACTTCCTGAATTGCTCTTTCTGGTTTTTTACCTTTCCCCCCTATTACTCATCTCTTTCTTTTTATTCTGCCTTCTGGAAAATTGCCTTGACTTTAAACGTTTATTGAATTTTTTTTTCAGCTCTTATTCTCTGATTCTTTTTTTCTTACTGGTTCCTCTTCTGGTTAATGATGCAATATCTTCTCTTATCTGAGAATATTTTAATTAGTTTCTTTGACATTTTCTTCTGTCCCATCATTCTCTTTGTTTCTCAGCACTCCTGTTTTGTTTTGGTCTCTGTCTTTAATATTGGAGGCTTCCTCAAAAGCATAAAGATCCTTGGCTGTCATTCATATTTAAAAAGTATTAAAAGCTGATAAAAAGCTCTGACTTTGAGGGCAGAGCTCTTGTCTGTTAGTGGACTGTGCTGTAGGAAATCCTTAAATGTCATGATCTTACTCTATGTTAGTCAGTTTTGGCTTCTTTTCTGGAGAAAAATCTACCATCTCTTATGTGGGGCTACTTATATGTTCTAGAGATTTACTGAAGAAAGGGGCTTTGAATCTCATTAGACTTTCAAATAATCCTCTGGTTTTAGTCACAACTTTACCCTTAGCTATTTCTGTGTCTATTTAAGTCCAAAGACTTTGGGGTTTAGTTTTTCCAGAAACTATGCCTTCTGATTTCCGAAGGATTGGGAAGCCATTGACTACACTAAGAGGAGTTGGAGACCTGAAGTTCTAATAGTTCCAGGTATTTCCTTGTCCTGAACCTTTCTTTCTTTCTTTTTTTAATAGATCTTTATTGGAGTATAATTGCCTCACAGTACTGTGTTAGTTTCTGTTGTACAACAAAGTGAATCAGCCATATGCATACATATATGCACATATCCCCTCCCTCTTGAGCCTCCCTCCCACCCTCCTTATCCCATCCTTCTAGGTCATCACAAAGCACCAAGCTGATCTCTCTGTGCTATGCTGCTGCTTTGCACTAGCTAACCGTTTTACATTCAGTAGTGTATATATGTCAATGCTACTCTCATTTCACTCCAGCTTCCCCCTCCCACCCCGTGTCCTCAAGTCCATTATCTATGTCTACATCTTTATTCCTGCCCTGCCACTAGGTTCATCAGTACCTTTTTCTTTTTTAAATTCCATATATATGTGTTAGCATACATTACTTGTTTTCCTCTTTCTGACTTACTTCACTCTGTGTGACAGTCTCTGGGTCCATCCACCTCACTACAAATAACTCAGTTTTGTTTCTTTTCATGGATGAGTAATATTCCATTGTATATATGTGCCACATCTTCTTTATCCATTCCTCTGTCGATGGACACTTAGGTTGCTTCCATGTCCTGGCTATTGTAAATAAAGCTGCAGTGAACATTGTGGTACATGACTCCTTTTGAATTATGGTTTTCTCGGGATATATGCCCAGGAGTGGGATTGCTGGGTCGTATGGTAGTTCTATTTTTAGTTTTTTAAGGAACCTCCACACTGTTCTCCTTAGTGGCTATATCAATTTACATTCCCACCAGCAGTGCAAGAGGGTTCCCTTTTCCCCACATGCTTTCCAGCATTTATTGTTTGTAGATATTTTGATAATGGCCATTCTGACCAGTGTGAGGTGATAACTTATTGTAGTTTTGATTTGCAGTTCTCTAATAATTAGTGATGTTGAGCATCTTTTCATGTGCCTCTTGGCCATCTGTATGGCTTCCTCGGTGAAATGTCTATTTAGGTCTTCTGCCCATTTCTTAATTGAATTGTTTGTTTTTTTTATATTGAGCTCCATGAGCTGTTTGTATATTTTGGAGATTAATCCTTTGTCCATTGTTTCATTTGCAAATATTTTCTCCCATTCTGAGGGTTGTCTTTTCGTTTTGTTTATGGTTTCCTTTGCTGTGCCAAAGCTTTGAAGTTTAATTAGGTCCCATTTGTTTCTTTTTGTTTTATTTCCAGTACTCTAGGAGGTGGGTCAAAAAAGATCTTGCTGTGGTTTATGTCAAAGAGTGTTTTTCCTCTAAGAGTTTTACAGTATCTGGTCTTACATTTAGGTCTTTAATCCATTTTGAGTTGATTTTTGTTTATGGTGTTAGAGAGTCTTCTAATTTCATTCTTTTACATGTAGCTGTCCAGTTTTCCCAGCACCACTTATTGAAGAGGCTGTCTGTTCTCCATTGTATGTCCTTGCCTCCTTTGTCATAAATTACATCACCATATGTGTGTGGGTTTATCTCTGGGTTTTCTATCCTGTACCATTGATCTGTATTTCTGTTTTTGTGCCAGTACCATACTGTCTTGA
Source organism: Stenella coeruleoalba (assembly GCF_951394435.1). Taxonomy (NCBI): domain Eukaryota; kingdom Metazoa; phylum Chordata; class Mammalia; order Artiodactyla; family Delphinidae; genus Stenella; species Stenella coeruleoalba. Next base: position 57,242,022 of record NC_137150.1, read on the forward strand.
TTACTGTAGCTTTGTAGTATAGTTTGAAGTTGGGGAGCCTGATTCCTCCAGCTCCGTTTTTCTTTCTCAAGATTGCTTTGGCTATTCGGGGTCTTTTGTGTTTCCATACGAATTGTGAAATATTTTGTTTTAATTCTGTGAAGAATGTCATTGGTAGCTTGATAGGGATTGTATTGAATCTGTAGATTGCTTTGGGTAGTATAGTCATTTTCACAGTATTGATTCTTCCAATCCAGTAACATGGTATATTTCTCCACCTGTTTATATCATCTTTGCTTACTTTCATCAGTGTTTTATAGTTTTCTGAGTACAAGTCTTTCACCTCCTTAGGTAGGTTTATTCCTAGGTATTTTATTCTTTTTGTTGTGATGGTAAATGGGATTGTTTCCTTAATTTCTGTTTCTGATCTTTTGTTGTTAGGGTATAGGAATGCCAGAGATTCCTGGGATTAATTTTGAATCTTGCAACCTTACCAAATTCATTGATTAGATCTAGTAGTTTTCTGGTGGCATCTTTAGGAATTTCTATGTATAGTATCATGTCATCTGCAAACAGGACAGTTTTACTCTTCTTTTTCCAATTTTTTATTTTTTTTTTCTCTGATTGCCATGGCTAAGACTTCCCAGAAATATGTTGAATAAGAGTGGCGAGAGTGGACATCCTTGTCTTGTTCCTGATTTTAGTGGAAATGCTTTCAGTTTTTCACCATTGAGTATGATGTTTGCGGTGGGTTTGTCATATATGGCCTTTATTATGTTGAGGTAGGTTCCCTCTATGCACAATTTCTGGAGAGTTTTTATCATAAATGGGTGTTGAATTTTGTCAAAAACTTTTCCTGTGTCTATTGAGGTAATCATATATGGTTTCTATTCCTTAATTTGTTGATGTGGTGTATCACATTGATTGATTTGCGTATCATGAAGAATCCTTGCACCCCTGGGAGAAATCCCACTTGATCATGCTATATGATCCTTTTAATATGCTGTTGGATTCTGTTTGCTAGTATTTTGTTTAGGAATTTTGCATCTATGTTCATCAGTGATATTGGTCTATAATTTTCTTTTTTGTGATATTTTTTTCTGGTTTTGGTATCAGGGTGATGGTGGCTTCATAGAATGAATTTGGGAGTGTTCCTTCCTCTGCAATTTTTTGGAAGAGTTTGAGAAGGATGGGTGTTAGCTCTTCTCAGAATGGTTGGTAGAATTTGCCTGTGAAACCATCTGGTCCTGGACTTCTGTTTGTTGGGAAGATTTTAAATTACAGTTTCAATTTCATTACTTGTGATAGGTCTGTTTATATTTTCTACTTCTTCCTGGTTCAGTCTTGGAAAATTGTAACTTTCCAAGATTTGTCCTTTTCTTCGTGGTTGTCTATTTTATTGGCATATAGTTGTTTTTGGTAGTTTCTTATAATCCTTTGTATTTCTGCGGTGTCAGTTGTGATTCCTCCTTTTTTATTTCTAATTTTCTTGATTTGCGTCCTCTCCCTTTTTTTCTTGATGAGTCTGGATAAGGGTTTACCAGTTTTGTTTATCTTCTCAAAAAACCAGCTTTTAGTTTTATTGACCTTTGCTATTGTTTCTTCATTACTATTGCATTTATTTCTGCTCTGATCTTTATGATATTTTTCCTTCTACTGACTTTGGGTTTTCTTCTTCTTTCTCTAGTTGCTTTAGGTGTAGGGTTAAATTGTTTGAGATTTTTCTTGTTTCTTGACGTGAGATTGATTGCTGTAAACTTCCCTCTTAGAACTGCTTTTGCTGCATCACATGTTTTAGGTCGTTGTGTTTTCCTTGTCATTTGTTTCTATGTATTTTTTAATTTCTTTGATTTCTTCAGTGATCTCTTGGTTATTTAGTAGCACACTGTTTAACCTCCATGTATTTGTCTTTTTTACAGTTTTTTTTCCTGTAATTGATTTCCAGTCTCATAACGTTGTGGTCAGAAAAGATACTTGATACAATTCCAATTTTCTTAAATTTTCCGAGGCTTGATTTGTGACCCAAGATGTGATCTATCCTGGAGAATGTTCCATGTGCACTTGAGAAGAAAGTGTATTCTGCCACTTTCAGGTGGAATGTTCTATAAATATCAATTAAATCTATCTGGTCTATTGTGTCATTTAAAGCTTGTGTTTCCTTATTTATTTTCTGTTTGGATGATCTGTCCATTGGTGTAAGTGGGATGTTAAAGTCCCCTACTATGATTGTGTTACTGTCAATTTCCCCTTTCATGTTTGTTAGCATTTGCCTTATGTATTGAGGTGCTCCTATGTTGGGTGCATAAACATTTGTAATTGTTATATCTTCTTCTTGTATTGATGCCTTGATCATTATGTAGTGTCCTTCCTTATCTTTTGTAACAGTCTTTATTTGAAAGTCTATTTTATCTGATATGACTATTGCTACTCTAGCTCTCTTTTGATTTCCATTTGCATGGAATATCTTTTTCCATCCCTTCATTTCAGTCTGTATGTGTCCCTAGGTCTGACATGGGTCTCTTGTAGACAGCATATATATGGGTCTTGTTTTTGTATCCATTCCCGCAGTCTGTGTCTTTTGGTTGTGGCATTTAATCCATTTACATTCAAGGTTATTATCGACATGTATGTTCCTATTACCATTTTCTTAATTGTTTTTGTTTTGTTTTTGTGGGTCTTTTTCTTCTCTTGTGTTTCTCATCTAGAGAAGTTTCTTTAGCATTTGTTGTAAAGCTGATTTGGTGGTGCTGAATTCTCATCACTTTTGTTTGTCTGAAAAGCTTTTGATTTCTCCTTCAAATCTGAATGAGCTCCTTGCTAGGTAGAGTAATCTTGGTTGTAGGTTTTTCTCTTTCATCACTTTAAGTATATCCTGCCACTCCCTTCTGGCCTGCAGAGTTTCTGCTGAAAAATCAGTTGATAACCTTATGGGGCTTCCTTTGTATGTTATTTTTTGCTTTTCCCTTGCTGCTTTTAATATTTTTTCTTGGAATTTAATTTTTGTTAGTTTGGTTAATATGTGTCTTTGTGTGTTTCTCCTAGGTTTTATCCTGTATGGGACTCTCTATGCTTCCTGGACTTGGATGACTCTTTCCTTTCCTGTGTTAGAAAAGTTTTCCACTATAATCTCTTCAAATATTTTCTTAGACCCCTTCTTTTTCTCTTCTGCTTCCGGGACCCCTGTAATTCGAATGTTGGCGCGTTTAGTGTTGTCCCATAGGTCTCTGAGATTGTCTTCAATTCTTTTCATTCTTTTTTCTTTATTCTGCTCTTTTACAGTTATTTCCACCATTTTGTCTTCCAGCTCACTTATTCATTCTTCTGCCTCATTAATTATGTCACTGATTCCTTCTAGAGTAGTTTTCATTTCAGTTATTGTACTGTTCATCTCTGTCTCTTTGTTCTTTAGTTCTTCTAGATCTTTGTTAAACATTTTTTGTATTTTCTCAATCCATGCCTCCATTCTATTTCTGAGATTCTGGATCATCTTTACTCTCATTACTCTAAATTATTTTTCAGGTAGATTGCCTATTTCCTCTTCATTTATTTGGTCTTGTAGGTTTTTACCCTGCTCCTTCATCTGTGACATATTTTTTTGCCATCTCATTTTTTTTTCCCTTTTTTTAATGAGTGCGATTGTGTTCCTGTCTTACTGGTTGTTTGGCCTGAGGCTTCCAACACTGCAGTTTGTAGGCTGTTGGGTAGAGCTGGGTCTTGGTGCTGAGATGATGACTATTCCCTGGGGTCTGAGGTTCTCTGTTAGTCCAGTGGTTCAGACTCAGAGCTCCCACTGCAGGAGCTTCGGCCTGACCACTGGCTTGTGAACCAAGATCCCACAAGCCGCATGGGGTGGTTTGCTTGGGGGTTCTTCCTATCTCCTTGGGCGTCGGGGTCACCCACCAGCATCCAGCAGGTGCCCTAGTTGTCGGGAGATGTGAACTCTGCGTCTTTCCACACTGCCATCTTGACTCCTCCCCTCCCTGGTCCTGAACCTTTCTGAGGTTCTGTGAGAATTGGCTTGCTTATTATCTATAGACAGTTAAATTTAATATTCCTTACTTGACTTACCATTTTTTATTCCCCTGTCTGAGCTATTTGTAAACTACAAAAAAAAAAAAAATTAGCCCTTTGTCATATATGTTGCAAATATATCTTCCCAGTTTGCCAATGGTCTTACAATTTGGTTTATGGTACTTTTGCCAAAAAATCTTTGACTTTTTAGTCATATTTCTCTATCTTTTTCTGTATGACTTTTCAGTATTGTAGCATTAATATATAAATAAACCATAGTTTTCCTTTATATGAACAATAACCAATTATATAATGGAAAAGAAGAACCCATTCACAAAATTAACAAGATCACTTATCTGCAAACAGTTATCTGTTATCTGTAACCGTTACCTGTTAATAAGCCATAACAGAACTTACATAAAGAAATCTTTTAAAATTCTACTGAGAAGGCAAAAATTTCTTGAACAGAATACGAAAAGCACTAATCATAAAAGAAAATTAGATAAATAGGACTATCAAAGTTAACAGTTTTTGCTCATCAAAAGACAACAGGAGGATGAGCAGACATGCCACAGAATTGAAAAAAATATTCTTAGTACTTACAAGTGACAAAAAAAACTTATTTCCAGAATATATAAAGAACCTGAAATCAACATTTAAAAAAATCAACTATATGGGGCTTCCCTGGTGGCTCAGTGGTTGAGAGTCCACCTGCCGATGCAGGGGACACGGGTTCGTGCCCGGTCTGGGAAGATCCCACATGCCGCGGAGCGGCTAGGCCCGTGAGCCATGGCCGCTGAGCCTATGCGTCCAGAGCCTGTGCTCTGCAACAGGAGAGGCCACAACAGTGAGAGGCCCGCATACCGCAAAAAAAAAAAAAATCAACTACTAAATAAAAATGGGTAAAAGACACAAATAGACATTTCACAGAAGATATACAAATGGCTAATAACACATGAAAAGATTTTCAACATCATTAGTCATTAGTAAATGCAAATTAAAACAATAGTGTTTTAATTTGTAGAGCTATCACTACCTACCCAGTAGAATAGTTAAAATTAAAAAGTGATACCACTAAATAGTTATGAGGATGTAGGCCAGCTGGAACTCTGTTTTATTGCTGGTGGGAATACAAAATGATCAACCACTTTGGAGAACTGGTAGACAGTTTCTTATAAAGTTAAACATAACATTTACCTCATGTGTCAGTTTACTAAAACCAGGTTTGATGGTTTGCTAGGAGGACTCACAGGACTCAGCATGTAGTCATACTCATTGCTGTGATTTATTACAGCAAAGGATACAAAGCTCAATCAGCAAACGGAAAAGGTTCGTTGGGAGAAACCCAGGGGAGACCAGGTGCAAGCTTCCAAGGGTCCTCTCCCAGTATAGTCACGCAAGGTACATTTAATTTCCCCAGCAAGGAGTTGTGACAACATGTGAAATGTAGCCAATCAGGAAAGCTTGTTAGAGATTCAGTGCTGCACAAGTATAGCTTTAGAGGCTGATCCCTCTGCCCAGCACATACCCAAATTTCAGAAGGAAAGCAGGCATTAGAAGTAAACCATATTGTTTACAATGAACAGTTCAGGTACAGTGAGCCACTCTTATCAGTTAGGGGGTGGAAATCCTCCCAGTATCCAACATCCAAATTCCCAGACACTAACCAAGGGCTAGCTTTGCAAGCAGAACTTTTTAAGGATAAGCAGTCAGTTTATACTCTGTAGAACCCAGCATTTCACTTCTAAGTATTCACCAAACAAAAACATTAAAACAAAAACAATAAAAACTGATGTAAGAACGTCCATAGCCAAAACTGGGAATAGCTCCAACAACTGGAGAATAGATAAACAAGTTGTAGTATATTTTGGAATGCTACTTGGTGATTTAAAGGAACTGATTAGTGATACATTAACAACATGGATAAATCTCAAAAATAATGAAGGAAAAGAAGCCAAGTACAAAAGAGTATATACTGTGTGATTTGATTTACATGAAGTCAAGAACCAGAAATACTAATCTATAATTACAGAAATCAAAATGTGATTGGGGCATAGAGAGAAGTTAACTGGAAAAGAGCATGAGGGGACATTCTGGGGTAATAGAAATGTTCTGTGTCTTGTGTGGTGGTTACACAGGTGTAAAAAGCTATTAAAAATCATCAAACAACATTTACGATATAAGCAGTTCATCGTATGTTAATTATAATTCAATTTTAAAATAACTACTGAGGAACATTGAAAAATAGATGTGGAAATACATACTTGAATAGGAAGATTATTTTGTAAACATGTCAGTTCTATCTCAGCATAAATCAGGTGTTCTTAATCAAAATATGACCAGGTTTTGCTTTGAGCTGTTTTTGAACTTAACAAAATGATTCTAAAGTTCATCTGGAATTGAAAGTCAAGTTTAATGAGACTGTGAGGGACTAGAGGGAAGGCATTTGGGTTGAATTTAAAGAATGATTGAAATGGCAATGAATAGGAATGGAGATTGAAGAAAGATCATGGACCCTATTTACAAATGCAAAGAAGACTGAAGAGAAAAGATTGATCCAATAGGATTAGAGTTTGGAGTGTGGGTCAGGAGGGGGAGAGTAAAGGCAGACCATTGTTGTAATGGTTCATGAGGCTTTGAGTTTGAGCTGTTTTGTAGATACTAGAGATTCATCATATTATTTTAATTGAGTAATGGTATAATTAGATGTGTGTTTTAGGTAGCCACTTCTAGTGACACTGTGGATAATGGATTGGGAAGGGGAAAAATTAAATAGTGTATGTTTTCAGGGCTTTTTGCCTTAGTTTATACTGCCCACTTAACCTGCTGTGCCCTCTGTACCTGTCAGAAATCCTTTTCATTTCATCTTATAGAAAGCAATTGCTTAATGAATGCTCATTGAATTATAAACAAGTCATTGTTCCATGTGAGAACTCTTTAAGGCCTAATAGTGATAGAGAAGATGGCCAAAAAAAAAAAAAGATGAATTTGAGGGCAGTTTAGTGGATGGAAGTGACGTCATGCAAGAGGAGTTGAGAATTCCAAAGGTTCTAACCTTGGAGATTGAGAGAGTGGTGATGTCATGAAAAATCCCCACATTTGAGTAATAAGCAGAGTAAGAGGTACCAACAAAAGAAACAATTAAAGGAGTCCAGAAAAATACCACAGAAAGATTATTTTGACTTTTTATTGAGGAAACTTTGGGGAAAAACTTTAAATCATTTATAATATTAATAGTTCCTTACCTTTGTAATTTTAAGTTTTTAATTTTGAAGGTATTTTAACATGAGATATAACATATGAACCTGAGAACTTTTTGACATTTACCATTGTAGAAATATACACTTTTAGAATGTTCTCTATGTATACTGTATTGTAGTGACTTTGTAATAGATGCTTGAATAGCGAGAGAGAAGTAGAGAATGTGTGAGTGAACACATGTGTGTATGTGTCTGTATTTTGTCCTGGGAAAATGACATCCTGACAGGACAGAAGAACAAAAGAACAGTATTGAAAATAGCTAGAGTAAAGGTTGTTTTTCTGTCACCACACAGCAGATATGGAGAGTAGTAAAAGCAGACAGATGGACAGCTGTGCTAGTTTTGGAGTGTTCTAATAGAGAAAAGAAACATTCTGTTCCTTTTATTCAGAAAATGAATTTCTAGGCTAAATTACTAGTTTCAGTAATAAGTTTCATATTCTGACCAAAGAAACATTTTTTTTTACCCTGGGGATAATGACTCATGCTCTTCTCAGAGTTTTGCTTTTGTGGAAACTAAAGTGCAGTCATAAATACAGCACTGTTACTTGGATCTTAGTGTTAATGATACTATTGTGAGTAGACTAGTGATGGGTAAGAACACTAGTATTGTAAGGCCACTTGTAACAAAGGAACCAAGCACAGGCTTTAATTAGCTGATTCCTAGAGATGTAAAAGTCGTTAAAAATGTAACGTTAAGTTACATTTAAAAGTTATTTAATATTAATTAATATTAATAATTATTTAATTAATATTAATATTAATAAATTAATTAATATTAACATATTAAAACTTTTACATGTAAAAGTTATTAAAAATAAAAACTAATAAGCTAGTTATCATGATTTTGTTGATTATGCTATAAAAATAGAACATACTTTTATCTTTTTTAAAAAAAATACTTCATTGTTTTAAAGACTTTGTGACAGAAGGTAAATTTCTGACTTCCAGTAGAGACAGTGGAGATACTTTATTTTCTTCTGTGCATTCTTTTCTTATATCACTGAAAATTGGTATGAGAGTATCAAATTATAATCACATAGACCATAAAGCAACTATCAAATAATAGAGATTATTGGTATTGACTAGATAAGTTAAAAGTTTATGTTCCAGTTTTAGTTTAACCTTAATCTTGCAATTTAAGAAATAGAGATTTAAACGTGCTCTTTATGTGCCGTAATAAAAGCTCTCATGCTGAATTTTCACCACATCAGGATTCTCCAATGTGTCCATTCCTGTAATAACCATTATTGAGCACATACACAAAAGTCTCTGTTAATGTCCCCCACAGTGTCTCTCTTCAACCTAGGAACTGTCCCGTATCTCTTCACTTTAATCTTTGCAATCGTTCTCTTTCTTGAGATACTACTCCCTAGTGAAGGTTTAGAATTTTAGATCTTTAAGTTCCCTTTTTCAAACTTTCTTATGGCTCCCTCTGTGCATTTATTTTAATTTCAGCAAAATTAACTAATGAATCATAATATGTGAAGCAGTTGTTGGGATAATAATTTAATGACTTACATTCAGTAACCAGTTTTAAAGTTTCTGTCAGTTGATACGTATTAAAGAAGCACTTTAACTTATTGAATTATAAGGTAATTTATTGTTTAACTTTATGCCTTAGGTGATCAACTGATGACATATTAAGCAGCAGTGGATAAAATGGAAATATTCTACTTACTGATCACTTATTTTGCTGTTTATACACAGTTACACCCATTTCAGTTTGTCATTCTCATTGCTCTCATGTTAAGGTATAGTAACCATGATTTCCCAGATACTTGGTACATTGTACTATATCAAGTATACATGAATAGTGTTTGAAAAGGCAAAGTGAAACCCATCTACTAATATTTCTCTTCCATCATTAAATGGATTCTAAAGTATCTACCCATATTGTGTTGGCTAAAAAATTGAGTTTTTAAAAAAATACCTATGCTTACATGACTACACGTTGTTGTTATCAGTCGTAGGACTGCTTCTCTTCACATCTTGACTAGGTGATGTTTGTGCTGCGGTTAAGCTACCCTCTCTCTGATTGCGCTTCTGGGAGATCTGCATTCCTTTGCTTGCCAGACAGCTATCCTGTATTACTCCAAATTTTGCTTTAGTGAAGTAGCCCTTTTTACCAGATATCAAATACTGAAGTATGATAAATCACTATTAAATACGGTCAATAATTGCTTGCAGGGGAGTTTTTCACTATTACTAGTATAATACTAAAGTATTCTGTTATTGCCAGAAAATGGAGCAGATGGCAAGGAGTTACATCAGAATATAATATTACTGTTTGGTCTTTATCGTTGAAAAAGCAAAATTTTTAAATCAAGTTTCTACTGTATTTCATGTCTTTCATCCAGTGTTGTAGCATCCCTCTTGAACTGTATTGTTACCTGTAGATAGACTTGGGTGGCACTCATTGAACAAATAATACAATATCTTACATTTATTAGAGTATAGTTTGAAGAAAATGGAACATATTTTCAAGTAGCTCTCTATAGGTTTATTTGATTAAGTTCAGTAAAACTAGGGACTGCTTGTTTTGGCCAATAAATTTGGCATGTGAAATAAGCATATTAAAAATAGACATTATATGATCATCTTAAGTGAAATTTAATGAAGTAAAATGTGAGTGCCCTATGCATTCTATGCTTTGTATCTATTCGTAGAATGCCAGTAATATATCAATAGATATGACATAAAAGAAAGAATACTTGAAGAGATTACTATAATGGCCTCTAAGAAAGGTAACCAGTTCAAGGAAAAGGGTGAGATTGTGATATTGGGACTAAAGGTTAATAGCAAGGGCAGATAAATAACTAGACAAAAATGTCAGGGACCTATGTATTGATATGATAACCAAGGTTATGCAGTACATCTTCGGCCAGATTTCCCCAGTCTAATCTAAATTAAAAACTAAAATATATTTTCATGACACTGTATTATACTGATGCTTAATTTTGTAATACAGCCATTGGGGACTATGCCTTAGGATGAATGAAGCTAAAGGTAAGGCCCTTCTAGTATTTTTAGTAAAAGTTCATTGGATAGTACCTGTTTCCACAGAAAATATACTAAAATTAGAATGACAGCAGAAGACTAGCATGGTCCCTGTGTAAGGCTGATACACAGATTCAAGAAGTACTCCATATTTTTAAGTTAATGTTTTTATTTGACTCACCAGCAGGCTGTTTTCCTGCCATAAAGGAAATTGGTGGAGTCCAGTTGTACTTTCTTCTTAGCCTGTGAGTATTCCCAGAATCACCACCATGATCATTGCAGCACATTCCAGACCTTGTCATTCAATTTTGAAAATATTGTCCTTGCAGCAGCCAGTTACAGCAATGATATATAAATATATGCTTTGTTCATTATTTGTGTGTGGTAGTATGTAATAATAATTACAGACACTATAGCTTAAGTTTAATGACACTGCATAAAACTCAGGAAGTAGAGAAATCCATTGGAAACTGTAGACCATAATGAAGCTTTATGATTGGCCCCTCATTCTCTCTCCTAGATAAGTTTGGCCTTGTGACAGATAGTACAATCTATAAAATTTGAAATGTTACATTGGTAAAAAATGAAAATAATACTACCAAAGTAAAGAGACTTTCTATGAAATATATCTGGATGCAATTAGGTGAATATATTATGTCTGCTAGTACCCCTAGTCAGAGTTGCTAGCTCCAACTTTATTGGATCAAACTAGACTGAAAATTTACTGTGTTGGTATTTAGGGTGTTTTTTTCCTTTCTCTATGGATACTAACTACTTGTTCTGTACAAGGAGGATAGAGCATCTCATTTTACTGAGAAATCTGTAGCTGACACAAGTTTCACTTTGTTTATAATGATAGCTTAAGACTTGTTATGCAGGACTCATCTTTTCATCATTGTCAGGAAAGACCATAAGGTTAATCAGTGGGGTGCAGACAAGTTTCAATACATCTAGACACTAGAGAGGTGCCACCAGAAGGAATAGTAATTGACTAGAAGTCCCAATAGTGACCAAATTATGTCTTCATCCTCTGACATAAGGAAATAAGGTAGCTGTTCATTCTTGATAAAGAGAAGAAAAGACAAAGAACAGTGTGAAGCAAATGTTTTCCGAAAGTTCATCTGCCCTCACCCATAGTAGCAGGAGAACTTGAAAGATGACTGTTGAGATATTCAAAGCCATGGAAAGGCTTATGAGGGCATTATGCTAAACCAGAAAGAAACAAAAATAAAAGAGGAAAAGCTATTTGTAAACTTCAGGAAGAGAAGTTCTCATTCCTGATACGGAAACATCTTGCCTTCAGCTTATTACAGGTCTTTAAAAGAATCAAGTCAAGTGAGCTAGAAGACACATTGCTAGTGTTACCTTTTTCTAGATGTTTTAATTTAATTAAGATGTTTACTGAAGATATTCTTAAACTCTTTAATGAATTTATCTAGATGGGCCCTGGATGATGTACTCTTTTGTCTCTTCAAAGGAGTACATCCAAGTCCCGGATAGGTGTTAGCTTCATTAGTGTAAAAAAGAGTGAAGTTATGTTTTGTGAAGCCCCAGACTTTGGAAAGAAAAAGAGGGGAGAATTAATTTTGATACTGACTTTAAGTTGGAAAGTAGATCCCTTTTATACTTTTTTAAATGAACCCATCAATCAAGAAAGGAACAGTGTGTAGTTAGCATCATCTATATAACTCCAAGTAATAAATAGTAATAAATAGACTTTCTTTCTGAAATATATGGGACATGAGTCTCATTTGTAAAGGGGAATTAGAAAGGACTGTGAGGCCTATTTTTTGGTTATCATCAGTAATAAGTTTGGTTATAAACTTTGACTTCTAAGAGATTAAGCTTTCAGGACCTTTTCTTTTCATCTTCCATGGGAGCTAAAATTTTTGCTTACCAGGAAATTGGAGTAACATTTCAAGAACTGCTCCATATTTTGCATTTCTTTGTAGTAGGCCATGCTTCCTTACTGGGCTGTTCTCTTCATTGATCTCACATTGGTTAAATTTTCATGGAGGCAATCAGGTGCATAATTAGGCTTCTGTTTTCACTGTTGTGTTGAAGTATACTCTTGATTCTTAAATGTAAATACAGCTGCTAAACTTAAATATAGAGTTGTTTCTCTCTGTATATAAAAGATACTACTTTGTAACCATTTTTCAAGGAAAGTATCTTTTTTCTCATTAAAAAATAACCCTTTACATTATACCAAATTTCCTTTAAGTATTGCTTCTGTGAACTAAATAGTATCTTACTAAATGTACATGAGCTATGTTGTTGGTTTTTAGCCCCAAAAGATCATCGATCATCACTGCTTATTTCCAGTCAATCCAGATATAATTAAAAGGCATTTATTTTAACATGAAGAGAAAGTCGGTAGTATGGTCTATTTTATTCCCCTTTACTTCTTGCTTTCCCTCACTGGTCATTATTTTTTTTCAGTCCAAAGAACCAAAAATACTTGTTACGTGACTTTGAATTTTTATTTCTATTATTCATTGCAATTTTCCTCCTTTTTCTTTAAATGAGAAAAACCAGTAGAATCTCATGTGTAAACTTAAAGAAGTAGATTTTACAAATTATGTATAGCATAATTCTAAAATAAGAATTTCTGTATTTCCAGCTGCTTTTGTCTTATGTCTCTTGTGTTTTATCATTATTGAAATATGTTAGATGACCATTTGATGCTTATGCTCTGCTGAGAATGTACGGACTGAGTTAAACAGGCCTCATCCTTTAGGAATTTCATGTTTCAGTAAGAATACAGAGACAAATACAAAGATGGGGACAGAGACATCTGTACAGATATCAAATATATCAATAAAATATTCTGCATCAAAAATATTTTTTAAATCATTTTAAAAAATATCTTTCATCTCCTTACAATAGGCCTGAAACAATAAAGTTGTGTCCCTTTCTGGACACGTGGATCTAGATAGCATTGATCCAATAGATAAGAAGAGGGAACCTTTATTGAATTTTTATGCTCCAAGCACTATACTAAGGATTTTTTTACATGTATTATCTCATTTAATTCTTATAACATCACTATGAGGTAGTAACTTTTTTTTTCACTTTGTGCAAATAAAGAAACTGACTGAAATTTCCTCTCCTGGGGAAGTCTTAATAATTGCAGAGTTCTTCATAGGGTCAGCAGAGCTGAGGGTGATGGAGCGAGCAGTGATCTGAACCAAAGCAAAACCCTCAGGTTAGACCATTTCTGCTCTGCCATTAAAATAAGACTGTTTTCATATATGCTACTAAATACTGAATAATACCATAATTGAAAAAACGTAGAGGTTTCTAAAACATTTTCAGGTTCCTTGGTTATTCATTTGTTACAGGTGTTAAGATGTTAAAGCTTAAGTCACCTGGTTAGATTCTCTTTATGGAATGGTTAGCTTTGTTCGTTTCTTTAGGCAGAAGGAGGCACCCTTAACCGTGTCCACCTGTGTTACCAATGCTTGCTATTAGTCACAAGGTGGCCTGATTAATAAAGAGGAATCAAAGAATTGGAATTTACTACTCTTTTCTACAAATAGAAAAACAAGGCAAACTATTAATGTATTTTTTATTTGAAGTATTATTCATTAAGTGAATGGGAATTCTAGAGTTACCTGATTTACAGTTTACTTCTGACTGCCTGCTGCCTGTTTTACATGAAGCTGTGATAATCTGTCTTGACTCCCTCACAAAGATGAGAAAAATATTTTCTGGAAAACTTTGTCAGTGTGGAATCATTTGTCCTATTAAATTGTGTGCTACTATGAAATATCTCTTACTGTATTTTCCACATTGTTTAACTATATTTACTTCATAATCCTGTCCTTCCAATTTTCACCTCTATTAATATTTAGGCCCCTTTGAGCTTAAATTTTAAGAAATTTTAATTTATCCTATCACACAGTAAAATTTGAATTTTTATAAGCTCAAATTGGGAAAATTAGTGACTATATTTTGAGATTTGGTATGTTTTCTTTATGTATCTATATAAAATATGAAAATTATAATTTAATCTAAGATCAAATATTTATTAATCTGTATTTCACCTTATTAATGACTTATGTTTGTTTACCACATTTTTTTTAGTTAAGCGTTTTTTTATTAATTTATTTACTTGGCTGCGGCGGGTCTGTTGCGGCACGTGGGCTCTTCGTTGCAGCGCTCAGGCTTCTCTTCTAGTTGTGGCGCGCAGGCTCTAGCGTGCACGGGCTCAGTAGTTGCAGTGCAGACTTAGTTGCCCCATGGCATGTGGGATCTTAGTTCCCCGACCAGGAATTGAACCCATGTCCCCTGCATTGGAAGGTGGATTCTTAACTGTTGGACCACTAAGGAAGTCCCTGTTTACCACATTTGATTCTGCTACACATTTGTTCACATTTATTGATAATCAAAAATCTGTCAGTAGAGGGACTTCCCTGGTGGTGCAGTGGTTAAGAATCCACCTGCCAATGCAGGGGACACGGGTTTGAGCCCTGGTCTGGGAAGATCCCACATGCCGCGGAGCAGCTAAGTCCGTGCACCACAACTACTGAGTCTGAACTCTAAAGCCTGCGAGCCACAACTGCTGAGCCCAAGAGCCACAATTACTGAGGCTGCGTCCCACAACTACTGAAGCCCGCATGCCTAAAGCCCATGCTCTGCAACAAGAGAAGCCACTGCAATGAGAAGCCCATGCACCGCAATAAAGAGTACCCCCGCTCTCTGCAACTAGAGAAAGCCCGCGTGCAGCAACGAAAACCCAACACAGCCAAAAATAAATTTATTTTTTAAAAAAAACCATCAGTATAAACATTGCTGACCTAGACCTTAATTGTCATTATTTTAAAAATCCATTAGCAAGACCCTTCCTAAGCCCATCTATGGACCTCATGTTAGGCAACGCTTATGTTATATAATGCATTAAATCTCTGAAATGTATTTTCATAACACCTTTTTTATAGCACTACAAATTTAATAGTGAAAATGAATTGCATCACCTTCTAAAGGAATTTAAATTTTCTATATCCTGGTCATGAGAACTTGATTTTCCAACCCGAAGTTGTTAAGGTCTGTCTGAATCACTAAAATAATGAGTTAAATCTGTTTTCTCATGATCTGCTTGTAAAGGTTAGTGAAGGACAGCACTTTGACAGAAATGGATAATACGCATCCTTCCAGAGCTCGTGTATATTACAGCTGTCTGTTTGGACTCACTCCAACAACAGCTCAGTGACTCTTAGAGGAAGAGAATTTTAGAGGCCCTAACTGGGGCTCAGAATAATTGTACTGAAAGACACTTGCTTCCCATGCATAACCACTGCAGTGAAATTTGTTTAAAATGGTTTCTTATCCCTTAAATCCAATTGATCTCTCAGTGCTTTTGATTTTCCTTTACAAGGTATCTTCGTCTATCTCTTTTCTTGCTTATTACTGTTGCTACCACTCTTTTGTTCAGGGCCTTGTTACATTTTCCCTGGGATAATTTCAACAAATTAGTTTTCCTACTTACTCATTTATGCTGTAGGATTATAGTGACCCAAATAAAGACCCTATCCTGGAAAAGTTCACAGTCTATCAGGAAGTCAAACATGGATGTAGATAATATAATAATAATGTATTAAGGTACAGTTATAGAAATACATAAGAGGCTGGGTAACATTAAGAAAGGAAGTAATTAACTCTGGAAATAAATATTAAAGAGATTAATCAAACCATGGAATTATTGCGATTTAAATCATGTTATTTCTGTAGTAAGTGTAGAGGCAAGTTTTTGTTCTCTTGTTCTAAATAAACTAAAGGTTCATTTGTAATTTTTTAAAAAAACAGAAAAGTTTTAATGAGCAAATAGATGCAGCTGGGATGCAGCGGTGGCAACTGAGTTAGCCACAAAACTACTTTAATGTTTTCCTGTTGACCTATCTGAGAATGAGGGTAGAAAATATCTTGTCAACATATGTCTAAACAGATACACATTTGTAAATGTGTCAGTGAAATCAGATAACATTTGCTAAATGTATCAGTTAAATAAAAAAATGGTGTTTGTAAAACCTTTGGTCATTCAACATTTATGCAGCTTCTATATTTGTGGGACATATATATCTAGAAAATACAAGGTGCTTATTTTAGCAAATTGTGGCTGTTTGGGGTGATTAAGCTGCAATCGAGTCCATATAGATATCCCCTAAGTTTGCAAGTGTACGCTTAAAAATAGCTTTCTTATTTTTAATGACTTTCTGATGCAGATGTAATATTGATATTTTAGAAACAACTATTTTAAACATAATATACTTCTGAAATTAAAATCTGAATTAAAAATATATAAGATATGCTTTATGTATATTTTAAAGTAATCAAGTTAGAAAAGGTCTCTGCTGTCTTAGCCAGTGTTTATAGAGACTCATAATCCACAGTCAACTAATAGTTTTCTGTACTCTGCCTTAGTGATATTGACTCTAGAGTATTGTACTAGATTTTGGTTGCTGCATTTTGAGATGAATATTATTAGCAAAAGAACACATCCAGTGATGGCAAAGAAGATGACAACAAACTGTCTCACCTGAATTATGGTTAAAGGAATTGGGATTAAAAGACCTAGGGAAAATTCTAATCTCTGTCAATATGTTCAGAGATAGAGAAGGCAGAACTGTTGGAATAAAGAAGTTTAGGAATAACAACCTTTAGGAATAACTTTAGAAGTGCTTCACAAAAACTTCTACATCAGTTAGTGAGCTCCTAACACTGAAAATATTTAAGTGACTTATGAGATACTTCAGCATTTCAAGATTTTAACTTCACTGGCTTAAAATTAATGTCTTTGTTTTTGTTTTCAAAGTACTTAGATTGAAAGTATAGGGTTGTGGTTGTAAAGGTAGGGTTGGGATGACTTATTAGCCATTGTGCATTTAGAAAATTCTCCAGTTGCTATCAAGTAATTCTGATACCTTTTCAGAGGTAGCAAACTTTTTCTGTAAAAAGCCAGATAGTAAATATCTTAGGTTTTGCAGGCCATATGGTCTCTGTAGCACCTGCTCAACTCTACTGTTGTAGTGCAAAAGCATCGTTGACAATACGTAAACATGGTTTATTGGCTGTGTTCCAATTAAACTTTATTTACAAAAGCAGGTGGTGAGTTGGATTTGGCCTGTGGGCCATAGTTTGACAACCCTTGCCTTAAATGATGAAATCTGGAAATAACATTTTAATATAAATGGAGAAAGGCTTTCAATTTAGGAGTTAAAAACAAATTGTCAAAATGTCATTGTCTTTTTGGGCTGACAGTGCACACTAAGTGTTCAAAATACTGAATTGCCCATTGAAGTAAGAAGCCTTTCACTATAAAAGTCAAGTGACAGTGGAGAGTCTGAGACTATTTTCTACTGTTCATTTCTGCTGCATATTTTGTCCTTAAAGGTGTGTTTACTCCTGCTGAGCAATATCATCCATCCCGCATGGACTGCTAATGCAGACAGACCCAACCCTTACCAAGACATAAATGCAGGTTCAGTCCTTCTAAGAACAAAAAAGACTTTCAGTGCCTCCTGCCCAAGCACAGTAATTTTTAACAGTAATTTTAATACCAGAACAAGGAAGTAAACAGAAGTCCCTGATCAGCAAGGTATCTGTTACATGTTTTGTTCTAACCTCATAAAGCAGAGGTTCTCATATCATCATTTGGTCTGTTGGCCTTTAGCTAATAGACTGTTAGAAAACGATGGTCAAATGTGGATGCTGAGTAGAAATGAATAACAGAAGAACAGGAGGCTACTCTCATAAGGCAGTCTGGCCACAGCTGAGAAGTGACCATTGACTGCTAGAAAACCAGGGGATGAGAGCGTTTTTAAATCAGTCTCCACCCTGGGATCATTGGTTTTAGGGTCAGAAATACCCTCAGACTCCTCAGTAATACTGAAAAGCTTTGCTATCTTGTATTTTCGTATAGCACAGTAGTTCATTTTATAATGAGGACTGTAATTCATCAAGAAAAGGGTAAGTTGTGAAATATATTTATATATACTCTTTTAGGAAAACAGAACTGCCCCAGTTGAAATAACTCATTATTAGGTATATTTAAAAATTAGGATAGGGCTTCTCTGGTGGCGCAGTGGTTGAGAATCTGCCTGCCAATGCAGGGGACACGGGTTCGAGCCCTGGTCTGGGAGGATCCCACGTGCCGCGGAGCAACTAGGCCCCTGAGCCACAACTGCTGAGCCTGCGCGTCTGGAGCTTGTGCTCTGCAACAAGAGAGGCCGCGACAGTGAGAGGCCTGTGCACCGCGATGAAGGGTGGCCCCCGCTCGCCGCAACTACAGAAAGTCCACGCACAGAAACGAAGACCCAACACAGCCAAAAATAAATAAATAAATAAAATTAAAAAAAAAAAATTAGGATAAGCAAAACCAATTTATTTCCTAACAGTTCTGAATAATTGTGATTTGTCAATATGTGACTATTTAGTCCTGGCATTCTGAACTCCAAAGCCCAATAGAGTAGTTCCTTGACTCTTAAAGTGTTTTCTTTTTAAAAATACATTTTTGTCACCTCAGACCTCCAAATTGCATAGATTCATATTTTAAATATTAATCTTAGAGTGATTTATCCCCCTCTACTGCTTTTCAAATAAGTTTTTCTTTGTAAATAGGTTATGCCCTTAAGTTTGGATAATTCCACCTTCTTTATCAACATTTAATTTTTTCTGTAGTGTAAAGGCCATTTATTTAAAACGTTACGTACTCTGATTTCTTAACTTTAGGGATTTTCCTCCAAATTTGGGAAATTGAGAAGATAAAGTTTTTACACCTTGGTTTAATGTTTATTTGGTTATATCCTATATTTAAAAACAATTTTTTTAAGAAATCTGAATTTAAAAATCATGAAAAAATGTCATGTCATTCTTGTGTTCAAAATACTTCAGAGACTCCGTTTTACTTAGAGTGTACTACATAAAATTCAAACTCCTTAAAATGGAGTCTGCTCACCTTTCTGGCCCCTGCCTACCTCTCACCCCTCCTTCTTTATCACATATCCTACCTATTCTCATGCACTTCATACTCAAGTAATAAAAACAGCTTGTATTGCTGGTAAAAGGTGCATACTTTCATGGTCTGTGACTTTGCACACATACTCTTGTGGCAATCTAAAACACCCTCCTCGTCTAGCTCTCCCATGTCCAAGCCACCTCTTCTCTGCAAAATCCCTACTAATCTGTGATACTCAGACTTTACCTCTGTGATGCCTTCCCTAGCCTCCTCAGGCAGTTGGAGATTTCCTGTGACTTTTCCAAAGTTCATATTCTGTCTTATAACAATTTTCCATTGTTAAAGTTGTTCCTGTGTCTTGTCTTTCCCCAGTAAACTAAACAACCAAAGAGAAAGCATCTGTTTACCATTGTTTTCATACTATTTAACCTAGAACCTGGCACAAGCAAGTATTTCTCCAAAAAGGAGGATTCCTCACACCTAAGCCATAAATAGCTGTACCAATTAAATGGGGATACTAGGGGTTTGGGGAACTAGAAGCAGCTGCAAAAGTACCAACATCTGAGCCACATTCTAAACTCATCTGTGAGCCTTGCAATACCAGTGCTACCTTCAAGTTTCAGCACTTGACACTGGCGCTGCTTTATGAAGCTGAAGCTCCTTATTTACTTGCTTCCCTCTGTAAAAGAACCCAAGCTCCTTTTTCCCATCCCTAACTGATGCTCGTCCTGAATAATTCATAATAGCTTGAAAAGATAATATGGGTATACTTAACAGGTTTATTAATAATATTTAACATTTTTGAGTGCTTACAGTGTGCCAGTCTCTTTGCTTACATGTTTTTCATATATTACCTCATCTAATACCACAGTCTGATGAAGTATATGCCATTATCCCAACATAACAAATTGGGGCAGTGGGTGGCAGGGGTGGGGAGTGATATAAGGTGCCATGAGATGAATTAAACTGCTCAAGGCCATACAACTATTAACTAAGGCAGACAGAATGTGAATCCAGTGTAACTTCAGAGCCCATTCTCTTATTTACCACCAGTGAATATTCCTGCCATAACTGAAGCCCAAATAGCAGCATGGTTATAATGTACACTTTGAAATCATCTAGACCTGGATTCAAAATCCGTATCTAACATTTACTGGTGGCGAATAACTTTACTTCTCTGATCTTCGGTTTTCTCATATGTAAAATGGTTATTACCTACACCAAAAGGGTTATTGCCTGCATAAGTGCAAGATGCATACTAAATACTAAGTGTTAGCTCCATTTGCCTCTTCTACACTTCTGTTCTTGTGAGCTCTGAGGTAGTGGTTTGAACAGAATAAGGCCTGGCAGAAGAAGACAAAGTTAACTTCCTCTCTCTTCTGTATAGTACTACCAGAGTGTCGACCAGTGCCTGCCTTCCAGGATCGCCAAGTGTTTTATAGCTGTGATTGCATTTATTCTCTTAATGAGAAGGGCATGTCTTGAGTATTTACTAGTTGTTAATTGCCCATAAATATACTATAGTAGAATAAGGATTAGAATCAGTGATCTCCTGTTGTACTAGACTTCTCTTTTGCTAATTCTTAGGAAACATATGGGACTCTGGGGGTTGTTATTTATTATATATAAAATAGTTGCCCGCATGATTCCGTAACATAGATCAGTTAGTGCCATTCAACAAAGAAAACTATAAACACAGCTGCTGTTTTAGTGTGGTTTGTGGTTTGGTTTTGTTTTTGTTTGAACTTTTTTGTGCAGGCAGATCATCATTTAAAAGTAGTCATTTGGCATTTTCCCTTGCATTCTTCAGATTTTTTTGTATGTTTTTAAAAAGCTTAGCTTAAGTCAGTTTATAATTATGCACTCAGATTGATCCATCTGGTCTTTTTGCTAGCCAATGAATTTTCTTTTAAAAGTATAGAAAATAGGATAATTATATTTTAAATCCTATAACTTCAGTGAGTCCCTTTTATAAATTTGAAGAAAATATTTTCAGGTATTAAAAAATAATTTTTTATTCCTTATTGTTTTTCAATTGATTTCTGTATTTCCAGAGGTAGGGAGAGGGCTTGAAATTTCTCCTATTTCCACTCCTCACCTCCTTCATATGTTATAACTCTGAAGCATAAACACTTGTTTGCAACTGAGAATGGGTACAGCAGAAATGTCTGATCAAAATAGGTTCTATTGTTGTCTCTAGATTGCACTGGCTATGAGGAGAAAGATGGATTGTAGGGGGCAAATGTAGATGTAGTAAGACTTACATTTAGGCCTTCGCAGTGGTCCAGACAAGAAATAGTAGTGGCCTGACCCAAGGTACTAAGAGATTCAGGATATAGAATTAACAGAATTGGTTGATGGATTAGCTGTTGGCGAGCATGACATAAAGGAGTCAGAGATAGGTTTCTGGATTAGATATATCGTGCTCCTCACCTCTTTCTCACTGTGTTTGTTCAGCTCCAGCTTATCCCTAAAGAATTTAGTTTATATGTTACCTCCTATGGAAAACTTTCCCACTCCAACTTCCATTAAGTTAGGTGACCACTCTATGTGCTTTTATAGCACCTGGCACTTCATGAGAACATTTTTTTTCTGTTTTGTACCTGTGAATTTATTACCCCACACCCATATACACATAACCTTCACACTCTTGACTTTGTCTTGTGAGAGCAAGGGCCATGCCTGTCTTACTTATCATCATATTCCCAGCACCTAACATGGTCCTGGGGACAACATCAATACATTTTTGGTGAATAAACAAAGTGTCATTTATAGCTATTGTCTACAGTGCCTGATAGAGTAATTGAATATGTAAGTTATCTGGGCTCTTTTTTGATTCATTCCTCTTGCTTAACTTTTATTTCTTCTTTATTTTCTTAATATCTCAGACCTTATTTTTTCTTATATCTTTACAGTTTAGCTTACTGAATAAAAGAAAATATAAACAGCAAGAAATAAAATTTTGTTTTGTGGGTTTTGACAGTATCTTCCAAAGGAACCCCTAAGGTTGTTGACATCTAAAATAAATGAGGGCTTCAGATTGTAATAATACTTAATATTTTTCCAAATAATATAAGTGCTTAACACAGTGTGTTGGAACATTATACTGACAAAAAGAGTCATTGGATATGTAGATCAGTTCATTTCAATCAGAAGTATTAAGACTGGGTTATTTGATAAAAGGGATGGATCATTGCAAATTCATCATTATATCTCAAGGAAAATGCATTGATGACACTTTACATTATAGTGAATATATAACTAAATTATACTTAAAAGCTTATTATACTTAAGCTTTATACTTAAGTAAATTTAATTATACTTAAAATACTTAGGGCTTCCCTGGTGGCGCAGTGGTTGGGAGTCCGCCTGCCGATGCAGGGGACACCAGTTCATGCCCCGGTCCGGAAGGATCCCACATGCCACGGAGCGGCTGGGCCCGTGAGCCATGGCCGCTGAACCTGTGCGTCCAGAACCTATGCTCTGCAACAGGAGAGGCCACAACAGTGAGAGGCCCGCGTACCGAAGAAAACCAAAACAAAAAAAAAAATTTAGATATGGTCTAAGATATCACTTAGACAATAATCAATACAAAAAAGGAAATTACAATGATTTTTCTTTCTTAAGAAAGAAAAAAAGACTAAGCTATGTAAATTCTAGTTACCATAGGGTGGAAGTAGGGGTGTAAAAGCAAAAGGATTTGACTTCTCTAGCCTTTACTTTACTCATCTGTAAAATAAAAACAATGGACCCATGATCTAAAAGAGCCTTTCCAGCCCAAATTCTGTTGCTCCATAAAATAGAAAAGAATGATATATTACGGGAATTTTGGGTTCAGTTGCAACTTACTATTTATTCTCTCCATAGCCCCAGCTCTGTCTTGTTAAGAACTGACTTTAAAAGTCCATTCAAATAAAACTTTTTTTTATTGAATGAATTTATTAAATACAAGTGATTTTTTTTTCTAATTTCTGCTTTGGAATCAGTTCTTCTAGCCTAATTAGGAGCAACAATCTAAGATGAATTGTAATTACTTACCCTAATCATTTCAAACTACAGAAAATGAATTTTTGCATTTAGTAATACCATAAATGTATTCTTTGATGGTTGTTTCTCTTTTAACGTATGTTTTCTTTCTTTGGTTTAGATTTCTGCTTTGGGACAGCCACGCATCTAATTCCTTAAAGTACTTTTATATGTAAAACTTGTAAAGGATCAGAACAATGCCTCCAAGACCATCATCAGGTGAACTGTGGGGCATCCACTTGATGCCCCCAAGAATCCTAGTAGAATGTTTACTACCAAATGGGATGATAGTGACTTTAGAATGCCTCCGTGAGGCTACATTAATAACTATAAAGCATGAACTATTTAAAGAAGCGAGAAAATACCCTCTCCATCAACTTCTTCAAGATGAATCTTCTTACATTTTCGTAAGTGTTACCCAAGAAGCAGAAAGGGAAGAATTTTTTGATGAAACAAGACGACTTTGTGACCTTCGGCTTTTTCAACCCTTTTTAAAAGTAATTGAACCAGTAGGCAACCGTGAAGAAAAGATCCTCAATCGAGAAATTGGTATGATAAAATTTTGAAATGGCCTTGTCATTCTATTCTAAATGCAAATAACTATGAAGCTTAACTATTTTCTCATTAGTAAAATATTTTGTCTGAACTGGTTAATAACCTTTGTAATCTTAAATAAATAGATTTCAAAATAAAAATCATTACAAATCTAAAGTTTTTTTGACTGTTAGGCTGAGGAACTGTTTTTAACACCTTGGTATTATTCTGTAAAGTTTTCTTTAAGAAGTATCATTTGTAGGGATGATTTATATTTGTTATATCCCAGTTTTGTTTTGTCTTTTAAAAAATAATTGATATGAATAATGTTTGCTACCTTTGCTCCAAATTGCCAAACAGATCATATTTTATATATTAAAAGTATTTGCGATCTTGTCAATTCTTACTATATGTATTCATCAAAAATTTTATTAACAAAGAGAAACTTCTTTATTGTGATCTTCCATACCTACCAAGTTCCCTATTTACAATAAACATGGTCTTACTGTGTGTTTAACAGAATGTTATATTCTCTATATAATTTTTTTAAGGTTTTGCTATTGGCATGCCAGTGTGTGAATTCGATATGGTTAAAGATCCAGAAGTACAGGACTTCCGAAGAAATATTCTCAATGTTTGTAAAGAAGCTGTGGATCTTAGGGATCTCAATTCACCGCATAGTAGAGCAATGTATGTCTATCCTCCAAATGTAGAATCTTCACCAGAACTGCCAAAGCACATATATAATAAATTGGATAAAGGTAAGAAAATTGTAAATCTACCATAATTGTTCACTGTAGTGAAAACTTTTATCTGTGCGTATATCTTTGTACAGTCTTTTTTTGGGGGGGGGGGGCCAGCTGCTCCGCAGCATGTGGGATCCTCCCGGACCAGGGCACGAACCCATGTCCCATGCTTGGGCAGGCAGACTCTCAACCACTGCGCCACCAGGGAATCCCTGTACAGTCTTTTTATCCTAGCTAGATGATAAGCTTCTTGAAGGCAGGGAATGCTTTACTGACAACATATAGCTGAGTGCCAAGTACACAACTTTTTTTTTTTAAATCTTGAATTATTTTATTTGTGTGTGTCCTCATGAAATGTGTAATACTTTGTGTGCTGTATTTTCTTTATAATTGAATTTATTTACTTATTTTTTATTGGGGTATAGTTGTTTTACAATGTTGTGTTAGTTCCTGCTGTACAGCGAAGTGGAGTTCCCTGTGCTATACAGCAGGTTCTTATTAGTTATCTATTTTATACGTATTAGTGTATATATGTCAATCCCAATCTCCCAGTTCATCCCACCCTCATCCCCCACTTTCCCCCCTTGGCATCCATACATTTGTTCTCTACATCTGTGTCTCTATTTCTGCCTTGGAAACTGGTTCTTCGGTACCATTTTTCTAGATTCTGCATATATGCATTAATATACAATATTTGTTTTTCTCTTTCTGACTTACTTCACCCTGTATGACAGTCTCTAGGTCCATCCAGGTCTCTACAAATGACCCAATTTCATTCCTTTTTATGGCTGAGTAATATTCCATTGTATATATATACCACATCTTCTTTATCCATTCGTCTGTCGATGGACATTTAGGTTGCTTCCATGACCTGGCTATTGTAAATAGTGCTGCTATGAACATTGGGGCACGTGTGTCTTTTTGAATTATTGTTTTCTCTGGGTATATGTCCAGTAGTGGGATTGCTGGGTCATATGGTAATTCTTTCTTTAGTTTTTTGAGGAACCTTCCTACTGTTCTCCATAGTAGCTGTATCAACAGTGCAAGAGGATTCCCTTTTCTCTGCACCCTCTCCAGCATTTATTGTTTGTTGATTTTCTGATGATGCCCATTCTAACCAGTGTGGGGTGATACCTCATTGTAGTTTTGATTTGCATTTCTCTAATAATTAGTGATGTTGAGCATCTTTTCATGTGCCTCTTGGCCATCTGTATGTCTTCTTTGGTGAAATGTCTATTTAGGTCTTCCACCCATTTTTAGATTGGGTTGTTTGCTTTTTTGATATTGAGCTACATGAGCTGTTTGTATATTTTGGAGATTAATCCTTTGTCCGTTGATTCATCTGCAAATATTTTCTCCCATTCTGAGGGTTGTCTTTTTTTTCAGGTACACAACTTGTGTGCAGTAAGTAGTGATTGATTGAATGAATGTGTGCATATGGTGCTGATCTCTTGGTGAATTGTTTATCTCAGAATAAAACTGAAAAAAAAAAGCATTGAGTTTGAAATTCACTGTTACAGAATTATAGCTGATTATCTTTTTACAAATAAAAATAAGTATAAATAGAAATATTTTATGAAATTTTGGGGAAACGTCACACATTCTTACTATATGCAAAGAAAAAGTAAATTTCCTAATCTTAATGTTAGATGCAGTATTTAACTCTGATCATAGTGAATGATAATATATAAGTCGACTTTTGACAATATATCAATTTCTAGAATTAAGTGTACATGAGAATATATAAACTAATTGTTTTAGAAATAAAAATATCATTGTGTCAGATAAATATTTGTATTTTTCAGAATAACAAAGTGAAGTTTTTAATTGAAAGTTATAGAATAGGTTAACTTAATACACTATTAAATATAATATTCTCTCAGTAGAATGAATTAAGACATCTTATCACTATTTTAGACATATTTTTCAAAGTAGTTTAATGCTTATATAACATAAGGTCTTCATTAAAAGTTCATTTCTGGGCTTCCTTGGTGGTGCAGTGGTTGAGAATCTGCCTGCCAATGCAGGGGACACGGGTTCAAGCCCTGGTCCGGGAAGATCCCACATGCTGCAGAGTGGCTGGGCCCACGTGCCACAACTGCTGAGTCTGCGCTCTGGAGCCCACAGGCCACAACTGCTGAGCCCCACAGGCTGCAAGTGCTGAAGCCTGTGTGCCTGGAGTCTGTGCTCCATGAGAGGGGCCACTGCAGTGAGAGGCCCGCGCACCACAACGAAGAGTGGCCCCCACTCGCCGCAACTAGAGAAAGCCTGCACACAGAGCAAAGACCCAACACAGCCAAAAATAAATAAAGAAAATAAAGAAATTTTTTAAAAATTCATTTCTACTTTAGCATACTTTTTAAAATGGAATGCTCTTTTTATTTTTCCCCACTATTTATGAAATATTTCCAACATATAGAAAGTTTGAAAGAATTTTACTCTGGATACCTACACGACTCTAACATAGTTTTAATCTTTTCATTTTCATTATTTTTTTTTTTTTGGTCCCCCAGCTTAAAGCTTAATTATTCTTCTTAAAAGGAAGATAAATAGAAAATTTATTTTTTTCCCCTTCCTCCCCCATCTTTTCTCTCATTCTGATTCAGCATCTTTCTTTAAGTCTCCATGATTCTTTCCCACAGTTCCCAGAAACTCTTCTACTTCAGGTACTATTGAACCTTTGATGCCATCATGAGTCACTCTTCACAGGGGTTGTATCTGTGAAGTATGTCATGTAGTTTAGAATGGAAATTAGCTTGGTCTCAGGTAATTGAGACACACAGTAGTCACAGTTTTGTGTGCTTGCCTTAAAACATGAGGTTTGGGCATGGTTTGGCAGCCCTATCAGATTTGAAGATTTGGTTATTCTACCTGATATTTACCTGTATTTAATTAAGGTTGATTATAAGTCATTATGGTTAGTGCATACTTTTGGAAATTTGTCTCTTGAAAAATGAAATATATGTGGTGACTGCATCTAATATTATTTTCCTATTATAGGGCAAATAATAGTGGTGATTTGGGTAATAGTTTCTCCAAATAATGACAAGCAGAAGTATACTCTGAAAATCAACCATGACTGTGTGCCAGAACAAGTAATTGCTGAAGCAATCAGGAAAAAAACTCGAAGTATGTTGCTATCATCTGAACAACTAAAACTCTGTGTTTTAGAATATCAGGGCAAGTATATTTTAAAAGTGTGTGGATGTGACGAATACTTCCTAGAAAAATATCCTCTGAGTCAGTATAAGGTGAGTAACAAGTTTCAAAGATCTTACTTTTAAATTTAAAAGGTAATCACATTGGGAACTGGTATCTGTATTTAGGACATAGTTTTTGAAAATTAAAAACAAATTTTTTTTGGCTGTGCTGCACAGCTTACGGGATCTTAGTTCCCCCATCAGGGACTGAACCCACGCTCCAGCAGTGAAAGTGCCAAGTCCTAACCGCTGGACTGCCAGGGAATTCCCAAAATTAAATAATTAATATTAGTAAATAGATTAATAAGTTTATTTTTTACACTATATTTAATTTGAGAGACTGATGAATTTGAGACGACAGATGCTATTCTTTTAGATTTTATATAATTAATATTTGGGGACCTGACTACATATATGGGTAAGCTGATTAATGTTTTACAATTGTAACAATAGATATATCATTATTCAGATACAAACATTTGATTTGGTGACTGTTTAATTGTGCCATGAGGTAAGATATAATAATGCTTCAGGTATTCTACATGCAAAAAATGCATCGTGTGCTTTTCTGGATAGGTCCAGTTCTATAGTGGAAATACTTTTATAGCCAATAGGAATTTTAAATAACATGGAACTTGCCCAAAAGGCTTTTCATGTGCCTTACTTTTTTTAAAAAGGGTTTGTTGTGTTCATTTGAATAGGCAGTGTAAGCAATAAGGTAAATGTGTTCTTTGTCAAAAAAAAAAAAAATTGGCAGTTATAGTAATCCCCAAATATGGGGTATTTAATGATTTTTATCCCCTCCCAAGCAGTGGCACTAGAAGGAATTAAAATAAACATTTCAAAAAATCCATGATCTATAGTTAATTAAGGTGTACTATAAATACTTCCCTACTCTCTATTTCTATTCATTAAATAAATACCTATAAGAAGCAACTGTATTTGTACCAAGCATATGTCAAGTGCTGATTTACAATACCAAGCAAGACATGGTTCTGGCTTTTAGGTTGCTTACAGTATAGTAGGGCTTATGGGTAAGAAAATAGGTTTTTGTAATATGTGTACAGTTGCTTGAAAATCTATCCTAACTACCATTTCAGAGTTCGAACCAATGCATTTTAATATTTTTTAAAACATATTCCATAATTTTATTAGTCTCCTCTCTTTGTGGTTTTTGGCTTTTTTTGTTCTGTTTTTTTTTTAACAAAACAAATATTTCTCAAGAAATGTTGGGACAGAAGAACAAGTGGGCAGCAGCTCTTGGATTTGACATCAGTATGACTTAATAGATTGAATGGCAGAGGCTTCCTAAATGATGTTGCTTTTCCTTTAACAAGCACCTGCAGTATGTTTTCAGTTGGCTAGAAAACATCTACCTCAGCTTATAGCCCTTTTCTGTAATTCTAATATCTAGTGTTTTCATAATGAGTATCTTCTTATCCTTATTTTTAATTCCTTTTTTCTTTTCTTTCTTTTTCCTTCCAGTTAAAGGTAGAACTACAGTCTAAAAAGCTGACCTTTGTTTTTCTTTTCTTTTATACAATTTATATTCCAAGATGTGTTTGGTTTATCTGTGCTAAAACCTAACTCCCAAATGTTAGTTTTTAAAATGTTATAAATATAGCAACTGCTAAGAAATGTGTCTATAATGTTTGATTTTTTTAATTACCTTTGCAGATTAGTATGTAAATTCTCATAGTACTCTTATATGTTGCCTTTAAAATGAAAAACCTTACAAGAAATGCCTTCTCTCCTCCCACCTTAATCTCTTACAGTATATAAGAAGCTGTATAATGCTTGGGAGGATGCCCAATTTGATGCTGATGGCTAAAGAAAGCCTCTACTCTCAACTGCCAATGGACTGTTTTACAATGCCATCTTATTCCAGACGCATCTCCACAGCTACACCATATATGAATGGAGAAACATCTACAAAATCCCTTTGGGTTATAAATAGTGCACTTAGGATAAAAATTCTTTGTGCAACCTATGTGAATGTAAATATTCGAGACATTGACAAGGTAGGGTCAAGTGTTGATGTTTATTATTGTATATAAATTATTTTATATAAATCTTTTTTATTGAAGTATATAATAATCTGTTGACCTGCAGTATGTTTTCAGCTGGCTAGAAAACATCTACCTCAGCTTATAATCATTTTCTGTAATTCTAATATCCCTAATTCTAATAATTCTAATACCCATAATTCTAAGCTCTTAAAACCAAACTTTTACAGAATTCATTTGGCAGGAAAACCTGACCTAACCTGAAGCGAGGTTTTTTACAGTCTTTATTTATCCCACTTAGTGTAAATATCCAAATGTTTTATTGCAGAAATATTAATTTCCTTATGGAGTGCTGCTTTAACTGCTAAGAGTACTAAGTAATATTTAGTATATGTACCAATTTATCTTTCTAAAATATGAAAAACTCTGAATTACATACCTGGCCTAAAGGGATTGTGGGCCTATCTTGATTTTTAATAGTGTAAGTCCACCTGAAGGCAGCAGTACATTTTGGTGAAGAATCTGCATCAGTATTAATTTACTATACATGTGAAGAAAAAGAGAAAAGAAAAGCTACATCTGAACAGAAACTTTAGTTGATTCTCTCATTCATATCAGTTACATTGTTTTGATAATGTTTAATATTGGTCTGGTCTAGTATGTATGTGTGCGTGTGTATATATACATATATATATATATGTATGTGTATACACATAACTTTTTATTTTCCTTAGATCTATGTTCGAACAGGTATCTACCATGGAGGAGAACCCTTATGTGATAATGTGAACACTCAAAGAGTACCTTGTTCCAATCCCAGGTAAGGAAGTATATATGAGTTTATATTTCCAAAAGTCATATTAGTGTTTAGCAGTATAATAAATAAAAGTAGTATAGTTTACATCATTAGTTTTATACAAGTCATATATAATTACCAGACATTTACATATAGAACATGAGGACATTCCGTCTAATGAGTATCAATCACAGGATCACTTTATTGATTCTCCCTAAAACGTTATCGGAAGGGTTTTTCTGATCCTCTCTTCTCATTGTGTCAAGGAGAAAACAGAATGTGATTATAGTTTTGTGCTGATTATTCCTTACATTAGATCCATAAACCTAGCATTTTATTCCTTTTTTATCTCCATTTGCATTTCCATTAAGAAGTGAGAGTTGGCAAACAACTTTAGAGCTGGACTACTCTGAGGCAGTTTTCTTTACAGTACTCCCAAGAATACATATTTATGACATTCAAATAAAGAATCTTGGGGCACAAACCAGTTTCTTAGTGAGAGGGGATGTTATTGGGAACATTTTTAAATGATTACTGCCTAGATAAAATGAAGAAATAAAAGGTAGTATAATTCAACAGCTTGACATCCTGCCATTTCTTTGCTTCTCTGTATAGAATCATTTGGGGATAAAAGTTTATTCTTGAAATTAATAGTAATATTTTAAGAGAACTCAAATTGGAATTAAATGTTAAAGATGGATTTTTTAGACTAGCAATAGAGCTAACTAGTGGATCTTCCAGAAGTAAATTTCATAATCAATTCAGACTGAGTTCTAGGAGAGTCAAGAAAAAGTTATGGTGTTGTAATTAAATTGATAGAGGTGAGAGAGCCTACATAAAGTTCAAAGAGATGGTAGCCTTCTCTACCAGGAGGAAGGGAAATAGTTCCCTGCCCTGCCTGAACCATCATAGGTCAGAAAGTATCAATACATCATTCGGGTTAGAAGTTATGCTGTGGCAACAGACCATACCAGAATCTTCTGAATTTTTTGTTAGAACAACAAATGTTTATTTCCCACTCACACAGCATATCTGTCACAGGTTAGGTGGGTGGTTGTGCAAGGAGCAGAAAAACAATATTTGAGGAAATTATAGCCAAAATTTTCCAAATTTGGTGAAAACTATAAAACCAACAATCTAAGGAATTCAACAAGCCCCAAGCAAAGACCACAAAATACAGTTGGGTAGAGTTATCCTAGTTCTTTCAAGTACCAAGAATAAACAGGCTTTAGAAAAGTAAAAGGTAAATTTATTTAATAATATAAGATTAAACTGTTAAAATTTTAATATCTTAAAATAGCTATTCATAAAGGACTTATATTTTATTGTCTTTCCTTTAAGAATATCTGTAAGGTAAAATCCCTGTGGTAGTAGTATAAAGATTTAAGTAAATTTTACCAGTCAGAATGGCCATCATCAAAAAATCTAGAAACAATAAATGCTGGAGAGGGTGTGGAGAAAAGGGAACACTCTTGCACTGCTGGTGGGAATGTGAGTTGGTACGGCCGCTATATAGAACAGTATGGAGGTTCCTTAAAAAACTACAAATAGAACTACCATATGACCCAGCAATCCCACTACTGGGCATATACCCTGAGAAAACCATAATTCAAAAAGAGTCATGTACCAAAATGTTCATTGCAGCTCTATTTACAATAGCCTGGAGATGGAAACAACCTAAGTGTCCATCATCGGATGAATGGATAAAGAAGATGTGGCACATATATACAATGGAATATTACTCAGCCATAAAAAGAAACGAAATTGAGCTATTTGTAATGAGGTGGATAGACCTAGAGTCTGTCATACAGAGTGAAGTAAGTCAGAAAGAGAGAGACAAATACCGTATGCTAACACATATATATGGAATTTAAGAAAAAAAAATGTCATGAAGAACCTAGGGGTGAAACAGGAATAAAGACAGACTTACTAGAGAATGGACTTGAGGATATGGGGATGGGGAAGGGTAAACAGTGACAAAGCGAGAGAGAAGCATGGACATAAATACACTACCAAACGTAAGGTAGATAGCTAGTGGGAAGCAGCCGCATAGCACAGGGAGATCAGCTCGGTGCTTTGTGACTGCCTGGAGGGGTGGGATAGGGAGGGTGGGATAGGGAGGGTGGGAGGGAGGGAGACGCAAGCAGGAAGAGATATGGGAACATATGTATATATATAACTGATTCATTTTGTTGTGAAGCTGAAACTAACATACCATTGTAAAGCAATTATACTCCAATAAAGATGTTAAAATGAAAAAAAAATCAAAAAATCAAAAATCAAAAAAAAAATTTTAAAACTTTTCTGCATTTACAGAAAAGATCAGAGGTAAAAGTGTATTAAGTTATTAGAATCTTTAAAATTCTTACTGAGATTAAGTGATTGTTCTAAATCTGTTCTTTCTATATACTAAATAAATTTCTTATAAATGTCACCAGTTATCTCCCAATGTCAAAATCAATTTGAAATATATATATAAAACCATTGCCAAAATAAAGAACCTAATTGGGTATGGGTGGGGTGTGTGTGTGAAAGGAGCATGCTTTATTCGGTTAACATAATACTGAACTACATTAATAAGACACAGTTCTCTTAGAAAGTGTGTAGAAAATTTCCCACTAATTATGAACAATTCTAAAAATTTCAGAGTAGTAAAAAGTACTAGGTACATTTGAGATACATCTTCTAATTTTTCTTGAATTACTGTGGACTTATCAAATCTCACAGTATTTCTTTTCCCTGCATTTGTTGTCTCCTTTCCCTTTCGATTTCCTTCTAGCTAAGTTCCCGCATTTTAAATGTCTTCTCTGTATAAAAGGACAACATATTTCTTTTTATCTTTGACCACACTCAAGCAAAGATACTAGAATAAATAGAACTTATTTTACTGATGGTTTTATAACTTAGTCTGACTAATTAAAAGTAGAATTCTTATACTGTTTTGTTAATTAAGTCTTGTTTTATTTATAATCAGAAAACAGAACAGAATTATAAAGAAGCCATTTGAAAAGTTTTCAAAGTTAATATCTAGCACTTGAGCTTTTAACATGGACCAGTTACTGTTCTAAGTGCTTTACTTATGTTATCTCATTTAATCTTCAAAACAACTCCCTGAGAGTAGGTAATATTATTAGTCCCATTTCACACATGAAAAAACAGACAAAGCGAGGGTTACACAAAGTGAGGGTTACACATATAGTAAAATAGTAGAAACAAGACTTTACTCCAGGTAGTCTGACTTCTGAGTCCAAGCTTTTAGCCATTACTATAATGATTTTAATTAAAAAAAAAAACAAACTACTACTTATTATACTTCGCTCTTTACCAGTATGTTTACCAAATATAGACATAATTTCGCATGTAACATCCAATAAATTGAAGGGAATTTATCATAAAAATTTGAATAATTTTTATCATCACTTGTTGTAGTAGCTTCTTATGCTTTCCTTATTATGAATGTCAAGTTTTATTACCTCTTGTGAAGTAGTTAGTTACTCTAAAATTTACATACTTTCTCCTTACGTATCCTTTATTTTATTTACATGCTGACTTATTTAAATTAATGGGCTCTTCTGGAGGAAACTACATCATATATAAAAGTAATCAAATATAATTTTAATCATAATAGGAAATCTAATTTTATCTTACTTAGTTTCCCTTTTCTCTTTGCCTCTTCTATAAATAAGCTAATTTGTTTTTTATTTTTACTGAAATATAGCACAAATGCATAAATCATAATTGCACAGTTCAGTGAATTATCACAAGGTGAGAATACCTATATAGCCACTGTGCTGGTCAAGAATTAGAACATTTACCAGCATTCCAAAAACCCCTCCTCACACTACTTCCCAATCCATTAATCTTCTCTCCTCCCCAAAGATAACTACTATCTTGATTTCTAACACTATTGGTTAGTTTTGGTTGTTCCTGAATTTTATATAAATGGACTGAAGGAGTAGATATTCTTTTGTGTCTAGCTTCTTTCACTCAATATTATGTTTGTAAGATTTCATCCATATTGTAAATAACTGGTGTTCATTTCTGTTGAAATATAGTGTGCCATTATATATGGCATATATATTATATGAATATACTACCATTTATTCTACTGTTGGTCATTTGAATTTTTTTGAAGTTTGGGGATACTGTAAAGAATTCTATTAACATTCTGTGCAAAAATGCATACATTTCTGTGGTTTTATACCTAGAGGTGGAACTGAGTCATGGTTCAGTTTTAATAGATTATGCTTTCCAAATTGGTTGTACAAATTACACCTCCCCTAGCATGTATGAGATTTCCTGTTACTGCACCTCCTTACCACCCCTTAGTATCATCAGTCTTTATAGTTTTAGCCATTCTTTTTTATAGTGATATCTTTTATTTTGCATTTTTTGAATGACATATTGACTACTTTCTTTTTTTAAAACATTTATTTATTTACTTACTTATTTTTGGCTGCAGGTCTTAGTTGTAGCGCACAGGCTTCTCTCTAGTTGTGTCGTGAGGGTTTTCTCTTCTCTAGTTGTGGCGCACAGGCTTCAGGGCACGTGAGCTCAGTAGTTGTGGCTGCGGGCTTAGTTGCCCTGCGGCATGTGGGATCTTAGTTCCCTGACCAGGGTTCAAACCCACGTCCCCTGCATTGTAAGGCAGATTCTTTACCACTGGACCACCAGGGAAGTCCTGATATTGGCTACTTTTTCATGTGTATTAGCCATTTAAATATGACCTTGTGAAGTCTTTGTTCCAGTCAATCTCTGGCTTGGTTTTCATTTGATTTATCTTTTTCTTGATGATTTGTAGGGGTCATTTTTATACTCTAGATAAAGTCTTTTTTGGTAAATTATTTTTTTCTTAATTTTTCATAGGTGGAATGAATGGCTGAATTACGATATATACATTCCTGATCTTCCTCGTGCTGCTCGACTTTGCCTTTCTATTTGTTCTGTTAAAGGCCGAAAGGGTGCTAAAGAGGTAAAGTATTTCAGAAGGAACAATCATTCACCTCTAAAAACTCCTAATTATACTGCTGATTGAACTTTTTCAAGAAATGGATATTATTTTTTCTTTGTTTAAAAAATTAATAAGCATTTTAAAATAATATATTTATTTAAAGAAGAATAGCTTGATAGAGCTTCCAGAATTTATTTTATGATGAATATGTCCTGAGTTCATACTGATAAAATTTTTAAACTTGCAGAGTGACTACATACAAATATCTGTCTTGCTTGCTTTGGTTCATATTTCCTATTTATAATTAAAAAATACATGTAATTTCAAATGGGAAAAAGGAAAGAAACTATTTATACTTTGAAAAAATTAATGTGACTTGTTATAGATACCAGGAAAAAGACAGTTGTTGATTTCTCCTTTCTGGGAAAGAAGAGTATCAATATTTTGAAATGCATTTTAAAATTTAATCTACAGAGTAGTGAACATTTTTCTGTTTTGTTAAGGAACATTGTCCATTGGCCTGGGGAAATATAAACTTGTTTGATTACACAGATACTCTAGTATCTGGAAAAATGGCTTTGAATCTTTGGCCAGTACCTCATGGACTAGAAGATTTGCTGAACCCTATTGGTGTTACTGGATCAAATCCAAATAAAGTAAGCTTTTTATTATCATAAATAAGATTTTTTTTCTTTTTTGTGTGTGTGACAGTCAAATGTAATATGTATAATAACTTTTATTCCATCTCTTAGGAAACTCCATGTTTAGAGTTGGAGTTTGACTGGTTCAGCAGTGTGGTAAAGTTTCCAGATATGTCAGTGATTGAAGAGCATGCCAATTGGTCTGTATCCCGAGAAGCAGGATTTAGTTATTCCCATGCAGGACTGGTAAGGCAAATCACTGAGTCTTCCTTAAGTATCAGTCATAATCAGTGCTTTTGGCTACATACTGTTACTCGTTGTATAGAGAAGGTTTCATGTGGTTTAGTCACACTCGAATAGATACTTCAGGCTCTAGAACAGTATTGCAATAAAATAAAATACTGTATGCTAATATTTTTACTGCAGCTCTGCCATTTCTTAGTTTAGCCTGCCTCATTTGACAAATATTTATTGAATACTGACTATATGTATATATTTATTATACGATAGGTAGCAGGTAATAAAGTTGTGACCTAAAGAGACCTCCACTGATTATACAGTCTAATGGTGAAAATAGGCCTGAAACTGGTAAAAGCAGAAATATAAGATCATAAATCATGGTGAGTGCCATGAAGGAAACAATAGTGTGTCAAGAATGACTAACATAGGGCTTTGGGGAGAAAGGCTAATGTATTTTGGGTTCAGGAAAGACCTCTCTGGGATAATAACCTTGAACTTGAAATCAAGGTATAAGTATGTTGTTAGTTGAGCAAGGGAGCAGAGGAAATAGCATACCAGTATAGTCCAGACATGCTAGAAAAGAATATATATAAAATGGAGTTTAAATATTGATCTATTTGTCTGATCTTGGCTGTAACTTTTGAACCGCAGTATAACTGCGTTCAAAGATCATAAACTCTCCTCGGTGCTTTGTGTCCACCTAGAGGGCTGGGATAGGGAGGGTGGGAGGGAGACACAAGAGGGAGGAGATATGGGGGTATATGTTTATGTATAGCTGATTCACTTTGTTATACAGCAGAAACTAACACACCATTGTAAAGCAATGCTACTCCAATAAAGATGTTAAAAAAATAAATAAGATCATAAACTCTCCCTTATTTCTCAAGGGCAAAAGTGTCAGTACTGAGAGAAGAGGTATTTTTGTTCTTTGCTGTCTCTTTCCCCAGTTTTCTAATTTATCACCATTTTCTTTGGCCTAATTAAAGGTTATAGATAGACCATTCAATGAATGTGGGTCTTGAGATAGGCACACCCCCAGTAACAGTAATAGTAGCACCCTGGGGTAGCCTGGAATCCTATGCTTAGGAACTTTATTAGTTTAACTTTATTAGTTGTATTCTCAGTAAGGAGTTTACCAATCCCTTTTGTAAACAGAATAATAATAATAGTAATAATAATCTTCCTGCTTGTGTACTTTCAGAACTATGTAGAAGATATTTTGTTAAGTAGAAATTAATTTAAAATCATTACTGAATTCTGTCATTTACGGAAGGAACAATTAGCTTTTTTGACGTTAAAAAGGGATTCTCTTTCTTGAAAAACCCTACTCTGTAAGTTTAATTCTTTGAATATACCTAACATTTATTAAGTGCTTACCATATACCAAATGCCATACCAATTACTTTTCACGTATTACCTCATTTAATCTTAAAAGCAGTCTCTATGAGGGTAGGTGCTATTATAATTCGTATTTTACCAGTAAGGAAAAGGCTTAAGGAGTTTAAATAAGTTATCTAGTGTCACTGTTTAATTAGTATTAAGTCTTTTACTCTTAACCATTCTAACTAGACAGGAATTCCTTACTTTTGAAATTGGGGGTAAAATACTGATGAGCATTTCCATAAAATGTCCATAACCCTATCCAATTAGTTATACCTTTAAACTAACTGAATTACAAGAGTCAAGTCACATACTTGGAAACTCATTTATTTCCTATTTTATTCATACATTCAGCCATTGAACTCAGTTTGCCATCAGGGCTTGTTGGAGCCAATTTTAGCTTTTGAGTTTCCTTTTTGAGCAGTTCTAACTCTGTAAGGATTGATACTTTATGACTTTTTCTTCCTTAGAAGAATTTTTTTTATTTCAAAAAGAAAAATGAAAAACTTTTTTTTTTTTTTTTAATAACAAGTGTTGGTGAGGATGTGGAGAAATTGGAACCCTTATCCATTGTTTTTGTTTTTTTTAATTTTATTTATATTTAGGCTGCGTTGGGTCTTTGTTGCTGCGTGCTGGCTTTCTCTAGTTGCGGTGAGCGGGGGCTACTCTTCATTGCGGTGCGTGGGCTTCTCATTGCAGTGGCTTCTCTTGTGGAGCACGGGCTCTAGGCACGTGGGTTTCAGTAGATGTGGCATGCGGGCTCAGTAGTTGTGGCACACAGGCTTAGTTGCTCCACAGCATGTGGGATCCTCCCGGACCAGGGCTCGAACCCGTGTCCCCTGCATTGGCAGGCAGATTCATAACCACTGCACCACCAGGGAAGTCCCTGTTTATTTTTATAATAGAATAAAACTGACTCTATCTTTCAGTTACCTTTGGATCTATTGAAAACTTTTATAACTCCTAGAAATAATAATAGGATCTTAGTTTTCCAATATCTTAAAACATTTTACTATTTCATCATTATTCATTAATTCCAACTATGCTAAAAAAAGACTAAAATAATATAAAAATATAAAAGGATAAAATAGTCTAGAAGGATGATACAGTAGTGAGATAAATCATCACTAGTACATCATCCTTCAGTCTTCTTATTGCATAGCCCAGCGTTTTGCATCATCTTTCCAGATGTATAAAGAAGTCTACAAACACCATCTTTGTAGTGTTTTGTTGCTGTTATTTTTTAGGCTTTAATTGAATACTGTTAATAATTCAGAATTTTTCCCTTTCCACTGATAATGCCAAAGAGAAGAAAATTGACAGAGGAAAATATTTCATAATTATTAGCAAATCAGAGTATGAATACAAAGAGACAGATAATAGCACTTTAAAGCAAAGTTTCTCAGCCTTGACATTGCTGACATTTGGGGCCAAAAACTCCTTTGTTGTAGGGCCTGTTGTGTGCATTACAGGATGTTTAGCAGCATCCCTGGCCTCCACCCTCTAGATGCCAGCACCACCACCGCCACAAGCTGTGATGATCAAAAATGTGTCCAAACAGTATCAAAGGTTCCTCTTAGAGGAGACAGAATCACCCCAGTTGAGAACCACACTATTCCAGGCTTGAATGATGATGTTAAAATTGATCATGTAAGTGAAATATCAGATGACAATATCCTAGATGAATTTTTCTCAAACTCAGGAAACGATGAGTGAACAGTATATCTCCAAGGACAAAAAATGACTAACATCAGTTAGTCATTCTGCAGGAATGACTTTATCACACAGTATTTCTTAGCAAGAACCCAGCCCACACCTCATCTTTTGCAGTATTCTTTCCATCTTTTATGATGTTGTGCATCAGAATTTACTTAGTAAGTAGATAAATGCTGCAGGCAGTTATGTATAAAAATGACTGGAAGGAAAAAGGTGTTGTAGAAATTTTTTAAATCCTTGGATTGATTATTCTGATATCTGTAAGTACAAAAAATAGAAATGTTTTGCAGTTATGAAGCAAAGAAGATGGTTGTCCTTTCTTCAATAAAATTATGAGTCATCAAAGTTTTCAAAAGTATTTTGACAATGCAAATGTGAGAAGAAATACCAGAAGTAATGATAAACTAGAAGTTATTAGATATGTATTTGAAATCTGGAATCAGTATTCACAAGATGGATATATTCAGGCTCACACATGACAGTTGATGAGCAAGTTTGTTGCATTCAACGTATGTTGCCCATTTTGGATTATAAATTTGGTTTTACTGTGTTTATATTCTTATTAGGATGTCTAAGAAAATTGTTTTTCACCATCACTTTATTCTTCTTTAAATTATTTTGTATTAAAAATATAAACAAAAATCAGTAAGTAAAAGAACTAAGAGTCCATTGGAACCCAGATGATAAGTTTTAATGACTACTTTTTCTGATGAGTTGAGGGTTAAGTATTCTCTTACCTGGACTATTGCAGTAGCCTCCTAACTGGTCTCCTGCTTTCCCCAAAGCAACCAGAATAATATTTATAAAAGGTAAATCAAGTAATAGTATTCATCCTTGAAATAGCTTTGCTAAAAGTAAAATCCAGACCTTTTACCCTGACCTGCAAATTTTACATTCTCTGAACATGGCCTCCTGTCACTCCTCTCCCACATCTACCGGACTTCAGACGCCCTGGTCTTCTTCCTGTTCCTCCTTCACACCAAACTCATTCTTTCCTTGGGGCACTTTCACTGTTTCCTTCATCTGTAGTAGTCTTTCCCTGGTCTTAGTGTGGATGGT
This sequence comes from Stenella coeruleoalba, assembly GCF_951394435.1. NCBI lineage: Eukaryota > Metazoa > Chordata > Mammalia > Artiodactyla > Delphinidae > Stenella > Stenella coeruleoalba. The sequence goes on from NC_137150.1 coordinate 57,282,522, forward strand.
TCTTTCTTGTCATTTGGATCACAAATTAATATTACCTTCTCAAAGGCCATTCCTGAACACCCAGTCTAAAGTAGCCACTCAGTCCTTCTCTGTCACAACACCCAGAGTATCTTATCTATATCTACTCCAGTATTTTTATTTGTTCATTTAATTTCCCACTGTAATAGAGGCTCTGTTAATACAGGGTGTTTTACTACTTTCTGAGCCCAACAGTAAGAACAGAACAAGGTTCACAGTACATGTATTAATAAAGATTTGTTGAGTGAATATGTGCCAGTAATATTTCTTTATGCTGTTGGATAAATTAACAATATTTAAATGTATAAAAACCAAGTAGCATGGATGTCTGCTTTCATTTTTAGCCAATCGGAATATGTGTAACTCATCCTAAGGGGTGTGTGTTTTGCATGATACATTAATATGCATTCATAATTATTCACTATGCGGTTAATAAATTTGTATTTAAAGGGAATAAATACATTACCTGGAATATTGGAATTACACCAAAAGTTATGGTATTTTCTTTTTCGTTTCCAAACATTCAATGTGCAGTGTTTTAATGTGGATGTTTTTTTTTTCTCCTTTTTTCCCTTATTTTTACTTTTAAAATTAGAAAGCCTTGCAAGTGATTATAAGGATATTTTCAGGGAAGGATTATGAAAGAATTTATATTTTTATTTTATTATTTTACTTTTTAATTTTCTCTCTTATTCCAGAAACATTAGCAGATTAGTTAATAGGATACTAGGAAGGGTCCTCATCAGGAAGAGAAGTAAATTGTTCACTACCACCCCCTAGTATCCAAATCTAGCCTTATCCCTGATTGATTTTGGCACTTAACTGTTCGTTGGTTGGTGGTAATGTTAACCAAGTAAATTATTGGATTTGTTCCACAAATAACTGTCTTAAGTTTGTTCTCCCCATCCCTGAAAATAAAGTCTTGCAATGAGAATAAACTGTTTTTTAACAGTTAATAAGCAATGTAAAGTTTATTGAAAATTAATTTTCTTTTTTTGCAGATCACTCATGAATCGAGGGGGGGTATGGCAAAGAAAATTATATAAGATATTACTTTATTTTACAGAGTAACAGACTAGCTAGAGACAATGAATTAAGAGAAAATGATAAAGAACAGCTCCGAGCAATTTGTACACGAGATCCTCTATCTGAAATCACTGAGCAAGAGAAAGATTTTCTGTGGAGCCACAGGTAAGTGTTAAGATAGAGTCTCTGTTCCTTCTATTTCAGAAGAAAGAACTGACTTTGGCTGATCTTGCCATGCTTCTGCCATTACCTATTAGAGTAAATAAAGCATAATTTACATGATTTTTAATTACAAACATTATCCTTTTTTGAACTGTGGGTATCGATCAGTATTTCTAGAAAATCATGCTGCATTGGTAATAACCTTGCAGATTGAAGGCTTTTTTAAAATTCTGAATCCTTAGTTTTAGATCAATTTAGTTGTGATTTAATTGGTCTAGATATTTTCATTTTTAGGAGTTCCTTCCATTTTTCTTACACTTCCTTAAAGTAATACTTATTTTCACTTTCTGAAGAAATTATCCTGCAACTTGGTAAGTGTACCCTGGTTTATTTAAATAAGGCAGTTGCAGTGCATTTCTGCAGAAAGTTCATTTAAACATAAATTTTGTCCAGTGACCACAGTAGAAGTGGTAACTCTTCTCATGGTTCATGCCGAATAAGTAGATGAATAATAGGGGCTATATAGTGTTATAACATAAATTCATAATTTTCCCTAAATACCTGTCCTCCATTTGGGTTTTCCTTTAGTCTTCCATGCCATTATAACTGTATCTATGTACATATATGTGCAGCTATAGTGTTAAACACAGGTTTGTTTTGATTTTAAAGAAGGCTAGTAATGGTAAGAAGTTTTAAAAGTGTTTGGAACTTCTTAAAGATTGCATAGTCACAAATTTAGACATCTAGGCCTTTTGAATAACATGTAAGAATGTTTGTTTTTTTTGTTTTGTCTTTTCCACACAGACACTATTGTGTAACTATCCCTGAAATTCTACCCAAATTGCTTCTGTCTGTTAAATGGAATTCTAGAGATGAAGTAGCTCAGGTAAATGCATGTTTGAGATTACTGAATAACTGTTGCACAAATCTGGTATGTCATTCAAATTGTTTTTTCTCAGAAAGTCTGCATATGTATAAGAAATGAAATAGACTATGTTTTAAATTAATTAATAATGATAATACAGATGGTCCTCGACTTACCATGGTTCACCTCAAGATACTATTACTTTACAATGGTGAGAAAGTGAGATGCATTCAGTAGAAACTATACTTCAAATTTCGAATTTTGATCTTTTCTCAGGCTAGCAATATGTGGTAAAATAGTCTCTCCTGATACTGGGCAGCAGTAGCGAGCCAGAGCTCCCAGTCAGCCGGATGATCATGAGGCTAAACAACCAGTATCCTTACAACTATTCTGTACCCATACAGCCATTCTCCTTTTCACTTTCAGTACAGTGTTCAACAAATTGCATGGGATATTCAACACTTTATTATAAAATAGGCTTTGTGTTAAATGATTTTGCCCAGCTGTGGGCTAAAGTAAGTGTTCTGAGCATGTTTAAAGTAGTCTAGGCTAAGCTATGATGTTCAGTAGATTATGTGTATTAAGTGCATTTTTGACTTGAAATATTTTCAACTTATGATAGGCTTATCAAGACATAAGCCCATTGTAAGTCGAGGAAGATCTGTATAGTAGAGAAAAATACTGTTTACATAACTTCCACTGATAAAATTAATTAGAACTAAACATTTTAAGCACTGAATTCATAAGGGGGGCTTTTATCTAATTTTAAAATAAGAAATTAAGACAATGTCTTAAGAGGGTTCATTCACAACTATCTTGGTTTTTTAATATGATCTATTATCTCACTCATACACAGATGTACTGCTTGGTAAAAGATTGGCCTCCAATCAAACCTGAACAGGCTATGGAGCTTCTGGACTGCAATTACCCAGATCCTATGGTTCGAGGTTTTGCTGTTCGATGCTTAGAAAAATATTTAACAGATGACAAACTTTCTCAGTACCTAATTCAGCTAGTACAGGTAAAATAGAAAAATAATGTTTTATTCTAAATCCATGCACCTTCCAACACCTACTGTATTAGCTGGGTTTATGCATTTTTAAAAGTCAGTTTTATTACCAGTAGTATCTGTTTTCTTCCTAAAAAATTTTTCTTTAAATCCAACCATGCAGAAACTGACCTTGATTGATGTAGAGTTGTTTTTATTTTTGTTTGTTTGTTTGTTTTTAATCACATAGGTCCTAAAATATGAACAGTATTTGGATAACCTACTTGTGAGGTTTTTACTCAAAAAAGCATTGACTAATCAAAGGATTGGGCACTTTTTCTTTTGGCATTTAAAGTAAGTCAAATTATTTTCCCATTTAATTCTTTATATATATATATATATTACTTGTATTCTCAGTTGATGTATAAATATGTATTACTTATATACTGTTGTTTTTGTTTGTCTAGAAGAGTTTTCCATACTGAAAGTATATTGTACCAGTGATGAACTTCCCTCAGCCTTTTCTCTTTAACATTAAGTAAGCAGTAAAATTAAAACTAAATTTTATACAAGAATGAGAGCTGAAATATTTTTAAAGATTTTGATTCTACTTTAAGCAAAGTAAAATTTGCTAGGTCCAGATTAATGTTGCAATTGATTTCACCATATGTGTGGATTAAGATATCCCCCCACCCCCAAAAAATCTTGCCTTGGAATTCAGAACAATAATGACAAATATCCCAAGTTTCTTACTAGAAAATAAGCTAATTAAGAATAAAAAATATTTTGCAGAATATGCTATATCTAATACACAAAGTGAGAGGTCATAAACCATGCACTTTTTTATAAATTTAGAAACAGATTTGTAATTAACATGATTTTTTAAATGTTAAAATAAATTTAAAATGGAATCTAGAAACTAGGTTTAAAATAACTTAAATTCAGGGACTTCCCTGGTGGCACAGTGATTAAGAATCCACCTGCCAATGCAGGGGACACCAGTTCGATCCCTGCTCCGGGAAGATCCCACATGCCATGCAGCAACTAAGCCCGTGTGCCACAACTACTGAGCCTGCGCTCTAGAGCCCGAGAGCCCTCGTGCCACAACTGCTGAGTCCTCGTGCCACAACTACTGAGCTCTCGTGCCACAACTACTGAAACCCATGCGTCTAGAGCCCGTGCTCTGCAACAAGAGAAGCCACCTCAACGAGAAGCATGCCTACTGCAATGAAGAGTAGCCCCCGCTCTCCACAACTAGAGAAAGCCTGTGCACAGCAACAAAGACCCAATGCAGCCAAAAATAAATAAATAAAATAAATTTAAGAATAACTTAAATTCAGACACAGTACAGAAAAGGGACATGTATGCCAGAAGAGTCAAATAGTGTTCACTGAGCTCTTCACTCCCTCTCTATTCATTGTATTATTTTTGTGCCTAATTTCCTTTTTTCATGTTTATGTATTTTGTGCTAAGATTAGTAAATGAAAAGTAGTTGAAATAAACCTAAAATCTAGTTTTTTTAAAATTTATATTTCCAGGAACTACCTGAAACTCTTAATTGTTTTGCTTCTAAATGATAGGTTTTAAATGATTTAAAACCTGTCATTCGTTAGTATGATTGTATTAGTTAGTATTAGTTACATGATTATAACATTTTTTGAATTTAGAAAATGGGTTTCTTAAAAAAGGTTATGTGTATACTCATTAAAATCTCTCTCTCTCTCCCTCTCCCTCCCACTGACCTTTTAGATCTGAGATGCACAATAAAACAGTTAGTCAGAGGTTTGGCCTGCTTTTGGAGTCCTATTGCCGTGCATGTGGGATGTATTTGAAGCACCTGAATAGGCAGGTTGAGGCTATGGAAAAGCTCATTAACTTAACTGACATTCTCAAACAAGAGAAGAAGGATGAAACACAAAAGGTATGTGACTCTTCAGTTTGTTTTTCAGACTCCTTCATTGCAGTGGGGCAGGGTTATTTGAGAGCCCAGTATATATGAGCCCAGTATATGAGAGCCCAGTATATATGCCCAGTATATATGCAGGGCCTTAGAATTAGGCAGATTAAGATTTGGATCCAAGCAATGTAATGTTAGACACATTATTTAGTCTCTTGAGATTCATTTTCCTCATCTGTAAAATGGGAATAATACTTTCCTCATAGGGTTGATGTGAGAATTAAATCATACAAGATATGCAAAGCACCTCTCATAGTCCCTAGAACATGGGAGGTGCCCAGTAAATGTTAGTTCCCTCCTCTTTCCCTTCATTTCTCTTTTATATAGCCCTAAGTCTTTTTTTTAATTTTTTTATTGAAGTATAGTTGATTTACAATATTGTGCTAATCTCTGCTGTATAGCAAAGTGACTCAGTTATATACATATATATATTCTTTTTTTATATTCTTTTCCATTATGGTTTATCACAGGATATTGAATATAGTTCCCGTGCTATACATTAGGACCTTGTTGTTTAGCCCTAAGTCTTTTTTTTGGCTGTGTTGGGTCTTCGTTGCTGCGCACGGGCTTTCTCTAGTTGTGGCGAGCAGGGGCTACTCTTCGTTGTGGTGTGTGGGCTTCTCATTGCTGTGGCTTCTCTTGTTGCGAAGCATGGGTTCTAGGCACGCAGGCTCAGTAGTCGTGGCACATGGGCTTAGTTTTACCGTGGCATGTGGGATCTTTCTGGACCAGGGCTCGAACCTGTGACCCTTGCATTGGCAGGCAGATTCTTAACCACTGCGCTACCAGGGAAGTCCCAGCCCTAAGTCTTAAAAATGATTTTTCCTTACTCTGTGTCATTTCTTTTCTTTTAATAATGACCCTGAAAATGAGTGGAAAGAAATTAGTTTCTATATTTCTAAGTTTAAAATGGACTCTTAGTCACACAGTAAATATATCACACACTTGAGTCACCTGCAGTCTTGCTTAGTGTACCTGAGGAACATGAAATGTAAAGGTTTTCATGACCTTTTCCTACTCCTTATCCTTTATTCAGTCCAACACACCCTACAGTAAAAAGTGAGATCATTCCTCACCTCTAGTGAAATGAAAAAAGAAAATTCCAGTTTATTAGTGAGTCCCCAAAGGACAGACAATGTAAATTAGTAGTACTGAATACATTTTTTCAACATTTTCATTAATGTTGCTTGAAGAAAAAAACAACTTTAAAAGAAAGTTACTGTATTAATCTAAATGTCATACAGTATGTGACTGAGTTGATTTTATTGAAATTGTGGTATGTAAGTTCAAATACAGGTTATTAGAAAATAATTGTATTGTTTCTGCTGCTGGAATTGTGAGCAAGAAGAAATTAGACTTCTTTGAAATAATAAAATTTATTATATTGTAACTAAGGTAAGAAAAAAGAAATTAGATATTAGTTAAATTTGTAAATATAAGCATTTCTTCTAAAGTGAGGTTTTCATATCACAGATTGGCTGTGATACAGTGGATTAAAAAAGTGATTAAAAAAGGATGTTTCTTTCCACTTATGTACTAGAACCTTGAGTATAGAATGAGACTTTTCCCAACAATTTCTTTTAGACTCACTAGACCTTTTTTATTGAACAGAGAATGTGGTGTTTTCTGCAAAGCTTAAAAGTAAGGTTATTAAGCTAATGTGATATCTCCACAGCTTTTCCTCTAGAACAAAGGTCAGCAAACTTTTTCTTAAAAAGCTAGATAGTAAATATTTTAGACTTGGTAGGCCATGCAGTTTGTTGTAACTACTCAGCTCTGCTATTCTAGTGTGAAAGCACCAATATCTAAGTGAATGGGCATGACTATATTCTAAGGCAATTTGACTTACAAAAACTGGCAACTGACTTACAAGCCATAGTTGACCAAGCCCTGCTCTAGAGCCAGAACACTGCCTCGGTCAGCATGCAGAGCTTTTGTCACAGGAAAGTGCACAGTACTGTCACTCTCACCTCTCTGTCTGAGTTGTGCAGCTCTGTGTTATAGAAACCCTTCTAATTAGAATGCAGCCAATCCAGGATATGGATTCAAAGACTACACAATAATGAGGTTCCAGTGTATAAAAGAGATTAGCAATTAGTTTTACCTTTATCAAATCAACTTCTAACCATGATTATGCTCATTTATCAGGTACAGATGAAATTTTTAGTTGAGCAAATGCGGCGACCAGATTTCATGGATGCTCTACAGGGCTTTCTGTCGCCTCTAAACCCTGCTCATCAGCTGGGAAATCTCAGGTAAGGTACTTTATTGGAAGTTTTATTGATACATTTAAACAAGTACTTTCTCTGGAGAACGTCTTGAAAAAGTCAGAATGTCATTGTGTTCAATAATATATGCTTGTCTCTCTCCTTTTCCTACCCTGCAAAATAAGAGTAGTAAAATTTTCTTAAGTTCAGACCTGCATTTATTCAGAATGAGTTTTTACTACTTTAATAATAGAATTTAAAACTTTTTATGGCCAGAATTTCTGGTATCATTGGATAAGAAATGGAATGTAATAGCTGTAAAACAAATGAGATGTCCCTATATTTGTGGAAAATTCATATTCCATTTATAAGAAATTTTTAAGCTTAATATGTATTTTTTCTTTATACTACCTCAGAAATTAATTCATAAATAAAACTGAGGAGAAAGTTTAAAATTGTTATAACACTTCAAAAAGCTGTATAGTATATATATTTTAAAATAAATTGAGGCTACAAAGAATAACAAAGCTAAGGTGCCTAGTAAATTTTTCAACTATTTTAAAGGCTTGAAGAGTGTCGAATTATGTCCTCTGCAAAAAGGCCACTGTGGTTGAATTGGGAGAACCCAGACATCATGTCAGAATTACTCTTTCAGAACAATGAGATCATCTTTAAAAATGGGGATGGTAAGGAAGAATATTAATGGACTTATGATGCATGAATTTAGTTATATTTTTATACACAGGATATTTATGAACCCTGAAGATTACTGAAAGCCATTTAAGGAATATGCATGTGGTAAAATAGATAATATTAAGCAAATGTCTTAACCTTTAGAATATGTATTTATAATTATTGAAAAGGAAAGAAGTACTAGGTTTAGAATCAGAAGGCCTGAAAATCATTTTGTTCAGCTGTGTATCCATTCACTCCATAAATATTTGACATGCTAGGCCCTGAAGTTGTAAGAATACACAAAACAGAATCCCTGCCCTCTTATAGAGTTTACAGTCTAGCAGGGAAAAGAGACATTAAACAAATAACTACAAAAACAAAATTACAACCCTGGTACAAAGGAAAAGTGTAGTCTGCTGAGGAATCATAAAAGAAGGTCCTAATTTATTTGGAGAACAGGCTGTGGGGTAATACATTTTTATATACTAAACAAATGTATCATTGATGGGTTTTCATTAGGAAATGACCTTTCAGCGCTGAATTCTGTTAATCCAAATATTTTAATATAAACATGTTCAAGTTTAAGGATTCAGAAAAATAAGTAATTTAAATATTTTAATTTAATTTTTTTGTGAAATACATGCCACGTTATCCTACATTGTTATACAGATGTGTTTATGCAGATACTTTAGAAATGGGTTAAAGACTAAGATTATTGCTTCCTTACAGATTATTTTGAAGAGCAAACATAGTTCTGTATATTTTCTGTTTGAAAACATTGTGATGAAGTGATACTCAAATTTGTGCTTGTGGCATTAAGTGTTGGTATACATATTCTTTGAATTTCAGATTTACGGCAAGATATGCTAACACTTCAGATTATTCGCATTATGGAAAATATATGGCAAAATCAAGGTCTTGATCTTCGGTAGGTAACCAATAAGACAACATGTATGCTGAAAGTTATCCTGAAAAAGTAAACCATTAGTAAATTTTAATTGTAAAATATATTAATTATAAACAATATAGAGGCATATATCTATAAATAAATGTATGGAGTGATAATTAACACTAGTTGATTACACTGTGGTACTTTCTATTTGTCCTCTTCTTCCTTGGCTTAGAATAGCTAATGAGATTCAGCTAGGTAAGAAGAGCTATTTCCAATAAGCTGATAAAGACTCTGCAACTGGTCACTAACAATCTTTCCTTGGTATCTGCAGGAGATTGGTTCCAGGACCACCGCCAATGCCAGAGTCCACGGATGCTCAAGTCCCTTATATAAAATGGCGTAGTATTTGCATATAAGCTGTGCACATCCTCCTGTATACTTTGTCATCTCTAGGTTACTTATAATGCCTAGTGCAATGTAAAGGCTATGTAAATAGTTGCCAGGGCACAGCAAATTCAAGTTTTTCTTTTTGGAACTTTCTGGATTTTTTTCCCCAAATATTTTCCATCTGCAGTTGGTTGAATCCGAGTATCCAGAATCCTCAGTTATAGAGGGCCAACTGTATTTAGGAACAGGACATAGGAGACAAGAGACACAAAAGGCCCCATTTTTTATTCAGAAGTTAAAGAGTTTAAAAGAAGGTTTCTTTCATTATATAAGTTTTCTAATTCTAAAACTTTATAAATTCTCTAATCTTGAGTCAGTTTTTCAGCAAAATTTATGAAAGCAGCTAATCTTAAAGTTTTTGCCATTTTGTTGGTTTCTGCCCAACCTTCCCAGTTATCAGCATCATCTCCAAGTTTTCTATCCTGCCACATCTTCTCTTAGTCATTTTTGTGTCTAATATTTTATCCTTCTTTTACTTGTCCCTTTGCAAATTCAGGCAAAGTCCACCCTCTTCAAAAGTACTTTTGTCTGTAACTCTGGTAATTACAATATTTAATTGTAAATTAGTAGCTATACAAAAAAGTATCTAAAGTTAAATGAGCTAGATCGTTGGAAAGTAAGTTGTATCTTTGGAAAGTTGTTACGTTTTTTAACTTAAGTAAATTTAAATTTAAATTTATATTTAATATAAATATTAAATATAAATTTAATATAAATTTAAATATAAATTTAAAATTTAAATTTTAACTTAAGTAAATTTAAAATTAAACTTAAGTAAATTTAACTTAAGTAAATTTAAAATTTTTATAAAGTTTAATATCTTTAATAATAAGCTTGTAGGACTATGTAACGCTTTAACCTATGAGCATGTTCAACAGTAATAAAATTAAGAAAAAATGCTCAGGAGTACCACCTTAAGAAATTCCTTTATTTACCAGAGCAGATAGAAGAAAAGATTCCACAAGGAAAATGGTCAAAAGGGTAGGAAGACCAGAGTAAGTGATTCACAGAACCCAGAAAAGGGGAGAGATTCACAAACAGTTTACAGTATCAGGTGCTTCAGGAGTTATAAGAACTATGAAAAAGGCCTTGGATTTGATGATTCATGGTTAGCTTTAAGAAGAGTTGAGTCAGTAGAGTGATAGAAATTAAGCTACAAGGAATTAAGTGAGAAAAGAAAAATAAGTTTAGACTGTTACTCTTTTAGGAATTTAGGAAGTACAGGAAAGGTGGAAAGAATGGACAGTAGCATATGAGAACAGGAGAGCAAGAAAAACCATACTTCAGTACTTATGTGCCAATGGGCATATCAGGTGCTTTTTTTCCATTGTCTCTTTAAATCCTCACATCTCTACCCTTGATTACATGTCCTTTTTAATATTACATGTGATGAATGGGAAATACCCATAAAGCACTTCGACTGCACACAAGTATGGTTGTATCAAGGAAAAATCATTGGTGGGTTATTTGAGTTGTGGGCTAAACTAACTGCTTTTATCATGGAACATCATTTTTACTTAAAGAATAACTAACAGACAAGCTATGATTATTCAGACATGGATATTTGGTAAACATTTTCTTGAAAATGAACAATATGAGACTCTTCAGGGAGAACAACTGACAGTATTTGTTGTCAAAAATCAAATTTAAGCTTTCAAGTAAAAATTAGAATTTTGAAAACCTTGTATCTACTGCTATGAGCTTCCCCAAAATTAAAGACTTTTCTGATGAGATCAGTGATAATGTTAACAATTGTGATTTTTTTTAGTTGGTATAATGAAAAGGAGATCAACATTTGGAAGATCTCCATAACTCAGTGAACTAATATCTTCCAAATGACCAATATAGGATATTATAAAGTCATATATGGGTAGAAATTCCATTCAGAGGCAAGATAAACAAATGGGTCTTCATGTAACAGAGTATGAAAAGTTTACTGTTATGGTTTCACATTCCACATTGCAACTTAAGAAACTATCTCTTGTCAAGTTTTGGAACAGTAGGAAAGAAAAATATGTACAATTATCTGAAAAAGGCTATTACTCCCTTTTCCAAATACATATCTGTGCGAGGCCAGATTTTCTTCATATGCTTCAGTCAAAACATTGCATTAGATTGGATACAAAAGCATTCATGAGAAGCCAGCTGCATACTATTAAGCCAGACATTAAAGAAATTTGAAAAAATGGGAAACAGTGTCACTCTTCTAAGTTTTTTTTGTTTGTTTTTAGGGTTTTTGTTTTGTAAAAGATAGTATTTTTTATATAAATGAGTATAAATATTACTTTAAATGAATTAATGAATATTTTAATTTTAAAATTTTCTCCATTTTAATGTCTAATGTCAATAGATATAACCCAAATAAATAAAAGCTTTTTGGTATCCTTGATAATTTTTAAGAGTTTAAAGGAGTCCTGAAACCAAAAACTTGAGAACTGCTACCCTAAGGTATTGTTTAGATGTCAGTTAAACATCTTTAAATTCACCCATTATTTTTAAAGTCATAAATGTTTATAAACTTTTTGAATAGCCACAATAATTTTCTTCATGCTTTTCTCATATACAATTAAATGCTTTCACAGTTGGAGGTTACAATAAATGATGGCAGATAATTTGATTTTTCTAGGAATATTTGTCATGTTGTAATAAAAGAAAAGTAAACTAGGTTAAAGGAGTAAAGGTCATGCATGAAAAATTTGCAAATAGAATATTCCTGTATTAGCCTTGCTATTTTAGGGAGCGCCCTTCGAGTTGCTAGATGGAATGATGCTCGATTCATCAATCTCCTAATAAAACCAATTAGATCTTCACATTAAAAAAAAGATAAAATATTTGCTGTTTTAAAATCCCATCATTTAACTGCAGTCTTGTTCCTTTTTCAGAATGTTACCTTATGGTTGTCTGTCCATTGGTGACTGTGTGGGACTTATTGAGGTGGTGAGAAATTCTCACACTATTATGCAAATTCAGTGTAAAGGAGGCCTGAAAGGTGCCCTGCAGTTCAACAGCCACACACTACATCAGTGGCTCAAAGACAAGAACAAGGGAGAAATGTGAGTTTATTATTCTTTTCTTTCTATGCTAGTAGAAGTTTGTATCTGATAGACAAGATTTTTAATGGTTGTGTATATTTCTTTGAGTTAGACCAGAAAAGAAAAAAAAAAAAACTGTATTTACATTGGAAAAAGATATGTTCAACCTTTGAAATATTTGAGGTTATTGAGTTTAAATGATCAGAATTGCTTATAATTTGGTGAAATCCTGTACATTCACCTTAAGAATCTAAAATGTGTTTTTCTTAGTGCTTATTCTTTTTTTAAAAGCTAAGGTTAAATTAATTAAAATTAAAAATTTTACTCCTAATTCATTGTTAAAATGATTAGAAAAAATTTATTTTAATGACATAAGTATTTTTTCACTATAATAAGAATTATGCTTTGGTCAGAGAATATCTAGAAATTTTCTTAGAAACCTTTGAACACTTGAGAATCCCAGAGTTCCTCAGATCTTCAAACATAATTACTTCCTCCCCCTAATGTCAGTGATTGTTTTCATTGTTTTAATACAGACTTTACTAAAAACTTTGACCATCTTTTCCCAGTTTGGACTGGATCATTCTGTATTTCCATACTAACTCAAAGGTGTTTATTTCTTCTTTGTAGATATGATGCAGCCATCGATCTATTTACACGTTCATGTGCTGGATATTGTGTTGCTACCTTCATTTTGGGAATTGGAGATCGTCACAATAGTAACATCATGGTTAAAGATGATGGACAAGTAATAGCTTCCTCTTTTAAATGTGTCAACATTCTTTTTTTTTAATATTTATTTTTTTACTTATTTATTTGGCTGCACTGGGTCTTAGTTGTGGCATGTGGGATCTTTTAGTTGTGGCATGCAGGATCTTTAGTTGCAGCATGAGGGATCTTTTAGTTGTGGCATGTGGGATCTAGTTCCTTGACCAGGGATCGAACCCGAGTCCCCTGCATTAGGAGCACGGAGTCTTAGCCACTGGACCACCAGGGAAGTCCCTCGACATTCTTAAATTTACTAATTCAGGACATTGTATTTCTGCCTTTGTCAAACTATAACATAATTTCTTATTTTTGAAAGCTGTTTCATATAGATTTTGGACACTTTTTGGATCACAAGAAGAAAAAATTTGGTTATAAACGAGAGCGTGTGCCATTTGTTTTGACACAAGATTTCTTAATAGTGATTAGTAAAGGAGCCCAAGAATGCACAAAGACAAGAGAATTTGAGAGGTAAGTTCAAGACATCAAAAGCACAAAATAAAGAATTCTTGCTGCTCTACCAAAACAATCGATATTTTTCAAGCAATTTAAAAATAAATGTTTTATTAACATTGTAGCATAAACTGGATATTCTATTGTGTTTATTTTTATTTATTTATTGTGTAATGCTGTGAAGGAAATGGAAAGAAAAACCAGTTTAATTTATTGATTTAGTTAAGGCCTAAAAAGAAAGTGATCCTTAAACTTCATAGTACATTAAAAGTTTTTGTTCACTGCCGTTTAAAAATTGGATTCCACCTTCTCTTTATTAACAAATCATGTATAGTGCTTCAAACAACACTTTTTAGTCATACAATCTGAGGAATTCAGTCAACCATCAATACCATGTTTATTCATAATTTTTCTTAACCACCATATGGGGTATCATTAGTCTATCTTAAACCTTAAAGTACTTTTAAAAACCTTTTATAAAATTCTCTTTTATCTATAACTCAGTCCTGGCCCTAACCTAATCCCTAGAGGCTTTAGTATGGACCAGTTCATACATTTAATAAATCCTTATTAAATTGCTAATGTGCCAGGCATTCTTTTAGGGGCTGATGATAGAGCAGTAAACAAAGTGCTTATGGACTCACAGAGTTCACATTCTGGTGTCAGGTAAAGGGAACAGAAAGTGTTGGTAAGAGGAGTAGGGAGAAGAATGCTGTATTTTATAGTTTTGTCCAAGAAGGCCTCTCTAACTTTGTGACATTTGAGCAGAGACCCGAAGGTATTAACACGTTTTACTCCATACTAACCAAACTGTTCTTATTACTTGTAGGTTTCAGGAGATGTGTTACAAGGCTTATCTAGCTATTCGGCAGCATGCCAATCTCTTCATAAATCTTTTCTCAATGATGCTTGGCTCTGGAATGCCAGAACTACAGTCTTTTGATGATATTGCATACATTCGAAAGACCCTAGCTTTAGATAAAACTGAGCAGGAGGCTTTGGAATATTTCATGAAACAAATGAATGATGCACATCATGGTGGCTGGACAACAAAAATGGATTGGATCTTCCACACAATTAAGCAGCATGCTTTGAACTGAAATGATTAAGAAACTGAAAGCTCAGTATCTGGATTCTATACTGCACTGTTAATAACTGTCAACAGGCAAAGACTGATTGCATAGGAATTGCACAATCCATGAACAGCATTAGAATTTACAACAGGAACAGAAATAAAATACTATATAATTTAAATAATGTAAACGCAAACAGGGTTCGATAGCACTAAAATAGTTCATTTCAAAATTAAGCTTTAGAATTATGCGCAATTTCATGTTATGCCTTAAGTCCAAAAAAGGTAAACTTTAAAGATTGTTTGTATCTTTTTTTAAAAAACAAAACAAAACAAAAAAAAACCCAAAATATATAGAAATGATGGAGAAGGAAAAAGAATGATGTTCTTTTTTTGTCTTGCAAATGTTTTATGTTTTGAAATGTGGACACAACAAAATCTATTATTGCATTAGGTCCAAGTAAACTGGAGTTTGATGTTAAATTACACTAAGATTGGAAAATAATGAAAATTTTTATTTTTCCATTGCTGTTCAATTTATAGTTTGAAGTGGGTTTTTGACTCCTTGTTTGATGAAGAAAAATGCTTGGGGTGTAAGGGACTCTTGAGATTTCATCAGAGACTTTTCCTTTTTAATAAATCAAACCTTTTGATGATTTGGGGTCTTATCTGCAAAGTTTGGGAAGCAGTCACAAATGAGACCTGTTATAAGGTGGTGTTTTGGGGTTTTTTTTCTGGACAGTATTTACAAGAATCTGATTCTTATTTCCCAGGGAAATTCTGGGCTCCCACAAAGTAAATAATCATCATAGAGGAAGAACGAGCAGGAATAATTCTTGCTCCAGAATTGTACAGTATTCACCTTAGATTTTTTTTTCTCCTTTTGCAATGAATTGAATACATTTTTCATGCATGTTTTCCAGAAAATAGAAGTGAGTATTAATGTTATTAAAAAGATTATTTTTTTTATTAAAGGCTATTTATATTATAGAAACTATCATTAATATATATTCTTTATTTACATGATCTGTCCCATAGTCATGCATTGTTTTGCACCCCAAATTTTTTATTGTTTGTAGCAGCATGGTCAGCGTTTCTCTTGATCTGTGGGTGAGGCTCAGGCACTATCCCATTTATACCAATGACTAGTGTATAACTACTTAAGGAAAACAGATGAAAGTTCCTCCTCTTTCCTTTTATTTTCTTCTGTTTTCACTTGAATCCCCCATCTTCCATCCTCTTTTATAGTTGAGAATGCCTCAACCATATGAAATTAGTTATCAAAATTAACACAATTTAGACTATCTTCCTGATTGCTTAACCCCTCTACCAAGGTATGTTCATGAATAATACTTTATAATAGGGGGAATAGAAACCATGAACTTTTTACCTTTTTAGCCTATTTATTCAGTATCTCCATAATAAAATTAGGGCCTTAAACCATTTTAAGATCATGTCCCATTTCCGAGTTGTCAGGACTCACTCTCCAACTTTATTAAATTGCATTTGAGCACAGGATACATTCTTAAACATTTTGAAAAACATTAACCCAAGATGTAGGGGCTAAGGCTAGTTATCACTCTACAATCTGATATTTTACTCAGTATTTCAAATGAATGATTAATGCCCTAGGACATAGCTTTAGCAAATGTCCAGGTGCCACACCAGAAAAAGTGCAATAATTTACTGACAGTTTTCTAGACTAGGCATATTATTGGAGTACAACTTTATGAAGACTGCACATTTTATACAGCATCACTTAAAAAATATTCATTTATGAAATCAGTTACCTATAGTAGAAGTCTTGAATAGTGAACGGGACTCTAATACAAATACTCTTAATATTTGACTATTTTAGAACCCTTAAAGGGCATAATTACTGGAGATTTAGGTACCTCACTAAAGCATGTACATAATATTGCCAGCAAGAAAAATAAATTTGGGGACTTATTTAGGGAACTTACTTCCCTAAACTGTCTTAGAATAGTTAAGAAGAATTTAAACTTTGTTTTAAGCAGGAGACCAGATAGATTCTTTTGCAGATACAGATTTCATAACATTAAAATTTCATGATTAACAATTAGTGTCTTTTAGATTTATTCAGTTAATACATACTAACATCCCAGTATTTTCTATATCAGGGATTAATTACAGGAAAACTCAGTGAAATGGTACAAATCTGAAGCTTTGATGGTGGAATCTGAAGTTTTTAACAGAGAACTGTGTTTTACTGAGTGCCAAAAAAGCTTTGAGCTTCCTTGCACAAAGTTTATACAATTTTTGCATTTTTCACATCAGTCCAGATAGTTCCCCTTCCCCTAGGACCTCTCCACCATTAAAACACAAGCCACATAACTTTTATCATTTACGTTTATTTTTAAGTTATTACAACCAAATTAATTCCGTTTGAAGAAATGTAGACAAATTCTATAAAGAATATACATTAAATGAACTAGCTAAATGCAAAGTACATTTCAAACAAATCCAAGCAGAGTTTATGTAAACAACCTTAAAAATAAGGGAAAATGGATAGGTAGTACTCAGAAGGCAAGGAACCAGAAATTGAATTAAATGCTACATGGGGTGACTAGGATATGTTTCAAGTCAGTGATAATATAGCTACTTCCAGGTACTTGAGTATCAGAGATCAATTCCAGTTGGTCAGTTTCTATGACTGACCATCCTTGTCATTGAATGTGGTATAACTGAGTATTGGCTCAACAGTTTCATTTGGTCACTTGAGCAATATTTCCTTCGGTGACTATTTTGGAGAAAAGAAGAAAATCAGGTTTAAAGAAAATAAAACTAATTTAAACACATTCTAGCAAGAAATAACTATTTGAAAATCATGCTTTAACTTTTTATCATTCTCAGCTATATAAAATCATTTATTTTGAAGATTTTTAGAATGCTGTTAATTTAAAATCTGTTACTCATGTTGTGGAATTTGGTTTTTTAAAAAGATGTTTCTAATTGGGTTTTTTAAAGAAGAATGGAATTTGGTCACTATTTTACGATAGAACCTAAGCTTTTTGTGGTTCTTAGTGTCCTCTGTAAAACTTAGTGTCAAAGTAATCAACTTTGAGGTTTTTCCCTTCTAATCTGCTTTATATTACAAGCCCTTTAGGAAATGGGAACCTGGTGAATATACAATGAATTGTAAAATATTTTAATGTGTAACTTTTTCAACTGTGAAACTATGACTATTGGTTTTTTGAAGAAAACAGCTGCTGATAAAGTATTTTGTGTAAAGTGTAGTTCTTATTAATCAGGAAAATAACCAATTACTTGATTAGAATGTATATACCCTCTTGGATTTTATTTTAAATGGATTGGTGATTTTCAAATAGGTAAAACACAGTCCATCTGTATTTTTTTTCCATCAAAAATCTAGTGATTTGGCATTTATTAAAAAAATTATGAGCAGCCTATTTTAAAAGCACCATGGAAATTTCACAGTACATAAACTTGGGTTTCTTAATGATTTGTAAATCCATTTAATTCATATCATGACCAGTAGCTCATGCTTGCCAACTTTTGAAGAAATTTAATTTCCAGCATTATTTTAAAATCAGCAAGTTAACTTTTTCTGAATGTTATAAGTTCCTTTTGTTTCTGTATCTGCACAAACTGCAGACCTGGGCTGGACCCACACATTCAAAATCCACCTTAAAAATTGATTTTGATGTCCAAGACATCACTAAAATACTTCAGTTTAAAGACCATATGTGGTGTGATGGATTGTGGTGCTTCTACCATTCAAAAACAACTTTCATACTTCAGATGTTTTTGAGAAGAGGGGAATGTGGAGGGAGGAGTTGCTTGAATGAATTACATCCTTCATATCCATCCTGCTCAGATCGGGCACTAAGAGATGGCTGCAAGTTGTGAAAGTATATTGTGCGTACATGAGGGAATTAACTCTTCATCAAGGATGGGATTGTGAAGGCTGAACTATATAATTTAGCACTGATAGAATCCTCAGACAATATCAATAATTCTTGGTGACAGAGAATAATACAGCTGGGCTGTTTTTTAAAATATAAAGACAAACCATTTTTATTTTTTAATTATTACATTAAAAATTGTAAATGTATCTTATGTGCCATGGCCTGGGAAGCCTTTTTTCTTTTCTCTTCGAAGTTATTTTCACTTTCTGAAAAGAATATAGTGTTTAGCTTACGATAACTATGGTCCTGATAAAATTGGATGGGTAACTCTACCTCAGAAGGTTAATAAGGAAAAAAAAGAGATGAGTCAATAATTCAGTACTTCCGGCTCTGATACGACAGAAATTTGCAGGGCACTGTATTTTAGATTTATAAAGTCAGAGTTGGCATGCCTTGTTTTTAATGGCATTGGAGACATTAAGAAAAAATTTGTGTTAAAATTTAATCTTTGCTCCAACCATTAGGAAAAGGCAGTAGTGCCAGGAGGTTCATGGTACTGGCTTCTTGAATTCGGCATTTGAAATTAGTTTTGTTTTCTTTATTATTAGTGAAATTGGTGTGTGTATATTTGCAGACATTTCTATTTGTATACACAGTGCTTGCTAGCCCTAGTCAAGAGGCATCCTTTATAAAAGCTGTAAACATCAAGGTTCTAAAATTCAGAAGAGTTTAAAATTGATTAGGAGTTTCCCAAGTTGGGATGTTAGTTTTTAAACAAGCTTATTTCCTTCAAGTACTCCACTTGAGTAAGGTTTTGCACTTTTTATCAATGCAGCGCCATTCCTTTTGCTTGGTTTTAGATATGTTCATATTTCAGCCATGCTAGGTAGCATAAAGTGATAGTTATGAGCCATAAGAAAATCTTAACGACTTAATTTTTACACAACTACATTTAAGAGTTTTAGCAGGGAAGAAAAAAGTAAAATCAGTCCACTGTACATATTAGTGTAGTTTGGTAGCTGATTTTCACTACCAACAGTAGACTCCAGTCCTCATGTTGGTAAGTATGGGGAGGGTAATGCATTTTGTAAGCATTAAATTAAGTTTATGAATCTATCTAAAACATTATTTAATCTCTCACTACAATAATTTTGTGGTTATGCTAAGAGCCATGTATACTTTTAGGTGATTCTTTCTTTTGTTAATCCTAGGATAGCAAGGAGGCAGAAAACCTTCACTGTTTTATTATTTTCTCAGAATATCTTTAATAAGGCTAAACTCCTTAATTCTAGTATAAATTTCCAAATGTGGTCACTATCCACTGATTTCATAAGAAAAATCCTCTTATCAGATTTATGTTCCTAAGAGTACTGGACAGCTTGGCCTTCATCTGATTTGTAGAAATGTTTTTGGCTATGGAACCAAAGTTTCTAATGCAGTTAATGGTTTCAATGTGACTCAGTCCTCAGACTTTATTGGATTGAATAAAATCTAAAGGAATGTATGCTTTTAGAACGTAACATCTTGGGAATGTGGCACTACCAAAATTAGAGTACTGATACATCAACTGTTGACTTTGGAAGCTTCAAAAAGGAGTTCCCATCACCCTCTTTAGCCCGATTTATTGTAGCAAATCTATTTCACTATATTTTGTCATTCAATGAGTTGGAGTCCTATGGTATACTGCATTAGTTAGGAGGAAAATGTTTTTAAATGTTCTTTTAATGATGGCCCAAAAAGTATTTGACACAGCAAGTGCATGTGTTGTTGTACTGAGAATATAGAATAATACAGTGTCACTAAATTTAAGACCTCTCCCCAGTCTTGCTGTTCCTGGCAAGAAGTTTGGCCTGTGACTGCACTTACTGTTTATGCTCATCAGAAACTGTCAATGTCTGCTTTACTTTAACTTTGCAGTCTGTAACGTCACGCTGTTTATTAAAAAAAAATATTACTTTGACTTGTGTCCAAACAATCCTTAGTGTACTATATGTTAAACAAAAAACTGTGATAATTATATTTTGCCATTTCTTTTTAATACTTAACAGCACACCAGTGTTGCTAATAATCAAAATTTAGCTGAATTTGAGTTCTTGTCAATAATGACTAAGTATAGTTGACTAAAAACCTGAAACTATTATGCCTTAAAAGCCAATTTTTCTGTCCCAGTAAAGTGATGAATATTAGAGAAATACCTGTTTAAATATTAACTTCCTTTAAGCATGAAGAATTATGTGCTTGTATTTTAAGCAGAAATATATGTGTACACATACATGTATGAATGTGTTTGTATGTGTGGACAGACTTTTTCCCAAGTCAGTTGATGACTAGAACCTAAAAGTGAAGTTCAGCTAGAAGCAAACTGGTTTTGCATTCAGCTATCATAAACCTTGCAAAAGGTAAGTCTGGGCTTTTCTTGGACCAGTAATTCACATGGGCATTGATATTTAGTACTTCTAAGCAATTCACAGCAAATAATTGCTAAAATTTTGTTTATTTTCCAAATGGTTAGAGTGACTTTGAGTTAACATTGTTGTAAACTGACTTTGTTCTTCAAGCATAATGTCTCTCTTTCCTGACATGGACCAAGTAGCCACTAAATAAATGGAAAATTGTAGTATTTGAAACACTTTAGGTTTCACACTTTCATGCACTTCAGGTTTCAGACTGTTTTGAATTTGTTAGAAGAAAAATCCAAAGAACTGCATATTGTTAGATGGGTGTCAAACTTACTAAGAAATGGAATAGATATGTGCCCTTAATTTAAGAAATCTAGAGAATCTCAATTTGCAGAATGATTTAAAGTGTGTATGCATACATATATTTTATTATGGGGAAGTCTTTGGCATACAAAATAACTTATTACGACCTTTTAAACATCATGTTCTGGACCTTAAATGCATATGATATTTAGCCAAGAGAAGGTGGGGAGGAATCCTTTCCTGCAGCTCCCTACCCCAGCCCCTATACCCAGCTGTCCAACAAAAGGTACCAAGACCGCTTGAATTTATTTTTAATAAGAATTGTGTATACTTAAGGTTTACAATATGATGATTTGATATACATAGTGAAATGATTGCTACAGTCAAGCCAATTAACGTATCATCTCCTCACATAGTTACCTTTTGTGTGTGTGCGTGATGAGAGCACCTAAACTCTATTCTCTTAGCAAATTTCCAGTATTCAATACAGTATTAACTATAGTCATCATGCTGTACATTAGATCTCGAGATTTATTCATCTTATAACAAAGTTTGTACCCTTTAACCAACATCTCCCCAATTTCCCCCACCTCCCCACCCCTGGTAACCAGCATTCTGCTCTCTGCTTTCTATGTATTTGACTTTTTTAGATTCTACATATAAGTGAAATGCAGTTTTTTCTTTTCTGTGTCTGAATTATTTTACTTAGCACAATGCCCTCCAGGTTCATCCATGTTGTTGCAAATGGCAGGATCTCTTTTTAAGGCTGAAAAATATTCCATTGCATGTATTTATACACACACACACACACACACACACACACACATACACACACACACACATATATACACACACACATACATATATACATATATCACAATTTATTCATCTGTTGATGGACACTTAGGTTGTTTCCATATCTTGGCTCTTGTGACTAGAGCTGCAGTGAACATGGGAATACAGATATTTCTTGGAGATCCTGATTTCATTTCCTTTGGGTATATACCCAGAAGAGGGATAAGGCTGACTGAAAACCAAAACTTAGCAAAAGTTTTGTTATCTACTAACAAACATTTTTGAGCACCTCTGCTACGTACCAGAAACTAAGCTAGGTGTTTTACATACTCTTCCTTGTTTCTTCTCTAAAAATAACCTCATGAAAGAAGAGATCATCCCCATTTTATAGATAAGAGTGGCTCAAACAGTTCAGCTGAATTGCCCAAGGATACATATCTGAAAAGTTGTAATTATGGCCTACAAATTCAAAAAAATTGTACTCTGAGATACATGTTCTCGCCACTATTCCACACTAGAAAGAGGAGAAAACACCAAAATTGTTCACTGCTGGTGAAGTCAATAGTGCTCTATTATTCATTTTATTTAATAATGTGTGACTTGCACTTATTTGCTAAAAAGAAATAAATTGGCTTAGAGTCAAAGTTTCTGTTTTGATTACATCTACGTATAAAAGTTGTTTCAAAAGTCATTCTTTCTATTGTCCATGATGTACAACATTTTTAGTAAAATTGTAAAGATACTTTGAGGAACACTGGTTTCAAAACGAACTCTGTTTTCAACTCATATTCACCTTAACCTGGAAAGCACTTGTTCGGAGAGTCTTGTGACAGTATTTAATAACCATGGTTGATTCATTAATTAAAGTACGGACAATTGTTGACTATCCATGTGGGACTTTTCTATGATGCGGATTACCTGAGATGAATGTTAAATTCCATCCAGTACAGCTTCTCCCTACTTCATAACACATTTCTAGCTCTCACTCCCTCCAGAATGTACACAAAGAACAAAATGCGCTTACGGAAAGCATAATTAGAAAAACTTGTCACTCAAAGAAAAGTCACATGGTACACGGCAAGGTTAAGTACAAATAAGGCTAAGCTTAGTGAACTTCCTAGGCAGCGGCTTTCCTCCTTTCTCATGGATGGTGAGGTAAAACAGTAGGTCCACATTTTCTGAAATTATCAGATTATTATCTTCTATAGTGAATGAACTGCTCTTCACTAAGACTTGAGAAATGTTTTAATGTGAACTATGTTGCATAGAACTAGACTGGCTGTTCAGTGCTCAATAGCTTAGAAACCCTCCTCATTTATTTCCACAATGACAAGTTCTAGCTAGAGCTGATATTAGATGAAGCACAATGACTGAGCTCATTTTGCCCTGTGGAAACAAAAAATGCTTCCCGGCTGATGTGGAGAGATTTGGAGTAAAAAAAAGATGGTGAATTTATATGTATTTATAGAATAAATAAATACCTAATGAGACTTTTTAATGAGATTTTTCTTTCCCACATGAAATGTCATACCTTGCTTCTATGCAGTTAGTTTGCAAGCAGGCATAATTAGGTCCTCAAGTGCAGAAATTGCAGGTATCTGAAGGCCCGGACTTTGGCCACCATCTTAAGATTTCTCTGCTCCTTCCTTTGCTCCTCCCAACACTCCACAGTTTAAATTGATGCTGTGCCATGTAAGGAACTTCGCACTTACCTCGTCTCTAAGTGCAGTGCTATATTTTTCACATAAGAGGGACAGGTATTGTGTTAATCTCACCATGCCAACTATCAGGGCGCCATTTATCAGTCATGAAGGCCAAAATAAACAGTGGAAGATAACCATTTGGTCATATTATTTATGAGAATGACATCTTCGGATCGGCTGTCTGGAGTGTGGAAGCATGAAAAGGGGGTCCCATTTTGTGATCAAAGAATTCCTTTATATTCAGAGCACTGTCGAGCAAATCATATCTATCCCAGTAGCACTTAGGTGTATAGAAGCACTAGGAATATGGAGGAGGAAGAAAGGTGAGGGCACTGTCTCTGAAAACAAGCACTTAAACAAAAGCTTTAATTCTGAAATTGCTTCAGACTGAAGCTATGAGGAGTTTTAATCTCAGAAGGTGATGAAACCTATTACATAGCTCATGGGGAAGGGTTGCCAGGAGGGCAAATAGTGAAATGGCCATTTCTGAGCACTAAACAGGATGTGGGAATAAAGACATTGAGGTTTATCGCCATATCCACCAAGCACTCACGACACTGTCCCAAGGGCCACAAAACTGTTTGAGACCTTAAAGATTACTGCATCCAAAATAGAAAACCAAACTCATCAGATTGAAATTAGTGCTTAAGTAAACACAACAAAGTGTAAAATGTCAACTAATCTAATACAGCTCAACTTTTATAGTTATGTGAAAATGTACCCTTTAAATCATATGAACCTGTTCAGTATCCTTTAAAGGATAATCTTTAAATTTCTTTGATAAGAAAAATTACTTGTTTGATTTAAGGTGGACTGTAAGTACATTTTAACGTTTTCGATATGATGGGAAATGAGGCCTCCAAAAATAAGACTGCCAAAAATAAGAATGATGAATAATTCTGTTCATTGGCCCAGTCTTTAAATTCCAGACACCAATATGACCTCTCTTTTCTATATACCCCATTTTTCCTCCAAGAATGCTTTTAGCTTCATTTATCCTGATTGGGTCATTGTCACAATGTTCACTGGAAGAAAACAGGTTTATCTAGAGATGGCTACTGCGCCTTGCTAGGGACAGTCTGCCATGGAAAAGTTGCTGTAATTAGAACTGTTTCATTACATGAACTTTACACTACCTTGGAATTTATCTGGACAGCCTCTTCATTATAATGTAGGAGCACTTTCTGACCTGAATGGGTGAGCTTCACAAACACCTGCAGACACGGGTACTTGCCCTGACATTGGCAGTCCACACCACAGGTGAAAGACAGTCCATCCAGTCGTCCAAGATGTGCGTGTGGATGATAGTGCAGTTAGATTCTTCTCTCTTGAGTGCTTCAATTTGGAAAAAAAAAAATGATTTTCACCCCTAGAAAATTTAGTCCTATATTTCTAATGTGGTAACCCAAGGCATCTATTTCAGAGCAATGTAGGATGATTACAGAAGGCATCTAATGATTTGGGAGCATGGAGAAGCTTGCAATGGGACAAACAGCAGCAAAGTGCCAAGTTCCATCTCAATTAAGACCCTCCTTGCATATTTCTCACTATAGATCAATGGTTTTCAAACTTCAGAATCACCTGAGTGGGTTTCTTAGAATGAAGAATTTGTTAAAACGTGGGTTCTATGATTTCACTCCCAGGGATTCGGGTTCAGTTGATCCAAGTTGAGGCCCATGAATCTGTATATTTAATAATATTTAAGTTGCAGGTATTTGGAGAACCACACTTTGTGCAATATTATCCTAAATACCGTAACCACAAAGATTCACACTCAGAAATCTTCTCTCTCCTGCCTCATCATCTCAAGATGCACCCACTGGCTTGTCCTGGTGAAAATGTGCCTTTGGAAGAAGTCCAACCACAAGGCTCTTAGACAACATAGCCTCCGAAAGTTGTGGTAACAAGGTACAGTTCCACTCTACTTCCAAAGAGGCAAATGCAAATCATATGAGGAATCTCTCATTAGAAAACTTGCCATGTTTTTACTATTAGTAATTTCCTTAAGGTCAAGAACTATATCCTATTCGTCTTTATGTTCCTCAAAGCATAAAGCACAATGCCTCTCACACAGTAGAAGCTCAATACGTGTTGTACTGAATTAAATTTTAAACATTCCTTGAGAATTTACACATGCACTGCATATACAGAATGTCACAGGTGCAATGAGACGGGGCAGACAAAATTCCTGCCCATGAAGACTTTGCGGTGGTGTTGAAGAGAAAGGACACTTGTGTATAAAATAATTAGAGAACAGGTCCAAGATAAAGTAAACGAGAGTGAGAGGAAAGGCTCCGATTGAATGCACAGGTCCACCTCCTCATGTATCCTCACACTCACATCTAGGTGAGTCTTTGTGTTTACTTCCCTGCGCCTTAAACACAAGAAGTTAGATTAGCAAATTCTAAAGCCAGAATGTTTGAAAAGCCTTGTTTAGCTAGGTTCAGACTGCACTCTCATTAAGATCTTGGACTGTATGTAATCATTTTTCTTTACTAACATAACAAACTGAGACACACTGCATTTTAATATGATCTCAAGGCCCAGGGCATAAAAAAAAAATCACTAGATATGGCCTTAGAGGAATAAAATACTGGGCAAGTGAAAATGCAAAAATGGAAAATAAGGTTCCTTCACAGGTTTAGCACTGGCCTGATTTTCACAAAATTAATTTCTCTACTTATTTAGACCAGGCATCTTTAAGTATTTAGAGTTGTCTGCCTTTCTCTGTTAGAACTTAAAACTCTCTAAATCCTAACCAAGTGCCAAACAGAGTTTGATTTGAACCTTCCTTGAGGATTTCAGGAAGCTCAAATATAGAGAGTGGGATATTCTTTCCTATGTACAAGGGCCAGGCCAGAGGCTTTCAGGTAGAACCAGGAATGTATTTAAGGCTGAAACATTCAGCATGTTCTTTCAATAGTATTGTGTGTCTATTTGTCTACAAATAGACAAATTCCATCATTTGATTGAGAAATGAGGGTATAAGGGAGTGGGGATAGGTATGAGCTACCCAAGCCTCTCAACTGTTATGAAGCAAAACCTTCATCTTTTATGAAGCAAAACTATTCTCTGGTGGCACAAGATCACAAGGCAAGAGAGATGAGAACTCACCACTCTTAAAACATTCCCTTAATTACTTCCAGCAAACTATTTCCAGAAATGCTTAGAAAAGTAAGTTTTAAATATGAGTAACAGTTTGGTACTAGCTTACAGAAGGTAACTTCAAACCATCTCCCAAATATATCACATTAAAAAAAAATAATCTGACCTGCACACACATGCACACACTCACACATTTATTGAACTTATGTAGATGTTGTAATGCAGATATAGATATATAGATGGAAAACGGAGTAACAGGAAAAGGAAGGTAGAAAGCTAGAATGAAGGCAAGAGTAAGGTACAAACATGTAGCCTCCAGACCATAAGATCCCCTATAGTTATAAAAGCTGGGCCACAAATTTGGCTCTGAGCTTCCTAGCAGCCAAAGCAATGAAGGAAACACAACTAGATAAAAGATTCCTGGTGTCCACTGAATAAAAGCAAACTGGTTGATCAGGAGCAGAACAGATTCTCCTGCTGCTAATATCAGAGAGACAATTCCCCTGGAATCCTTCCAATGGTGGCACTGTGTGCTATAGTGGAGGATAACCTCCATATTA
This sequence comes from Stenella coeruleoalba, assembly GCF_951394435.1. NCBI lineage: Eukaryota > Metazoa > Chordata > Mammalia > Artiodactyla > Delphinidae > Stenella > Stenella coeruleoalba. The sequence continues at coordinate 57,309,836 of NC_137150.1, forward strand.
TTGCCCTAACAATGGTAACTCAGGAGTGGTGGGAGATGAATCTGATATCAGAATAACAAAAGCAGGCCATACAGTTCCTTTTCTATGACCTTTTTCTTCACTGAACTCCTAGGCCTCCCTCTTCCCCTACCCCCTGGGCCTTCTGTTGCTCTTCGGCTAGCCAAAGGGGAGGTATACCTTGCTTACCCCCTACCCAGTGCCACCCTCCTCCAAAGTACCCCATGTCGTGTGAGCCTGTCTCCAAAATTAAACAGCTCCTCTACAACCCTAATCAACACTCCCATCCTCCTCACTGCAGCAAACTTCAGTTAAGTATCAGGAGGCAAAGAGTCTTATATCAGAATGAATAGGCAGATTCTTTACTGGCTATATGACCTTGGGTATTCTACTTGGCCTTTCTGAGCCTCAGCTTTCTCATTCATAAAATGAAAGTTAAGTAATAAAATAATACTTCCATCATGGACTTGCTATAGGTTTAAATAGGATAAAATATATATTTGACATATATATTTAATAAATGGTAACTTATTACATGTATTTACTAAGGAAACTACTTAAAAGGAAGAAAACTAATATTTATTGAGCAACTACTATGTGCCAGGTAGCTATTAGCAAACTCAAAAAACTCAGACTCAAAAAACTTTTGTTATGCTCATGCAAAAGCTCATGCTCATCCCCTTCCCTGGGATATCTACATGTTAAAGAAAGACTTTACTACCTACAGAAATATCTAATATGTGGACCATTGTTGAAAGAATTTTGAGATTGGAGGAGGGGAGCGGCAAAGGAGTATCTTCCACTTTCTTACCACCTCTTCCTCCACACCCAGTTGCCTCCCAGCACTGAGAGAGGAACAGGGATTCTGGAGAAACCAAAGCCAGCCTCCCCTCCCCTCCTCTACCACTGTGCTTGCACCTGATTTGAACTGGAAATTCTAGGTCTCCTCTCTCTGTTTCTTACCTGAGCATGAAGGGCTTTAGGATGGTTATTCCAAGCAAGAAGAACATTAGGACAGAGAAGCCTATCATTGCAAACCCTAGCAGCATGGCTCAGTCCTCTGCAGCACTGGATGGCAGCTTCCTGTGCACATCTGGCGGTTCTCTGTCATTGTAGTCTATGTTTCTCTTCCTCCCCAAGGTAGAAAAGGCTGTCCTTTGTGGGAAGAGGGAAGGAGATATTTCAGTAAGCTCATAAAGAACTGGGAACAGTGGTGATTATTCTGTGGAATATAGAAATATTGAATCACTATGTTGTACACCTACCTGGAACTAGCATAGTGTTGTAGGTCAATTATACTTCAATTTAAAAATTAAACAAATAAACTATTTGTTTTTAAAAGCCTAAGTTTAAATTCTAACATTTCTAGAAGAAAACGTAAAACAAATCCTTTATGATCTTGGTGTAGGCAAATATTTCTTAGATACAACACACAAGCACAATCTGAAAGAAAACAAACTGGTAAATTGGACTTCATCAAAATTTTAAATTTCTGCTCTTCAAAAGACACTGTTAAAAGAATGAAAATCAAGCCCAGACTGGAAGAAAATACTGGGAAATCATTTATCTGATAAAGGACTTGAATCCAGAACACAAAAAGAACTCTCAAACTCAGTAATGCCACACAATCCAGTTAATGATTTCAACAGCCACTTCAAAGAAGTTATATAAAGAGCAAATAAGCACATAAAAAGATGCTCATTAGTAACTTGTACATTAAAACCACACGGAGATACCATCTCACCCCCACTAGAATGGGTTTAACCAAAAAGACAGACAATACCAAGTGTTAGAGATGATGTGAAGGAACTGGAACTCTCCTACACTACTGATGGGCATATGAAACAGTATAACCACCTTGGAAAACAGTTGGTATTTCCTAAAAAAGTTAAACATATATGGGACCATATGACCCAGGTGTTCCATTCCTACGTATTTATTTACCAAGCAAACTGAAAGCGTATGATCATACAAAGACTTGTACACCGACGTTCATGGTACCCCATTTGTAAGGAGCCCAAAACTGAAAACAACCCAAATTTTTATCAACAAGTATAAACTCTTACATTCACACAATGGAATAATACTCAGCAAGAGAACTGATAAACACAGTACTCATGATGAACCTCAAAATAATTACGCTGAGTGAAAAAAGCCAAACAAAAGAGGCCACGCTGTATGATTCCATTCCTACAAAATTCTAGAAAATGCAAACTTATCTTTAGTGACAGAAAGCAGATTAGCGGTTACCTGGGGGTTGGAGGAAGATGCAGAAGGACACAAGGAAACTTTCATGGTAGTAGGTGATGGATATGTTTTTTATCTTGATTGTGTGATGGTTTCACTGGTACACACACATGTCAAAACTTACCAAATGGCACACTTTAAATATGTGCCATTTGTCATATTTCAGTCATAAAGCGTTTTCTGACAAATGTTAAAAAAAAAAAAAAAAGTGGGGGGGCTTCCCTGGTGGCGCAGTGGTTTAGAGTCCGCCTGCCGATGCAGGGGACACGGGTTCGTGCCCCGGTCCGGGAAGATCCCACATGCCGCGGAGTGGCTGGGCCCGTGAGCCATGGCCGCTGAGCCTGCTCATCCAGAGCCTGTGCTCCGCAACGGGAGAGGCCACAACAGTGAGAGGCCCGGGTACCACAAAAAAAAAAAAAAAAAAGTGGGAACATTTACCAACCCATGGGGGATGGAGGGATTATACCATTTGCCGCCCACCTGAGGGTTGTAAGCAGGCTTGATGCAACACAATGAGATCTTATATTCAGAGCATGGTTAAAAGTCCATCTAAACAAGCTAAAATGATGTGTTATAAAAATTTTTTTTCATGTAACAAAACTAAGGAATGTTGCCTGGGTTAAGTCTTTAGAGATCTGTTTAATCAATGACTAGGAAAGAATTACCTATAAGTAGCTTTCATTCATTTTATGTAAATAGTGTTATAAACTTACTTATCTTCCAGGGAAATTGCATATTTCCCCTGAAAATGTTTTTTACATTCTTTTATGAATTCCATATGGAAAGAATGACTCCGCAAGCTCACATTTGGAATTAATAGCATCCTGAAGTAGGATCTGACTTGTTCTTTCATATCCAGCTGTTGAGAAGGCAGCACATCCACCACATGGCTTTCTGGCCCAGGGCCCAGTCCGTTCAGAACAGTGAGGGCCTCGCTGCAGGCGTCTCCCTCGCCCACCTCTCCTCTGTCCTCATACAGCTCCACACAAGTGGCCCTACGCCTCTTCTCTCCCTCTCTCTGTTCTGCTCTAGCAAAGGAGGTGATAAATTCTTTCACAAGGGGGCATCCAGGGATCAAAGTCCAAAACAAAGGTTGCCAACTGGTGACCCATGGACAGTATCCAGCCCACAGATGTGTTCTGTTTGGCTTTTTCTGTGTGTGTGGTTTTTTTTTTTTTTTTAATGTGGGATTCGTTGCTAACACTTTAAAAATCATGAAATTTCTCACAAAGATGCTGATTTCTACTTTTTTAAAAATAATTTATTTATTTTTGGCGGCATTGGATCTTCATTGCTGCACGCAGTCTAGTTGCGGCGAGTGGGGGCTACTGTTCGTTGCGGTGAGCGGGCTTCTCATTGCGGTGGCTTCTCTTGATGCAGAGCACGGGCTCTAAGCACGCGGGCTCAGTAGTTGTGGCTCACGGGCTCTAGAGCGCAGGCTCCGTAGTTGTGGCACACAGGCTTAGTTGCTCTGCAGCATGTGGGATCTTCCCAGACCAGGGCTTGAACCCGTGTCCCCTGCATTGGCAGGTGGATTCTTAACCACTGCGCCACCAGGGAAGCCCTGATTTCTACTTTTGAAAAACATCACAAGGTCCACATTCCTGCCTATGAACAGCTGGCCAAGTCGAGTAGAGGCTGCCCCTGTGGACAGGGGTGTCTTCTCCAACTGCAACAGTCCCACAACTTCCTGTGGTCACTGTCACTGATTTGCTATTCCCTGTTCAGCAGACATTTGTGTCCTGGAGGTACTTCTATTTTAAGAAGCTTAACGAAATCTTAAGCCAAACAAATGCAGGGTAAAAATTCAGGGTCCATCAAGCTGTGTAAAAAGCTTACCAAATTCTGAAGGTGAGCAAAAACCCTGTCAAGGGAATCGTCTTCCTCCAAAAGCATATTTTATAGTTTATCTTCCATCCTTCCCCCTTTCTCTCCCCAATTCCCTTTCTCCCTAGCAGTATCTTCGAGTCCAAAGAGAGCGAAGGGAATGTCGGGCAATCCAGGGTATTCCAGGAGCCTGGTCTGGGAAGCACTGCTCTCAGGAGATGGTAACAGTGTCGTTATACTACTCTGGGAATCAAGGACCTGGTTTGGGGATTTTTAGTCTCCTTTGATATTTTACCTTCTATCATCCCACCCTCAGAGAATGGGAAGGCAAAAAAAAAAAAAATGTAACGAAAGTTAAGCCAGTATATTTTATAGTTTCTCAACAAATATGATAGCTTGATTAAGAGTTTTAGCCCTAAAGGAAGGTTTGGATATTTTGTAGGTTCCCAATACCCAACACCCAGCATTTCCCTCGTGTTCTGAAACTGGGCTTTTAGTTGTTTTGCACTGTAAAGTATCCAGAGGTTTATCATCAGATATCCATCAAATCCACAAAGAGGGTTATTATGAGGCCTCTTTGCCATTTCTGACATATTGATTTAACATACCCAGTTATAACTGTATGATTTAACATACCCAGTTATAACTGACATAACTTAATTCTGATCTCATTTAGGAATAAGACAGACCTGGTAGTATAATAGACTATGTTTTATCTTTCTAATATTTCTGTCCAGTTTGTTTCAAGGCTTCATGAAAAGTTGACAACCTCAGAGACCTCTTGTGAAGAAGTTATTTCATGTTTGGAGGGAAAGATAATACAAAAGAATTGCTAAAAATGAATACACAGCTATATATTTTTAAAATTTATTTTTATTTTATTTTTGGCTGTGTTGGGTCTTCGTTGCTGCGTGTGGGCTTTCTCTAATTGCAGGGAGGGGGGGCTACTCTTCGTTGCGGTGTGCAGGCTTCTCATTGCTGCAGAGCACAGGCTCTAGGCGCACAGACTTCAGTAGTTGTAGTGCGCAGGCTCAGTAGTTGTGGCTGGCGGGCTCTAGAGCGCAGGCTCAGTAGTTGTGGCGCACGGGCTTAGCTGCTCCGCAGCATGTGGGATCTTCCCAGACCAGGGATCGAACGCATGTCCCCTGCATTGGCAGGCGGATTCTTAACCACTGCACCACCAGGGAAGCCCACACAGCTATATTTTTATTATTGTAATAATAATAGTCTTCTATTTCTCCAGCAAAATGGACTAGATACCCACTTTAACTGTAAACATAAAAATTCTGGTCAAAACTTAAAAAAAGAGTTTGAAATACTCAAAGGACAAAAACTATGTGAAAGTAGGAACCCAGAAGGGAAAGCAGACTGGAGTAAATTTTAACCTTGAGGACATTTGAAGAACTTGGTGACCTTGAGCTTCAGTCTCACAGTTTGGGGGTGGCGGGAGACACAGGGACAGGAGACAATGCCCAGGGCCTATCCAAGGTGTGGGAGGTAATGCTCTCCACGAGAGCTGGGACCCGTAAGACCTTGTACTCAGTGTAAGGCTGAATTGGAAGTAGCCACCTCCCACACACAACTCCCTAGGAGACTGCAAGGAAAATACCTTACTCTAACCTGACACTGAGTACAGGAGGAAAACTATAATCTCCCCTGAGATTTCATAACCTTAAGGTGTTCCTTAAGAGAGTTTATAGCCAGAATTCACACTACCTGGGAAATCTAAAACCCTCAAGCTAAGAATTTCACTTAATCTTATCTCAAGTAGTTAGTGCCTTCTGGCAGCTGGCAGAAGCAAAGATATAAATTCTCTGGAGGAGATCACCTTCAACCTAGGTCTGGAAGGAATCCTATAAAGTTTCAAGGAGTATGTACTCTCATTCTAAAGTCATAAAGCACACAATAAGGACCTTGGAGTGAGAAAAAGCAACAGAATCAGATCCAAAAAAATACTTCAGATATTGGACAACATATAAAAATATATCTACAATATGCTTGAAGAAATAAAGGAGGGATTGGATATCAGAAAGAGCAAAAGACTCTAAAACATGACCAAGCCAATATTAAAAAGAACCAAATAGAATTTCTAGATATGAAAAATGAAATAATTGACATAAAAAGCTCAGTGGACGACAAGGACCTACTGTAGAGCACAGGGAACTATATTCAATATCTTGTAATAACTTATAATGGAAAAGAATTTGAAAAAGAATATATACATATAATATATATTATATATATATATGTGAATCACTTTGCTGTATACCTAAAACATTGTAAATCAATTATACTTCAATAAAAAAATCAATGGATGGATTTAACAGTTGGATTAGATACATCTGAAAAGATAATTAGTAAATAGATGGACCTGCAAAATAAATAAAGTATATTGCTAAATATACTTTAGCTAAAGTATAATACAGAGATTTCTTTAATGGAAAATATTGAAGAAAGGTTAAGAAGTGTGGAAGATAGATAGAAAGGTTCTAACATAAAGTCTGTTCAGAATTCCAGAAAAAGAAGAGGAGAAAGCCAAGCAATATTTTTAAAAAAACAATAAAATTACAGAATTGCTGAAGACCCAGTCCACAGATTCCAGAAGCCAAGTGGGATAAAATAAAATGAAACCCACACCTATATACATCACAGAGATATTGCACAGACACCAAGACAAGAGAAATTCTTAAAAGCAGCCAGAGAAAAAGACAGATTAACTTCAAAGGAATGACAATTAGGCTGAAACCTTACTTCTCTATAACAAGAAAAGAAGCCAGAAGACAGGAATATTGTCAATATGCTGAGAGAAAACAGAACTCTATACTCTGCAAAAGTCTCTCAAGAATAAGTATGAAATAAAGGCATTTCAGACACACACAAGGCTGAGTTTGCCATCAACAGACCTTCACTAAAGAAAAAGGTCAAATATTTACTGCAGGCAGAGGGAAAGCAATCCAGGTAGAAGAGCTGAGATTTAGTCAAAAATGAAGAGCAATTACAGGAGTAAATAGGTAAGTAAAGATACAAACCTTACAAAATAACAATAATAATAAAACTTCAATAGTTAAATATTTAAATTTTTTTAATTAAAATGGTGATGGTGATGATGTCATCTTGTGGGATTAAAAGAAAAGACAAATACATTATAAGAGCACGTACCGTATAGGAGGTGACAGTGTTACTGTGTTCTAAATTACTAATATTTTTTGAGGAGATGATAAAGATATTGATTTCACTTTGATAAGTTCAAGTCTGCATGCTAAAATTGTTGGAGTATCCACTAAAAGAGTACAAATAGGTGATATAACTTCCAAACCAGTAGAGAGAGAAAGAATGAAAGGGGGAAAAAATCAATCCAAAAGAAAGCAAGGGAGAAGGGGAAAAAGAAAAACTCATGGAAAAGACAGGACAGATAGAAAGCACAAAAACATGATAAAATAAATCTAAGTACACCTGTAATTACAATAAATCTAAATGGATCAAATGATCCAGTTAAAAGATAAAGACTGTCTGACTGGATTTAAATATATGTTTTTACATCTAAAACACACAGATGGGGAGGATCTTCAAGATGGTGGAGGAGTAAGACGTGGAGATCACCTTCCTCTCCATAAATACATCAAAAATACATCTACATGTGGAACAACGCCTACAGAACACCTACTGAATGCTGGCAGAAGACTTCAGACTTCCCAAAAGGCAAGAAACTCCCCACGTACCTGGACGTGTGGCTGACAGGGTTTTGGTGCTCTTGCCAAGTATCAGGCCTGAGCCTCTGAGGTGCGAGAGTCGAGTTCAGGACACTGGAACACCAGAGACCTCCTGGCCCCATGTAATATCAAACAGTGAAAGCTCTCCCAGAGATCTCTGTCTCAATGCTAAGACCCAGCTCCACTCAATGACCAGCAGGCTCCAGTGCTGGACACCGCATGCCAAACAACTAGCAAGACAGGAACACAACTCCACCCATTAGCAGAGAGCCTGCCTAAAATCATAATAAACACACCACCAGACATGGTCCTGCCCACCAGAAAGACAATATCCAGCCTTATCCACCAGAACACATGCACCAGTCCCCTCCACCAGAAAGCCTACACAACCCACTAAACCAACCGTAGCCACTGCGGGCAGACACCAAAAACAAAGGGAACTACTAACCTGCAGCCTGCGAAAAGGAGACCCCAAACACAGTAAGTTAAAAAAAAATGAGAAGACAGAAAAATATAGCAGATGAAGGAGCAAGGTAAAAACCCACCAGACCAAACAAATGAAGAGGAAATAGGCAGAAGAATTCAGAGTAATGATAGTAAAGATGATCCAAAAACTTGGAAATAAAATGGAGAAAATACAAGAAATGTTTAACAAGGGCCTAGAAGAACTAAAGAGCAAACAAACAATGATGAACAACACAATAAATGACATTAAAAATTCTCTAGAAGGAATCAATAGCAGAATAACTGATGCAGAAGAACGGAGAAGTGACCTGGAGAATAAAATAGTGTAAATAACTACTGCAGAAGAACAAAAAAAAACCCCAAAGTTAGCAGAAGGAAAGAAATCATAAAGATCAGATCAGAAATAAATGAAAAATAAATAAAGGAAACAATAGCAAAGATCAATAAAACTAAAAGCTGGGTCTTTGAGAAGATAAACAAAATTGATAAACCATTAGCCAGACTCATTAAGAAAAAAGGGGGGAAGAATCAAATCAACAGAATTAGAAATGAAAAAGGAGAAGTAACAACTGACACTGCAGAAATGCAAAGAATCATAAGAGATTACTACAAGCAATTATATGCCAATAAAATGGACAACTTGGAAGAAATGGACAGATTCTTAGAAAACCACAATCTTCTGAGACTGAACCAGGAAGAAATAGAAAATAAAAACAGACCAATCACAAGCACTGAAATTGAAACTGTGATTAAAAAATCTTCCAACAGGGGCTTCCCTGATGGCACAGTGGTTGAGAATCTGCCTGCTAATTCAGGGCACACGGGTTCGAGCCCTGGTCTGGGAAGATCCCACGTGCCGCGGAGCAACTAAGCCCGTGAGCCACAGCTACTGAGCCTGCGCGTCTGGAGCCTGTGCTCCGCAACAAAAGAGGCCGCGACAGTGAGAGGCCCGCGCACCGCGATGAAGAGTGGCCCCCACTGGCCGCAACCAGAGAAAGCCCTCACACAGAAACGAAGACCCAATGCAGCCAAAAATTAAATAAATTAATTAATTAAAAAAAAAATCTTCCAACAAACAAAAGCCCAGGACCAGATGGCTTTACAGGGGAATACTATCAATCATTTAGAGAAGAGCTAACACCTATCCTTCTCAAACTCTTCCAAAATATAGCAGAGGGAGGAACACTCCCAAACTCATTCTACGAGGCCACCAACACCCTGATACCAAAACCAGACAAAGATGTCACAAAGAAAGAAAACTACAGGCCCATATCACTGATGAACACAGATGCAAAAATCCTCAAAAAATCACTAGCAAACAGAATCCAACAACACATTAAAAGGATCATACACCATGATCAAGTGGGGTTTATCCCAGGAATGCAAGGATTCTTCAATATATGCAAATCAATTAATGTGATAAACCATATTAACAATCTGAAGGAGAAAAGCCATATGATCATCTCAATAGATGCAGAAAAAGCTTCCAATAAAATTTAACAACCATTTGTGATAAAAACCCTCCAGAAAGTAGGCACAGAGGGAACTTACCTCAACATAATAAAGGCCGTATATGACAAACCCACAGCCAACATCATTCTCACTGGTGAAAAACTGAAACCATTTCTACTAAGATCAGGAACAAGACAAGGTTGCTCACTCTCACCACTCTTATTCAACACAGTTTTGGAAGTTCTAGCCACAGCAATCAGAGAAGAAAAAGAAATAAAAGGAATCCAAATTGGAAAAGAAGAAGTAAAACTGTCACTGTTTGCAGATGACATGATACTATACATAGAGAATCCTAAAGATGCCACCAGAAAACTACTAGGACTAATCAATGAATTTAGTAAAGTAGCAGGATAAAAAATTAATGCATAGAAATGTCTTGCATTCCTATACACTAATGATGAAAAATCTGAAAGAGAAATTAAGGAAACACTCTCATTTACCACTGCAACAAAAATAATAAAATACCTAGGAATAAACCGACCTAAGGAGACAAAAGATCTATATGCAGAAAATTGTAAGACACTGTTGAAATAAATGAAAGATGACACAAACAGATGAAGAGATATACCATACTCTTGGATTGGAAGAATCAACTTTATGATAAGGACTATACTACCCAAAGCAATCTACAGATTCAATGCAATCCCTATCAACTACCAATGGCATTTTTCAGAGAACTAGAACAGAAAATTTCACAATTTGTATGTGAGACACAAAAGACCCCCAAATAGCCAAAGAAATCTTGAAAAAGAGAAACGGAGCTGGAAGAATCAGGCTCCCGGACTTCAGACTATAATTCAAAGCTACAGTAATCAAGACAGTATGGTACTGGCACAAAAACAGAAATATAGATCAATGGAACAGGATAGAAATCTCAGAGATAAACCCATGCACATATGGTCACCTTATCTTTGATAAAGGAGGCAAAAATATACAATGGAGAAAAGACAGCCTCTTCAATAAGTGGTGCTGGGAAAACTGGACAGCTACATGTAAAAGAATGAAATCAGAAAACTCCTTAACACCTTACACAAAAATAAACTCAAAATGGATTAAAGACCTAAATGTAAGGCCAGACACTATCAAACTATTAGCGGAAAACATAGGCAGAATATGACATAAATCACAACAAGATCCTTTTTGACCCACCTCCTAGAGAAAGGGAAATAAAAACAAAAATAAACAAATGGGACCTAATGAAACTTCAAAGCTTTTGCACAGCTAAGGAAATCATACACAAGATGAAAAAACAACCCTCAGAATGGGAGAAAATATCTGCAAATGAAGCAACTGACAAAGGATTGATCTCCAAAATATACAAGCAGCTCATGCAGCTCAATATCAAAAAAAAAAACAACAACCCAATCCAAAAATGGGCAGAATACCTAAACAAACATTTCTCCAAAGAAGATATACAGATTGCCAACTAACACATGAAAGCATGCTCAACATCACTAATTATTAGAGAAATGCAAATCAAAACTACAATGAGGTATCACCTCACACTGGTCAGAATGGCCATCATCAAAAAGTCTACAAAAAATAAATCCTGGAGAGGGTGTGGAGAAAAGCGAAGCCTCCTACACTGTTGGTGGGAATGTGAATTGGTGCAGCCACTATGGAGAACAGTATGGAGGTTCCTTAAAAAACTAAGAATAGAACTACCATATGACTCAGCAATCCCACTACTGGGCATATACCCTGAGAAAACCATAATTCAAAAAGAGTCATGTACCACAATGTTCATTGCAGCACTATTTCCAATAGCCAGGACATGGAAGCAACCTAAGTGTCCATCGACAGATGAATGGATAAAGAAGATGTGGCACATATATACAGTGGAATATTACTCAGCCATAAAAAGAAGCGAAACTGAGTTATTTATAGTGAGGTGGATGGACCTAGAGTTTGTCATACAGAGTGAAGTCAGAAAGAGAAAAACAAATACCATATGCTAACATATATATATATGGAATCTGGGAAAAAAAATGGTTCTGAAGAACCTAAGGGCAGGACAGGAATAAAGACGCAGACATAGAGAATGGACTTGAGGACACGGGGAGGGGGAAGGGTAAGCTGAGATGAAGTGAGAGAGTAGCACTGACATATATAACTACCAAATGTAAAATAGATAGCTAGTGGGAAGCAGCCGCATAGCACAGGGAGATCAGCTGGGTGCTTTGTGACCACCTAGAGGGGTGGGATACGGAGAGTGAGAGGGAGATTAAAGAGGGAGGAGATATGGGGATATATGTATATGTATAGCTGATTCTGTTTGTTATACAGCAACAACTAACACAACAATGTAAAGCAATTATAGTCCAATAAAGATGTTAAAAAAATAAATAAAACACACAGATATACAGAAAGGTTGAAATTTGTTAGGCAAAGTCTATGAAAAGGTGATATGAACGTTAAGGTTAAAAAGCATTATTAGAAGTAAAGAAGGTAATGACATTGATTTAAGGTTCAATTCACCTGGAAGATATAATGATACTAATTTATATGTACCTGATAGCATTGCCTCACTGACAGAACGATAGGAAGAAATAGACAAAATCCGCTATCAGACTGACATATTTTTACATACTCCCCCAGTAATTGATAGCTCAACCAGACAAATCAGTAAGGAAATAGAATTGAGCAAAGCAATTAACAAGGTTTTTCTAAATGATAAAGGTAGAATATTGTCCCCTACAGAACACATATTCTTCTCAAACATACATGAAATATTTGAGACCTAACCACAAACTAAGCCATAAAGAAAGCATCAATAAATGTCAAAGGATTTGTAACAGTAATGAACTTATTTTGTATGCTCATTTTATGAAACTTTGAAAATATGGGTAAGTCTAGAGAAGAGAATAAAAATCACCTACAGTTCTACCTCTCAGAGAGAATTATTATTCACTTACTGGGTTATTCCCCTCGTCTATATTGTTTTAAATAGAATGAGATCACACTGGATATATATTTTTTTTAAGCTTGTATTTTTCAGTTAACATAATAACCACTTTCCCAAGTTGGTAGCAATTCTTTGTAACCCTTCTGTTGGCTACATAATATTCTATGAATTGGATATACCATAATTTCCTTAACCATTTCCTTACAGTTGAATATTAGGTTGTTTCCAGTTTTCTGAGTTCATAAACAGTCCTGTAATTAAGTTTGTGGTATTTACAAGCACCTTTCATCAAAGGACCTGAAAGTGCTTAAGAGTGATCTAATTTTATTCTCCAGCCAGTGAGATGAGTGAATAGCATTTTCCTTCCTCTTTGCCAGCAATAATCTTCACTTCTAACCAATGTGTTACCTGGAGGCATTTTATTATAGTCAAGGCATTACCCACCCCTTCCTGTTGCTCCCCTGCAGACAGAACTGACTTTCCCACCAGCCCTGACTACCGCAGTTGCTACAGGTGCCTTCTGGCTTAGCGTGAGGCAAACTCAGTTTCAAAGAGCTTGAACATGTTCATCTGTCATCCCTGTGGAAGCCCGCAGCCTCTTCCTCCAACACTGTAACTTGGGCAGAGTGTTCCTTAGAAGGATTTTGCGGTTGATGAAAGCTTGATAATTCAGCTGACATTCATTTCACATGTGTATGTAATTTCTAAGCGCTGGGTATGTTAAATAAATATTTCCCTGTAATTTGTGTTGCAGAGATTTGGGTAATTATTTTTACCCTTCTATTTTTTAATTACAAAATTATTTAACAAATTCTTTTGAAACAGCAAAGGAGGTTGAGAAAAGTCAACATGGTTCATGTAGTTCAGCAAGAGGCAAGATGGGTGATCCAACTGTGCATTTCAGAAGTGAAAATGGGATGCTGTATTGCTTTGGGGAGAACACAACTGCTCTGCTAGCTAGTTAATTATGTTATGAATGGGGCATTAAAAATTGTTCCCTTGCATGTTTGTCATTTGATCTTCTGCCATACAATGACTCACTTTGATTGTCTTCTCACAAAAGCATTAGTTCACTTGTAGGAGAGAAATGTTTTTGCCTCTATCTCTTTCTGCGGTTTGTTCCTTCTTCCTCCAGCCCCAACCTCCGTCCAAACCCCTACCTCTCACTCTCCTGCATTCTTTCTCCCAAATACATAAAGACTCATGAGTGTAGTTAAAGAACAATGGGAGTGGGCAATGTGATGACCATTACGATCTTTACTGTTTCCACTTTCTCAGCTCCCAGCTTCACTTGAGCCACTAACAAACCATCCAGGTTTCCAGATAGAGTGAACTTAGCTGTGAAATGTACCCTCCCAGGAGTAAGCTGGCAAGTTTTAATATCTCATTCCTCAAACACCCTCAGGCATTGCTCTTCTCTCCATGTTGGTGCCCACTTCTCAATGCCCCACTGCCCCACGCCTGGGGGCAGGCAGAAGTACAGCCCCTCTGCTTTGCATTCCCCTGCTCCTCAAGATAACCTGTCTCACTTCCCCCTTAAATAGTAGAGGCTGGTGGTTAATAACCACAGCTAAAATGTGAAATGGAATAGTATGGAAAGTAGTACATAGAGAGTATGCTAAGGCATGCAGAGACCATTACTATCTCCATCAGCAGACAAGAGGATGGGGCAGAGAGAGGCTAAGTGACTTGCCCACAGTCATACAGCTATTTAAGTGATGGAGCTGGATTTGAACCTAGGCTGTGACTCCAAGACCCAAGCAGATTTCACCAATGTGACAAAGGCTGGCAGTAATTTCATTTAACCAACAGACATTTGTTGAGCACCAACTATGTGCTGGGCCATGTTCTACTGCTGGGGAGCCAGAGAGGAGTTTAAAAAGATACCTAGCCTCCAAAAACTTGCAGCCTAGATGAGGAAGCCAACAAGAAAGGATGCAACCCCTGGATAGCAGTGCTGCTGGGGAAGCCTCCAAGGTCCCCTGGGAGGCATGACAAGTGGACACCCTCAGAGGATGAAGACCAAACTCAACCTCCAAACTCCTTATGGCCGCTCTTCTTCTAGCCACTTGTTCAGCGAGATGCCCATGAAAGCTGAGAGATTCTGGTGGTAACTTACCTCCCCTGGCGTCTCCAGCCACCCTGGAGTTTAATTTGCATGGGGATGCTGAACAGCTGCATGAGACCAGGGGGCTGGGCAAAATGGACTCCTTCCACCTGAGCCCTAGCCTCTGAGGGCACCAGAAGGGTGAAGTTTAAACATCAACAGAAGTGGGGTCCCAGGGAGCCACCAGTCCCCGGCGCAGGCAGCCATCGGAAGCACCTGCGCCTCCAGAGCTGCCAGCTGGTGGTGTGCGGCGCCTGCTCTCCTGGGGAGGTGGGGGGTTAGGGCTGGCCTGTCTGGGGGTTCTGCAGATTCCTGGCAAGGCAGGGCGGTCCGTCCAAAAGGCTCAAGGCCCTAAGTGGTTTTCTGCAGCCAGACCTTCTCCCCGTGGTCGCCCGATGCCTGCCGCTGCCTTATCACCTGGGTTCTGCTTCAGCAGCCGGTGCATCGCCATAGAGACCTAAACGCTTGTGGAAAGTTCTGAGGCCCAAGGGACCCTGTATAATTTGCGAAGGACATACGCAGTTCAAGGTTTATAAAAAGAGGAAATGTTTTGCCCTGGCCACGTTTCCTTTTTCATAAATTTTCTGTTAGAGTGCAAGCTCAGAGGATGGATTTTTTCTGGTTAATTGTATGTTCTGATTAAGAGAATTCATTTCTATACCATATGTGATTTCCCAAATTTTCAAGACTCAAAGGGTCATAAAATAACTCACCATTAAAACTATAACAAAGTTTAAAAAAACTGTATCAAATGATACTTTATCTTTCTTTGATAACTAAAAGACATTTGCGGGATCTTTCGATACCACGAAATCATGAACATAAATTACTATTATATTGTAGCTTACCGAAACGATGATAGAATGTTAGGTAGACTACTTTTGCTGCATGTTTTTTAGTAAAGGTAGTATTATCTTAACATTTTCCAAAACATGGGTGTTAGCAAGAAGGTAAGCATGATCTCATCTATAAACATCATATATATAGAGCCATATTTATTAACTGTTACTTGCAGCTGTATTAATATCACTTAATAAAAAAACATATTTATATACTTATGATTTGTATTAATTTTCTATTAGAGTTATAGACTAGTTCCTTTGTAAATTATTTGTTTTTAATGAACTGATGGAATTTGGAATAAGAACTGATACCAACTAGAATTTTTTCCTTCTGCTTCCTACTTGAAACAGCCTTTAAATATATAATAAATCTTCTTTTTCAGATTTAGATGTGCTAATAAATTCCCCTGCAATTTGGTATGTAATGCTCTTTGAAGAAATGATTGGTTTTCTGCTATTTTTATGTATTTGATTCAACCTCAGAAATAGGGTACTTTCTGAGCCCCTAAGACCCCCTACTTGAATTTGCACTCGCCTTTACTGGGACTTCCCATTTTATAATTCTAGTTCCACCTAAGTGAAAATACTCATGCAGAATCTTTAAAAATTCATTTTAAGAGGGTGTGAACAAAAAAAGTGCGTTATTTTAAATTACCTTTAGTCCCAATTCAAAAGTTCTGATAGGTCCAGACAGATTTATTTTGGGTCCTGGACAAGTCTGGGTCTGGTATGTCTTAGAAGTAGCTGGCATAGTTGGCCATCTGAGATTGACCTCAGACCCAGCCTATGCTTGGTTTTTTCTTCCTTTTTACATAGGGTCATGATGGTAAATGGGAAGGAGTAACTTAACCTGTTACCCTTTGATTTTCTTCCCGGTGCCCCTTCACTTGGTAACTGACTGGCCTCTCTGTCCACCAATAGCAGACCACTCCCTTCTCACCCTTACGACAAGTGCCCGACACACACACACTCCACTCAAGGCTCACAGCCTACCTCTCAAGAAGAACCTAGAGTGATTGCTATGAATTGCAATCCCAATGCATCCATTCAGGAACACACAAGCTAAGCCAGAAGGAGTGTGGTGGTAAGAGACGCCAGGTGCACAGACCTTCACTGTACATCAGGATCTCTGATCCCCACCCTTGGTCCCTCAGACTGTCCCTGAGTCCCCAGCTTACTCTTTCCTCTCAGAGTTGCTGGAGATCACTTCCTACTCCACAAAAGCCATGAGTCAACCATCAAGCCCACCATTTGGGCCCCCTCCCTCTCTGGGCCAGAGGATTTGGGTACTGCGTTCAAATCCCAGTTTTGTAACTTCAGGTAACACTTTATACATTCTCTGCCCTGGTTTTCCTTAGTAAAAAGAAAGTAAATAAAACTTCAGTGTGAGTTGTGTGAGTGTGATGTAACTTAACTGGTGCCCATAAACTGCTGTGAGATCTGAAGATGAAAGGGGATGTTACTGCCAAATGCTGGCGTCACGGAGTCTTGGCTCCACTTTTTCTTTTGCACTGAACAGGTGCTTTACTCAAGGGAAAAAAGAACCGTCTCCCTTTCACCAGGCTAGAGAAACCACTTCCTCACTCATTTTCATATTCTCTCAATCACATACTACTTATTCTTTGGTAATATGAATTCTACGAATTCTTTGGTAGCTGAAATTCTCCACGTTCATGAGAACTGTATCTCTCTTCAAAGATGGAGATGTACAAATCATATACAACAACCTAAAAAGTATACAACAGCTTATGTTCTTTGTCTGTCTCTGTTATTTGTAGGAGAATAAATAAACCTCTAACTGAACAATCATCCTGGTATGAATAGTTTTTGCTGGTGCAAGCAGCAATTTAAACTGTCAAAAGCAGAATAATATGTGATCTTACGTTCTCTTTGCAGGAAAAACAAACAATAAGGAAGTATAATTTGTGCTACATATTTACAGAGTCTTAGATGGTAGCTTCCTTTTCCTTTATCATAATGACTAACTCCAGACATCTGTGCTAATCAAATGGCCACTGACCCTATATGACCTAGGCTCATGTCAGAGAAACCAGTGTCACCTCTCTGCAGATGGTCTCCCTGCTCTGATGAGTGATAATACTAATGACTAACGTTTACTGAGTACTTACTATGAGTCAGGCATGGTTCTAAGGCTTTACATGCATTAATTCACTTCTTGGGCATTTTTAAGAGCAGAGAGCTACACTGAGTTACAAAACCTCACAAGAGCCACAGAACTGGTCCAACCTGGCATAGAAAAAGCTCATTGGATAATTGAAGCAGAAACTAATAGAAACAATAGCTGAAATTGTTAGAGAGTTCAAGAGCCCTTGATTTATGGTCCCGTTTGAAATCCACGGTGACCAAGTCTTCACCAGGTGGCACTGGGCACAGACATATTTTATAATAATGTAAGTCAAGGTAACTGATCACTGCTTGAATGGTACTTGATTCCAAGTGTGACCTATTCAATACAGATTCCCAGGCCCCATCTTTAGAGATTCTGATCAAATAGTTGGGGTGTAGCATGCAGGAACATGCATTTTGAAAAGCTCCTCATGTGATCCTAATACAGGTGGTCCTACATTCATACATTGGAAAACCCTGGGTCATGTTATGGGTTTAATAGGTCTTGGAGGCCTGGTCCTTGGGATCCTAAACCCTGTTTCTAGTCCCAGATCACTAGACCTCTCTGGAACTCAGCTTATTCCTCTATGCAATGAGGGGATTGGAACAGATGTTTAATGTACTTTCCATCTTTAAGATCCAATAAAGTATGTGAAACCATAAGTTAGTTTGCAAGGAAAAGTTCTCTCCTGGAGTGACAATAATGCAAGAACAGGCCACCTCAGCTGCTGAGTGACAGTGCTCACCTAGAAAAGAGGGAACCCAACCAACCGCCCTCAACCTACTTCTCCTAGAAAAGTAATAACAATTTAGGCACCCTGAGCAACGCTGCGCCGGGTGTCATGCTCAGTGCCTTGAGAACGTTATTTCCCTTAGTCACATAACCCAAGGAGGTAAGTATTCACTCATTTTGCAGATGAGGACACAGAGACCCAAATCACAAAGCCACAGCAAGAAGGGGCAGGTCCAGGACTCCAGAAGAGATCAGATTCAAAGCCCAGCTTTTACTAACAGTCTGCCTTCTCACTCAGTGGCTTGGGACATGTGCCTTATTCTCAAGGTTTGCCCAGGAATGTTGGTGACCAGGTCTTCATAGAGACAGGATGTTCATAAGTTTTGATAGGTCCGGGTGTCTTAGTTACTTTTAGATAAATTCTTGTTTCTGATTTGACCAAGCCCTCATTTCTTGTCAAGTGATATGTGGTCATTAATTCTAATGCATCCTGTAAAATGATAGAATAACTCTGTTAACAAAAACTCAATCAGAATTCTCAATTAACTAAAAGTTGTTTGTTTTGTTTTGTTTCCTGTTTCTCTTTCCGAGGAGAAGACAACGAAGTATATGAAAATGAACTTATATGAGACACTTAATTTTTTAAAATTCCAGGAGAGTTCCTAGGTTTGTAGAGATACAGATCACTCTCCTTGTTCAGGTAATTTTTGGCTAGTGGACTTCTGATCCCACTGCAGACACCTTTAATGTCCATTCCCTGTGAGCTGAAAAATTTAGCTCCATGAGGGTCTGAGTCTGTCTGTTTTATTCATTACTGTACCACCAGCTCCTAGAACAGTGCCTAGCACAGATGCCCGAGAAATAGTTCCTGAATGACTGAACAAGCTGGACACCACCTCAGAAATTATTCTGTGGATGGCGTTAAAGGCAACCACTTCCAACCAGTTGGGATAGGCTTGCAAGATTGAAGCATTTGGCTATTCCTGTCTACATCTTCCATTTATATCTACAGCCTCTCCATGGTGGGACTTAAAGTTCAAAATGATGGTTGTGAGGATCTGCAAGATTCTTAGTCATTCTATCCAACAAGCATTTAGTGAGCTTCTCTTAGTGTAGAGTTCAATTATAGTCACAGCAGTGATTCTCAAAGGGGACGGAGCCACCCCCTGGTGGACATTTTGGAAACCTGTCAGGTGTTTCTTGGCTGTCACCATGACTGGAGTGGACAGCCAGATGTGGCAGATGTCCTGTAGTTTGCAGGCAAGTCCCACACAACAAACAGTTGCCCTGAGTGCCATGGAACTTTCCACGTTCCCGCTGGACATTCATGTAGATGAAAAGTCTGTTAATAATGATCTGAGCTAAAATCAAACACTGTTTTACATACGAACACAAAAGATCTTGTGTTTGACTGGCTTTTGCATTTTTCAATATTTGTTGAATTTTCCAAAATGCACCTACTGTGAAAATTGAGAGAAATGTGTATTTGCTTTGTTCAGAACTTTATCAAAAGTTCTTCACCATTTTGGAAACGTATATCACCATCAGCAAAGCTGCACGTGGTATCTGAGTTATCAATATAATAAAATCCAAATCAGCCTATGTTTTCAGCTGTCACATCCAATGTGACTATCCATATAAATGTCAGCATGTGTACTTCACTGTACCACTGATGTGGCCATGCCTAAGAATTCGCATGGAGAATTACATACTTAATGGGAATTTACTCAACTTTAATTTCTTCTATATAATATAGTTCGGGCATTATATTTTTTAAACATATGTAGGTAGGTTATATCATCTATAGATCTCATTTCAGAATAGTAAAGTATTGATATTTGCTATGAAGGGGACATCGGGTCTGAAAGGATTGAACACTACTGTCCTCCTTGTTAAGAAAGTGGAGGGACTTCTCTGGTGGCGCAGTGGTTAAGAATCCGCCTGCCAATGCAGGGGACACGGGTTCAAGCTCTGGTCCGGGAAGATCCCAGATGCCATGGAGCAACTAAGCCTGTGCGCCACAACTACTGAGCCTGCGCTCTAGAGCCCACGATCCACAACTACTGAGCCCACGCACCTAGAGCCCGTGCTCTGCAACAAGAAAAGCCACCGCGAGGAGAAGTCTGCACACCGCAACAAAGAGTAGCCCCCGCTCGATGCAACTGGAGAAAGCCTGCGCACAGCAACTAAGACCCAATGCAGCCAAAATATAAATAAATTAATTTTTTAAAAAAGCCCAATGTCTGGCTGATAGCGTGGGCTAAAAGAATGTTAATTCTTTTTCTTATTAACCTCTTAGCTTATATCCTATAACACAAACTCCCTTCTGGGATGTTCCTACTTGTATAGACTTAAGAAATCATTTGTAGCCATTTGCTTAATTCCTGTCTTCCTCGTTGGCCTACAAGCCCCACGAGCAGGGGACCGTATGTATTGTTTCCCTCTGTCCCCCTCGCCTGTCACAGGATGGTGCACAGCACTCGAGAAAAACAGGAACCAACTGAACAGTATTAATACTGTCCTTTAATCAGTGTTCCCCAAACTTGGTTAACCAGGAAACCCTTTTACCATGCAAGAGCAATTATCATCACACAGAACAAGTATTCCTTCAAATATGTTTTGAAAAACACTGATCTACAGGTTAAAATTCAAGTGCCTTATGGGGTCCAGACGGTTCTGGTTTGGTCTCATGCCACTCCCAGTCCATGCTTTTCTGGTTTTTGTTCTTGCTATTCCCTCCCTGCCCTCTATCCTTTATCTGATCTGCTTGTATTCATCCCCCAAGACTTTACCCTACCGTGGCCCTCACCAAATGAGACCGAAAGCATCTGCCCTCTTGTCTTGCATCGCCCTTCAGAATATCTGCTCCTCAAAGACAAGGACGCATCATACTCATCCTTGTCCGCAAACCCTAGCACAATGCCTGCGATACAATACACAACTTAAAAATGGTTGGTGAATAAACAACGAATTTTCTTTCACAATGAAAATTTCACCTCAGGGGTGACATTACATAAAATTACCAAATGAATTATGTCTTTAGGTCTTAAATCTGTGATAACACAGTGAGTCAAGTACAGAATAAGCCCATCAATGAATCAAAAGTGAAAAGAACGAGCCTGAGCTAACCCTCATGTTCTGCGTCATTAATCTACACGTGGGCAGGATGAGGTAGGTGCCTCCCCTGCACAGACGCTTTTATGATTAATGAGGCTGAGACTCTCAAGAGCTAGTGACTATAACTCAGGGTAGATGAAAATAGAGTTGTTCAAGAGCTGAGAATGTCGCAACCATGACTCTGGAGTTACCTCCAGTGGGTCAGGACACAATTCTGAATTTCTATTCTAGGCTTATGAATAGGAGCATGTGATTGGAGAATGGCTCAGATGGACTTAATTTGACACAATAATGATGACTTGAGCTCTTCTGCACACGACTGGCCAAAGTTTCAAAGGTTTTTCAGTGACATTGTTTTTGGATAAATGGCTGTTAATTACTTGATTTTATTATTGCATCACTAACCCTGACTTATCTCTTGAATATCAGATTCCTACATCCAGTTTATTAACACACTCACCAACTTATATATTCCCACACAAATAACTGTGGAATGGAATTGTAACTCTATATGAGACACCAGGTCCAAAGACAAACCCCACAGAATTCCTGCTGGCAAAAAGGTCACAGTCTAACAGGGGAGGAATACAGGTAAGCAAACAAGTATACAATGCTGTGTGACAGGTGGATAATTAAAGCTTGGAAAGAGGTGCTCCCAGAGCAAGGAAGAAGAGGTACCTTAGTACTGCTTTGGGAGTCAGGGCAAGGGAAGGTTTCTGAGAGGGCAATTCCAAGCTGAATCCAGGAGTCTGCCTGATAGACCAGGTGGACAGTTCCCGGCAGAGAGCGTTAGACAGCTCCAAGTGGAGTCCTCCAATTTGGCCTACACAAAATCCATCACATCTTCTCCCACTGGTATAGACATGATATGAGCTCAGCAATCAAGAATCATTCAGTAACATTCCATAAGTAGTTCCTTGAGCACCTCCTGTATCACAGGGCCTGTTCCAGGTCTTCCAATATAACAGTGAGCATAAGAGGGGAGACCCCTGCCTTCCAGGAGCTTTGATTCTAATGAGGAAACAGATAAGAAGCAAAGACCCAAATAAAAGAATTCCAAATATATAGTGTGATGAGGAACAAGAAATGGGGTGAGGATCTAGAAAGAGATGGGAAGAGGACAGGCAACATTGAATAGGAACATGACATTTAAGCTCAATCTGAATGGCAAGGAAAAGCCAACCAGGCTAGGGAGCAGAGCACTGCCGACAGTGGGGCAGCCAGGGCAAAAGCTCCAAGATGGGAAGAGTCTGATCAGCAAAGGGAACAGGAATAGACTAATACCTCTGGCAAGGACACCAACATGGGGAAGCAGCATCTAAGACTCTTGGAAGAGGTAAGCCCAGTGACCCCCGGCCAGGTAGACAGTCCAGCAGAGCAATGCTCTGGGACATCCAGACTGCGGCCAATATTCAGGAGTCAGGATGATAGATCATCCCTGAGGGATGTTTGTCCATGTGAGGTATGGCCGTAACCAACGTGCCAGAAAATCAGACAGAAGGGGATTGCAGGAGTTGAGTAGGACACCAAGGCTCAGCCACTGGACAGGTCCTCAAGCAGCGCTGGAGGGCTGAGACTAAGGAGGGGAAACTGAGGTAGCGTACTGTGTGCTGAAACTCAGGCCACCCAATCACCAGGATTCACTCTCAGCGTCCCTTTGGCAGCAAAGGAGCCTGAGTCCTGGAGAACTCTGAGAGAAGACATACAGGCCAGACCACTAGACCACCGTAAAAGCCAAATCTAGCCAGACCACTGGATCCCAGGCCTAGAAGAAGGAGCCCCACAAGATAGGGGAGGGCACAGGGAAAAGGGAGGTGGTCATCTCTTGGGTGTCATCAGGAATGGCTCAAGAAATGAAGTGGGGAGGGGGGATGTACCTGAGAAGCTGGGAATCATCTCAGCCTGTGAGCTCTATCTAAATTAGTGGCAGCAGCATCACCCCAGCCGTCACCCAAGCTGAAGGCTGAGTCACCTCCTCTCCTTCACCTCCACCTCCGCCTCCACCTACCATCAGTGAGTCACCAGAGTCTACTGCTAACAGCTCCTCTGAACTGTCTGTTGAATCTGTGCCCTGCTCGTATTCACACTGGAACGGCTTTCTATGAGCCGTCTTTCTCTCTCACAGGGCAGGGTGGAAAATGCAAGGGCTGTAGGGTCAGCCTGGGTTTGAGCACTGGCTCCTCTGGTTGCTAGTTGTGTAGTGTGGGGTTAGTTAACTTCTCTGTACCTTAGTTTCCTCACCTGTAGAATGGGAATAGTTACAAACTCCATGGGGTTGTTATTAGGGTTGGGGGAAGAACTCTGTAAAATCAAAAACACTCTCTAAATATAGGGATTTGTAACCAGGGTAAACTTATGTTTCCTTAGGTTTCCATATAGTGTCACAGAAAAAACAAATCCAACCTCCAAAGGTTTAGACAGTAAGTGCAAGCTGTTATTGAAGTAGTCTCTTCATAGTTTTTGTTTCAGCTAGCCAACTTCTGCTCTCCCTCTGTCAGTGCCCCAATTTCCTTGGGGCACCCCCGCCCCTCTTCACTCTCAGTTCTTGTCCTATGTCTCCATCTCCAGAGCTGACACAGGTGACTCAGGCCTGGCCAATCAGAGCACCACATCCCCTTGGTCAGGTGTGTGATTCAGGGTTGGCCATGTAACTGAATTACAGCCAATTAGACATAAAGGACCTTTTTCTGGGGTTAGGACCTGCCATTTCCACCACAGGGATGAGCGTTTGGACAGACTCTCCAGTTCATGTGTACCTACCCCCGGTCACAAGGACGAGTTCAAAGATGAACTCATGGCCCAAGCACAGCAAATGAGCACTTTCTCTGAGGGCAATGTCAGGACGATGGAAGAGAAACGTTCTATTTTCACTCGGGGTTGCTAAGTGGGAGAGTATGGGCCTAGGGCTACTGTCACCCATCTTGCCTACCACATGAAGGGAACCTGCCTATAGAACAGACAAGGACAGACAAAAAGGTAGAGAGAGGGAAATGGCCTGGATGATAATGTTTGAACCCCTAGATCTAGCTCTGCCTGAAGCTAATCCACTGCTGGCTGCATTTTCCTGTTATATGAGTCAATAAATTCACTCTTTTGCTCAAGGTAGATGGAGTTGAGTTTCTGTCATCTGTCTCTGAAAAAAAGAGTCAATTTTTAAGCCATTCAGTAAAAGGAAAAAGTTTCACCAGAATATTAAAGTAAGTATTCCTATTCTCTGCTCTCCTTGATAGAAAACCTGACCCAGTCACGTGGAAACGTGGAAGGATGATGAAGAGAACAGTACACATCAACTCACCCACTTTAAATGCCTAAGGATCTATGAAGGAGCAAATAGGCTAGAAAATCAAATTTTTTCTTTGTGCCAATTATTAGTCATAAATTAAAGCCAATAACTATCTACCAATGTTGGCAAAGTTAAATTACCAGACATCCGTCATTTTGGCAGCAAGGAAACCAGCCTCCCTTTTAAAAGGACGTGTTACACCATGATTATTTCCAGAGCACACAATTAGGTGCCTGGCTTTGCAGCCACATGGAGCAAAAATGATCAGCAACTCCATGGATCACCCCGTCTGGTTCATCCAAGCTGAAATATCTCGGCCACATTTCCCTGCCAAGTTAAAAAGAAGAAAGAAGAAAGCTGAAAAGGAAACCCCATGTCACTATCCTGGACTGGATCCTAAGCACCAAATGCACAGATTTGTTTCCCCTTTTCCAAATTGTGTTTTACATCATGGCCTGTCAGTTCTTACAAACCCTTATATTAATTAGCTTGATTTATTTCCATTTGCTCCTCACAAAGAGAATTATAGAAGCTTGATTTCACAAACCTGGTATGTGCCCTGCTATGCTTCCATTGTCGGGGAAGTAAGTGAAATGGGTAGAGTGAGGGGTCACACGTAAGACAACAGCACAAACTGCCTGGGAAATTTGAGAGAAAACCATATCCTCATGTCCTAACACTTGGTACTGGGTTTCTTTCCATTTTCCCCATGAAGTGTTTTCTGTCCTCTGGGAAGCTGAGGATTTGTGAAGCTTCTTGTCTCAACATGAATTCTGTTATCACAGGAAGCATTTTTAAAATATATTAATGGATTTTCCTGTTTTGCATCTCCATGTGTGTGATCTTCTCTCTACTCAGGCAGAGACATACAACTCTCTGGGGTACCTGGGCACAGAGAAGGGGATAGGATTTTCCCAGCAGGAATGTCAAGAGAAGAAGACTCCATATTCAGTTCCTGACACCCAAATATGTGACTTTGGGGTCTGCAGCAGCACAAGAGATTTTGAAAAGCAGGCTTGGCCAGGAAAAAAGGGTTTCCTACATGTCTTTATGTTCCTTTTTAACAATAAAGAAGCAGATCAGGGACTTCCCTGGTGGTGCAGTGGTTAAGAATCTGCCGGCCAATGCAGGGGACACGGGTCGAGCCCTGGTCCGGGAAGATTCCACACGCCGCAGAGCAACTAAGCCCGTGTACCAAAACTACTGAACCTGTTCTCTAGAGCCCGTGAGCCACAACTACTGAACCCACATGCCACAACTACTGAAGCCCGTGTGCCTAGAGCCTGCGCTCTGCAACAAGAGAAGCCACCACAATGAGAAGCCTGTGCACTGCAACGAAGAGTAGCCCCTGCTCGCCACAACTAGAAAAAGCCCGTGGGCAGCAACGAAGACCCAATGCAGCCAAAAAGAAATAAACAAATGTATTTAAAAAAAAGGAAGCAGCAAATCAGGTGAACTCAGGTCTGGGCAGCTCAGTTTCTTCAAAACCATAAAAAGGATATGTTTTCTTCTCCCCTAGGACATGAGGCTGGCAGTGCGCAATCAAAGGACCTGGGGGGAAGTAACTGTCCCGGCCACCCCAGGCCTGACACACAGTGAGTGCCCCGTGACTGTCTATCCACCTGAATTGGAGAGGCTTTTCCATCCTGGTACCATTAGCATTCTGGGCTAAACTTCTCCTCGCTGAAGTATGAATTCAAGCAATAAGAAGAATCCAAGACAGATAATCCCCCCACAATCTCCCCGCAGCCAACCAGCTCCACACTCCAAATTAGGAAAATGGATCAAATTCATCCCCACTTTGTTTACATATTGTTTATCTGTTTCTGGTTGATTTTGCTGCAGCTGTGTCCCAAACTCAATGCTATTATATGCTGAAAATATAAACTCAGTTTCTTTTCCAGAGCCATATCTATGACATTGAAAATGAGGCCAGAAGGTCACTGAGTTGTTTCTCAGCATTGAAAGTGGGTGGAGCACGGACCACATGAGTCCTGCAGGCCCAGTCACCCCAGCAGTCAAGACCCCAGCGGCACCAAGCAGCCTGAACTCACCCAGCTCCTCCACAGTGAGCTCACCTCTCTAGAAGTTCTGCTGGATGCACAAGAAACATCAATAACATCAATCCTTTAAAACTGAGGCACTTTCCTAGATGGAGGGGGCAGGAATCTCATAATAATAAGATAATTGTCTAGATGAAAAGATCCACATATTAGGAAAATGGATCAAATCAACTTACAATAAATTGTAAGACCAGTGTCATTCATTCAAAAAATATTTGTTGAGTACCTACCATGTACCAGATGCCAGGAAAAAATGTACAGGGCCAATTTGCTAACTACCCACTCCACCCGATCCCCAGGCAGAGCCCCTGCGCTACGGAGGGGCTGCTCAGGCTAGATGTGGCACACCTCTAGGCGGTGCCATTCATACCAGCTACTGTGTGAATGGGGTCCCTGGGAGTTTACCACTCTGCCAGAGGCATTCATATTCCAATCAGTGACAGAGCTGTAAAGGAATAACTACGTGTGACAGGTGCAGGAATAAAGGTAGGGGCGAGGGGCCATGGGAACCTGGTCAAGTAATGAGGTGGCTCTATCCACCTAACTTTGGTAGGACTACATTTCACTTAAATGGTTGAAAATGTAGCATCCTTATTGAGATATGTTGCAAATGTAAACTATATCATATTTCAAAGACAATATGAAAAGAGTGTAAAATATCTCATGAATAGTTTTCTGAATTGGTTACATGGTGAAATGATAATATTTTGAATATATTAGGTTAAATAAAATACTTTAAAAATTTCACCTATCTCTTTTTTACTTTTTATAATGTGACTACTAGAAAAATTTGAATTACATATAGAGCTCACTTTTGGATAGTGCTTGGCTAGATGATCTCAATTACATCTTCTAACAATAAATCCTATTGTTCTAGGTAGTTATTGTGAAAGTTCAGCTCTGAGGGGCTTTGAGCATGAATTTTAAAGTAGAGAGTGTGAATTATAAGGCCACTTGATAGCTGTGTGATTTTGGACAAGTTATTTAACCTCATTGGGCCTCAGTTTCCTCATCTGAGGAACAGAGATAAACACATCTACCTCACAGAGTTGATGAAAGGGTTAAATGAAATAGTCTGTGCAAGGTGCCAGGCAAAGAGCCTGTGACCATGTTGAAATAAATTCTCTCTGATCTTCTTGTCTCTTTGATTGTAACTTTTAATACCCATGAGGACCAAAAGAGGAAACCGGGACATGAGAATTTTAGCACAAGCACCAGTCTTATTAAGAGCCAAAGTAAGCAGAGGTCTAGGCGGTCATGGGAAACATGTAGCTTTGTTACCATGAATCAGCCATGTTCAGGTCTGATCCTTGATGTGATCCACTGGCCCACTTTCTAGCCAGACATGCTCATGTCTTATTTTTCCCTTCCCCTTCTGCCCTCACAGTCTTTCTAATTCGTTATATTCCAGGCTTTTGAAGCTTCCTGCTATCAGGAAGTAGATATGTTGGAAGACATAATTCAGACTGTTTGGGAAAGAAGACATGTCCCCCTCCCTTCCTGGCTATCGCTGTGGACCATGGACGTTTCTAGGACGCAGGTGAGAAAAAACACTTTGTAGCAGGTGTCAA
This sequence comes from Stenella coeruleoalba, assembly GCF_951394435.1. Lineage (NCBI taxonomy): Eukaryota > Metazoa > Chordata > Mammalia > Artiodactyla > Delphinidae > Stenella > Stenella coeruleoalba. The sequence goes on from NC_137150.1 coordinate 57,338,342, forward strand.
TATTGTCTTACTTGGTATGGGCTCCTTATAGCCACCCCATCACCCTAACTCCCAAGAAAGGTCCCCAGACAGGATGATGAAACATAAAAAGGGCAAGGTCTATAGAAAACTTGCTTGAGGAAATGGGGCAATCCCAAGTGTCAAGGATAACAGATGTATGGCATACAATAGTTTTATTTGATCAATATTTATTCATCACAAGTTTTAGTTTGATTATTGATTATTCATACTGATGAGGAGAATAAGCTCTGGGGTCGGAAAAAACCTGGATTTGAATGTTAGTCCTGATACCATTGTGTATTACTGGAAATTTTTCTAACTTCTCTGAGTCAATTTCCTGGTTTCCTCTTTTGGTCCTCATGGGTATTAAAAATTACAATCAAAGAGACAAGAAGATCAGAGAGAATTTATTTCAACATGGTCACAGGCTCTTTGCCTGGCACCTTGCACAGACTATTTCATTTAATGCTTTCATCAACTCTGTGAGGTAGGTGTGTTTATCTCTGTTCCTCAGATGAGGAAACTGAGGCCCAATGAGGTTAAATAACTTGTCCAAAATCACACAGCTATCAAGTGGCCTTATAATTCACACTCTCTACTTTAAAATTCATGCTCAAAGCCCCTCAGAGCTGAACTTTCACAATAACTACCTAGAACAATAGGCTTTATTGTCGGAAGATGTAATTGAGATCATCTAGCCAAGCACTATCCAAAAGTAAGCTTTATATGTAATTCAAATTTTTCTAGTAGTCACATTATAAAAAGTAAAAAAGAGACAGGTGAAATTTTTAAAGTAAGATATTTTATTTAACCTAATATATTCAAAATATTATCATTTCAGCATGTAACCAATTCAGAAAACTATTCATGAGATATTTTATACTCTTCTTCATATTGCCTTTGATATATGGTATAGTTTACACTTACAACATATCCCAATAAGGCTGCTACATTTTCAACCATTTAAGTGAAATGTAGTCCTACCAAAGTTATAATGTTGTGTTTAAGAGAAAAATATTTTACACTGCTCCCGTTTTTAAATTTAAATTCAAATTCATTTAAATTAAATTAAAATGTTGGCTCTTCATCAATTGCATTAGCGACATTTCAAGTGCTCAATAGCCCCATGTGGCTGGCAGCTACTGTTTTTGGACAATGTAGATCTAGCCCAATCCCCCTAGACTTACAGACAAAGAAACAAGCTCAGAAAGGGTTAAGTGACTTGTTCAGGGTTATTGCCAGTTAGTAGTTGAGCCAGAATGAACCCCAGCTTCTCAACACTGACCTTTCTACCACACCAAGGTAGTGAGGCACTGTTGAACTGATGGGCTGCTGTAGGTGATTTGCTGGCATTTTGGGGGTCATCCCTCAAACTAACACATGTCCATCCCAGCTCTCTCCCTTCTTGGACAAGTTCACCATGGTGACTCCTGCTTCTTCACCATGATTCACTCTGTAAACATCAGCCACTGAGTGCCCCAAAGCCAGGTCCCACACAGCCCTATTTGTAAAGAAGGCTAGAAGTATGAATAAAGATTTAAAATAAAAACAAAAAAACAATATGACAGTGACTCAAAGTTAGTCATTTTTACACTATTTCTTTTCAGGGACAATTTAATATTTACATGCCAAGAATCTTTAAGTATACCTCATTCTTCAACAGGAAGAATATGGTAAATTTCCCTTGTTAACATTATTTTATGGGTAGAAAAATGAGATACTAAGAAGTTGGGCCATTTACCTAAGATTATATAAGGATTCTGAAGCAGACTTCAGGTTGGGACACTTTCTATTCCTGTTCTGGGTCTATCTCTCTAAGTCATAACACTTCTCTTAAACTACTTGCATTTTCCAAACAAGGGATGAGGTCTGAATTTAAAAGAGAAAAGATTGATGTGTAATAGCCCAATAACTGAGATTTTATCATCCAAACAAAAATCGAGGTAAAACTAATATATTTAATCCAAGATACCATAGATGTTAACAATAAGGTAATACACAAATAATACAAAGGGCAACAGACACAGCACTGTGTATAGAGACTAATTTTTCATGCTGATTTGTGAGGAGTCCTTAGCAATATGACACTCATCAGGAGCAATGCTGTGGAGGTTTAGGTAGGCCCAAAATTGATTTATGTTTTACCTCAGGTCTTATATCTCATTTTTATGGGCAAAGGTAGAACCATATATTGCTCTTAACTGACTGTAGCTATGGAATCCTAAGCCTTGAATTATGCATGTAATGGCCCAGAGAGAATCATCATTCCCCAGAAAGTAGATATGCTGATAGAAAGCTGGAGTTTTCTGATCCTGCTGAATCGGGGAACTCATACAGTGAATCTTGGAGAAAATAAGGGAATAAAAAATAGGGGGGAAGGAGGTATACCATAAAGATGCCCTGGAAAAAAATAAAACCAGAAAAGGAATGCAACTTTTTTCTCTTCCAGGTTTTGGTTTTAAGATGGTGTTGTTCCTCTGCTGACATGTGACAAATAAAAATCTGCCTATTGGAAGCACCCACATAGTGTATTCATTTGGCTCTCCTTCTGCTACAGGTTAGGCCTTCCAATATCCAAAGACAGCAATTTTGCCAGCTCCCCAAAGACTTCTCCTTCTCAAGTTAGTCATCCTTAATGCCCTCAACTCTTCTTCACAGGATTTATTCATGCAACATGACCAAGTCCTATCCCAGGTGACATGCACTAAGAACACCAAGACAAATATGCTGCTGCCCAACCCACACACATCCTGATTCAGAGCTTATTTCCAACAAGCAAAAATGCTGCAAAGAATGTATTGATTTTCAATGAATTAAATTCTAATTCCAAGGCTTCCCTGGTGGCGCAGTGGTTGAGAGTCTGCCTGCCGATGCAGGGGTCACGGGTTCGTGCCCCAGTCCAGGAAGATCGCACATGCCGCGGAGCAGCTGGGCTCGTGAGCCATGGCCGCTGAGCCTGCGAATCCGGAGCCTGCACGTCCGGAGCCTGTGCTCCGCGACGGGAGAGGCCACAGCAGTGAGAGGCTCGTGTACCGCAAAAAAAAAAAAAAAAAAAAAAAAAAAAAAAAATCTAATTCCAGGTAAACTGTGTTGAAACAACATTTACTCTTTGCATACTTATTTGAGAACCTTCTGTGTACAGAGCCTATATTAGGCATTTCTAAGTCAGAAGATCCTTAAGAAATAAAAGAGGAGAAAAAGTTTTTGCCCTCAAAAACTAAGACCTTACCTTTAAGTTTACCGGTTGTGTTTTATGACTATTCTCATGCTCGTTACTTATTTATATGCATTATCTTTCTAAGGGCAGAAATTTTGCATCTTTTTCCCTGTAAAGTCATAAATATAGTCAAACTAAAGTACTGAGTGTGTATGCCTGCATGTGTTCACATAATAATAAGCATCATCTTTGTTTCCTTCTGTTACTAGGCTATCAGCTTTCAACATCCATCACCTATTCATCCATTTATTCAATGGATATTTGAGGGCCTGCCATGTAACAGGCACTGCTCTAGCCTCCAGAAAAAACAATGGTGAATACAAGAGACCCAAAACTCTGCCCCTGTAGAGCTTAGCAAAAGTAATAATTACATTTTTTATTTAAGAAAAGATGCCTTGCAAAATTACAACCAGCTCAAGTATTATTTAAAAAAAATTCTCAATAAGTTAATCCTTTGGGTAGAAAAAATGTTCAAATGTAGAAACTATCAGTCATTATATTGCAGGGACAGTTCATCAGCTCTCTTAAAATTACGTTTAGAGGGCAGACAGCAGAAGCAAGAAAAACTACAATCATGCAGCCTGTGGAACAAAAACCATATTCACAGATAGACAAGATGAAAAGGCAGAGGGCTATGTACCAGATGAAGGAACAAGATAAAACCCCAGAAAAACAACTAAATGAAGTGGAGATAGGAAACCTTCCAGAAAAAGAATTCAGAATAATGATAGTGAAGATGATCCAGGACCTCGGAAAAAGAATGGAGGCAAAGATTGAGAAGATGCAAGAAATGTCTAACAAGGATCTAGAAAAATTAAAGAACAAACAAACAGAGATGAACAACACAATAACTGAAATGAAAAATACACTAGAAGTAATTAATAGGAGAATAACTGAGGCAGAAGAACAGATAAGTGACCTGGAAGACAGAAAGGTGTAATTCACTGTTGTGGAACAGAATAAACAAAAAAAGAATGAAAAGAAAAGAGGACAGCCTAAGAGACCTCCGGGACAACATTAAACACAACAACATTCGCATTACAGGGGTCCCAGAAGGAGAAGAGAGGGAGAAAGAACCCGAGAAAATATTTGAAGAGATTATAGTTGAAAACTTCCCTAACATGGGAAAGGAAATAGCCACCCAAGTCCAGGAAGTGCAGAGAGTCCCATACAGGATAAACACAGGGGAAACACGCTGAGACACATAGTAATCAAATTGGCAAAACTTAAAGACAAAGAAAAATTATTGAAAGGAGCAAGGGAAAAATGACAAATAACATACAAGGGAACTCCCATAAGGTTAACAGCTGATTTCTCAGCAGAAACTCTACAAGCCAGAAGGGAGTGGCATGATATACTTAGTGATGAAAGGGAAGACTCTACAGCCAAGATTACTCTACCTGGGAAGGATCTCATTCAGATTCGATGGAGAAATCAAAAGCTTTACAGACAAGCAAAAGTTAAGAGAATTCAGCACCACCAAACTAGTTCTACAACAAATGCTAAAGGAACTTCTCTAAGTGGGAAACACAAGAGAAGAAAAGGACCTACAAAAACAAACCCAAGAGATATCATCTCACACCAGTCAGAATGGCCATCATCAAAAAATCTAGAAACAATAAATGCTGGAGAGGGTGTGGAGAAAAGGGAACACTCTTGCACTGCTGGTGGGAATGTGAATTGGTTCAGCCACTATGGAGAACAGTATGGAGGTTCCTTAAAAAACTACAAATAGAACTACCATATGACCCAGCAATCCCACTACTGGGCATATACCCTGAGAAAACCAAAATTCAAAAAGAGTCATGTACCAAAATGTTCATTGCAGCTCTATTTACAATAGCCCAGAGATGGAAACAACCTAAGTGCCCATCATCGGATGAATGGATAAAGAAGATGTGGCACATATATACAATGGAATATTACTCAGCCATAAAAAGAAACGAAATTGAGCTATTTGTAATGAGGTGGATAGACCTAGAGTCTGTCATACAGAGTGAAGTAAGTCAGAAAGAAAAAGACAAGTACCGTATGCTAACACATATATATGAAATTTAAGGGAAAAAAATGTCATGAAGAACCTAGGGGTAAGGCAGGAATAAAGACGCAGACCTCCTAGAGAACGGACTTGAGGTTATGGGGAGGGGGAAGGGTGAGCTGTGACAGGGCGAGAGAGAGTCATGGGCATATACACACTAACAAATGTAGTAAGGTAGATAGCTAGTGGGAAGCAGCCGCATGGTACAGGGATTTTGGCTCGGTGCTTTGTGACAGCCTGGAGGGGTGGGATAGGGAGGGTGGGAGGGAGGGAGACGCAAGAGGGAAGACATATGGGAACATATGTTTATGTATGACTGAGTCACTTTGTTATAAAGCAGAAACTAACACACCATTGTAAAGCAATTATACCCCAATAAAGATGTTAAAAAAAAAAAAAGAAAAAAAGAGTCCTTTACATTTATATAAATGTTAGAAGTAGCTTATCAATTTCTGCAAATATCCTCCTGGGATTTTGATTAGGATGTGTTGAATCTATACATCAATTATTTATTAATAACATTGAGTCTTCTAATTCATCAGCATAGAATATATATATATCCTCATTGATTTAGATCATCAAAGACTTTTCTTAGCAATGTTTTATAATTTTCAGTGTATTTTTCTTGAATATTATTTATTATATTCATCTGTAAGTATCTCAATTTTGTTGCTATTATGAATTACATTACTGTTTTAAATTCTATTTCCAACCATTCACTGCCCCTATGTAGAATTTCAATTTATTTTGTATTTTTGCCTTTTATCTTGCAACCTTGCTAAGGTCACTTACTATTTCTGGTAACTTTTTACAGATAATGGGATTTTTCATGTAGACTGCAAATAAAGACACTTTTACCACTTGCTTTCCAAAAAAAAAAAAAAACAAACCCAAAACAATTAAGAAAATGGTAACAGGAACATACATATCGATAATTACCTTAAACATGAATGGATTAAATGCTCCAACCAAAAGACACAGGCTCACTGAATGGACACAAAAACAAGACACATACATATGCTGTCTACAAGAGACCCACTTCAGACCTAGGGACACATTCAGACTGAAAGTGAGGGGATGGAAAAACATATTCCATGCAAATGAAAATCTAAAGAAAGCTGGATTAGCAATACCCATATCAGATAAAATAGACTTTAAAATAAAGAATGTTACAAGAGACAAGAAAGGACACTACATAATGATCAAGGAATCATTCCAAGAAGAAGATATACCAATTATAAATATATATGCACCCAACACAGGAGCACCTCAATACATAAGGCAACTGCTAACAGCTATAAAAGAGGAAACTGACAGTAACACAATAATAGTGGGGGACTTTAACACTTCACTTACACCAATGGACAGATCATCCAAACAGAAAATTAATAAGGAAACACACGCTTTAAATTACACAATAGGCCAGATAGATTTAATTGATATTTATAGGGCATTCCATCCCTAAACAGCAGATTACACTTTCTTCTCAAGTGCACATGGAACATTCTCCAGGATAGATCACATCTTGGGTCACAAATCAAGCTTCAGTAAATTTAAGAAAACTGAAATCATAACAAGCATCTTTTCGGACCACAATGCTATAAGATTAGAAATCAATTACAGGGAAAAAAACATAAAATAACACAAACACATGGAGGCTAAACAAGACGTTACTAAATAACCAAGAGATCACTGAAGAAATCAAAGAGGAAATTAAAAAATACCTAGAGACAAATGATAATAAAAACATGACGATCCAAACCTATGGGATGCAGCAAAAGCAGTTCTAAGAGGGAAGTTTACAGCTATACAAGCCTACCTCAAGAAACAAGAAAAATGTCAAATAAACAATCTAACCTTACACTTAAAGGAACTAGAGAAAGAAGAATAAACAAAACCCAAAGTTAGCAGAAGGAAAGAAATCATAAAGATCAGGGCAGAAATAAATGAAATAGAAACAAAGAAAACAATAACAAAGATAAATAAAACTAAAAGCTGGTTCTTTGAGAAGATAAACAAAATTGATAAACCTTTAGCCAGACTCATCAAGAAAAAGAGGGAGAGGACTCAAATCAATAAAATTAGAAATGAAAGAGGAGAAGTTACAACAGACACCGCAGAAATACAAAGCATCGTAAGAGACTACTACAAGCAACTCTATGCCAATAAAATTGACAACCTGGAAGAAATGGACAAATTCGTAGAAAGGTATAACCTTCCAAGACTGAACCAGGAAGAAATAGAAAATATGAACAGATGAATCACAAGTAATGATATTGAACCTGTGATTAAAACTCTTCCAACAAACAAAAGCCCAGGACCAGATGGCTTCACAGATGAATTCTATCAAACACTTAGAGAAGAACTAACACCCATCCTTCTCAAACTCTTCCAAAAAATCACAGAGGAAGGAACACTCCCAAACACATTCTATGAGGCCACCATAACCCTGATACCAAAACCAGACAAAGATACTACAAAAAAAGAAAATTAAAGACCAATATCACTGATGAATATAGATGCAAAAATCCTCAACAAAATACAAGCAAACAGAATCCAACAAAACATTAAAAGGATCATACACCATGATCAAGTGGGATTTATTCCAGGGATGCAAGGATTCTTCAATATATGCAAATCAAACAATGTGATACACCATATTAACAAATTGAAGAATAAAAACCATATGATCATCTCAATAGATGCAGAAAAAGCTTTTGACACAATTGAACACCGATTTATGATTAAAAACTCTCCAGAAAGTGGGCATAGAGGGAACCTACCTCAACCTAATAAAGGCCATATATGACAAACCCAGAGCAAACATCATTCTCAATGGTGAAAAACTGAAAGCATTTCCTCTAAGATCAGGAACAAGACAAGCATGTCCACTCTCACCACTATTACTCAACATAGTTTTGGAAGTCCTAGCCACGGCAGTCAGAGAAGAAAGAGAAATAAAAGGAATACAAATTGGAAAAGAAGAAGTTAAAACTGTCACTGTTTGCAGATGACATGATACTATAAACAGAGAATCGTAAAGATGCCACCAGAAAACTACTAGAGCTAATCAATAAATTTGGTAAAGTAGCAGGATACAAAATTAATGCACAGAAATCTCTTGTATTCCTATACACTAATCATGAAAAATCTGAAAGAGAAATTAAGGAAACACTCTCATTTACCATTGCAACAAAAGGAATGAAATACCTAGGAATAAACCTACCTAGGGAGACAAAAGACCTGTATGCAGAAAACTATAAGACACTGTTGAAAGAAATTAAAGATGATACCAACAGATGGAGAGATATACCATGTTCTTAGATTGGAAGAATCAATATTGTGAAAATGACTCTACTACCCAAAGCAATCTACAGATTCAATGCAATCCCTATCAAATTACCTATGGCAGTTTTTACAGAACTAGAACAAAATAATCTTAAAATTTGTGTGGAGACACAAAAGACCCCGAATAGCCAAAGCAGTCTTGAGGGAAAAAACGGAGCTGGAGGAATCAGACTCCCTGACTTCAGACTATACTACAAAGCTACAGTAATCAAGACAATATGGTACTGGCACAAAAACAGACATATAGATCAATAAAACAGGATAGAAAGCCCAGAGATAAACCCACACACCTATGGTCAACTAATCCATGACAAAGGAGGCAAGGATATACAATGGAGAAAAGACAGTCTCTTCAATAAGTGGTGCTGGGAAAACTGGACAGCTACATGTAAAAGAATGAAACTAGAACACTCCTTAACACCATACACAAAAATAAACTCAAAATGGATTAGAGACCTAAAGGTAAGACCAGACACCATAAAACTCTTAGAGGAAAACACAGGAAGAACACTCTTTGACATAAATCACAGCAAGATCTTTTTTGATCCACCTCCTAAAGTAATGGAAATAAAAACAAAAATAAACAAATGGGACCTAATGAAACTTAAAAGCTTTTGCAAAGCAAAGGAAACTACAAAGAAGATGAAAAGACAACCTTCAGAAAAAGCAAAGGAAACTACAAAGAAGACAAAAAGACAACCTTCAGAATGGGAAAAAATATTTGCAAATGAATCGATGGGCAAAGGATTAATCTCCAAAATATATAAACAGGTCATGTGGCTCAATATTAAAAAAACAAACAACCCAATCAAAAAATGGACAGAAGACCTAAACAGACATTTCTCTAAAGAGGACATACAGATGGCCAAGAAGCACATGAAAACCTGTTCAACATCACTAATTATTAGAGAACTGCAAATCAAAACTACAATGAGCTATCACCTCACACCAGTTAGAATGGGCATCATCAGAAAATCTACAAACAACAAATGCTGGAGAGGGTGTGGAGAAAAGGGAATCCTCTTGCACTGTTGGTGGGAATGTAAATTGATACAGCCACTATGGAGAAAAGTATGGAGGTTCCTTAAAAAACTAAAAATAGAATTACCATATGACCCAGCAATTCCACTACTGGACATATACTCAGAAAAAACCATAATTCAAAAAGACACATGTACCCCAATGTTCATTGCAGCACCATTTTCAATAGCCAGGTCATGGAAGCAACCTAAATGCCCATCGACAGATGAATGGATAAAGAAGATGTGGTACATATATACAATGGAATATTACTCATCCATAACAAGTAACGAAACTGGGTCATTTGTAGAGACGTGGATGAATCTAGAGACCATCATACAGAGTGAAGTAAGTCAGAAAGAGAAAAACAAATATCGCATATTAACGCATATATGTGGAACCTAGAAAAATGGTACAGATGAACCGGTTTGCAGGGCAGAATTAAGACACAGATGTAGAGAACAAATGTATGGACACCAAGGGGGGAAAGCAGCGGCAGGTGGTGGTGGTGGTGTGATGAATTGGGAGATTGGGATTGACATGTATATACTGATATGTATAAAATGTATGACTAATAAGAACCGGCTGTATAAAAAAATAAAATTAAATTTTAAAAAAATTATGTTTAAAGACATGCAGAAATGCTCCAGCAGCTTATTTATCAGAAGTTGCAAGTAACTTTCTCCTACTTTCTTCACTTTATCTTTATTTAAGGGTAGTGAAGACACATTCCTCTAGAGGATTGTTTCAGAGAATCCCCTTCTTATTTATCTCATTTCCAAGTAAACATTAGTTTCCAGATGAACTAATGGGTCTAACGGGAATTTAAAGGTCTTCAAAGCACTGATTAAAGGGGACTGACCCATTCAGGGGATTGACCAGACCATGTTCTGCTCTCCACTTCTAGGTAATGATTAACTGGAGACCTTCCCCAACCAATGGACATCCTTTGATGTCCTCTATTAAGTGATCTCCTGCTTGCGGTGGGGGGTAGGGTGTATTCCTTTGCTTTCCCTTGATGGCGCTTACTCAAATCTTACCAAGCATCTCTTGCCCAGACTCCAGGGCAGAAAACTCACGAACTGCCTGGAGGTAACATCTGAAAAGAAGAACTGACTCAATAATCCTCCTGCGTATGCACGCACGCGTGCACGCACACACACACACACACACACACACACACACACACACACACTAACTTAAACTCCATTTGGCAGTTTTCTAAAAGGTGGGATATGACCACATAACTCCACTCTTTATCAACCTCCACCTATATTACTCATGAAAGGAAAGACAAACCAAATCTATTGAGAAAAAGGCACACAATTCAATTAAAAAAGAAAAAAAGACTTAAGTAGCTGCTTCACAAAACAGGAAATCCTAATTGCCAATGAAAAAGTACTAAATCTCTTTAGTCATCATGAAAGTGCAAATTTCAACCACAAGGTTATATACTATACTGGTACTGAAACAGAAAGCAAAGAAGGAAAGGAGGGAGGGAGGGAGGGAGGGAGGGAGGGAGGATGAAGGAAAGGAAAGGAAAGGAAAAGAAAAGAAAAAAAGGAGAAAGAAAATACCAAATGTTGGTAGAGATGCAGAACAACTGGAATGCTCATACACTGTTCGTGAGGTTGTAAATCAGTATAACCACTTTGGAAAACAACTTGATAGTATCTAGTAAAGTTGAAGATATACATACCCAGTGATGTAGCAATTATATTCCTGGGCATATATCCTAGAGAAATGTGTATACATACAAACCAGAATATGTATATGAAAATGTCCATAGGAAGCAATCTATTTTCAATAGAATGGATAAAAATATAGAGTATATTCATACAGGAATATCACTCAACAACAAAATTAATGAATTTCAACTACATGCAATAATATGAGTGACTTACAACGTAATGGTGAGTAAAAAAGAAAAAAGCAAGATACAAAAGAATATATACAGTCTGATTTATATAAAGTTCTAAAACAGGCAAACACAACACAACATTGTTTAAAGATACTGCACACATATATGGTATAGCTATAACGAAAAGCAAGAAAACAAAAAGAAAAGTAAAAGAAAGGTAACAGTTACCTTTTGGGAGAGGAGAGAAGTTGGGATCAGAAATTGATACATGGATTGGGATGAAGTGCTCATGACATTTAATTTCTTAACCTTAGTACCAGTTACATGGGTGTTTGCTTTATAGTAAATATTTGTTAAACTGTGCCAATAAGTTGATGCATATTTCTGAAAAAATTGCAATCTTTTACAATAATACTGTTTTAGGGACTTTCCTGGTGATGCAGTGGTTAAGAATCCACCTGCCAATGCAGGGGACACGGGTCCAAGCCCTGGTCCGGGAAGATCCCACATACTGTGGAGCAACTAAGTCCGTGTGTCACAACTACTGAGCCTGCGCTCTAGAGCCCGCAAGCCACAACTACTGAAGACTGTGCCCCTAGAGCCCATGCTCTGCAACAAGAGAAGCCACCGAAATGAGAAGCCTGCGCACCTCAACGAAGGGTAACGCCTGCTCGCCGTAACTAGAGAAAGCCTGCGCACAGCGACGAAGACCCAATGGAGCCCAAAATAAATAAATTTATAAAAAACATAAAAATAAAAAAAATTAAAATAAAACTGTTTTAAAAGGTTGGGAGGAGTGGCAAGCTAAATAACACCACTGATCGTCTCCCTCAACCTCCTACCCAGATTGTTTATTTATTTTGATGTTTATTACTTAGAATACCATTTCTTATCTGGGGAGCGCTGTCTTTGACAAGAAATAAGAACTTTAGAGGTGATTTTTATCCAATAGATTTCCTATACATTTAGAGGAAAGCAGAAAGAAAGAGAGCTTAGCAGAATTAAAAAAAGAATTAATTCTATTATTGTGCAGCCTAAACAGTCTAATGCTCATTTCACTGCAAAGTCTACGACGTAATACATACCTATGTTCTCTGAGTCTCCAACACTGGCCGTAAGGGAAGATAAGTAACTGCCTTACCTCACCTAGGTGGGGAGCGGACACATGCAAGTAAGGCATCCAGAGCATGTACAGCTTCATTCAAATCTTGTCTGAAAATAAAATGACTTCACAAAAAAAGGAAACTATGTAGAAAAAAAAGACACAAAATGTCTTTGTCACTGTCAAAAAATGTATTACTCATTTATATCAGGGACTCAAATAAACCATCACTCACTCATTCATTTGTTCGTTCATTCATTTAATAACATTTATTGAGCCTCTGCTACTGTTAGGCATTGTGGGAACTGAGTTAGACAAGGTTTCTGTTCTGAAAGGGTTTATAATTGAGTACAGAGGAGAACATCTGCACACACTTCTCTTAGCTCTCAACTGTTGAAACTTAACCAAGTGCCAAACACTAAATGCCAAATCATTATTATCTCATTTAATCCTCATATCAATCCTTTCATGAGTATTGCAGATGTGGAAACAGACACAGAGAAATTAATAAATTTACCCCAGGGAAAACACCCTGTAGGCTAGAATCTGGGCTTGTCTATCCGACCCCAAAGCTCATGCACTACACAGGGTATACTGCTTCTCCATACAGAACACAAGAGAGAAGAAGCTAAATGCTGTAACATACAAACCAGATATTGAAGGATATTTGCTTCCTCAGTGCTGAAATTTGTTACTACAGCATGTATTACTTAAGTAATTTTTAATGAAAAAAAATTGTAAAGCTTTGGGACATTGGTCCAACTTCAGTTTTGATTATCTTAACATGAAACATAATTTTCCAAAATCTTAATTTAGGAACATTTAGAGTGGGGAGATAAATTCAACTGAAACAATTCTTGAATCATCAAGTTTTTGTAAAAGGTAAAATTTGGGATGCTACGATTGCACACTCTCACCAAGAGATTATCACACTAAGTGAAGTAAGTCAAACAGAGAAAGACTAATACCATATGATATCACTTATACATGGAATCTAGAAAAATGATACAAGTGAACTTATTTACAAAACAGAAACAGACTCACAGAGGTAAAAAACAAATAAATGGTTACCAAAGAGGCAAACAGGGGCAGAAAGGGGGATAAATGAGGAGTTTGGGATTAGCAGATACAAACTACTATATATAACATAGAGAAACGACAAGATCCTACTGTATATAGCACAGGGAACTATACTCGATATCTTGTAATAACCTACAATGAAAAAGAATATGAAAAAGAATGCATGTATATTTATGTATAACTGAATCACTTTGCTGTACACCAGAAACTAATACATTGTAAATTAACTATACTTCAATTTTTAAAAAACTGCACACTTGACATACTTCAAATTTTCTTTCTGATTCCTGAGTAGGGTTTTGTATTCCTGCTTCCCCTGTTGGAGTTCTAATTTTAAAACTAACACTTGTGATTAAGGACAAATAATTAGGTCCCTCTTTTGCTTTATTACCACCACCTGCAAAGTGCCCTTGAAGCCTGCGTGAAGGAAAAGGAGGAGATTCTAGGCCGCGCAATGCAAGGGGCAGTCCTACTGCTCCTCTCTCTGGTCCGGGAGGGACCGGCAGCCTCCTCCCACCAGGCGCAAGTGGCACAGCCTGAGGCTGGCAGCTGACAGTGTGGGAGGACTCACGGCCTAGAAACGGTCTCTGTGGGCCTGCTGTCCCACTCACTACAAAAACGGAGAGCTTGTACAGCTGACATCTAGAATCTTGTCCATTCACCCCCAGCTTTCTCTCGCCGTGTCTCATTGGTCCAGCCTGACCTTGATGGTCAGATTCTAGAAGCACACTATCCAACATACGAACATTCCCACAAACAGCTTAAGCAAAACAAAAGCCACAAGCGTTCATGGGGCTTCCCTGGTGGCGCAGTGGTTGAGAGTCCGCCTGCTGATGCAGGGGACGCGGGTTCGTGCCCCGGTCTGGGAAGATCCCACATGCCGCAGAGCAGCTGGGCCCGTGAGCCATGGCCGCTAAACCTGCGCGTCCGGAGCCTGTGCTCCGCAACGGGAGAGGACACAGCAGTGAGAGGCCCGCGTACCGCAAAAAAAAAAAAAAAAAAATACAAGTGTTCTCTCAACTCTTTCCTCCACCAAAAAAAAAGTCATTTTGCCTATATTTCTCACATATTTTTCAGTAATTAAGAAGAGAGGGTGAAAACAATTAAAAGGAGGCAACCTGAAAAATAAGAAGGTGGGGGGAGAGGCAAGGTTTTCCTCATATTCTATCATAATTGAGCGCTTAGAAGATTGAGCAAAAATATTACGGGAATTGAGGAGGTAGAGATAGAGGAAGAGGTGTTTCACTTGGACTTTTGAAGACTGGGCATGGCAGGCAGAAGGGGGCATAGGGGCATTACAACAAGAAAGGAAAGTACAAGGCCTGTTTGAGAAACCTTGAAAAGTCCAGTTTGACTGTGACCTAGTACAGGGGGGAGAATAAAAGGAAATAAAACTAAAGTCTGAACAGAGGAGGAGCCCTAATGGTAGATACTGAAAATCAGCCTAAGGCACTCAAAAGAGCTCAGAAAGTCATTTTTAAGAAGTGCGCAATCTAGTGGCTTTTAGTACATTTACAAAGTTGGGCATCCATCACAACAATTAATTTTAGAACATTTTCATTACCCTAAAAAGAAACCCACATCCCTAACCGTTACCTCCTCAATACCCCTTCCCCCTCCAGCCTTAGATGACCACTAATCTACTGTCTGACTACAGATTTGCCTATTTTGAACATTTCATATAAATGGAATCATACAGTATATGGTCATTTGGAACTGTCTTCTTTCACTTAGCACAATGTTTTCAAAGTTCATCCATGTTGTAGCATGTATCAGTATGTCATTTCTTTTTATTGATGAATAACACATCATTGTGTGCATATACCAAATTCTATTTACCCATTCATCAGTTGATGGACATTTGGATTGTTTCCACATTTTGGCTATTGTGAATAATGCTGCTCTGAACACTGGGATACCAATTTTTGTGTGGGTGCAGGTTTTCAATTCTCTTGGGTATGTATATCTAGGAGTAGAATTGCTGGGTCATATAGCTCCATGTTTCTTTCTGAGAAACTGCTGGAACATTTTCCAAAGCTATTTCACTATTTTACGTTCCCACCAACAATGTATGAGGGTTCCAGTTTCTCCATATCCTCACCAACACTTATCTTTTTATTATTATTATAACCATCCTAGTAGGTATAAAGTGATATTTCACTGTGGTTTTGATTTGCATTTCCCTGACGACTAATGATGTTGAGCATCTTTTCATGTGCTTATTGAGTATGGTGTATCTCCTTTGGAGAAATGCTTCTTCTTCGCCTGTTTTAAACTGGGCTATTTGTCTTTTTATTATTAAGTTGTAATAGCTCTTTTTATATTCTAGATACTAGTCTCTTATCCGTTGTATATTTGAAAAAGTTTTCTTCCAATCTGTGATAAATGGGATGTCTTCGAGGCACAAAAGTTTTTAACTATAATGATGCCCAATTTATCTAGTTTTTCTTTTATTTCTTGTACTTTTATCTAAGAACCCATTGTCTAATCCAAAGTCACAAAGTTTACACCTGTTTTCCTCTAAGAACTTTATAGTTTTAGCTCTTACATGTAAGTCTTTGATCTTTCTCTTTTTTTTGGCTGCGCTGCACGACTTCCAGGATCTTAATTCCCCAACCAGGGATTGAACCCGCCCTCTCAGTAGTGAAAGCACAGAGTCCTAACCACTGGACCGCCAGGGAATTCCCATCTTTGATCCATTCTGAATTAATTTTTGCTCATGGTATGAAGAGGCAGATCATTTTTTATCTTTAATCTTTTAAATTCATCAAGATGGGTTTTAGACAGAGCAACCTGTCAGGAATATGTAGAATAGATTAGTTTGGTAGGAGACTAAAGGTGGGGAGGCTACTGGAGAAATCCAAATACATGGTAATAAAAGCAGCATAAATTAAAGACCTGAAGTAGGGGCGTAAGCATCAATTTTTTTTTTTAAAGCTCACAGATGATTCTAATGTGCAGTCAGCTCTTAAAGGAAGAGGTAGAAAAATATATTGGAGAACAATGAATGATAGACAAATGCAAGAGGGTCCTTCTAAGTGGCTGTGTCTAAGCAAGGTTAGTCCTGGGGTCACTCTGGTCTGGACTGACTACACTCCTGGGAAAAGAAGAGGTGCAGCAGGACCTCTTAGAGAAGGGCTGGAAATGCCCATCAGTGAATGAGCATACGCTGCTGAAATTTTAGAAAAAGCACCTCAGAATTTAATAAGTTTGAGTCCCTGCTTTAAATTACCTGTAAAGCACAATTTTCTCTTTTGTAATAGGTGAGAAGCACTCATGCGTTAGACAGCATCCTTATTTCATAAACAAGCAGCTGACTATCTCCACACATTTCCATCAGATGCATCTCTCACTACACTAACTGGTTTTCAACTTGGAGGAACTAGTCATGGAAATTCACCTGATGAGATGATGAAGTTTGATTAGGAAGTCCAGTCACAAAGGAAAGAACTGTCTTTTGGGAAATGCTTTCTCCATTCAGAAACAGGAGACTAATTGTAAGAAAACACCTTAGCAAATTAAACTGAGGCATTAACATATTGGGTAAATTAACATTTCCACCCTGAGGAAGCTCAAAGTAGTTTTGGCTGACCTTTGCGAACTTGGTTAACCAACTCTGCATAGACTTTAATCCTACAAAGTCTAATTTAAAGGTTGCTTAGAATACATTGTAGACTAATTGAGTGACCCTGAACCCTGGTCTCTCATTTAGAACTATTTGTTGAGTTGTATGTATTTATTTTATTATTTTTTAATTAATTTTATTGGAGTATAGTTGCTTTACAATGTTGTGTTAGTTTCTGCTGTACAGCAAAGTGAATCAGTTATATGTATACATATAGCCACTCTTTATTTTTATTTTATTTTTTTTGCGGTACGCGGGCCTCTCACTGTTGTGGCCTCTCCCATTGAGGAGCACAGGCTCCGGATGTGCAGGCTCAGCGGCCATGGCTCACGGGCCCAGCCGCTCCGCGGCTTGTGGGATCTTCCCGGACCCGTGTCCCCTGCATCGGCAGGCGGACTCTCAACCACTGCGCCACCAGGGAAGCCCCTATCCACTCTTTTTTAAATTTCCTTCCCATTTAGGTCACCACAGATCACTGAGTAGGGCTCCCCGTGCTAAACAGTAGGTTCTCATTAGTTATCTGTTTTATACATAGTAGTGTACATATGTCAATCCCAATCTCCCAATTCGTCCCACCCCCCTCCTTCCCCCCTTGGTAACCATAAGTTTGTCCTCTACATCTGTGTCTCTATTTCTGCTTTGCGATTAAGTTCATCTGTACCATTTTTCCAAATTCCACATATAAGCAATATTATACGATATTTGTTTTTCTCTTTCTGACTTACTTCACTCTGTATGACAATCTCTAGGTCCACCCACGTCTCTGTAAATGGCACTATTTCATTCCTTTCTATGGCTGAGTAATATTTCATTGTATATATGTATCACATCTTCTTTATCCATTCCATGTCAATGGTTTATTTTATTTTAAATGCTCATTCCCTAGCCCTTATCTGAGAGTTCTCTGATGAAATATATTTGAGGTGGGGCACATGTTTGTATTTTTAGAAAGCACGATAAGTGATTCCTATGCCAACTAGGATTTAGAATCAGAGACTTGAGTTGGAATGAAGAAATCTGCTTCTAACCAGGTCTGCCATAACTTGCTACTTTAATCTTGAGCAATTTCCTGAAATCTACCTGAGCCTCTGTTCCTCGGTAATTTCGGTGGATAGTAATGACCATAACTACCTCCCAATGTCTCACGTAGAGAAAAAAAACTGACATTCCAGATTTTATAAAAGTGCTCCAGGGACTTCCCTGGTGATCCAGGGGCTAAGACTCTGAGCTCCCAACGCAGGCGGCCCAGGTTTGATCCCTGGTCAGGAACTACATCCCACATGCCACAACTAAAAGTTCACATGCTGCAACTAAAGATCCTGCATGCCACAACTAAAGGTCCCGCACAATGCCAGGAAGATTCCACGTGCCACAACTAAGACCCAGCACAGCCAAATAAATACTTTTTTTAAAAAAGTGCTCCAAAACTGTGTCATATAAACAATGAGTTATTGTTATTATCAAATCCAATGGTCACCTTATTTTACTCAACAGTTTACCAGCGTTAGACTCATTTGGCCTCTCCCTTTTTGAAACACTGTCTTCTCATGGCTTCTCTGACATGACACTCCCCTGGTTCTCTCACCTCAGGGACTGCTCCTCTTCCATGTTGTTTTCTGGTTTCCCCCGCACTGTTGGGGCTTTAAATGTTGGACCATCCAGGGTTCGGTCAGGGTTCCCCTTGTTTTCTCTATATACACTCTCTCCCTTGGCAATCCCATCCAATTTCATGAGATCTATGATTTAACATAAGCATCTCTGTAGTCATGACTCCCAAAATTTACATCTCTAGCCCTTGTGTCTATTAGCTGTCTAAGTGCCTACTTGACCTCTCCATTTGGAGGTCTAAACTATCTCAAACTGAACACGTCCGAAAGAGAATTCCTGATTTCCCCTCCCCAAATTGTTGCTCCCTAATCCTCTCCATTTCAGTATGTACGTGTGTATGTGATTTATTACAAGGAATTAGCTTATTTGACTATGAAGGCTGTCTAAGCAAGTCCAAAATCCATGGGACAGGCAGTCAGGAAGGGAAGAACTGGCAGGCTCACACTTCGAACTTCATAGACACAAGTGAAGGCATTACGTTCTCTCTCTTTCTTTTTATTTTATTTATTTTTTTAACTTCTTGGCTGCACTATGTGGCATGCGGGATCTTATTTCCCTGACCAGGGATCGAAACTGCACCCCCTGCAGTGGAAGCACAGAGTCTTAACGGCTGGACGGCCAAGGAAGTCCCCTCTCTCTTTCTCAAGCCATCTGACAATGGGCCAATAATCAAGTCAGTCCATGGACATTCCATGCTCCCTACCATCCGATATTGTCAAGCACGGGAACAACCTCCTCAGAAAATCTACTCAAAGATTTCTGAGTCTATCTCCCTCACTTTCTTCTGGGCCACAGACTTTACTAAGGTAGCTTGGTCAATGAGTATGGCTGTCCCCAGACAGAGATTTTCTTTTTCACATATGATTTGAGTTGCATGGATAGAGAGGGCCACAATAGACCAAAAATTTTTCCTGTTGCAGTTAATTTGCCTCTCTGAATTATTCACATGGTTCCCTTGGCTCCCAATTGCATAAGATACTGTTTTAAAGACAAAACTCTTTTTTCTTTACAATCCATGAGTTGTGGGATTTTTTTCCCTGTAAGATTCTTATCCTAAAATGCTTTCTTGAGTTAAAAAAAAAAGAAAAACTTCAAATACAATTTCTCTCTTGAGACACAATTTAAGATACGAAATGCTTAACAATATCTCTAAGGAAAAGATTTTTTACTGAGATAAAATTGACATATAATAATTCTATATTAGTTTCAGGTGTACACATAGTGATTCAAAATATGTAAATATTGCAAAGTGATTACCACAATAAGTCTAGTTAAAATCCATCACGGGACTTCCCTGGTGGTCCAGCAGTTAAGACTCTGTGCTTCCACTGCAGGGGGCACAGGTTTGATCCCTGGTCAGGGAACTAAGATCCCACATACTGCATGGTGCACCAAAAAAAACAAAAAAATCCATCACAAGACATAGCGACAAATTTTTTCTTATGATAGAAACTTTTAAGATCTACTCTCTTCATGGGACCTCCCTGGCAGCTCAGTGGTTAAGAATCTGCCTGCCAATGCAGGGGACATGGGTTTGATTCCTGGTCCAGGAAGATCCCACATGCCGTGGAGCAACTAAGCCCGTGCGCCACAACTACTGAGCCTGCGCTCTAGAGCCCGCGAGCCACAACTACTGAGCTCACGTGCTGCAACTACTGAAGCCCGAGCACCTGGAGCCTGTGCTCCACAACAAGAGAAGCCACCACAATGAAAAGCCCGCGCACCGCAACGAAGAGTAGCCCCTGCTCGCTGCAAGTAGAGAAAGCCCACACCCAGCAATGAACACCCAATGCAGCCAAAAAAAAAAAAAAAAGATCTGCTCTCTTAGCAACTTTCAAATATACAGTACAGTATTATTAGCTATAGTCATTTAAGTCCCCAGGACTTATTTCTTTTATAACATGAAATTTATACCTTTTTACCACCTTTACTATTCCACCCACACTTTAATCTTCTCATATGTAAAGAGAGAATAATAATATATATCTCACAGGGTTATTAAGAGGCTTAGAAGAGTACAATGTCTAGCATTTGGTAGGTGCATAATAATGATAACTGTTATTAATAAATGATTTTTGCAGAATTTGCAATTTTATTTTATTTATTTATTTATTTATTTTTAGGCTGCACCGTGCAGCATGTGGGATCTTAGTTCCCTGACCAGGGATTGAACCCATGCCTCCTGCATTGGGAGCATGGAGTCTTAACCACTCGACCACCAGGGAAGCCCCAGAATTTGCAATTTTAGAAATCCTTGATGTACATGAGAATTATCTGGGAAACTTTTAAAAGTTGTTGATGCCTGAGCTTCACCCTGGAGATTGATTTACTTAGTCTGGAGCCTGGGCCTTTTTAAAATTTTTTATACAATTTATGCACATGATTATTCACAGTAGATTCCTTTCTGATAGCCAAAACTGGAAACAAGCAACTAGCAATGCATGAGTGGTTACACAAACAGTGTAACCATACATGGAATACCACTCAGCAATAAAAAGGAACAATCTACTGTTAACATGCAGCAACTTGAATGGACCTCAAGGGCATTATGCTGAGTGAAAAAAAGCCAATCTCAAAAGGTTACTATACTACTCAAAATAACTATACAGTACTACCCAAGGTAATCTACAGATTTAGTGCAATCCATATCAAAATACCCATGGCATTTTTCAGAGAACTAGAACAAATAATCCTAAAATTTATATGGAACCACAAAAGACCCAGAATTGCCAAAGCAATCCTGAGAAAAAAGAACAAAGCTGGAGGTATAACCCTTCCAAACTTCAGACTATACTACAAAGTTACAGTAATCAAAACACTATGGTATTCGCATACAGACATATAAATCAATGGAACAGAATAAAGAGTCCAAAAATAAACCCACACACCTACAGTCAATCTACGACAAAGGAGACAAGAATATACAATGGAGAAAAGACAATCTCTTCAACAAGTGGCATTGAGAAGCCTGGACAGCTACATGTAAAGGAATGAAAGTAGAACATTTTCTCACAACACATACAAAAATAAGCTCAGAATGGATTAAAGACCAAAGTGGAAGACATGACACCATAAAACTCCTAGAATAAAATACAGGCAAAACATTCTTTGACATAAATCTTAGCAATATCTTCTTAGATCAGTCTCCCAAGGCAAAAGAAGTAAAAATAAACAAATGAAACCTAATCAAACTTAAAAGCTTTCACACAGCAAAGGAAACCATGAACAAAACAAAAAACAACCTATGGAATGGGAGACAATATTTGCAAATGATGTGACTGACAAGGGGTTAATATCCAAAATATACAAAAAACTCATACAGCTCAATAACAAAAAAACAACCACCCAATCAAAAAATGGGAAGAAGACCTAAATAGACATTTCTCCAAAGATGACACACAGATGACCAATAAGCACATGAAAAGATACTCAACATCACTAATTATTAGAGAAATGCAAATCAAAACCACAAGGAGGTATCACCTCACACCAGTCAGAATGGCTATCATCAAAAAGTTTACAAACAATATATGCTGGAGAAGGTGTGGAAAAAAGGGAACTCTTGTACACTGTTGGTGGGAATGTAAATTGGTGCGGTTACTGTGGAAAACAGTATGGAGGTTCCTCAAAAACTAAAATAGAACTACCACATGATCCAGCAATTCTACTCCTGGGTATATATCCAAAGAAAACAAAACCACTAATTTGAAAAGATACGCACACCCCAATGTCACAGCAGCATTGTTTACATTTGCCAAGATATGGACCTAAGTGTCTACCAACAGATGAATGGATAATGAAAATATGATATATATACGTATATATATATATATATATATATATATATATATATATAATGGAATATTACTCAGCCATAAAAAAGAATGAAATTTTGCCATTTGCAACAACATGGATGGACCTGGAGGGTATTATGCTTAATGAAATAAGTCAGACAGAGAAAGACAAATACCGTATGATATCAGTTATATGTGGAATCTAAAAAAAAATAAAACGAATGAATATAACAAAACAAATAGACTCAAAACAAACTAGTGGTTATCAGTGGAAAGAGGGAAGGGGGAAGAGGCATTACTGGGGCAGGGGATTAAGAGATACAAACTATTATGTACAAGCTACAAGGATATATTGTACAACACAGGGAATATAGCCAATAAATTCAAATGGACTATAACCTTAAAAAATAAAATAAAATTTCAAGAGGGAAAAATATTGCATACAACTACACACAGGCACAAGCATGCACAAAGAAGTGTAAATAAAACTGGTAAAATCTGAATAAGGTCTGTGGATAGCACCTTTTGATACTATACTATAATTATCTAAGATGGTACCATGGGGAAAACAGGGTGAAAGGTACACAGGGTTTCTCTGTACTTCTTTTGCAATATCCTGTGAATTTATAATTATTTCAAAATAAGAAGTAAAAAAAAACAAAAACTCTTTTGCATGCAACAACTTGGATAGATCTTAAGGGCATTATGCAGAATGAGGAAAACAATCTCAAAAGACCACATATTGTATGATTCCATGTATATAAAATTCTCAAGGGACTTCCGTGGTGGCACAGTGGTTAAGACTCTGTGCTCCCAATGTAGGGGGCCCACGTTCAATCCCTGGTCAGGGAACTAGATCACACATGCATGCTGCAAGTAAGAGCTCACATGCCACAACTAAGGAGCCTGCATGCCACAACTAAGGAGCCTGCATGCTGCAATTAAGGAGCCCTAGAGCTGCAACTAAGACCCAGCACAACCAAATAAATAAATAAATTTTTAATTCTCAAAATGACAAAAATATAGAGATGCAACACAGACTAGTGGTTTTCAGAGGCTAAATGTTAAGTGGGGAGGAAAGGGGTACATGTGATTTTAGGAAGGTAGCATATGGGGGATCTTTATGGTTATGGAATAGTTCTGTATTTTGATTGCAGTTATGGTGGTAGGAATGTCCATAGGTGATAAAATGTCATAGGGCTATACAAACACATTGTATCAATTTCCTGATTTGGATATTGTACTAAATTTAACCAAAAATGTAACCACTGGGAGCACTGAGTAAAGGGTACAGAGGACCTCTCTATACTATGTTTGCAACTTTCCTGTGAATCTGTATTTCAAAATAGTTTTAAAAGAATAAGCCCTCCAGGTGATTTATATGCATACACATTTTTGGAAATACTAACCCTTTTTGCTAACTCAGAAATATTAAATGAAGGGGAATAGAATTATGATTTGCTCAAATTGTTAGTTAATAATCTAGTCACCTGGGGAGATATATATATATATATATATTTTAAAGCCCAGGCTCCAAACTAACTAAATTAGATTCTGACACAATGATTCTCAGATTCTGGGGCCTGAGATTCTGCATTTATAACAAGATGTCGGTGAGTAGCAAAGTACAACTAACTGTCAAGAAGGGAGCACCGGGGCTTCTCTGGTGGCGCAGTGGTTGAGAGTCCGCCTGCGATGCAGGGTACACGGGTTCGTGCCCCGGTCCGGGAAGATCCCACATGCCGCGTAGTGGCTGGGCCAGTGAGCCATGGCCGCTGAGCCTGCGCGTCTGGAGCCTGTGCTCCGCAACGGGAGAGGCCACAACAGTGAGAGGCCCACGTACCGCAAAAAAACAAACAAAAAAAGAAGGGAGCACCACTACACTGAAATGATGTAGTACCACATAAGTAGATGCTTTTGTTAATATGTATAAGAAAACTCGTCATTAATCTACTTGTTTTCTTTTATCACCTCACCAAAGTAGTAATAGCAACTACCATTGGAAAGCATTATGAGGTTCCAAGTTGTTCTGAAAAAATGAAATGCATTTGCAAATACAAGCAAATGAAATCTTTTACAAGTATTTCCATAATCACCAAGTATATCTGCACTGGGAGGAAGGGTCCTAAAGGCATTAAACTAGCCTTCAGAGACACATAAGAGAGCCATGGAGAGAAAAGTGTAAGTCATCCTTATACTAACTGGAGGTGGGAGGAAGAATCCTTCGCTCTAAATCAGCCAAGTTATGAGAATAATGAGAACTGCTAGGAACCGTCTCTAGCTAACGTGTGTCCGCTAGTAGCCACACCCCTCCCTAATCGCTCCATTCCCCTGCCCCTCACTCTACACCCATAACTCTGATCCACAGTGAGGGAAATAAGTCAGATGCACAGAGAGAAACAGGAGGGAGAGAAATTGAGCAATTGTTTAATTGTTCTAGTCATTTCCACCGATCCATCTTCCTTTCTCAGTTATCATGATTTTTAAAATAATGTTTTACTTAGATGAAAGTAATATATGTACTTTTTTTTAAGTTACATCGTTTTATTAGGCTTCTAATACACAACAGCAGTTTTCTTGCTTTAGCCCTCCCCATACCCAGTTTCTGGCCCCCAAGGCAATCCAACTCTTTTGGTCCTGATGCTTTCCTAGTTACTTTTTTATAGCTTCTTTTTTTTTTTCTGTGTATTTCTAAACAGTATGATTATAGGGAAACTTCATTTTTCAAATTCAGTTATCTTTTATTGGCATTCTACTCTTGATCAAAAGTGTTTAGATATCTTGTACCTCCATCTATTTCCAGGGAACAACTTCCCTCCACCACACACACACACACACACACACACACACACACACACACACACTCCCTCCCTACACAGTTTTTGTTGTTTTGGGTTTTTTTGGTTAAACAAGTATTTAGTATTTGTATAGAACTTTGTAAATAACTATTACTCTCACCTGAGCCATTTCGTTTCTCAATGCACTTTTAATTTTCCCTGGAGTTAATAAGTACTTTCTTTGGCTTAATTTTCTAATTCCTTTCAAGTTCTATACTGTAACTGCTTTAAAAAAAATAGCAGGTACTCTACTGGATTAACTATTTACTTACTTAATTTTTTTAATTAATTAATTTATTTATTTTAAATGGATTTTTGGCTGTGCTGGGTCTTCGTTGCTGTGCACAGGCTTTCTCTAGTTGCGGCGAGCGGGGGCTAATCTTCGCTGCGGTGTGTGGGCTTCTCATTGCGGTGGCTTCTCTTGTTGAGGAACATGGGCTCTAGGCATGCGGGCTTCAGGAGTTGTGGCACGTGGGCTCAGTAGTTGTGGCTTGCAGGCTTAGTTACTCCGTGGCATGTGGGATCTTCCCGGATCAGGGACTGAACCCGTGTCCCCTGCACTGGCAGGCGGATGCTTAACCACTGAGCCACCAGGGAAGTCCCTACTTACTTAATTTTTAAATGTAGACATGTCTGGGATCCTCCACTTTCCTGCTCTAATCTGGGTTATTTTTATTCTAGGCCTACTACAATACTGTGTTCTGGGAATTATTTTTCCCATCATCCTGGGAATTCACACCTTTCTCTTATATTGTGTTCCCTATTTACTGAGGCCCCTAAATTCCTTCCCTGATTCACTCCCTTATTTTAGTGGAGTACATTCTCCAGAGCTTTCTGAAGAAGAGCACATTGGCATAAGGATTCTGAAGTCTTTCTTGTCTTCTACCCTGACATTTGATTGGTAGTACAGTAGCTATAGAATTCTAGATTGGATTTCAGTTTTCCTTGGAATTCTGAAGGCGTTGCTTTCAAAATTTCCAGCTTTCCTCTCCTTTGAATGTGATCTGTTACCCCTCCCCAACCCTAGAGTTTTAGAGTCTTCTCTTTAACGATAATATTCTAAAACTTCACAATGCTTTTTGTTTGTTCGTTTCGTTCATTTCACTAGGCACTCAATGAACCCTTTCAATCTGGAGACTCATGAACTTCTCTTCTGAGAAATCTTTATTTTTTTTCCCTTGATTATTTCCTCTCTTTTCTGTTCTTTTTGGACCTCCTTTATTTGAATATTGGACCTGCTCAAATGATTCTATGTTTTCTCTTCTTATTCAGTTCTTTTTTTCTACTCTGACGATGTCTTCAACTTTATCTCCCAAAGCTTCTATTAATTTATTTTTTTGTACAGCACAGGGAAATATAGTCATTATTTTATAATAACTTTAAATGGAGCATAATCTATAAAAATATTGGGGACTTCCCTGGCAGTCCAGTGGTTAAGACTCCAATGCAGGGGGCACAGGTTCAATCCCTGGTTGGGGAACTAAGATCCTACATGCCGCACGGCGCAGCCAAAAAAAGAAAAAAACAAGTCTTATAAAAATATTGAATCACTATGTTGTACTCCTAAAAGTAATATTGTAAATCAACTATACTTAAATAAAAAATTTAATTTTTAGTTTAACTAATACCTTTTTAATTTCTAAAAACTCTTCCTTGACTGCTGAATATTTATTTTTAGAGCATTTTTTTCTCATTTCATAGATTCAATATCATCTTTTGCTCTTTGGATTATCTCTTTTCTTGTAAATTTTTTTAATGTTTGTTTTATTTTCTCTTTCATGTTAAATGCTTTTCCCAAATCCCTCATAGTCCTTGGGTACTGTCCATATTTAAGCGTAAGGCATGAAAAAGATAGTTGGAAGCGAAGCGTGGGCTTGTGATTAGGCTGGGACACAGGTGTTTCCCTGGGTGCCCACCTTCCCTACTGCCAATATCTGTAAGTTTTTTTCCTTGGATTAACTGGTTTCACAAGAGAAGAACCATCCCATTTCTAAGCCTGAAAATCAGTCTTCTGAGAGCTGTGTGAGGGGAAGAGGCTAGAGTCTAACCATTAACTCTGCAAACTTTCCCTCAGCTCCCACTCTCAGTTCAGTTGGACCTCCCTTCCCTTTGCTGTTTCTCATATTTCCAAATCCAGTCTCTGAGTCAACCTCTCTAAAGAGTAAACTTTCAATCCTAGAGGTTTGCCTTGTTCCACTCAGGCTGCTATAACAAAGATACCCTAAACTGAACTTTAAATAACAAACATTTATTTCTCACATTTCTTTTTTTTTTAATTAATTAATTTATTTATTTTTGGCTGCGTTGGGTCCTCGTTGATGCACACAGGCTTTCTCTAGTTGTGGCGAGTGGGGGCTACTCCTTGTTGCGGTGCGCAGGCTTCTCATTGGAGTGGCTTGTCTTTGTTGAGGAGCACAGGCTCTAGGTGTGTGGGCTTCAGTAGTTGTGGCACGTGGGCTCAGTAGTTGTGGCTCATGGGCTCTAGAGCTCAGGCTCAGTAGTTGTGGCGCACAGGCTTAGTTGCTCCACGGCATGTGGGATCTATCCCAGACCAGGGCTTGATCCCATGTCCCTTGCACTGGCAGGCATATTCTTAACCACTGCGCCACCAGGGAAGTCTCTATTTCTCACATTTCTGGAGGCAGGGAAGTCTAAGATCAAGATGCCAGCAGACCCTTGCAAGTACACACCTCAGGATGGAGGCACTATGGATCCGCTGGCAAAGAAGATCTTTAAAGAAGGTTTAGCAGCTGAACTTGTGGACATTTTTGGAGCATATATTTCGTTTAAAAAGATAAACACAAGCCAAGATTTCAGGCAAACAATGAGGAAGAAATTCCCCTTCATCTTGGAAGTTTATTACAAATCCATTGAACACTCTGGAATGTACGGAATCAGAGAGCAAGATCAAGAAAAGTGGCTGAACAGCAAAAATTAGGAATTTGACCATGATCAAGGTTTGCCCTATTTCACAGCATCAGGCAAAATTAAAATACCAAAGTTGACATGGATGCATTTTAGAATATTTAAGGTTAAATGTAAATTCAAACTAAGTCAGAGGTTTTGTTCTTTGGACTAACTGTTAAAAAACTGATGGAAGGTTTGTTTATTATGTTATAAATGAAGTTTTGTTTACTACTCAAAATAAAGTGGTTCTCCTTAAAAAAAAAAAAAAGATGCCAGCAGATTTGGTGTCTGGTGAGAGCCTACGTCCTGGTTCATAGATTATGTCTTCTCACACTGTGTCCTCACATGTTGGAAGAGACAAGGGAGCTCCCTTTGGGCACTAACCCCAAACATGAAGGCTCCACCCTCATGACCGAATCACTTCCCCAAGCCCCCACCTCCTCATAATATCATATTGGGGGCTTGGATTTTAACATATGAATTTTGGGGGGACACAAATGTTCAGTTCATAACAAGGCCTTAACTGCTTTCTTATGTAGACTTTCATGTTCATATAGACTTTCTCATATTTTCAGTCCCACTCATACCCATACCTGTTGTGTATATTTTGAGCCTTTCCAGGATACTGCTGTGAAAATTGGCTTGCTCCTTGGAATTACCCTGTTATAGGCAGTTAGATTTGAGAAAATGAAAAACAGGCCTGCTGGCAATCAGACAGTGATATTCCTCCAGAACATAAACTATGTTTCCAAGGGACATGAAGAAGGTCACATAAACAGCATTTCTATACAATGCGGTACCACAGCTGCAAAAATGACTAACAATCTTTTCTTCTAAGTGATTGCTGCATTGTTACCAATGACATCCCTGGTCTGGCTTTTTTCTTTCAGTTTCCTGAAAAAAGATTTCTGAGATATCCAATTGCTGAAAGGCCCCCATTTCTCAACCATATCCCATCCAAAGATGGCACCTCTCTTCCCTAATCCCTCTTCAGAATCATGCAGCAAAAAACCTACCCTATAAGAATTCCTTCCCAATCCTCCCTTCCTGAGATGCCTCCAAGATTCCTCTGGGGTGTGTTCTCCCTTGCTGCAGAAAACTAAACAAACATAACTTTAACTCCAGGTGTGTTCCTGATGATCTCTGGTGGGTGAACATTGACAGAATTCAGCTTTCTGTGGTCTGCTAAATTAGTTAAGTCTTGTGTATCTAATTTCCGGGTTCTAAATATTGCTGAGCTCTCTCTCTGAGGCGGCCATAAGTTGGATCCCCCTTTTCCGCTAGCTGTGAGCCAACATTCTAGTGCCTAAAGTTGTTTAAATTAGATTTCTATCAGTTGCAGCAAGTTCCTGAGAGTGTTAATGGCAGAAAATCCTCAAACGAATAAATCTGAGATAGCATCTCCCACTCTAGGCATATAAGCCATGACACTGAGTCCTGAGCATGTAAGTGTATCTCCAGACCAAATCCTTCTACAAAGCATTAGATCTGCCTACCAAACTCCATCTGTATTGTCAAATTCAGCAATATCAAAACCTAATTCATCCTCCTTTGCCACCACACTTGCTCCCCCTCCTGCATTCCCTATGCCAGTTAATCTACCATTTAATCAGACACTAGAAACTCATTCTATATTATATTATAATATTTCCTCTTCTTCATCTCCAAACATCCTATTATCACCAGGTTCTGACAAATTTACCTCCTGAATACTTCTTGAATTTGTCCAGTTCCTCTGTCCTTAACACTACTGTCCTGTTTCAAAGTCTTTATCATCTGCCACCTAGAATAATACAGCTTCTAACTCTTTTCTCTACCTCCTGGGAAGCAACCCTTATTCCATACAGTTGTTGCTAGAAGTCACCATTAAAATGCAAATCTGATGTTTATGCTACCACTTATCAATGGCTTCCTACTGGCTGCAGGATAAAGTCTAAGCTTCTTATCAAGACAAACAAAACCCTCCCAGATCTGGTCCCTGTCCATTTTTCTAGTCTAAAAACACATTCAACTTCAAATTTAACGCTTTATTCCAGAAATACCAAACGTGTTGTTTCTCATCTCCTTTGTACATGCATTCCCTCTGGCCAACAAACTTCTCCTTCTTTGTCACATGGCTGATTCCTACTTATCTTCCAAGAAGCCCTGCCTACCCTGCACTCCCCAGCTTAGGTAACATTTGTTTAACCCAGAAGACTATCAGGTTCTCATGGGTAAGGGCTTTCTTTTATTCTACTTTGTATTTCCCAGTGAGTAGCATAAACACAGGCACATAATATGCATCCTATAGATAATTGTTATCACTTAAAATAGGATGGTATAACTATATGATATTTTGTATAAGCCTCATGGTAACCAGAAAGGAAAGACCTGTAGTAGATACACAGAAGATTATGATAAAGGAGTCAAAGCCTACTGCCATAAATATTTATCAAATCACAATGTAAGACAGCAAGAGAGGGCTCAAGGAACAAAGGATCTACAAAAGAGTTGGAAAACAATTAACAAAATGGAAATAGTAAGTTCTTACCTATCAGTAATTACTTTCAACATAAGTGGATTAAATTCTCCAATCAAAAGACATGGAATGGGAGTTCCCTTGTGGCCTAGTGGTTAGAATTCCAGGCTTTCACTGCTGTGGCCCAGGTTCAATCCCTGGTAGGGGAACTGAGATCCCGTGAGCCACAAGAGTTTCACTTTAGCTTTAAGGACACACATAGGCTAAGAGTGAAGAGACAGAAAAAGATATTCTAAACAAATGGTAACCAAAAAAAAGCAGGGACAGACTTTAGATAAAATAGGCTGTAAGCTAAAAATGGTCAAAAGAGACAAAGATGGTTATTATATAAAGATAAAAGGGTCAATTCATCAAGGAGATACAGCGATATTAAATATTTATGCACCCAACATCAGAGCACCTAAATGTATAAAGCAAATGCTAACTGAACTAAAATAGAAATAAACAGCAATACAGTAATAGTTGGGGACTTTAATACCTAACTCTCAGCAGTGGATAATCCTGACAGAGAATCAATAAAGAAACAGCAGGTTTGAACAACACTGTAGAGGAAATATATACAGATACAGAACTTTCCATACAACAGCAGAATACACATTCTTCCCAAGTGCACATGGAACATTTTCTAGGATAAGATCATATTAACATAATATAAGCCACAAAACAAGTATCAACAAATTCAAGATAGAAATTATATCAAGTTTCTTTTCCAACCATAATGGTATGAAACTAGAAATCAATAACACAAGGAAATCTGAAAAATTCACAAATACATGGAAATTAAACAACACATTC
Organism: Stenella coeruleoalba; assembly: GCF_951394435.1. Classification (NCBI taxonomy): domain Eukaryota; kingdom Metazoa; phylum Chordata; class Mammalia; order Artiodactyla; family Delphinidae; genus Stenella; species Stenella coeruleoalba. Next base: position 57,370,092 of record NC_137150.1, read on the forward strand.
CTGAACAACCAATGGATTAAAGAAGAAATCAAATGAGAAATTTAAAAAAATCATGAGACAAAATAGAAACACAATGTATCAAAACTTATGGGATGCAACAAAAGCAGTTCTAAGAGGAACGTTTATAGCTATTAATGCCTACCTTAAGAACAAAAGAAAGATCTCAAATGAACAACTGAACAGTACACCTCATGGAACTAGAAAAGGAAGAGAACAAACTAAGCCTAAATTTAGCAGAAGGAAATAATAAACATTAGAGCAGAAATAGAGAATAGGAAAGCAATGGAAAAGATGAACAAAACTAACAGCTGATTCTTCGAAAAGATTAACAAAATTGACAAACCTTTAACTAGACTACATACTAACAATGAACTACCTGAAAAAAATAAAGAAAGAAAACAATCCCATTTACAATAGCATCAAAAATAATAAACTACTTAGGAATAAATTTAACCAACTTGAAAGATCTGTACACTGAAAACGCTAAGGCATTGATTAAAGGAATTGAAGAAGACACAAATAAATGGAAAGATACTCCATGTTCATGGATCAGAAGAATTAATACTGTTAAATGTCTATTCTGCCCAAAGCCATCTATAGATTCGATGCAATCCCTATCAAAATTCCAATGGCATTTTTTTTTTTACAGAAATAGAAAAAAAAAAATCCTAAAATTTGTATGGAACCACAAAAGAATAGCCAAAGCAATCTTCAGAGAGAAGAACAAAGCTGAAGGCAGTACACTTCCTTATTTCAAAGTATATTACAAAGCTATAGTAATCAAAACAGTATGGTACCAGCATAAAAACAGACACATAGTTTCCTAATCTGTAGTATGAGGAAAGCAAAATCACCTATGGACTTGCTCTGAATACTAAATAAAGATTTTTTAGTACCTAGCATAAACAAACAAAAAACAGACACACAGACCAATGGAACATAATTGAGAGCCCAGAAATAAACCAATGCATTTACAGCCAACCTATATTTGACCAGGTAGTGAAGAATACTCACTAGGGAAGAGATAGTCTCTTCATTAAATGGTGTTGGGGAAACTGGATATTTACATTCAAAAGAATGAAACTGGACCACTATCTTACAACAGTTGGACAAACTACCTCAAAATGGATTGAAACTTAAATGTAAGGCCTGAAGTCATTAAACCCCTAGAAGAAAACAGGGAAAGCTCCTTGATATTGATCTTGGCAATGATTTTTTTAGCTCTGACACCAAAAGCACAATCAAGAAAAGCTTAAATAAACAAGTGGGACTACATCAAACTAAAACGCTTCTGTGCAGCAAAAGAAATGATCCACAAAGTGAAAAGGCAATCTATGGAATGGGAGAAAATATGTGCAAACCATCTATCTAAAAAGGGGTTAATATCCAAAATATATAAGGAACTCCTACATCTCATGGCAAGAAACAAATAATCTAATTTTAAATGGGCGAAGGACCTGAATAGGTATTTTTCCAAATAAGATACACAGATGGCTAACAGGTACATGAAAACGTGCTCAACATCACTAATCACTAGGGAAATGTAAATCAAAACTACAATGAGATATCACCTCACATCTGTTAGAATGGTTATTATCAAAAAGATAAGAGATAACAAGTGCTGGCCAGGATGTGGAGAAAAGTTGGCGGGAATGCAAATTGCTACAACCATTCTGGATAACAGTATGGAGGGTCCTCAAAAAAATTAAAAATAAAACTACCATGTGATCCAGTAATTCTACTTCTAGGTATATATCCAAAAGAAGTAAAATCACTATCTCGAAGATATCTGCACCTCTATGTTTACTGCAGCATTATTTGCAATAGTCAAGACATGGAAACAACTTAAATGTCCATCCATGGATAAATGGATAAAGAAATTGTGATAAATATAAATATATATATATATATTTATATTTGTGATATATAAATATGCATATTTTCAGTCATTAAAAAAGAAAGAAATCCTGCAATTTGCAATAACATGGATGAATTTTGAGTGTGTTATGCTAAATGAAATTAAGTCAGAGAAATACAAATACTGTATGATCTCACTTATACGTGGAATCTAAAAAAAAAATGAACTCACAGAAACAGAGAGTAGATTGATGGTTTCCAGGAGCCAGTGGGGAACTGGTAAGGGAAATGGGTGAAGATGGTCAAAGGGTACAAACTACCATTTATAAGATGAATAAATCTGGGGATCTAATAATGTACAGCATGGTGACTATAGTTAACAATATGTGTTAACTAACCTTATTGTGGTAATCATTTTGTGATATATGTGTATGTCAAATCACCACATTGTACACCTCAAGCTTACACAATGTTATATGTCAATTATATCTCAATAAAGCTGAAAGAAATAAATAAATAAAAGCTTTTTAAAGTGGATCAAGAGCTTTGGCAGAAAATAAAAATAATTTTGAAATTACACTCTCCATAGAAATTTGGTAAGAAATGTTGCTCACTATAAAAAATGTTAGTAAAAGCTTACAAAGAAATCAAATAGATATCAATTTTGGCTATTTTACTTTTTCTTTCATTTTCAACCTACCTATGCCCATTGAATTTGAAGTTTCTTGTAAGCAGCTATCATTGGGTCAAATATTTTTTAATCAACACTGCCAATCTCCATCTTTTAATGATGTATTTAGACCACTTACATTTAAAGTAAGTATTGATAAGTTAAGGCTTAAGTAAGTCATTTTGTTATTTGTTTTCTGTTTGTTTCCTCTGTTTATCATTCCTATGCTTCTCTTTTCTTACCTTCCTTGGATTTTTGGACACTTAGGATTCCATTTTTATTTATTTGAAGTGTTTTTTAGTACATTGCATTGTATAGTTTTCCTAGTATTTGCTCTACTTATTAGAATACACATATGTAATTTACCATAGCCTACTGGTATGAATGTTTTACCACTTCAAGGGAAATGTAGAAGCCTACCTTTACTTAGGTCCCTTTACCCCCTCCACTTTTTAAGCACAATAATCTCATGCATTTCCTCTATATACAATGAGCACATTATATAATGTTATAATTTTTGCTTCAACAATCAAATATGATTTAAGAAACTCATATTGGGCTTCCCTGGTGGCGCAGTGGTTGAGAGTCTGCCTGCCGATGCAAGGGACACAGGTTCGTGCCCCGGTCCGGGAAGATCCCACATGCCGCGGAGCGGCTGGGCCCGTGAGCCATGGCTGCTGAGCCTGTGCGTCCGGAGCCCGTGCTCCACAACGGGGAGAGGCCACAACAGTGAGAGGCCTGTGTACAGCAAAAAAAAAAAAAAAAAAAAAGAAACTCATATTTAAGAAACAAGGGAAGGAGGGCTTCCCTGGTGGCGCAGTGGTTGGGAATCCACCTGCCAATGCAGGGGACATGGGTTCGAGCCCTGGTCTGGGAGGATCCCATATGCCGCGCAGCAACTAAGCCCGTGTGCCACAACTACTGAAGCCTGCGCGCCTAGAGCCCATGCTCTACAACAAGGGAAGCCACCGCAATGAGAGACCCGCGCACCACAATGAAGAGTAGCCCCCGCTGGCTGCAACTAGAGAAAACCCATGTGCAGCAACGAAGAACCAATGAAGCCAAAAATAAATAAAATAAATAAATTTATACTAAAAAAAACTCAGGAAAAGGCTAAAACATACACACAAAGCTTGTGCATATGTGACTTCATATTTGCGCTGGTGTATTTTAAGCATAAATTTCTAGAAGTGGGATTTATCAATTGAATGGTAAATTTACCTGTAATTTTGCTAATACTGTCAAAATCTTCCTCAGAGGTTATACCATTTTGCATTCATGAAATCGCTGGTTTCCCTGCAACTTCTCCAAGAGTTTGTTGCCAAATTTTGGTATTTATGCCAATCAGATAGTTAGAAACGATAGCTCAGGGCTGCGTGGCGTGTGGAAGCTTAGTTCCCTGACCAAGTATCAAACATGCACCCCTTGCAGTGGAAGCATGGAGTCTTAACCACTGGAGTGCCAGGGAAGTCCCAGGGTAGTTTTAACTTGTATTTATATTAATAAGAATTAATTTGAGTATTTTTTTCATATGTTTAAGGGCCACTTCTATTTCTTTCTCTGTGAACTGTTTTGTCTCCATTTTTAAAAAGAAGCTTTCCTCATATTCCCTCACAACTACCTCTGCCTACATCTCATTGCCTAGACTTGTGTCTTAATACCACCTCTATCTTCAAGGGAGGCTGGAAAACACAGTTTTTAAGTTGGACATTTCAGTCTCAAGTAAGGATTTTGTTCATAAGGAAGAATGTAAGATATATAGAGATAGAGAACTGGAAGTCTCAGTCTCAGTGATTTTGATTTTAACCTTTAATTTTCAGAGGTCCTTATAGAAATAAAAATGAAACAGCCAAAGAAGCAAGAAGTGTTATAAGCTTGGAAAATGTGACTGAATTATTTAGTTGTACTCAATAATGTTTTGTTTCTCCTCAGAAAATGAGACCTCTGAATCTGTTTAATAGTAACAGAGCCAAATAAATTATCAAAAACAGAGTAATTTCTCTCCCCCACCCCAGAAGCCTGGCTATTTTGTTTTGTACTTCTGTCTTCTTTTTGTAAGCTAGCAAAGACTAAGAGAAGCAAAATTCCCTAAAGTGCAAATTTTTAGAGTTCTGTTTGTAATAAAATTTAAAACATTGAAAGTAAAAAAATGTAAATTCATCTTCCACAATCAATGACATGAAAAAAGTGGGAAGGGGGTTTTTCCAGCTTAATTGCAACTAAAGAAACATAACAAGTAGGATTGACTATAGACCTTGCTTGGATCTTGTTTTTAAACAAACCAACTGAAAAAAGGACATGTGTAAGACAGAGAAATTTGTGTCTTTGATGATATTAAGGAATTAATGTTCTTTTTGTTAGGTGTGAAAATTATGTGTGTTTATGTAAGAAAATATCCATATTTTATAGAGAATTGTGTAAGAGTGAAATGACCTGGGGTTTTCTCAAAATGCTTGAAAAAGAAAAAAGACGAAAAGGACGGAGGGAGGGAAGGCGAGAGAGCAAAAGGAAAAAAACAAAAGTCAAGTATGGTTTGGTAATTATTGAAAATGGGATGATGGGTATATGAGGGTACACATATTATTCTCTCTATTCTTATATACATTTGGAAAGTTTATAAAAGTCATGAAAATATCCAAAATGCACGCAGTTTAAAAATGAAAACAATAAATTTAGTGAGATTATTGTCCAAGTAAACTACCCTTTGAATATGCCGAACCTCATCATTTTTATGAGCAAATCAATGATAAATAATCCATTTAAAAATTCGTAAAAGGATTTTACACCTGTGAAGGGCAATAAAATCATGACCTACATTCTTTTTGATGTTCCTCCTCAAATCTTTTTTCTTTTCTTAATGGCTTCAAAGTACCTGAAAATCTTGTAGCTTTTTAAGGGTAACTAAGCTAAGCTTGTTATTTTGTTGTTTTGTTTTGTTTTGTTTTGATATTTATTTATTCGTTTATTTGGCTGCATTGGGCCTTCGTTGCAGCATACGGGATCTTTGGTTGAAGCATGCGGGATCTTTTAGTTGCGGCATGTGGGATCTAGTTCCCTAACCACGGATCGAAACCATGCCCCCTGCACTGGGAGCTCAGAGTCTTAACCCACCGGACAACCAGGGAAGTCCCAAGCTAAGCCTGTTCTGATGTTACCCTTCCCCTTAAGACTCCATATCAATTTTCCTATTTCAAAACAGATTTAATATTTCAAAACATATTTGGGGGGAAAACTGAATATGAGAGGAATGCCTACTAAGTAAATCGTTGCCATTAAACATACTTTGAACACACAAAACGGACTAAACGTTGTATAAATATTTACACTGTGGCAAGGATTTCATGCATCCTTTCATTTTGTGCTTCATTCATACAATGAATATTAGGTGGTCACTCTGTCAGCACTGTGCTAGGTAAGCTTTGGGGATTAGCAGTCAGCAAGACAGACTGATTTCTTACCTTCTCAAAGCAGATGGTCTACTTGGTAGACCCCAAGAGTTCCCATCCACTGCCTCCAGGAGGTGGTGTTTCACTGTGATTAGTGATCATCATAAATAATTATGTCTTTCCGGTTTTTGACTGCCAACAGGAAAAGTAATGCTACTCAGTTTAGACTAGTCAAAGTTCAGAACAGGTAAACTCTAGATTTTCCTGATCATCAAAAGCAGCTCCCATTGTTACCACTTACTAAGGGGCACCACTTGGTGTAAGACATGAGAACTGCTACATGAAAATACTCCAAGAAAATTACAGTTCTAAGAGATTTACATAGATTTTCAGTATGGCCTGATAAGGCTGCTATACAAGTAACTAAAAACATATTTTTGTATTGTCCCCTCCATAGTGGCTACCACAGTTATCTTGCAACTAGTAAGCTTTAATAAATGCTCGTTAAATGAATAAATAATTGAATTTAAAATCCAAAGACACACTAATGGAATATAGATTTTAATAGACTCTGTTCTTTAGCCTCACACCCTGGATGAAGGAATGTATAAATTTAGCCTTTGTCTCAGTCAGTGATGGAGAGTGATTTTTTTTTAATCATAGTGGGTTTTTTCTTTTAATGTTTCATTTATTTATTTATTTATTTTATTTTGGCTGCGTCGAGTGGCATGTGAGATGGTTCCCCCAACCTGGTCCTCCGCAGGTGAAAGCACCGAATCTTAACCACTAGGCCACCAGGGAACTCCCAGAACGTGATTCTTCAATAACAAACAATCCCCAAAGCTTATCAATTTAACACAACAAAAGTGTTTCTTGCTCATGTCATGTCTGCTTTGTGTCCTGATAGCTCTCCAGACAGAGGAAGGGAGGGCTAGAGAAGCAAGGAATGAACTGCCTCCACCTAAGAGTGACACAGAGCACTTCTACTGACATTTCAATGACCAAAGCCAGTCATGTGGCTCTACCCAACTTTAAACAGGACAGGGAGTAAAATCACCTATATGGCTGAGAGTAGAGAGCACCAGAAATTCGATACTGTTGAACAGTAGTAATGCCTACCACAGACCTAACCAGTTAATGAGTTTTCTTCCTAGGGATATCAAACATATGTATTTACTTCCTAGGGATATCAAACATATGTATTTACTTCCTAGGGATATCAAATATACCTATTTACTTCCTAGGGATATCAAATATACCTATTTACTTCCTAGGGATATCAAATATACCTATTTACTTCTTTTCATCATCTATTAACCTCAGTTTCCCTTGACATGGTTTAGCCTTCAGATCCTCATACGTATGAGTGTCTGAGTTAAAATTTATCAAATGGATACAACACTTGACCTTCCTTCCCAGATGCTATAAATAAAGTCAATACTCTAGAAAATGAAAAGTACCACACAAACACTGTAGAAGGTATAATTAATATTCTAATAAAGAAGTCTAGTCTGATTTTATGTATCCATTCATTGATTCATTCAGTTTAAGAAACAATAAAGACTAATAGCAATTGAAAATTGAGCACTGAGTGAAAAATTTTTATAGCCAAGAAGACAACTTGACCTAGTACAGAGTCTAGGTAGACTCCCAGAGATGAGGTTCAGAGAAGAAGAAATGGAGTAAGACTTTTAAAGCCAAAAGACTATCTCTGTCCTATTTTAAGGAAGCAAAGTGAGTGGACTGACTGGCTGGCTAGATCTGGGCTTGCTGGTTTTGAAAGCACTGGGCTGGCTGCTTGGAAGACCTCTGCCGTGTAGTTGGCTCAGAATTACGGAGTCCAGTTTTCTCTGTTGGGAATGTGAGGTCCCTGATGCAAGACTATGGCATGCCATTGCCTCATGAGTCAGGACTATGGCGCCCAGTTAGGTCTACACTAGTGTCATCAGGCTAGGTAACCTGGATAGAGTTTATCAATTCATTCAACAAGCTGAATCCCTAGACTCTTTACCTGCCCCATCCTCCTTAGACCAAGCTAGGCACCTGTCATGAGCTCCCATACACTCTTTACTTACCTTATATATGTTTAGTCATTACATTCCAATGCTGTTTCATTGCCTATCTTCTCTACTATTAGGACCAGCATGGCAAGGAACATGTCCATCTTGTTCATACTGTATCCCTAGTACCTAATACAGTGCTGGACATAAGATACATATGCAATGACTATTTTATTGAGGCTCTATGCCTGTGCTAAGCAGGGAGATGGAACAGACTGGAATACAATAAAACCAGAATTCAAAGTCTGTGGACAGACAATATGATGAACAGGGGTGGAGCCAAATTTTGTGAGAACAGAAGCTTATGCCAACTGAGGGCACCAATTTAAGAAAAATAACAAAATTATAAATGCAAAATTAAGTACCTCATCCTAGAAGATGTTCATGCACTTGCGGGGACTTGAAGCTTAAAGCTTCGTTATCTCCACAGTAAATGCATCTTTGATGATAAGTGGACTGAAGCACCAAATGCTATAAAACCTCTGAAGAGTGATCAGAGATCTCTGCTAGGGAAAATCAAAGACTTCACAGAAGAGATAAACTGTGACCTTGATCTTACGGACAGAAGCAAAGGAAAGGAATTGCAGGTGGAAGAAACACACCAAAACACACAGATGAGAAAGAACTGGAGCCTATCTGTGGAATAGTGAGAAGCACTGTAGTATTTACCCAATGTCAGGCTGGGTGGGGAAAGCCTTAGGCTAGTGGTTCTCAAAGTGTGATCCTGGGAGCAGCATCAGCATCACCTGATGCTTAACAAGCCAATAAAGAAATACTCCAAACCAAAGATAGATTAATTACACTACCGTTCCAGGCTGACGGGAGGTGTAAGAAATAAAGCCCAAATTTAGTTGAGGTGTACCTTTTCTATAAGTTGGTTCTCAGTAGAGTTGTCTTAGTCAACAGAGAGCTGATGTCCAGCTGCCAGCGCAAATCAAAAGTTCCTCGCTGCCAGGGCACAACGCTAGTGGAATGAAGGCGCCGGCGCTGGCGGGCAAAATGATCTCCTTCCCAGGACCGCTGCATGGTTTCACCACTGCTGGCAAAGAGAAGCCTTCAAAATGGTTCCATAACACCCCCTAGTGGCTTCCACCGTATCAGATCAAGAAACAGCCCAAATACCCAAGAGGAGGGAACGAAACATACTGTCCTTTACAAATTCCACAAACCTGTGTCAATTCCCTATTCCGTGCCATAACTTACTATACTAGGATTAAAAGGTGCCTCTAAATCTCTTCATACTTTATTCAGGCCATGCCAGCATTCGTAAATATTCGTTTATTTGGGCTTAACACACACATAAAAGTTATGAAATCGTAAAAATCGAGACACACACTAGTGTCTCTTTCAAATATGACTTTTATCTCCTGGGAGATAGTTGAAGGGGTCAGAGTAAAGTCTATGATAACTATCTGGTGGTTGGTTGGTTAGTATGTGGTAAGGAAGAAAAGCACAGTAGACGTATGGATAAAAAGACACAGATTGCAGTCCTGACTGTTAGTGACCTTGGGCACATGACACTCCATATGGGCTTCATCATCCATTTAACAATTATTTGAACCGGGTGCTGAGGCTACAAATGAATAAAACCTAGTCTCTAGACCCTCACAAGCTCACTTTACTAGTTTGTAAATTGGGACTAACAACCTTAACTCTTTGTCAAAAAGATAAAACATGTGACCACACCCTGTTCACAAGTTTATTTACGCTTACTTAATTTAATCCTCTCTACCTCTGCTCCTAGAAACTCAAGGTCGGAAAAGGAGTTAAATCATCTAATCCAATCCGCTATAATTTCACACTCATTCCACCAAGATTTTTTGAGTCAGGGAATCCGGCTAAAGCCTAACAATGATTCACGACCTTTTAAGAGCTTAACACTCCTGCCCTGTGGACAGCTGCCCTTTTCGTCCCCAATAGGCTGCGGCCCCTCTTTGGGGTTTGAAACGCCACATGCCTTACCCACCCCGAGCAAGACCATTCTCGCACATCCCAGGAGGAGCTTAGTGGGAAAAGGGCGCCCGGCGCGCGTCGCTTCTCCCACTTCTTCCGTGCGGGAGGGAGGGCCGGGGTCGGGCGGGGGAAAGTTCCTTCGGCAGCCTCGCCTGGAGCAATTCTAGAGGGTGGAATCGCCCGCTTGTTTCGGGCGGGGCGGTCCCCCGCCCGGAAGGGACCCGCCGCGGCGCGGAGGTGCCTGCCAGGGGGCGGGCGGGCCGCCGGGCCACCCCCGGCACTCGAGGCCGGTGGTCCCGCCCAGGCCGGGTGTGCTGCGAGGCCAAGCCACCCGTTCCCCAGCCCCCACTCTCACCTAGTCACCTCCCCGCCCTCACGGCGGGCCCCTGAGGCGTGCGGCGCAGGCGCGGAGCGAGGCGGTGAGTGCGGCCGCCAAGCCTGGGTTGGGGGCCTGGCAGGCAGGGCATAGGGCGCGCGGGGAGGGAGTGGGGCTGGCCCGGCGGAGCGCCCGGGAGCGTGAGGGCTAGAGCGGCGCCGGCCGCCGCCGTGCGCCTGAGGGCAGGGCTGCGCGGCCCCTCCGACCGTGCTCGGGCGCCTTGTCCGCCGCCTCGGAGCTGCGCCTGGGCTGGCCGGGCGGGGCCCGAGGACTGGTGAGTGTGAGGGCGGAGCGGATCGGGCTCTGCACTGCTGCAGGGGCCGCGGGCGTGCGGCCGCAGCTTCCTGCGGGAGAGGGCAGGGAAGACCGGATGGCGTCTTTTAAACTGAAACCCTGCCTTCGTTTTCAGGCGGGATGGCGCTCCCCTCCCCCATCCCGAAGGCAGTTCCATTCCCTGTGGAGGATGCCTCCACCCTGGCTCGCCTCGGCCCCCCGCTGTTTTTTTCCGAAAGGTGCCTCCGGGGTCGGGACTTGGGAGTTTCCGCTAGTCGTCGGGGCCGGTGCGTGGCGCTGGGGTGGAGGCGGCTGGGTCTCGGTGGCTCCTGAGGGGCCCCTCCGGGCGTCTGGGCCCGGGACGCCCGTCGGTGCCACGCTGGCCCTCAAGCCCTGACGGGTGGCATCTTGACCCTCCGGCGGCGCGTCCCTTGACCGATCTTGTAGCCTCAATCTTCAGGCCTCGGTCCCGGCTATAAGTCTCCAGCCAGTATAGTGTAAGCCACTTGTTAGGGTGCTTATAACTCCTTTTGGTCTTGTTTTTCAGTAGAACCAAGGGACACGGGTGATTTGAGGCAGTTTATCTCTTAGCAAAGAGATAAAGCAAAGACTGACACTAAATTGGACATATAGTGTCGGTTCTAGTTCAAGTTTTCCTGTGGCATTTTTGTGTTTCATTTCTTTTAAAATCTGGAAAATATATACTTGTTTCAAAATGAAGGTGGAAAAGAACGTGCTTTTAAAACTCTTTAGAAGAAAACTAGCTTTTTATTGTAAGTGCTTGTCTTATGTTTATACCAATTAGAAAGAGAATATTTACGTTGCATGAAAGGCCTTAGAAAGTTTGAACTCTTTGATGTGAGTGCTGACTGCCTATTATCTGTAGTGTGTTTTGTACTTACACATTTTTATTGTTGAAAAAAATGACAGGTGGAAAGATGCTGATGAGTGTCTTGTAAGTTGCTTTTTAAAAAAAAATGCTTTGGATGGCATGATTTTCTTTCTGTAAACGTAAAATATTTGTGAATACCTTAGCATGAGAAAAATGTCTAGATGTGTATGCACCAAAATGTTAACATTGGTTTTTCTGGATAAATAGATTCTAAGTGATTCAATTCATTTTAATTTTTTTCTAATTTTACTGCAGTGACATATATTACATCTGTAGTTTGTTTTTAAGTGAGGAAGGGGAGTTGAGTTAAAAGGTGCATGTGCATGTTCAGAATCTTCCCAGTGAAAGGAGGACTAGTGAGCAAATGTGTATGTGACATACCTAAGTAAAAAAGCCAAACTTCTTCATCAGGGCAGTTATACATACAAAAGGCACTTAAAAACATTTGCTGAAATGAAGGATGGTTAGCATTTTTGGTCTTGAGTGGGCATTTTACCATCTTGGCTTAAAGGAGGTCTGGTGAGCATTTGGATATTGTTTAGCCCTAAGTAGGAGTCAAACAGTTCCTGATCAAGGTGATCCTATTCCTTCCACCTGACATCTGAATCCAGGCCAGCTTAACATTAATTCTAATGCCGTAGTTGGTTTCCTTTTCTTGTTTTTTTGAAAGAATTTGAAGTGTTTAACATGCTCGGCTGACAGTTTTCAGTGTTCTATCTGATACTTGTAGAACATTTAGAACATGAAGTATAAAGGTTTTAGCTGTGTAAATTCTGGAAGTGTACAAAAGGTATTAGGAATAAGTCTTGAGATTTTAGTTTATTACATAAATATGAAAACAGCTTTTCTTTTTTTTATTTTTTAATGCACTTGATGGGGGTGGGCTCAAGGAATGCTATTTGTGTTGTTAGGTGAGGCATTATATATATTGATACCATTTCTGTAAATCATGGTTGTCAATTTCTTTGGGTGATTCCCTTCCCCTCCTCCCAATTGGTGGCTGAGTAAGAACTGGAAGCAAGACGTAACTTTCTGGTATCAGTGATTAGAAATGAAGATTTACTCACACAGTTAGTTGCTCAAAACCCAGAAGTCAGAAGACATGCTTTTTCATCTCTGGTTCTACTACTTTGTTGACTTGACTTTGCCTGAGTTTGTTTCCTCATCAGTAATATTGGAGTGGATTTGATAGTAGCCCTTCTATGTACTTCACAGGATTGTTGTGAAGATCAAATAAAATAAGGAAAATTTGCAATAAACTCAGCAGCACTATAAGTGTAGTATAACAGCACATGTAGTGCTGATATACCCAGAACTTAGTGAAACAGCAAAAATAGTATGTTCACCTCAAGTTCCTTACCACTAGAAATGAGATGGTCTTAGTAATGATGCCAAGTTCTACCTGCTATATAGTATATCACCGTGGTGATAAGAAAAGCAGTTTATAAGCTGGTAGAGAAGACTTCATGATGCATTTTTTTCCCTGACATTCCTTACTTTCCCAGTGCTACAGTGGAAAGAACACTAATCTGAAATGGAGTAGGCAGTTCTGATTCTGACACTAAGCTATTACTTGAATTGGGGTGATCACTTTGTCTCCCTATTTGTTTCCACAACTAAAATAAAGGGATTGAAAGCATGGTCTTCAAAATCAGTTAGATCTTTGTTCAAATCCCAGCCCTGTCACTTATTAAGTATTCCCCTGACTTAAATCTATGCCTCAGTTTCGTCATCAGTAACAAAGGGTAAAGAATAGCGATTTTGAGAGTGTTGTGGATTTTGCAAATCATAGGGTTAAATAAAATAATGTACACAACAGCATGGTACATAATTGGTGCTCAAATGATCATTATTATACTTTATTAAATAATCTATAAGGATTTAAACAGTTTAAAGTCTAATTTGGAGTTGGCTTGCATTATATTGGCTTTCACTGTGGCTAAATAAATTAATGAGATTTATATTCCTATTTCGGTGTTAAGATACAACTATAGCTTTAGAAGATAAATTCATTTCAATGAAACGTGACACATTTACATATAGTCACATATTTATAGATTTACACAAGTTTTAGTACTTAATACAGTATGTTCAAAAGAATATTGTACTTGAGTTAATTCTGTATAGCTTTCTAGTTGACTAAGATCTGGTACCATTATATTCGTTTTTTAAAAAACTAATTTTATTTATTTATTGGGGCTGCATTTGGTCTTTGTTGTTGCACACAGGCTTTTTCTAGTTGCAGCGAATGGGGGCTACTCTTCGTTGCAGTGTGCCGGCTTCTCACTGCAGTGGCTTCTCTTGTTGTGGAGCATGGGCTCTAGGCGCACAGGCTTCAGTAGTTGTGGCACGCGGGCTCAGTAGTTATGGCTCGAGGGCTCAGCGCAGGCTCAGTAGTTGTGGCGCATGGGCTTAGTCGCTCCACAGCATGTGGTATCTTCCCGGACCAGGGCTCGAACCCATGTCCCCTGCATTGGCAGGCAGATTCTTAACCACTGTGCCACGAGGGAAGCCCACCATTGTATTCTTGTGTCTCAGAAATGAACTACATTTTTGCTCATAAGACTTTTGTCATGTTTTTTTCTACAGGCATTTTTTTTACCATCTGTGAAAACTTCCTGTAATTCATTTTTCCTCACTCCAGTATTAAGAATTATACCAAGTAAGTGGGATGTAGTAAAACTAATTAATCAATTCTATAACAGTCTGTCGGAATTTAATCATTCAGTGGCTGCCGTACTCTTGTTCTCGACGGAATGTTGAATGTGACCTCATAAGTCAGAAAAGGATTTTTTTCTTGAAAGTTATATTCTGAGCTTCTATACAATGAGTTTTGTTTTTTTTTGTTTTTTTTGTTTTTCCTGAAGCCAGGGCATCAATACAGATTTGTGACAGTATTTTTTTGAGGGAATCTATCTACCCGTGGCTTCAAAACTGCATCAAAATATTCCCAACTCTAAGAAATGTACCTGTAAAACCCTTAATTTGGTGCCATATGCACAATTTGTCTTTTATAAAAAATTAAGCATAAGGCTTATGTTATTATCCAGTTTTCACAATTACATCCACATTTGAAAAGGAGTTCTCAACCTCAGTAAGAAAGAAAACAGAACTTGGTGTCCTGCCTTTAAACTTGATCAGAAAAATAAATCCAAAATGTTAGCAGAAGGATTGTTTAACATTTCTCTTATGAAGTGGATTTTCATGTGGCACACATACTTCCTATTGCCAATAAATTATTTGGTTAGAAGAAAATTTTTTAACAGTTGTGACATATTTGTTAAATTTTTCCATTTTTAGATTAAAAAGATATGAATGAATATCCTAAAAAAAGAAAAAGGAAGACTTTACACCCTTCTCGTTATTCAGGTCAGTGTGTGATTAAATTATTTAAAAGTTAGGCCATGTATTCCCGTGCAGTTGTGTTTCCATCATTTTCTCATAAATGATCTATTTGATAAGAGTTAAATATCTGGGTCAACTTTTAGGTAAGAGTAAACTTTAAATAAATTCTCTGAATATATATTTCTCAATGTCTGCCATGTGCTAAGCACACATCAGAACTTTACAGACATTGTTTATTCCTCACAACTTCGTGGTTTATAGATATTTAAAATTCGATATCCAAGGTTACATACTTATACAGCATAATTGATATTTGCCTGTGTGATTCCCAAGCTTGTGCTTAAGGCACAGCAATAACCTTGGTGGAAGATATTTTGCATCATTGGGAAAATACTTTATCTTGTACATTATTTTCAGAAATATGAATTTCTTTTTGATTGTATAATTTTAGATCCTTTCTTTGAGGTTGGCTCTGCTGTCTTGGCAAATAAGATGTCTTTGGCCATCTGTAACAAATGCAACTCACATGCATATACTTGGGGCAGTTTCAGGTATACCTGTTAACCAACCCAACCTACACATTTTTCGTATCTGAGGAAATTAAGCCTGATTTACTGCTTACTGGCACTTCCCAGGCAAGAGTTGAAATGACTGTATTCAGGGCCCTAACTGGTCCTCAGACTTTCCCCTATGTGTTATGCTTTTCCTACAGTACATGGCAGATCTTCTTGGTAGTTAATTCAATGTTTTTTTTGGTTTGTTATTTTTGTTTTTGTTTTTTGCAATTAACATATATATTGCATATTTATATTTTGTGGGATTCTGACCAAGGCAATTGTATCTTTGTGTGCTTCAAAGTATTATATTTTAAATTGTATAATTTATGGTTCTTTCAAAGCTCAAAGTCAGTGTCAGATCTGAATTATAAAAACCTTGAGAATTGAGGGAAATATTAATACTTTATTACAAATACTATGAAATTTTATATATGTTGGATAAAGAGATTGCTGTCATTAAATGTATATATGTTCAGTATGCTTGAAATTTTTAAAATTTTGTTTTCAGATTCCTCTGGAATAAGCAGAATTGCAGATGGATTCAATGGCATTTTTTCTGATCATTGTTATAGTGTTTGTTCTATGAGACAACCAGACTTAAAATATTTTGACAACAAAGGTATATCTAAATTTTCCAAAATATTTTTCTTTAAGTTGCTTTTATAATTTTTCATTTCATTTTTGAAAATGTGGGTGAAAGTGATGATTTCAAAATGGGCAAGTGTTTAAACTTAAGAAAACAAAAGAGTTTTGTGTAAGAAAGTGAATTTTAATTTTTAACATTATTTCAGAGATATAAATCAAAAACAGATCCTCCTAAATCAATTTTAATCAGCTAGGAATCAGTGGCAAAGCAGGAATGACCCAGAGTTTGGACCATTTATGATGAAAGGTAAAGAATACTGTTACACACAGTTCTTCCACTCAGCTATACCTTTCAGTCTGGAGGGCTAATGGAAGGAAAGAACAGAGGGTGAAGGATTTGGTCATTTTCAATCTTGTATCTTCTATTGACTCCTCTTTTCTAGAGCATAAGATGAATAGTAACTTGCATTTGTTCTCTTCTTCCTCTGCAATAATCAAAACTCCCAGTTCCTGTGAGCTCCTATTATAGGCACAGATACATAAATTATTTAAAGAACATGCAGGGATTTCCCTGGTGCTTAGTGATTAAGACTCCGTGCTCCCAGTGCAGGGGGCCTGGGTTCAATCCCTGGTCAGGAAACTAGATCCCACATGCTGCAACTAAGAGACTGCATGCCGCAACTGAAAGATCCCACGTACTGCAACTAAGACCCAGTGCAGCCAAATAAATAAATATTTAAAAAAAAAAATAAAAATAAATAAATTTTAAGAAAAGAACATGCAGAGTCAGAGACATCAGTATGAACTCATGTTTGGCTTAATATAGACACAAATGGTTACATACAGAAACATTTATGGGTATATCTATATATACATGGCAGTGTACATGCACATATTATTTGCTGTGTTAGCTGAGGGGGCCTAGCAGAAATGACAGCCCAGTAGCAATGAGCACATCTAGTGTCCAGATCTTGGTTTCTAATACCATTTTCCAATAAAAGGAACAAGGGCTTCTTGGAGAAATGGCTGATTTAAGGGAGAGGAAACAAATCTGTACAGAAGAATTCCAAATGATTTATGTAGATACTCCTCACTCAAGGAGGTGGAGCATAACTTTCCACTCCTAAAGTATGGACTGCACTTAGCGACTTAATTCCAAGCATAGAGTATGGAAAGTAAAAGAGTGACTTTACATTGAAGAAACCTGATAAATACCCCGGTTATCAAGTTCAACGTCAACAGTGATAAACCAAGTTAATAGTATGTACTCTTGATATGATACAATAAAACTTGACAGTTTGCCTCTGTGTTTCCCTCCCAATAATCCATAATCCCAGTCTAATCATGGAAAAAAACCAAAGTTCATTAGTGGGACATCCTGCAAAATACCTTACCAGTCTCCTCAAATTGTCATGGTCTTCGAAAACAAAGGAAGTCTGAGAAACTACCACAGTTAACAGTAGCCTAGAGACATGACAACTAAATGGTATGTATCCTGATTGGGATCCTGGAACAGAAAAAGGACATTACGTAAACACCAAGGATATCTGGATGAAGTATGGACTTCAGTTAATAACAACTTACCAGTATTGGTCATTAATTGTAACAAATATTAATGTAAGATGTTAAGAGTGGAGAAACTGAATGGAGGATATATGGGAATTCTCTGTACTGTCTTTTTTTTTTTTTTTTTTTTTCCGTAAATCTGAAACTTCTAAACCATAAAGACCTGATGTTGAAGTGCAGTTTTCACTACTGGCTGGCATTTCAGCTTGTCCATGTTAACTTTAAAACACTGGGGCTTTAACAGATTGAAAGAGAAAAATCATATGATCATCTCAATAGGTGCAGAGAAAGCTTTTGACAAAATTCAACACCAATTTATGATAAAAACCCTCCAGAAAGTAGGCATAGAGGGAACTTACCTCAACATAATGAAGGCCATATATGACAAACCCACAGCCAACATCATCCTCAATGGTGAAAAACTGAAACCATTTC
Organism: Stenella coeruleoalba; assembly: GCF_951394435.1. Lineage (NCBI taxonomy): Eukaryota > Metazoa > Chordata > Mammalia > Artiodactyla > Delphinidae > Stenella > Stenella coeruleoalba. The sequence goes on from NC_137150.1 coordinate 57,388,047, forward strand.
CACTAAGATCAGGAACAAGACAAGGTGGCCCACTCTCACCACTATTATTCAACATAGTTTTGGAAGTTTTAGCCACAGCAATCAGAGAAGAAAAAGAAATAAAAGGAATCCAAATTGGAAAAGAAGAAGTAAAGCTGTCACTGTTTGCAGATGACATGATACTATACATAGAGAATCCTAAAGATGCCACCAGAAAACTACTAGGACTAATCAATGAATTTGGTAAAGTAGCAGGATAAAAAATTAATGCACAGAAATCTCTTGCATTCCTATACACTAATGATGAAAAATCTGAAAGTGAAATTAAGAAAACACTCCCATTTACCATTGCAACAAATAGAATAAAATACCTAGGCATAAACCTAAGGAGACAAAAGACCTGTATGCAGAAAATTATAAGACACTGCTGAAAGAAATTAAAGATGATACAAATAGATGGAGAGATATACCATGTTCTTGGATTGGAAGAATCAACATTGTGAAAATGACTCTACTACCGAAAGCAATCTACAGATTCAATGCAATCCCTATCAAACTACCACTGGCATTTTTCACAGAACTAGAACAAAAAAATTCGCAATTTGTATGGAAACACAAAAGACCCCGAATAGCCAAAGCAATCTTGAGAAAGAAAAACGGAGCTGGAGGAATCAGGCTCCCGGACTTCGGACTATAATACAAAGCTACAGTAATCAAGACAGTATGTTACTGACACAAAAACAGAAATATAGATCAATGGAACAGGATAGAAAGCCCAGAGATAAACCCACGCACATATGGTCACCTTATCTTTGATAAAGGAGGCAAGAATATACAATGGAGAAAAGACAGCCTCTTCAATAAGTGGTGCTGGGAAAACTGGACAGCTACATTAAAAGAATGAAATTAGAACACTCCCTAACACCATACACAAAAATAAACTGAAAATGGATTAAAGACCTAAATGTAAGGCCAGACACTATCAAACTCTTAGAGGAAAACATAGGTAGAACACTATGACATAAATCACAGCAAGATCCTTTTTGACCCACCTCCTAGAGAAGGGGAAATAAAAACAAAAACGGGACCTAGCGAAACTTAAAAGCTTTTGCACAGCAAAGGAAACCATAAACAAGACGAAAAGACAACCCTCAGGATGGTAGAAAATATTTGCAAATGAAGCAACTGACAAAGGATTAATCTCCAAAATTTAAAAGCAGCTCATGCAGCTCAATATCAAAAAAACAACCCAATCCAAAAACGGGCAGAAGACCTAAATAGACATTTCTCCGAAGAAGATATACAGATTGCCAATGAACACATGAAAGAATACTCAACATTATTAATCATTAGAGAAATTCAAATCAAAACTACAATGAGATATCATCTCACACCAGTCAGAATGGCCATCATCAAAAAATGTACAAACAATAAATGCTGGAGAGGGTGTGGAGAAAAGGAAACCTTCTTGCACTGTTGGTGGGAATGTAAATTGATACAGCCACTGTGGAGAACAGTGTGGAGGTTCCTTAAAAAACTAAAAATAGAACTACCATATGACCCAGCAATCCCACTACCGGGCATATACCCTGAGAAAACCATAATTCAAAAGGGCACATGGGCTTCCCTGGTGGCGCAGTGGTTAAGAATCCGCCTGCCAATTCAGGAGACACGGGTTCGAGCCCTGGTCCGGGAAGATCCCACATGCCGTGGAGCACCTAAGCCCGTGCGCCACGACTACTGAGCCTGTGCCCTAGAGCCTTCGAGCCACAGCTACTGTAGCCCACACACCTAGAGCCCGTGCTCCGCAACAGAAGCCACCACAATGAGAACCCGCGTACAGCAATGAAGATCCAATGCAGCCATAAATAAATAAATAAATAAATAAGTCATGTGTACCCCAATGTTCATTGCAGCACTATTTACAGTAGCCAGGACATGGAAGCAACCTAAGTGTCCATCGACAGATGAATGGATAAAGAAGATGTGGCACATATATACAATGGAGTATTACTCAGCCATAAAAAGAAATGAAATTGAGTTATTTGTAGTGAGGTGGATGGACCTAGAGTCTGTCATACAGAGTGAAGTAAGTCAGAAAGAGAAAAACAAATACCGTATGCTAACACATATATATGGACTCTAAAAAGAAAAAAAAAATGGTATGAAGAACCTAGGGGAAGATGGGAGTAAAGACACAGACCTACTAGAGAATGGACTTGAGGGTATGGGGAGGGGAAAGGCTAAGCTGTGACAAAGTGAGAGAGTGGCATGGACATATATACACTACCAAACGTAAAATAGCTAGCGGGAAGCAGCCTCATAGCACAGGGAGATCAGCTCGGTGCTTTGTGACCACCTAGAGGGGTGGGATAGGGAGGGTGGGAGGGAGGGTGACGCAAGAGGGAAGAGATATGGGAACATATGTATATGTATAGCTAATTCACTGTATACAGCAGAAGCTAGCACACCATTGTAAAGCAATTATATTCCAATTAAAGTGTTAAAAAATAAACACACATTAGGGCTGAGCTGAGGGAATAAAGACTTACTCAGACTCAGTAATTTCAAGTTAAAATTCCTAAGTAACTTTAAAAAGTGTATTCTTGTCCAAATAGGGCATGGAAGCAAAAGTAGTTGCTTGTTTGGACAGATTTTCTGTGTATCTGTGGTACGCAGATAACAGAGCTTTTCATAGCTAAATTTAAGTCCTTAGTTCTGTTGGAATTCTAAATTATATTTAAAAACATTTGTGCTTTGTTTTATAATAATGTTTAATGCTTTTATATAAATAATAAATATTTTTCCAAATCCCTTTTCACAGATGATGATTCTGATACAGAGACATCAAATGACTTGCCAAAATTTACAGATGGAATCAAGGCCAGAAACAGAAATCAAAACTACCTGGTTCCCAGTCCTGTACTTAGAATTCTAGATCACACTGCCTTTTCTACAGGTAAGGGAAAGTAATTAATAGAATTTGCACATTTTGTATAGGTCAGTGAAAAAATAATAAGTAAAATAAATTTCTTTTTGCCAGTGACTTATTTAGTAGGTCTTATTTAGTAATAATAATAATAATAGCCTTGTTTTATTTAGAAAAATCTGCTGATATTGAAATTTGTGATGAAGAGTGCGACTCCCCTGAATCAGTCAACCAGCAAACTCAAGAGGAGAGCCCTATAGAAGTTCACACTGCTGAAGATGTTCCAATTGCTGCGGAAGTGCATGCAATTTCTGAAGATTATGATATAGAGACAGAAAACAATTCCTCTGAGAGTCTCCAAGACCAAACTGATGAAGAGCCACCAGCTAAACTTTGCAAAATTCTTGACAAGAGCCAAGCTTTTAATGTGACTGCCCAGCAGAAATGGCCTTTACTGAGAGCTAATAGCAGTGGCCTCTATAAATGTGAACTTTGTGAGTTCAACAGCAAATATTTTTCTGATTTAAAGCAGCATATGATCTTGAAGCATAAGCGTACTGATTCAAATGTCTGTCGAGTATGCAAAGAAAGTTTCTCTACCAACATGCTCCTGATCGAACATGCCAAACTGCATGAAGAGGATCCCTACATTTGTAAATACTGTGATTATAAGACAGTAATTTTTGAGAACCTCAGCCAGCACATTGCAGACACCCATTTTAGTGATCACCTTTATTGGTGTGAGCAGTGTGATGTACAGTTCTCCTCAAGCAGTGAACTCTACCTACATTTCCAGGAGCACAGCTGTGATGAACAGTACTTGTGTCAGTTCTGTGAACATGAAACGAATGATCCAGAAGACTTGCATAGCCATGTGGTAAATGAGCATGCATGTAAATTAATAGAGTTAAGTGATAAGTATAACAATGGAGAACATGGACAGTACAGCCTCTTAAGCAAAATTACATTTGACAAATGTAAAAACTTCTTTGTATGTCAAGTATGTGGGTTTCGGAGTAGACTTCATACAAATGTTAACAGGCATGTTGCTATTGAACATACTAAAATTTTTCCTCATGTTTGTGATGACTGTGGGAAAGGCTTTTCAAGCATGCTAGAATATTGCAAACATTTAAATTCACATTTATCTGAAGGGATTTATTTATGTCAATATTGTGAATATTCAACAGGACAGATTGAAGATCTTAAAATTCATCTAGATTTCAAGCATTCGGCTGATTTACCTCATAAATGTAGTGACTGCTTAATGAGGTTTGGAAATGAAAGGGAATTAATAAGTCACCTTCCAGTCCATGAGACAACTTGATTGTTCTCTTTAACTTCCATAATGTTGATGTAAAATAATAAATTTGACTTTTTTGCAGATGTTAAAATGGATGATTTTAAACACAACTTATGAGAACTGTCTTTAACAAGATCTTTTTAAATTTTTTTTCTTGGCATTGCTACCTTTTTCAGTATATAATTGTATCCTAAATGTGGTATTTTCAATGTATTGTAGTTGGTAGTTTTAACCGCTTTTGGTGACTATCGTCGTCTGGCATGTTCTCTGATTTCATAAATCGATAAGAAACAGATGTACTGAAGAAATTAGACTATAGTTTTCCTTCCGTAAACATAGGTGCTGTAAACTTTTTCTTCTTTAAACTCAAAACAAGATCAGTTTTTCATGTATGAAGTTGTTAAAGTACTGTACTACCAGAACTAAAGTGCAACATAATATGCACCTAAGTCCAGTGATACTCCCATTAATAAGATCCAGACCCTCCTTTTGCATTCCCCAACAATTATTATCCCCAAGGCAATCAGTGAACTCCCCATCTGTGTGATTCTTTCAGTGACACTAGGAGGCCAGCGTTATGGTAAGAAGGAGAGATCTGGTTTTCTTGGCAGTCTTTTTTTAATTCTCACTCTATTTTAACCCCATCTGTGTGCTAAATAATTTTAAATGGGGAGAAAGTGGTAAGGGGTTCGACAATAAAGTAACATTTCATAATTCATTTATAAATGAATAAACAGGTTATTTATAATCTGTTCACATTTCATTTAGAGTTATGCAACTGCAAAGTCATGCCCGAACTTCTGATATCAAATCATTTTCTGAGAAAACCCTCTGAAGTATTAAAATAGAAATAGGAAGATGTGGGAGATAGGGGTTGCTGTATGAAAATGTATAGATTACTTTTGATAGTGGTAAATCAATCTTCTATATTAGTTTCCTGTGGCTACCATAACAAATTATCACAAACTGAGTGGCTTAAACAATAGAAATTTATTGCCTCACAGTTCTAGAGGCTAGAAATTCAAAATTGAAATATTAGCATAGTTGATTCCTTCTGAGAGCTGTGAGAGAAGGATCTGTTCCCCGCTGCTCTCCTTGGCTTGTACGTGGCTATCTTCATGTTCACATCATCTTCTCCCTGAGTGCAAGTCTGTTTCCAACTTTGACCCTTTTACAAGGAACCAGCCAGTAATTGGATTAGGGCCCACCCTGATAACCTCATTTTAACTTGATAAAGACACTATACCCAAATAAGTTCATATTTTGATGTACTGGGGCCCAGGACTTCAACATATGAACTGAGGGGAGTGAGGGAGAGGCACAACTACAATTCAGTAACAGCTTTTTATAGTATCAAGGAGATAGCATTTTGTGCATCATTGACCTCAAATATAATAAACACTGTCACTAACTATATTGTCATTCAGAAATATTGATGTAGTTGAAAAGACTGATTTATGACCCACAGTGTTTTTTTTTACTTCAAGACCCATGGGAATTGAGTCTGTTTTGAGAATGGTGGCAGCAACAAGTTTTTCAAAACCAATCATTTTTATTTCCACCATTTTGTTATATATGCATACCTGTATTCCTAAAAACTACCATTCTATCTGATTATCACATTCCAGGTAGAGCTGTCTGATGTAAATATTTCTTAGAAGATTTAAAATTATAATGAAATTGTAAGAAAACATTAGAAACCATCTGGTCTACACCCTCTAGGTTTCTAAGTTTCTTACAGAAACAGAAACTTAGGGTTATTATTAGGCCAGGGTCCCAAAACCAGTTATAGCAGACAGGAGTGGAATCCAAGTTATTTGGCTTCCAGTGTAGTTATGTTTCCATTACACCATGTTACATAAAAATCTAAGATTTGTCCTTGGGATGTTTTTCATAACTACGTAACCTAGCCATTCAACTACCTTCTTGGTAATTCTGTCTATAATTTTTTAATATACATCCAGCTTCAGGAATTTGATTTTCAGGAAACAAACCTTAAATAAATAATGCCTGGGTTTTTTTTTTAATTGTGTATTTTACAGCTTTACTTTTGATCAGGTGTTAGTAATCAAATTAGAGATTGTAATGCAACTACTCCAGAGGTATTAAATCCAAGTTTTAGAACCATATAATTTAGTGCTTTTTTGCTGAATCTGCAGCTTGAGGCCACATCTCACTGACAGTTTGTCCAATAAAACCTTTTTGCTTTGACTCAGCTTTCAAATAAGCCTATGACTGACCATAAATTGCTGAGGTAGCAAGTCTATATTTTTAGCTAAATGAACTTCTTTGGAAAAACAAACCTACTTAAAAAGAAAATTTTCTAATTGCTTCTAGATTTTTTCTGTGCAAAGACAGACATTTCCACTGTACTCTTGTGACTCGAGAATACGTAACAGATGGTGATGTTTATTAGCACTACAATAGAATTCTTGGCAGTAGTGAACAGTAGTGATCTTTTTTTTTCATCTTCACTTTGCAGTTCATGTTATTTGAAAATGATTGTGTGGTACTCAAAAGCTTGTAAATTTGTAAATTTCCTGCTTGTGAACTTGCCAGTTTTACCATTTTAAATCACCTTTCTCATTCCTCTGAGTTTGTATCATCACATATTAACCAGTTTCTCTGTTTCACAGGGTCTGTAGCCTGTTAGGTGATTGCTGAATTATTGGCAGGTGTAGCCAGTAGTGTTTTGTTTTTCCCCAATAAACTAACACTATTCCTAGTTTTTAAATCTGATTTTCAAAGCATTGAATTACTTAATTCCTGGCAATTTGCAGTTAATCTTACTCAGCTTGTTCTCCCAGTCTTACCTTTTACAAGCAGGTTAATATACTCCCCAAACTTCTGTGATTAATTTTTGATGGAATTTTCATGACTTAAAAGCACTATAAGTGACATAAATTTGAAAAAGCTAATAAAAATCAAATAGCCATGGGAATTCCCTGCCAGTCCAGTGGTTAGGACTCCATGCGTCCACAGCAGGGGGCACGAGTGAGATCCCTGGTGGGGAACAAAGATGCCCCAAGACGTGCGGCACAGCCAAAAGAAAAAAATACGTATCAAATAGCCACAATCCTCTTGAGAAGCAGATTGGCTTAAAAGAATCAGTACTTTTTATTTAATTGAAAATAAATAGTTTAACTAACTGTAAATCCCAACAGAGAAGCAAATCTGGCTAGTTTTTCCCTACGATTAACAGTCTCATCCCTATAAATTAAAAATGAAGTTTTGAATATATATTCCTTTGTAACTCAAGTTCTGATGACTGAAGATAGAGTATCTACAAGAATTATTCATGGCATTGAGTTTATGGATTTACAAATATACCTTATATTGGTTTAGCTTTCCATAAATTAATCTCTTAAGACAACAGTCAAATCTAAGAGAAAGAAATGTGTATGTACACTTATGGTGTAAAATATAAATTCACAAAGCTAAAAGTCACATGTAATTTACATGTTTATTACATGAAGTTGTATGCTCAATTTGTAAGTTTAAAAAACAAAATATTAATAGTCTGTTAGTTGCTTGGAGTCTACTTCATACTAGTGATTTGAAAAATAATTTTCTATATAAAGATTTTTCCATATTAAAGCATCACCACAACTTCCTTGTTAAGTTCATTCTCCTTAGTAACCTTGGTATTAAACTGGTAACTACCTGAACCCAAAATAAATCACATTTATGAAAAGTAATTTCTTCACTGTAAAAAGAAACAATTTTCTCACATTGCTAAATAGGAATATTGTGTCATCTACTAGTCTTAATCCCATACTTTAAAAGGTATGACTATTTAGATACTTTTTTAGGGGGATTTTTGTTGTCACAACCTTTAAGTTTTTGTTTATTTTGAGTTTTAAATAGGCAAACAAATATGACCTGGATAATTTTTTTCTTGCTAAAAATATTGAGCTGAATGAATTACACATTGAAAAATTTAATGAAAAGTATGTTTTGAATAAAAAATGTTTTCTAGTTTTTAAATATCTTATCCAGATACTGTCCACTACTGAAAAACATTACAGTTGAAATCATTGATACTTTTGCCCTTATTCTTCAGAATAAGCTGAGATTAGGAATTGGAATCATACCAAAATAACACAGAAATGTAATTTCTGGTGGGTAGTGTTTTTTTGTTTTTGTTTTTTGTTTTTTGATCCTCTGCCTAAAGACCATTTACCATGATGTTTTGGATTTTAGTTGGCTGAAATCTGAGACTATTGAATTCTCTTTTCTTGCCTACCCTGCACATTTTATTTAGGGTTACCACTTCTCTGCTATAGCATTATGTTTTTTTAAAAAACATATTGCTCGAACTGTATTCTATGACTGATTACCCTCCTCTGTGCAACTCTTCCACACCTCATTTGGATTTTCAGAAAGTCTCAAAAGATTAAAATTTTCCCAATTAGCAAGGTGAGAGTGGATTTTTTTCCTTTAATTCTTCCTTCTCTGTATTCTCCAAACTGTTTAAAATAACTTAATCCTTTCATACCATATACCCACCACATCACTCGCTTCTATACCCTGTAAATATTTTATAAATTTCTGTCTAACAGCAGTGCTGAATTTAGAAATTTTTAAAGCATAATATCATGGCACTTTTTTTTTGCGGGGGGCGGGGCAGGGAGGAGGCTGTGCAGCTCTTGCAGAATCTTAGTTCCCCAACCGGGGATTGAGCACAGGGGATTGAGCACAGGCCACGGAGTAAAAGCACCAAGTCCTAACCACTGGACCGCCAGGAAATTCCCTCATGGCACTTCTTCCTTTATGGTTACAAGATTATGGTTAAGTGCCTTGTGGCACTGATCCAGTGTTCTTTAGTGAACAACTAAATTGCTGAAGTAGAGAAACTAACACAAAATGACAGTATGTTAGTTTAGGAGGAACCTCAGAAATCAGGAGGAACCTCAGAAATCATCTCCTCCAGACTCATAAAGCGCACAACATATAAAAATATATATAGTACATAGTTTTATTTTCATGGTTGTAAATTATATGTTGTGAAATGTAACATCAGATCTGATTCATGAATATTTTTACTTAAGACAGAACTTTTTTTTTTAAAGCAAACAGTTAAGGAAAAAGCATGAAGTAAATAATGATACATGGACACGGAAAAAATTGAGCAGGTGAAACATGAATGACTGAAGTTTGAGAATACAAAATTCTGATGTAAATTTCTTGTTTATAGCTTAGAAAAATGCTTCTCTAACATCATTAGACAAATGCTTTTTAAACTAGAATAAACAGGACTTTATAACTCTCTACCACTCTTCAAAGAATTTTCTATAGAAAAAGTGAAAATGTGCCCTATTTTTTCCATGGAATGTCATACCAGACAATTAAAGAGAGAAAATAATGTAATAGAGAGTACTGGACCATGGCATGTGACTTTGTTTTCTAGTCTCTGTTTGCTAACCATAAATTGTGTGACTAACCAAGGACAATGGATGTAATGTTACCAAATTTTTCTTGCAGCTCCTTAAAAACTTCTGTTTCACTACTAGTCAGTTTAACAAACAGCTATGGAATATCTCCTATCAAGCCATATGCACAGGGATACAAAGATAAACTATGGTTCTTGTCCTTAAAGAAATCTACTGTATAGGGCAGGAAACTCTCCTCTGTCACCTTTCTGAACTCGAATTCAGTTAAACATCAAGTTGAGTGCCTTCTGTGTTTCTAAGTATTCACTTTGTAGATAATGCTACCATAAACATTCTTGTATGTGTTAAGGTGTTTGTGGGTTTTTTTCTCTTTTTTCTGAGGGGGAGTGGGCTTTGTGTATATATTTTTTTGTATGCTTGTGATTAAATACCTCCAAAATATTATCCAGAATGGCTCAAGTTTACACGCCCATCAGCTGATCATGTTTCCCTACATCCTTATCGAAGGTTTTATACAACTTTTTAATTTTGGTAAATCTGAGGGGCCTAAAGTAGTATGTTACTATTGTTTGAATTTGCATTATTTGATTACTAAAAAGATTGAAAATATCTTAATATGCTTATGAGACATTTTGGTTTCTCATTTTGTGAAGTGCCTCTCCATAGCTTGCAGGACCTTGGTTTGCAGAACAGGGATTGGACCGGGGCCACGGCAGTGAAAGTGCTGAGTCCTAACTGCTGGACCGCCAAGGAATTCCCCTTTGTTCACTTTTCTATTGGGTTTTCTGGTTAATTTTCAGAAGTTCTTTAAAAATTTTAAATATTGGTTCTTAGTTGATATACACAGCAAAAAATAGATTCCCAGATTGCCATCCATCTGTTACTTACGTCTTTTGTTGAACAGAAATCGTTACATTGGGACTTCTCTGGCAGTCCAATGGTTAAGACTCCACGCTTTCAATGCAGGGGGCACAGGTTCAATCCCTGGTCGGGGAACTAAGATCCCACATGCTGCACGGTGAGGAAGGAAGGAAGGAAAGAAAAAGAGAGAAAGAAAGAGAAGAGAGAGAGAGAGGCGGGAGGGAGGAAGGGAGGGGGGAAAGATCTAATGTAGATAGATCCATCACATTTTACCTCACAGGATGTGCTTTCTACATTTTTTTTTTTTTTTTTTTTTTTTGCGGCACGTGGGCCTCTCACTGTTGTGGCCTCTCCCGTTGCGGAGCACAGGCTCCGGACGCGTAGGCTCAGCGTCCATGGCTCACGGGCCCAGCCGCTCCGCGGCATGTGGGATCTTCCCGGACCGGGGCACGAACCCGTGTCCCCTTCATCGGCAGGCGGACTCTCAACCACTGCGCCACCAGGGAAGCCCTCTACATCTTGTTAACAAACTGTTTTCCTACATTTTCTCCTAGTAATGTTCTGGTTGTACCTTTTGTGTTTAGGTCTGAGTTTCTTTGTGTGTAAGGATAATTCAAGTTTTATTTTTGTTCATTCAAGCGAGCTGATTTTGTCAATACTATTTGTTAAATAATGCATCTTCCCCCAGTGATTCATGATACCAATTTGAGCATATATCTACTCCCCATGGGCATAATTGGCATATGGATCTGTGTCTGTACTCATTATATTCCTGTTCCTGCAATAGTATCACATGTTTTAACAGTTGCTTTAAACATTATAGCTTTCCAGTATGTCTTAATATCAGGTAGTGTGAATTTATTCTCCCTGCTCTTCTTTTTTTTTTTTTAAATTTATTTATTTATTATTTATTTATTTTTGGCTGTGTTGGGTCTTTGTTGCTGTACACGGGCTTTCTCTAGTTGCGGCGAGCAGGGACTACTCTTCATTGCGGTGCATGGGCTTCTCATTGTGGTAGCTTCTCTTGTTGCGGAGCAACGGCTCTAGGCGCATGAGCTTCAGTAGTTGTGGCATGCAGTCTCAGTAGTTGTGGCTCACGGTATTAGTTGCTCCACGTCATGTGGGATCTTCCCGGACCAAGGCTCGGACCTGTGTCCCCTGCATTGGCAGGCGGATTCTTAATCACTGCGCCACCAGGCAAGTCCTCTGCTCTTCTTTTGAGAACTGTTTTAGTTATTGGTAGACTTTTTCTTCTTCTATGTAAATTTAGAATTAGTTCCAATTCCATTTAAGTCTTGTTGGAATTGCATTATAGTTATGATCATTTTTGAGGGAATCAACATCTTTACAATGTTAAATCTTTTCTTTTGTAAACATTGTATATTTCTCTAGTTACTTAGGTCTCTTTTAATGTTCTTTTAAATTTTTTCCATAAAGGTTGTGTGCGGCTTTTGTTAAATCAATTCCTAGATTCTTTACAGTTTTGGTTGCTTTGACATGCTATCTTATTTTCTAATTGGCTACTGCATGTATAGGAAAATGTCTGAGTTTTGAAACATGGATTTTTGTATACAGAAATAATGTTGTTTGGGTTTTAATCTTTTTAGTTCTAATAGCTGTCTTTGCTTAATTTTTAATGTAAATAACCATATAATCTGCCATAAATTATATATTTGTCTCTTTACTTCCAGTCTGCGAGTCCAAATGGCTCTTTTTTCTTATCATCGAATTTGTCAGCACTTCCACTGCTATAAGGTGTAGAAATAGCATTAGCAGGCTTTTTTTTTTTGTTCCTAGCCTTAGATGTAAGACTCCTAAAGTTTCCCCATTAAGTATATTTTCTGTAGGTTTTGATAAGTAGCCTTTAGCAGTTTTCTTAGTTTTTTAAGACTTTTTATTTTAAGTAGGTATTAAACTTTAGCAATGACTTTTTCTATAGCTATTGAGATAAACAGGTGGGTTTTCTCCTTTAAGTCCGCGAATACGAATTCCATTGGTTGATTTTCTAATGTTGAATTATCTTTGTATTTTTAGGAAAACCCTACCTGTACAAAATTTTTTTTCTAATACAATGTTGGATTCAGTTAGGTAATATTTCACATAGGATGTTTGCCTTATTCATACGTGTGATTTTCTTTACTGACACCTCCTATCCAGTGTGGTATCAAGGTTATTCTAGTCTTATAAGTGAGTTGGAGTGTTTTTTCTCTTTTTCTATGCTCTGCAAAAACCTGTATGAGATAATATTAATCTTTTCTTTAAAGATTTGGTAAAATGTTACCTCTAAAATCATCTAGGCTCTCTTTTTTTGTATATATGGGAATTGCCATTTCAATTTTTTGAATGCTTATTAGCTTATTCAAGTTTTCTATTTTTTCTCAGGCTAATTTTGGTATTTGATGGTTTCCCAGAAATTTTACACTTCATCTGAGTTTTCAAGTTTATTGGCATTTATGATATTTTGTATCTAGAGTTATTTCCCCTTTGGTTTGTATCTTCCCTCACTTTTGACATTCTTAAACAGATTTGGCAGTGGTATGTCAAATTTATATGTTTTTTAAATAATTAAATTTTACTTTTTGTTAATCTCTGTTTTAGCCCTTATATTTTAATTTTTTTCTTCTTCTTTATGTTTACTCTGCTGGTTTTTGCCTATGAGTCTGTTCCATAAAAAGAAAAACAATGGATTAAATTACTTATTACTTATACAAAAACATTTATTATTTTTATAATTTATAACATGCAATGTCACTTTTACTTTGATATACAATAATTATATTAAAGATGTAATTATTTATAAAACTAATAAAGGGATACCATTATGATTTTAAAAATTCAAACAATATAAATAAAGCAAAAATTTCCTTTGAAATTCCCTATGCTAAAAACTAACTGAGTGGTTAAGAGTTTCACATAGCTATTAACTGGCATAGTCTAGATTTGAACTGAGGTCTTCAGATCAAGTTCCATGCTTTTTCATTAAAAGATTTCTTCTTCAGTATATATTTGTTTAATGAACATATGAATGATCTCAAGTGTAGTAACTGCCTTGACCCTTCACATGCTGACTGATGCTTGAAATTCATCCTTAAAATTTCATTCCTTTTTGCTTAATGCCTTAACGTGATTGTAAATTATAGTGCTTATTGGTCAGGCACGTACAAAGGAAATCTTTTGATTTCAAAGTGTTTTGTGCTTTTTAATGCCTTATCTCTTCTCCCCACCCTCCCTCTCCACACCATAAACAAAAACACTTACAGAAACAGTATGCTAATTATTTCTGCTAGGAATCCTTAGAATTGTACTTCTATCAAAATGTGTTTTACAATGAAGATCTTTATTTATTTTAAAATGTCACATTATGATGCAAATGACCAAGCGTAGTCTCTTACTTTGCTGGCAGGAGGGTTACAGTGTGTGTCAGTTAGGGTTCAGTGGGTAAGAAATTTATTGCAAGGAATATTACAAGGAACTGAGGGCTGGCTAGGCAAATCCAAAATATATAGGGATAAAGAAGATCTGAGATATATATATATATATATATATATATATACACACACACACACACAAACGGAACATTACTCAGTCATAAAAAAGAGTGAAATACTGTAATGCCATTTGCAGCAACATAGGTGCACCTAGAGATTATTATATTGAATACTAAGTGAAGTAAGTCAGAGAAGGACAAATATCATATGATATCACTTATATGTGGAATCTAAAAAATGATACAAATGAACTTATATACAAAACAGAAACAGACTCACAGACATAGAAAACAAGCTTATGATTACCAAAAGGGAAAGTGGGGTGGGATAAATTAGGAGTTTGGGTTTAGCAGATACAAACTACTGTATACAAAGTAGGTAAACAACAAGGTCCTAATGTATAGCCCAGGGAACTATATTCAATATCTTGTAATAAACTATAATGAAAAAGAATATGAAGAAGAATGTATGTATATTTATGTATAACTGAATCACTTTGCTGTACACCAGAAACTTAACAAAACATTGTAAATCAACTAAATTTCAATTTGTCTATGAAAAATCAAATACCAATCAAGCTAAGAAGAAAGAAAAGAGAATTTTATGTGAGCCAAACTGAGGATTATAACCCAGGAAACAGATTCTCGGAACCTCTGAGAACTGCTCCATTGATCAGGAATTAGAGGTGCAGTTTTATAGATTTTTGAGAGAAAGAAATTATGTATCATATTGACAGATTAACATTGTATCTATAGTTCAATCAACAAAGGTTTTTTTTCCTTTTTTTTCAATTACACATGTACAGACAAGCCTTTGGTCAATGTGACCCCTTTTACCTTTGTATGAGATGAAAAATAAATATATTAATAATAGAATTACAATGTTATAATGCTGGAGCCTGAAGAAAGGAGCGGACTTTTTCTCATAGGTTGATTTCATCCTCCTGCTTTGAGGAGGTCTGGTTCAAGTGCATAATGTAGATTGGCATTGCACATTGGGAAAGGCCTGCCACAAAGGGGGCATGTTATTTGTCTTTTTTTTTCCTTTTTTCTATCTTAGATTGTCCTGCCACAGAATATTTACGATTCTCCTCATCAGATTAAAAAAAAAGTTTTTTTTAAAGGGTGAAAAGGCAAACCATGGACTAAAGAAAGTATTTATAATACATGTGTAATAGGTTGAATAGTATCTCCCAAAAATATGTCTCCAAGTCCTAACTCTTGATACCTTGTGAATATGATCTTACTTGGAAATAGGGCCTTTGAAGATGTAATTAAGTTAAGGATTTTGAGTTGAGATCATCCTGGATTTAGGATCCAGGATCCAAATCCCCATACTGGATCTAGTGACCGGTGTCCATATAAAAGGAAGGAGAGAGAGATTCGAGACAAAGAGACACAGGGGAGAAGGCCATGTGAAGATGCACGAGAAGATAGAGGCAGAGGTTGTTGCCATGTAGCCTCAAGCCAGGGAATACCTCTAGCCACCAGAAACTGGAAGAGACAAGGGAAGGAACCTCCCCCTAGAGACTCCAGAGAGAGCTCAGCCCTGCTGACACTTAGATTGTAGACATCTGGCCTCTGTAACTGTGAGAGAATAAATTTTTTGTTGTTAAAAAACAAACAAACATTAGGGCAAGCCATCAGTAAGGGCAGAATGGAAATTCTTGGCCAGGAACTGACACTGCAGTCCACAGGCAGAATTCCTTTATTAGGAAAACCTCGGTTCTGCTCTTAAAGTCTTTTAACTGATTGGATCAAGCACACCCAGATTACCCAAACTAATCTCTTTTACATAGAGTCAACTGATTATAGATATTAATCACAAATACTTTCCCAGTAATACCTAGATTAGTGTTTGGTTAATAACTGGGTAGTAGAGCCTACCCACAAAGTAGGTATTATTAGTACTCTGATTTTGTAGATGAGGCTCAGAAAAATGAAGTGGCCTCACACACCGCTATACTCCAAGCTCAGGAAGTGAATCACACAAGAACAGAGGGTAGTGGAGAGATCAAAAGGTTTTCCTTTATTGCTGCTGGCGGAGTAAGCAGGAATCCTTTTCTGACACCCTAACTCCACCCCATCTCACCCCTCCTCCTTTTAGCTCTCCCTCACTAAACGAGCTACTGACAGCTAGCTACGCCTAGGCTGGGCAGAGTTTTGGAAACTTTGAAGGGAGAGGGAGGCGATGCACAAGTTGGGGGTGAAAGGAAAAGCATTCTTCTGGATGCATTGCCTGTTCACAACAATTCCTTGCCTTCTGCCCTTAAGAAAAATGGCGCTCGGAGTAGGTCACTTCCGGTTACGGAGCCAAACCAAATCGGGAAGGGCAAGAGACCGGAAGTGACCGCCCTCTTGCTTCTCCTCCCACCGCCTCCGAGTCTCCCAGCCTCTCTTGGAAGAATGAGGCGGCCAGGGGGCTGTGGCTGAGGTGCGGTTGCTGGGTGACAGGTCGGAGCCGGGACGGGGTGAGTGCCCGCAGCCTCGGCTGCGGGCCGGTTCACTTTGCTCGGGTGACCTTCGTCCTGCCGGGGGCAGGGGGCGAGGAGTCGTGCGTGGGGTGCTCTGTGACGAGGCGCCGCCGCGGTCCTGCGGAAAAGGAGGGAGCTGCTGCGGTTGCGAGTAGGGCTGGCGACCGGGTTAGGCCCGCGGAGCCCGCGAGCCCGGAGCCCGGGATACCGTGAGCCGGGGCCGGCGCAAGCGGGCCAGGGGTGGGGTCTGGCCCCAAGCCCTGCGGGCGGGGCTCCAGCGCCTGGTGTGGAGGACTGGGAAGGCCTTTCTTCAAGGTCGGCGTTCACCACCAGCTGAACCGAGTTGTTACCCCCACCGTGTTTTCTCGCTTGTCCCCTTTGGTCAGTCATTTCCTGACGCTTTGGAAGGCTCAGCCTTCTTTATGGCCGCTTTGCTCCATTTAACACACATGCATACCAGGATTAGACTGGTGTGTGATCATTTTTGTTTGGTGTCTTTTCAGGAGAAGCTGCCACCAAAACTTATTTTTCTTAACTTACACTCCTTGAAGTTCTTGGTACTTTGGCTGGAAACGTTAATACTCGCTTTAAGGCTTGCCTCCTTACTTGTTATGACGAGAACTACTTCTTTCTAAACGTTAGTATTGCATTATGATCTTGGAATTTTATTTCCTCATTCTGCATATCCACCTCCACTCACCTAGAGGTCCAGGTTGAAAAACGTAATAACTTAGTTACTGTTCGTGAACTTGGCTTCATGTCACTCGCTGCCGTGTTCCCTGATGTAGTTAAGAGTCACATGCAATCAGAATTTGGCCAGTTTCATCATCAGCAAAGGGAACTAAAGTAGAAATTGCAATCAAGATTTTGGCCAATTGAATTCACTTATTTTAGTGGAATATCACCCAAAAGTAGTTTTTAATTGTCTGACTAAAACACTTCTCCCCCAGGGACTTCCCTGGTGATCCAGTGGTTAGGAATCCGTCCTGCAATGCCGGGGGACGTAGGTTCAATCTATCCCTGGTTGGGGAACTAAGATCCCACATGCCACGGGGTAACTAAGCCCACGCTCCACAACTAGAGAGCCTGCATGCCCCAACTACAGAGCACATGCACTCTGGAACCCCCCACGCCGCACCCGAGGCAGCCAAAAAGTGAATATATAAATAAAACACTTCTTTCCCCCAGAAATAAATCTAAAAGTTTGGAAGTTTGTAAGTTTGTAAGTTTGTTTCATTGGGGAGTTAATGTTGCTGGAAGTGTTGTTAACTCACATGTCTTTATCATCCAGTTTAATTTGTACTTTTCTAACTTTTTATTTTCAGCATAATGGCAGAAACTGCTTCTCCACTGAAGCACTTTGTGCTGGCTAAGAAGACAATTACAGCAATCTTTGACCAGTTACTGGAGTTTGTTACTGAAGGATCACATTTTGTTGAAGGTTAGCTCCTCTAAGTTTTTTAAATAATTACTTTTGAAAATATATAAAGGTGCTTTATTCTTTCAACCTTGGTTACTGAACACATACAGGGGATTGTGCTCTATGAGAGATACCATAACAAATAAAACCCACTTCTGCCCTCCAAAAGAGGAAGATTGAATTATATTAATAGCAACTAAGAACGAAGTGCATATGTGAGGTCCTATTCTAAGCACTTTATTTTATTAATAACTCATTTAATCCTCAAATCAACACTGAGGCAGATTTTAATCACACTCATTTTAAAAATGAAAGCGGGCTTCCCTGGTGGCGCAGTGGTTGAGAGTCCACCTGCCAATGCAGGGGACACGGGTTCGTGCCCCGGTCCGGGAAGATCCCACATGCCGCGGAGCGGCTAGGCCCATGAGCCATGGCTGCTGAGCCTGCATGTCCAGAGCCTGTGCTCTGCAAAGGGAGAGGCCACAACAGTGAGAGGCCCGCATACCGCAAAAAAAAAAAAAAAAATGAAGGAACTAAGGCACAGAAAAGGTAAGCAGCTTACCAAAGACCACGCAGCTAGTAAATGCCCAGACTGAAAGTTAGGCAGCCCACATTTAGCCATTATACTTACCACCCCCATCAACTCAGCAGTTAAGCCAAGATCTGAGACCTTTCTTATCTTCTCAAATGAGGCTGGGATGCAGTGGGGAAAGGGCAAAAGGAGTTTTCTTAAACAGAGTGTAACTGTTCAAACAAAGGTGGTGAGAATGTCATACTGGGAAATACTACTTTAGAGTTAATTGTTGACCTTCAAGCATACAGTGAAAAGGGAGGGATTCTGTAAACTCCTGTGACAGTGGGAAAACATTTGGTAGGTTGGTAGAATCAAACTTTTTTCCTTGTCCTTCCTAATTCTCTTTCACCAGATTTTGAGTTTCTTGAGAGTAGGGATCCTGCCTTATTATTTTGTCCGTATTACCAGATCTGACACAAGTTTTGCTGTTGAATGAGGAAAAAAATACTGGTTCAGAATTTTAGTTTTCAATTTGGAAAGAATTTGAGCTGGCATGGTGACTTTTGAATAATATGTTATTCTACAAAAGTTGATGGGAAGTGAAAATGAAGTTAAATGTAACATCTTCTGTGTATTGAGCATGTAACAGATGCTAGGAGCTATTACTCTAGGAGCTAGTGAATTCAGCTTTAGAATCTGAATTCAATGTTACTGTTATTGGTGGGTATCGAGCCAGTAGACACAACCAAACCACAGATCGGGAGAAGGAAGGATTTATTACTTGCAGCAGGTAAGGAGAACACTGGGGATCTTTCCTAAAGCAGTGTGTCCCCAAACAGCAAAATTGGGGAAGTTTTAAGCTAAGGGTACATGTGTATTTATGAAGGGGCTTGAGCAGAGGAGAATTCAGCATAGAATTGGAGCAAAGATCAACAGAGTCCAGGTCTTGGTTGACTGAAGTCAGGAGGGTCAACATCATCATTCAGTTCTCCACCTGGGTGGGGACTTTAGTTCCTGCAGAACGCAAAGATAGATAGATAGATAGATAGATAGATAGATAGATAACACACATACACACACACACACACACACACACACACATATGTATGTCTCTTGAGGAGGAACTAGGACTCTGCTTTATCACTCACTATTGTTTGACTACCCTTTCTCTTTTGCTGCATTCCTTTGTTCCCTTAAGATCATCAATTACTGAGACCTGTTCAAGGACGAGCATTGTGGCCAGGCTTAGATCACAAAATGGCTTAGGCCAGGATGGATTCTCTTAAGTCAAGAAAGCCATTTCTGGTTCTCTTTCTCCAGGGACCCCCTAACCTATCTGCTTACATTACTGGTTCTAAAACCTCAGAAAAAATTGTTGCAAAAAAGAGGCAAAGCGAGTAAATCAGGAAGCACGTAGAAGAGCAAGAATGAAATGAAAAACAAAGACGAATGTAATGGTATTTAAGCCAGTCTTGCTGGTATTCACCAAATTGCACATATTTTATCAATGTACTTGAAAAGTATGGTGAGATGTGAAGCTTAAGTTTAATTAGATGGTCACTCAGTAAGTTGTGTCAGTATTTGTCTCTAATTAGGACCATTCAGATAGCCAAATGAATCTTCATGTTTTCACCTTCAAAATGAGGTGAAAAAAAATGTAAAATGTATATTCCTGAAATATAAACAAAACTGAGATACTTTCCTACTTTTCAAATCGTTGCTTTCCCAGCTACCCCCATCTCTGGAGGAAGAGAGATTGGGGCTGGTGTAGGCAGTTACTCCCAAACCTGACAGGAGTGGGTTACAGTCTGCAATTCTCTTTTCATTCATGTTCAAGGAGCTGTCTTGCTCCACCCCTGTGGAAAGTAGACAAGAAGTGGTAAGACAGCAAGGTCTTACCTAGCTTGAAGACCTCCTTGAACCATATCTTTATTTTGGGGGGACTGCCCATTCAAACCTCACTCTTAGCATGTGAATCCCTCTTCTCAGTTCAAGATTTGAAGCTCCTATCAGGATGGAATAATAATAGGTGGATATTAGGTTCTAGTTTTGCTGTTCAGAAATGCTTTTTTGTCTTAGGTGGGTATTTTGTATCTTTGAGACCTAGATGAATAATAAATACCCTTTTGACTGGACCCCTGTAATTTTTAATAATTTTGAAATTCTTTTGGGCAGTATTCTTATGACCCATTACAACAAGGCATTCACCTTTTACCAAATATTCAGATACCATGTTATTTTTATTTTCAAATATCATGTTAATATAGAACAAAACCCAAATATATGTATATCTTAAGTATTCTGTTCTATAATTAACTTAATGTTCATCTATATTACTTTCTCTAATACTGTTTCAATTTTACAGCAACATACAAGAATCCAGAACTTGACCGAGTAGCTACTGAGGATGATCTGATAGAAATACAGAGGTATAAAAGTAAGCTTTCCATCATTGGTGAGGTGCTGTCTCGGAGACATATGAAAGTGGCATTTTTTGGCAGGTAATCCTTTATTATTTCTTCTCAAGGGTAGTTTCCAGATATTAGCTTTTCTTGATCATATCCGCAGCTCTGTTTCTGATGTTGCAGCAAGTGATATTCTTCCCTCTTCTCTTCACAACAGTTTCTGCCTGTATTAAATGTTAAAGCTATTAGCATGTAAAAGAACTTGTTCATTTTAGCTCCTGGTATAAAATATAGCTTTATGAAGCTATATTTTTGCTTTTTAGGAATGCTTATCTCTAAGAATTGGCTTCTTAGTCAGCTGTAAGAATAGAAAAACAGATAAGTATAATTTGTGACTTACTCTTTTTAAGTTTCTATTGATTATCAGGTGTGCCTTCCAAAAGGATTTTCAGCTCCATGATTCCCAGAGGGAGAATAAGAAATGCCATTCCTTAATGAAACTTCTGGAGTGGTAGAATGATTTCTGCCACAGCTCATACGTTAATTTAAGGACCATTTGTTAACTACCTATGTACCAGTCACTCTGTTAGGTACTAGAGATGCAAAGAGAAATGACAAGGCCCCCACTTGATTGTTCAGATATCATGTGCTGTTCACCAATAGAAGCATTTATTTACTCACTAACCTCATAGGCCTTCTAAGCTATTTCCCATCTTAGGGTTTTAGCACTTGCAATTTCCTATGCCTAGAATTCTCTTTGCCTTGTTGTATGTCTGACTCCTTCTCACTCTTCAAATCTCATCCTAAATGTTACTACAGCAGAAACCTTTCCGGACCACTCTAAGGTATTCCTTCTCAGTTATTCTCTGCTAAAGCACCCTGTTTATGTCCTTGAAAACTTTTCTCAAAGTTCTGTTTTTGTTTGTTTTTTGTTTTATGTTGTTACCTGCTTCTTCCACTTGACCATATTCTCAGGGCCTTAAACAGAGTCTAGTGTGAAGTAGGTCTATGAAAGAGGCCTACCCCAGGTTAGGGTAGTATAGGAGTGGGAGGGAAGAGGCCTCCTGGAGAAGTGATGACTCAGTTGTCCTGCTTGAGAAGAAGAAAGAGGAATGAGCTTTGCGTGTGAAAAAGGTCCAGCCCAGATTTAAGATGAGATGTTAGACCACATCTTGTGATGGGAAGAGTGGGCTGTGATTTCAGATTGTAATCTGATGAAATTTTTTTTACAAAATTTGCATTCTAAAAAAGTT
Source organism: Stenella coeruleoalba (assembly GCF_951394435.1). NCBI lineage: Eukaryota > Metazoa > Chordata > Mammalia > Artiodactyla > Delphinidae > Stenella > Stenella coeruleoalba. The sequence continues at coordinate 57,410,065 of NC_137150.1, forward strand.
GGCCTTTGACCCAGTGAAAGAACAAAGTTTTTACCATTATGTTTTGTCATGATTTTGTGTATTCATTCTTCAGGACAAGCAGTGGGAAGAGCTCTGTTATCAATGCCATGTTGTGGGATAAAGTCCTCCCTAGTGGAATTGGCCATACAACCAATTGCTTCCTGAGTGTTGAAGGAACAGATGGAGATAAAGCCTATCTCATGACAGAAGGGTCAGATGAAAAAAAGAATGTGAAGGTATACTGTTTGATCTTTAGCAACATAATGTACCTGACATAATGTCCTTAACTTGTTCTTTTAAAAAAATTTTTACAAGAAGATACTTTTAAGATACTTGTAAAAATTTTTTACAAGAAATACTAATGGAAGAACCATTAGTATTTCTATTCATAGCTTTTAAAACCATCACTAATATTTTGAATTTTCTAAAATTCTTTTGCTTCAGAGCTAAGTTACTGGAAGAATAAAACCTGTCCTCAACTAAATGAAAGTAAATTAGAATTAAAAGTTTATAAAATTTTTAAAATAGTGTTCCTGGTGAAAAGAACATTATTGAAGTGTGTTGTTGCTGTTTAATCTCAAATCTTGTCTTTCTAAAGAAAACTTTGTTTAAAAAATTGAGCTCTGGAATCTGTTTTTGACACATCTGTGCCTTTAGAAACTGTTTTTGCCTTTGGAATATTTGGTAAGCATATTCATTAGTAAATGTTATAGCTTTATCAGATAAAGGCCAGTGGTAGTTCCCTGCCTTTCATAAATTTCTTAAGGAATTCAGTGGCACTAGATTTTTTTTCAGCCAAACAAAAATAAAAAGCAATTAGGATGCAAGATATTTACTCTGCACTGAAAGCAGTTGGTAAAAGGCACTGCTTCTCACTATACTCACTTTCTCTTAAGTTGTAAGATCTCTCCCACAAATGCAAAAGTTCAGTGTGTGAAGATCCATGCTATTTTAGTTTTGGCTAAACTGTAGGTGAATTCATAGGTCTAGTCCTCCTTCTGTGAGTTTGCTGTTTGATCAGAGAAAGTAACTCAATCTGTCTAATACCCTTCAGATTACTTACAAACAATAAATAAGATGATATTTATGAAAATATTTTTCAAGCTTTTAAGCCATACAAATGAAGGAATTGCTTATTTTGTAAGCAAGATAAGTAGCAGACACTATTCTAAATACTTGTAATAACTCAAATCTCACCACAACTCTGTCAGATGGGTGCTTTTATTATTTTAATTTTATAGGTAAGGTATCAGCATTTTTTTTTTTAATTAAACTAATTTATTTTTGACTGCATTGGGTCTTCGTTGCTACGCACGGGCTTCCTCTACTTGCGGCGAGTGGGGGTTACTCTTCGTTGCAGCACGCTGGTTTCTCATTGCGGTAGCTTCTCGTTGTGGAGCACAACCTCTAGGCACACAGGGTTCAGTAGTTGTGGCTCGTGGGCTTCAGTAGTTGTGGCACGCAGACTCTAGAGCACAGGTTCAGTAGTTGTGGCACACAGGCCCAGCTGCTCCGTGGCATGTGGGATCCTCCCGGACCAGCGCTCGAACCCGCATCCCCTGCATTGGCAGGTGGATTCCTAACCACTGCGCCACCAGGGAAGCCCAGGTATCAGGATTTTAATACAAGTTTATAATTCTATCAAAAAGTTTATGAAAGCAAGCAGAAAAACCCCTACCTAACATTGTCACTGTGGAGATTCACTTCAAGCCTGATCAGGACTATTGTGCCCATTTGAAAATAGATGTTTCCCTTTAAAATTTCATACAAATCACAAAAGAACCATCGAGATATGTGTACTGATGCCCTTTCCTTGATTATTAATTTTGTCTTAAGCCCTTTGTACTTAATTGTATGTTTAACACATACAAGAAAGGTAATGAACTAATGTGTGTCAGAAGTCATCTTGAGAAATAGAAATATTTTAGGAAATTTAAATGGAAAGAGAAGGCGTAGTCATTGATATAAAGCGGGCTTGTGTGAATAAATAACTGCCTAGTGACGTTCCTTTATTTTTCCCCCTTATTACTAAGCAATAAACTCATTTTAGAAGAGTCAGAAAATACAATTAGGCAAAAGAAAAGAAACTCCAAAACTCTTAAACTTCTAAATTCAGTGGAAATTCTTTGCTATAGAGTTACATTGGTGTTTCTCTGTATTTTTAAAACAAAATGGTTTTATATCATATATGCTATTTTCTTTCTTTTTTAAAATAATTTTATTATTTATTTGGCTGCACTGGGTCTTCATTGCTACACGTGGCCTTTCTTTAGTTGCAATGAGCAGGGGCTACTCTTCGTTGCAGTGTGCGGGCTTCTCATTGCGATGGCTTCTCTTGTTGTGGAGCACGGGCTCTAGGTGCACAGGCGGGCCAATAGTTGTGGCATGCAGGCTCAGTAGTTGTGGCTCGTGGGCTCTAGAGCGCAGACTCAGTAGTTGTGGTGCACGGGCTTAGTTGCTCCGCAGCATGTGGGATCTTCCCGGACCAGGGATCGAACCCATGTACCCTGCATTGGCAGGTGGATTCTTAACCACTGCACCACCAGGGAAGTCCCATATATGCTATTTTCTGATTTGCTTTTTTTCTCTTAACATATTGTGAATTTCTTTTCATACATACAATATCAATTTCAGGGGTTGCATGGGATTCATTGCCAGAGTTCCATTTGTTGGACATTTAGAATGTTTCCAGCCCAGATTATCATTGTTGAATGGTATGAGTAAACTGTTTCAAGGCCTTATTTTTTTTCCTACTTGGTAATTTTAAACCTCAGGTTTCTCAAGATTGCTCAGATGGTTTTACTTCAAAAGATTTAAAGTTCTGCTTTTTCTACATGTTTTGCAGAAAGAAATGTACCAAATCATAATATTTTAAATTTTTATTGAATTTTGTTACAAGTAGAGTTTTATTTTTTCTTTCCTTCCCACTTTAGACAGTTAATCAGCTGGCCCATGCCCTTCATATGGACAAAGATTTGAAAGCTGGCTGTCTTGTACATGTGTTTTGGCCAAAGGCAAAATGTGCCCTCTTGAGAGATGACCTGGTTTTAGTGGATAGGTAAAATTACATATGAATTGTTTTCTACGTATGTATTTGTATTTTTTTTTTTTTAGAAATGCTGCTTGCTTCTAGCATGTAGTACGTAAAATTTTTAAATGTTCAGTTGCTTAAAAAAAAATGTTCAATTGCTGCTTTGTTCTCATTTGCTAGATTGTAATGGAATAGATAAGTTATTATTTTTTTGTTTTTTAATGGTTTCATAAAAGTGCCAATTTATCAGTTTAATTCTATTACAGGAAATTTCAAGAATTGTCACTTTTTCTCTAGACTGACTTTGTAGTTTGGATAATTGGTTGGGCCTTAGAGATTGTCTCATTCTAGATACCTAGATAGATAACTCTAAATAGGTATTATTTTTAATCAGTAATTATTCTTGAGACTTAGTTTCCCAAAATAACTGCTGGACAGTTCATACAGCTTTTCATTATTCAAGAATTAATCGCATGCTTTTGTAATTTATTCAGGCTCTTCTGATTAACCTGCATTTAATATGTTTTTTCAAAAATCATCCTACTACACTGGTGCTTAATAAAATGGTAATGCATATCTCTTTAGCAGAGTCCTTAACCAAAAAAAGTAGTTAAATGATTTTTTAAAATTGTGGTGTGTTCTTTGTTTTCTTCAGTTAAAATTTCAGTGTTCTATGGAAATCTTTATTTTTTTGGTTGAGTGTCTTCCCTTTTGATTGAAAGCGAGTTTCAAGTAATCAACAGAAATAGCTCAGATGAGAGAAGGTGCTTGGAAAATTAAAATATTTGGTTTAAATATAATATTAACTAATTAATTTTTCTTTATTTCATGGCCAGACTGTATCCATGACCCCAACCTGTTAACTTGCCAGTTTGTCACAGGACATATCAAGTCAATGTATAGACAGTTGGTCTCTACTTTTTATAGTATAGGTTGTATATTAGCCTAGGTTTTATTTTCTTTTTTTCCATTGCTTATTTTCAGTCTTCCAAAGCATAAAGATTTAAAAGATTAAAATAGTGAACATGTTACTTGCTTTGTCAAAAATCACGAAGTTTTCTCTCTTTAGTAAATAAACTTTTTTAGCATTTGTTAAGTTGTTGATTGGACAGGCTCTGGGGGTTGTCAGCAGAATAGAAGTATATAAAGCACAGATTCTCAGCTTTCCACAACTGCTGTCTTATAGCTGAGAAAGTAATTTAAATCTCCTAGGCTTCAGACTGATAACTGGTAGAAATCCTATCCTTTAGACTTCAACTAATTCTTAAAAGTTTAAAAAAATTATCTCTCTGTAATCTAAATTTTCTTTTTAAAGAATATATAACACAATTCTTATTTTATTCCCATTAGTCCAGGTACAGATGTCACTACAGAGCTGGATAGCTGGATTGATAAGTTTTGCTTAGATGCTGATGTCTTCGTTTTGGTTGCAAACTCTGAATCAACTCTAATGAATACGGTAGGGTCTAATCATTATTTTGTTTAAATGATAGGAAATGAAATGATGTCTGTTTTAATTCTGAAAAGTGAAGGAAATCCAAGTCATGGATTAGAAAGAAGCTTTAATATCAGAGGTGGACGAAGGGGTTTGTGTTTCTGTGGGATTGGAAGGGCTGATTCTGGTTTGATGGCTCTAGCTTCTAGTGAATATTTGAGTTCACGGTGTGATACATGTGTGTTGTTGACATTCACTGTGGTTATTTACAAGTTTCTGAAGGAATAGGCATCAGAATTGTTAGGCTGTTGGCTTAAGTCTTTTGAATAAAGTATAACACTCCCACCTCATCTCCCTATCTGGCAGGCAAGGCTTTTCATACTTTGAGTTTTGTCAGCCTTTTCCAGCTTTATCTGTGTGCACTGTAGGTTTCAGCTTACCTGTGTAGACTATAAGCTGCTGTCAAACATAGAAGATTATTTATCCAGAATGTCTAGAGCCAGACTTATTTCAAATAAACTTTCCAGAGTTTCAATATCTAATATCCAAAACTATTGTATAATCTTAAAAAAATGTTATTCATCAAAAGCATATAAATGGCCAAACACCATTAAAACCTAGGTGTTACCAGCAAGACCTGTTTTGTCACCGTGTTATTAGTGTTTATATGGCCCGATCTATATCACATAAACCGTGTTGCTGTGCCAACACTGACAGTTGTTTACAACCTGATGGTATAAAAAATAGGGAAATGTTTAAAACCTGTTTTAGAGTAACTGCATTATTTAGGTGTTGGATAAACAAACTTTGATACACATCCTGACTTTGGTACCTTTGTTTATGTTATTCTTTGTGCACAGTTCTTCCCCCTCCCAATTTTTCATCCTTCAAAAAGCCCTGTTGTCAGTACTTTTCAAGCCCATCTTTATCACCACTTCCTTCTTTATGGAGCATTTCCTAATTTCAATTGGATATTTATACTATTTATGGCATATACCTTTATTGTTTATTATGATGTGTTGTACATGTGTCTTACATTATTATTTACTTAGTCTAAATCCTCAAAAAGATGGGAGGTAGCTTTTTAAAAATATGGACTGTCATATCTAGCAGTATCTTTTGTGTCATGCATATAGTAGAAACAGATAAATATTGGTTAAATTGAATTGCAAAAAAAGACTGATGGGAGGAGTAGGAAAATCTTAACTTTTGCTTTCTTATATCTTAGTTTTGTCATCTATTTTTTTTTTTTTTTTGTGGTACGCGGTCCTCTCACCGCTGCAGCCCCTCCCGTCGTGGAGCACAGGCTCCAGACACGCAGGCTCAGCGGCCATGGCTCACGGCGCCCAGCCGCTCCGCGGCATGTGGTACCCTCCTGGACCGGGGCACGAACCCACGTCCCCTGCATCGGCAGGTGGACTTCTGACCACTGCACCACCAGGGAAGCCCAGTTTTGTCATCTTTGAAAGTTCAATGCTCAGAGTGCTTTGGGATCCTTTATCAGTGGGTGTTATCACCGTTGTTAAATGGTTCAAACTTTGAGATTCAAATAAAGTTTCAAGTATAAAGGTAAAAATAAAGTAGCTTTAAAAAATAAACATACTGTTGGATATTTCATGTTTTTCAGGAAAAACAGTTTTTTCACAAGGTAAATGAGCGACTTTCCAAGCCTAATATTTTTATTCTGAATAATCGTTGGGATGCCTCTGCATCAGAGCCAGAATATATGGAAGATGTAAGTTATTTTTTTCTGTAAGTTTTGAAGTACAGTCATGTACATTGCTATCTGAAGAAACAATACATCTCATAGAATAGAACATCATAAGCAGCTATTCTCTTGAGAAGAATATAGTTACAGAAAACCTGAAGTGGATATGTGATAGAGACAGAGTATTAAGCTACTTTGAAGGAAAGTTATGTTATAAAAGTACTATCTAATCATTTTAGATCTTGAAATGTCCTTCTGTTTCTTTGTTGTTGTTTTAATATTTATTTATTTATTTGGTTGTGCTGGGTCTTAGTCGCAGGCAGGCAGGCTCCTTAGTTGCAGCTTGCCAATCTAGTTTCCTGACCAGGGATCGAACCCGGGCCCCCTGCATTGGGAGGGCAAAATCTTAACCACTGTGCCACCAGGGAAGTCCCCTGTTTTTTTTAATTCTCTATTTAAGTATAACATGACAGAAAAGTGTACAAATCATGTGTCCAGCTCAGTGAATTTACAAATTTGACACCTGTGTAAGGATCCAGATCAAGAAGGATCCAGATCAAGAAGCAGAACATTCCAGCACCCCAGTACCCCCTGTTTTTCTGGTTGTTCAACTTTATGTAATGGAATCACATAGTATCTACTTCTATGTCAGGTTTTTTGCTCAACATTACATTTGTGGTATGTATGCATACTGTTGTGCATAGCTGAAGTGCATTGCTGTGTGGTATTTCATCCTATGAATAACAGTTGATCTGTTCATTCTGATAGTTATGGGCATTTGGATAAATTTCCTGTTTTTAGCTATCATGAATAATGCTGCTGTGCATATTCTTTTTTTTTAATTTATTTTTTGCCTGTGTCGGGTCTTGTTGCGGTGTGTGGGCTTCTCTCTAGTTGTGGCGTGTGAGGTCTGTAGTTGTGGCACGTGGGCTTAGTTGCCCTGTGGCATGTGGGATCCTAGTTCCCCGACCAGGGATTGAACCAGCATCCCCTGTGTTGCAAGACGGATTCTTAACCACTGGGCCACCAGAGAGGTCCCTGTGCATATTGTTGTATATGTCTCTTTGGTGCACATTGGTGTATATTTCTGCTGAGTATATACCAATGGTTCTCAGTGTAAGTGACTGCGTGATTTTGTCCCCCAGGGAATATTTTGGTTGCCACAATTAAGGGTGTGTGCTACTGGCATCTAGTCGGTAGAGGCTAGTGATGCTGTTAAGCATCCTATAACACAGAACAGCTCCTGCCCCCAAACCAAAGATTTATCAGACTCAAAATGTCAATAACACAGGTATCAGTAATCCATGGATATAATCTAGGAGTAGAATTGCTGGATTACAGATTAAGAATATGCTGGGGGTTTATTGTTTGTTTTTTGGCCTCACCACATGGCTTACCAGGATCTTAGTTCCCTGACCAGGGATTGAACTCGCCCCCTTGGCAGTGAAAACAAAAGAGTCCTAACCACTGAACTACCAGGGAATTCCCAAGAATATGCTGTTTTAATAAATACAGCCCAAGTATTTTCTGAAGTGCTCATACCAGTTTATATTCCCACCACCAGATTGAGAGTTCCACGTGATTTATATCCTTGCCAACACTTGGTATTTTTTGTTTTTCATTTTAGTCATGCTGGTGGTTTTAGAAACTTCATTTTAAAAAGAGTAGAGAATCTGGTATTTGGTCTACAAATAATATTTAATTTGCTTGATACTACTTTTTCTGATTTTAATAGTAGTATGTGTTTATTATTAAAAAAAACTTAGAAAATGCATTAAAAAATGAAATTTACACTATCCCATCACTATTCACATGTTAGATTATTTGCTTTCATTCTTCCCCTCACCCCCCAAATGGAAATTTTGCTTAATATGATGATTTATATCCTGTTGTTATTAACTCTTGCTTTATAATCATACTCTTTCAAATTGGGGTCTCATTTAATCATCAGAGAATTAGGAAATATCACCCACAGATTGTTCTTCTCCATTCCTATTTAGCTTAATTTTATTAAGTCTTAACATGGAGATCTCTTATCATAGCCATAATGCTAAAGGCTGGTACTAAACCCTAACTAACTTCCAATCCTTCTTCCTAATTTAGGTACCCAAGTGCTATTGTTAAACCTAAAGTTAGAGCTCCAATCCCTAGCTAATGCATTCTCCCCAATTTTAATTCCGGGTAGTTTTTTTTTTAATATTTATTTTAATTTATTTATTTAGGCTGCGCTGGGTCTTATTTGCAGCTTGTGGGATCTTCGTTCCAGCATGTGGGACCTTTTAGTTGCAGCATGCAGGCTTCTTAGTTGTGGCCTGCTAACTCTTAGTTGCAGCATGCGTGTGGGATCTAGTTACCCAATCAGGGATTGAACCTGGGCCCCGTGCATAGGGAGCGTGAAGTCTTACCCAGTGGACCACCAGGGAAGTCCCCCCAGTGTTTTTTAGAAGAAAAATATACCATCTATGTTCTGATTTCAAATAAAGATAACTTCATTATAGCAAATTTATTGTAGCACTTAATTTCTGATTTTAAAGGTATTAATAGCTTCACTGTAGAAAATTTGGAAAATAAAAGCTTAAGGAAGAAATTAAAATGCCACCTAGTTTTGTGGGTATTGCCTGCATGCCACCTATTAATTTACATAAATATATGTACACATCATATACCCTTAATACAGAATTAGGAACCTTTCCCCATGCCATTAAACACTAATGTTTGTCTACAGTATGTTTCTTAATGGTTGTGTAGTATTTGATGGTCCATCAGAATTTTAAATTAAATGTTCAAGGAAGAATCATTAAGTTAAGAGGAAGATTTCCTGTCAGCAAGTATCAAACTTCATTTATTAGAATTTTTGGAGTTGTTACGTATAAGACAACTGTTACCGTATCATATAGTAACAATATCACTATAAGTGGAGTTTAGTATAGGCCAGTAACTGTTATATTTGTTTAATTATTAGAATTCTTTTAATACCCTGTTTTTCTCTAGGTACGCAGACAGCACATGGAAAGATGCCTACATTTCTTGGTGGAGGAGCTCAAAGTTGTGGATCCTTTAGAAGCACGGAATCGTATCTTTTTTGTTTCTGCAAAGGAAGTTCTTAGTGCTAGAAAGCACAAAGCCCAGGGGATGCCAGAAGGTGGTATGTATTCATTATTTCATCCTTTTGAAATACAAATAGATTATAAAAATAGCATGCTAGAAATCTTATCTTGCTATATACTAGGTTTTAAAATCTTCACCTAAATATTACAGGTGGGGCACTTGCAGAAGGATTTCAGGCGAGATTGCAGGAGTTTCAGAATTTTGAACAAATCTTTGAGGTAGGAATTTTGTGAATGTACTGACTAATGTAAAACCGTAGCATTGGTTGGAGAGTGAGCATAATCTTCTGTTTTCACTGCTTACCTTTGTCAGTAACCTTTGGTGTTATTTAGTGTAGTTTCTGACACAGCAAGTAAAACGAGGAAAATTGGAAGAAAGAAAGTCCCTGCAAAGTGGATGATCTATAAGAATGGAAAATTAAAGATTGTAATTTCTTCCTATTCTTTTTCTTTAATGTATTTGTGTTTAAATGAGACACTAGTTTCTAATATTTTGTTGGTCAGTGGGTAAAATATTCTATATTCAACAGTCAGGCACAAGATTAAAGAAATGTAATTGCTGTTGGAATGGATAATAGAGCAAAATGAAGATTTTGATAGAACATAGTTAATGTCATTGGACAAAAGTTAATTACATTTCTAAACTGTATTGTCACCTGTTAATTCTCCACGTTTTATGCCAAATGTCCTGAATAAATGAATACAAAAATAATTAAGATATAGGTCCTGTATTTTAGGAATCTAAACTGCTGAGGTGCATGAATAGATAATGTGTGTGCAGCACGGGGGAGGGAAGATACTCTTATGTTTTGGTGTAGGTGTTTTATTCAGAGACATTAAAACTTTCTACATTGACTGAAAAATTCTCTAGCTGTTAATCTTCTTGACTCTAATTTAGCTCTTAGTTGTGCTTATTAGATTGCATATCTCCTTCTCATCCGCAGATGAACACAAATACTTCAGAAATGAAAAAAAACTTCCATCAGTAATTATTCTTCCTTATAAGTAGTAACTGTCTTAATAGTAAGGACATAAATGTTGAATGTACTTGGCAGAATTTTTAAAATTAACCATTTGCTCACTATCCCCTATTTTTAATTTGGTGAGAGGGAGAAAGACCATTAGGTAGATAAAGACAAGGTGTTTAAGAAAACCCATTCTCAGGCCCCTGGGATATCAGAGGTCCCTGGGATATCAGTAGGTGTCTTGTCAAACTAAGCTGTAGGATATATGATATCCCAGTTACTCAAAGACCATTGTTTATCTTCTTTCCCTTTTGGTTTCACAAGAGATTCAATGCTCTCCTCACTCTTACTGGTTATAGTCATTTCATCCATGGAGAAAATAATTGGGGAGCATATCATTGTTTCCCTTGTCTTTTCTTATTTATTGAGCTTTTCTTTCTTCCTGTGTGTTTGTATGCATGTGTGTTTGTCATTGATTTCTCCTACCAAATCATATATTGTTCAGTTATACATTTATACCTCTTTCATATTGGTTCCTGGTACAGCATTTGATTTCCCAGAATATCTCCTTGAAGAGGTGGGAATGAGAAGAATAAAAGATGTGCTGTAGAGCACTGGTTTTCAAACCCGGCTGATGATGAGAAACACATGAGGTACTTTAGAGAACTGCAGACTCCTGACTCATCTCAGAGACTAATCCAGTAGGGCTAGGATGGACCTAGGAATCTGTTATATATTTAAAGTTCCCTGAGTGATTGCAATAATCAGGCAGACTTAGGAACTATTCTTTTTAATGTTTTTAGAAGAAACTTGGCATTTCACTTTTTTATTGTAAAAGTTCATTTGAGCATCTAAAAATTATATATGGAAAAAACTGTTTATGAGCAAGAGCTTTTACATGAAGTTGTGGAGAATGTTAGGCTTTAGAGTTTGAAATTTTTGTTTAAAACTATGATATAAAATGAGAATCAACTAGAAATTATTTGAATTTACCTAAAGAAATAATCAGGTGGCAAAAAATTTTGTCTGGATGGCCAAACCTTTTTTTGGTAACTGCACTGACAACTCTTTTCAACTTTTGTCAAAGCTGAAATTTGTTACTTTTAAAACTAATTTTGGTAATTTATGATTTCCTATAAATTGGTGCATTTCTGAGAATTTATGATTTAGTATAAAATTGTTCATTTAAAAAAATTTTGTATTCCTTTTCTATATCTATACTTATATGTATATATAGATAGATAAAGGATACAAGAAATATCTGTGTATTTTAAACCTTAATTGGATTTACCAATGATCTGATTGCTTTGCTTTTCCTCCAAAGACTTTGGTTAATTTATCAGTTGATACATAGTATTTTTGGGGTTTTATTCATTAAATTCTATGTTAATCTTTACACAAAGTTTCTTTCTGCTTTCATTATATAAGTGGGATTGTTTTTTGCTTTTTGGTCTTTAAGAAAGAATTTAGGGCCATGAATTTGTCTGTGAGTGTAGCTTTGGATGTATTCTATAGGTTTCAGTATCCAGTTTCATTGTTGATTAATTTTTAATGATAGCTTTTGGCATTTCCTATTCAATACAGGAGTTACTAAAATTCAGATGTTTTGATTATTATCATCTAACTTTTCTTGATTTTTTTTGCATTGTGATCACAAATGTGGCCTTTATACACATTTTCTCTGTTTTTAGAATTCAATATTGTGTGTGTAGTCTTATAAGATGATTTTTGTATAAAGAAAAACTGTACCAAGTTAATCATTTTATCAAACAGTCTGATCTTTGCCATGGACCTCTTGAGATTCATTTGGTTTAAAAGAAGCTGAATATTATGAACTTTCAGGGTACCAAGTTAAATAAGGCTTGGAAATTAAATAAAATCAATCAAGAAAATCAATGTTAATTCTATTCATATGTTTTCTTGTTTTCAGCCTATATTTGGACAGGTGTGTATTCTGAACACAGTTTAGAAATCTAAAATTTTTTTGCCCAAATATTTGGCCATTAACTATTCTTAATAGTTTTGTGTCAGTGAATTTGTTGTGAAGGACATTCCTGGGACAACTGGTGAAATTTGGAAATGGACTGTATGTTAGGTTAATAATATTGTCCTGGTGATAAAAGTTCTGAATACAGTAATTGTTTTGTGGTTGTATAGGAAAATGTCCCCATTCTTAGGAGACACATGTTAATATATTTAGTAGTAAGGCTGTGGTGGTTACAATGAACTGTCAGATTGTTCAGGAAGAAATATATACAGGTATGTATAAAGATGAATATCTATATAGACTTACCTATATAGATCTGCATGGAGAGAGAGAAGGAAAGGTAAACAAAGCTGAATGTTAACATTTGGTATATTTACTTGAAAGGTATATTGTATCTTGGTGTTCTTTCTTGCAATTTTCCTGTCAGTTTAAGATATTTCAAAATAATACATTGGGAGTGGTAAATAGCATGTTATTGGGTATTTAGGGTCTTTTATCAAGGGGACTTGACAAGCTGGTTTATGTTTTTGTTTTTGTTTTTGTTCTTTGCGGTACACGGGCCTCTCACTGTTGTGGCCTCTCCCATTGCGGAGCACAGGTTCTGGACGCGGAGGCTCAGCGGCCATGGCTCACGGGCCCAGCCGCTCCGCGGCATGTGGGATCCTCCCGGACCGGGGCACAAACTCCTGTCCCCTGCATCGGCAGGCGGACTCTCAACCACTGTGCCACCAGGGAAGCCCTGTATGTCTTAATTACACATAAATATTAATATTTACAAATTTGTAACTACATATTACTAAATCATCAGCTGTTTTCTGTAGATGTTATTAGAAAATCAGAAGATGATCATAATTGAGATGTGATTATTGTTTTGGTTCTAAATCTTTAATAAGTTTTAAAACAGCCTACAGGATACTCTGACAAGATGGAATTTAAATTGTCTGGTGTAGTATTTTAAATTTCTCCTTGGAAAATTAGAGTTCCTGATAAAATAAGTCTGGGAACTGCTGCATGCTATATATGTCTCCCATGGAGATTCATAAGTATATTAGTATATAAAGGGCTCTGAGAAACTGTTCAGTAAAGAACCTTTATTTAAATTAGCATTCCCTGGGACTTCCCCAGTGGTCCAGTGGCTAAGACTCAGTGCGCCCAATGCAGGGGGCCCGGGGTCAATCCCTGGTCAGGGAACTAGATCCCACATGCTGCAACTAAGACCTGGTGCAGCCAAATAAATAAATATTTAAAAAAATAAATTAGCATTCCCTATACTTAGTTTGGAATAGAGTATTCCTTTTGCAGTTGACTTCTGATATTTTTCTGATCAGTGGGAACGTCAGTGTGGGATACTTTTTAATTAGAAAAAGATTGCCTGTTTTCTTCTTTATACTTATTCACCAATGTATATTTTTGAATCAAGGAATAACTTGTATATTGCCTAATAACTTTTGGAGGTCTTTTCTTTTTCTCTAGTCTAGCTCTAATACTGTGCTGTTATCTACAAATTTGGGGTCTTCATTGCTGATATCTAGATCTGCTTCATCGAGGAACAGAATTTCTTTTAACTTTTTTTTCTTTTAAAAATATTTTTATTCTTTTATTATAGTTTTTGTGATGGTTAATTTGGCAATTTATGAGATAGTTATTTAAAGTAAAATCATAACTTTGTTTTGGTCATTAAAAAATAAGCAGTTTGGAAAAAAATAAGCAGTTTGCACTTTAAATGTTTAATATTTTGTAGTTATTGGTGGCTTCTGCTTTGGCATATACAGAACAGGAATACTGTAACTTCTTATTAGTAATCTCTTCAGGATTAGTGATAATTGAGTGATGTATAAATGAGCTTGACAATGAGCAAAAGTAAGACTATGCACTGAAAAAAAGTAATGGGCTCTGAGTTAAGACATAAACTGTTAACTAAGTGAATTACCCTCATGTGCCCTATAGCTAAAGAAATGAATCTGCTTTGTTTTCTATACCTCAAAAAAATACCAAAGAGAGAATTTAAAAGTCTCTTCTGTCTTAGTGAAATAATCATTTTAGAGATGTGACGGCTCAGCATAGATTATAAATAGAACACTGAATGAATATATAATATACTAATGATTTCACCATAACAAATATAGTGCTAGTGTATTAAGTGACTACCTTTTAAAGCTTAAAAGCTATTTATTTTGATAAAGGATAGTAATTACTTTCAGAAGTAATTACCACAATTTGTACTGGTTTTATATTAAGTTCAAGAAGATGAATTCATGGAAATATTGGAGAGTTGGGGAGTATATCCCTCATTTGATGTCGTGACCCAGATGAGTGTTCTTGGTTGTTCAAAGACCAGATAGTATTTCTCTACACTTGCGGTTGTTTTCAAATGTTATGTCAGTACAGAATTTGACTTTTCTATGATGTAAAAGTGAAAGGCCAATTTTAATTTAATAATTTTGCTAGCACTTAAATGATGAATCACAGTAAATGTTTTAAATAACAAGTAATATGCACATATATTGAAACTGAAACAAAATTTCACAAAAGAAATATCCATCATCATATGTGGTGCATTCTGATGTATTCTCTGTGTAAAAAACACAGGTCATGAAACACTAATTGATTTGTACAACTGTTAGTAAGTTGTGAGCTACAGTTAGTGAAAGTGAAACATGAGATAAGGCATCATTCTGACCTATATGCACACACTATATAGTCCAATGACAATAATGGGATTATCTTAGAAATAGCTTTAGATATTTTTCTATAAACAATTTAAAATATTACTTAGGTTGTTTGCTGTTAAATAGTATTTTTCAATTTGTTCAAGCTTTAATCTGTAGAAGTCCTTTTTACTAACTTTATGTGAATCGTATCGTTCATTTGTTTCAATGTAGAATTCTATTTCATGGCTTAAGAACTTCATGAGGTTTTCATTGCAAATATGAGAAAAATCAAGATAGATGGACTAGAAGTAGATTAAAGGTGATCCAAATAAAATTAGTAATCCTAATAGGAAACCTTTAACATTGAAAATAGCACCCTTTTTTATTTATTTAAAAAAATAATATAGTCAAAGAGCCATTGCACATTACTGTGTAAAATTACACAAAGCTATGAACTTGCTGTTAAAGCCTTTTAACTTTTAAATTTTTTGACATTTTTTTTTACCTTTATAATTTTAAGTTGTGTTTGTCATCCATTTATTTTCTATCCTTATGTCTGTTTTGGTTAACATTACAAACAGCAAGTTTTTGTGTTTAAATTCCTGAAAACGTTGGGATGGAATTACAGTAATGTGTTATGGCTTGGGCCCCTCGCAGGAGTGTATCTCGCAGTCAGCAGTGAAAACAAAGTTTGAACAGCACACTATCAGAGCTAAACAGATACTAGAAACGGTGAAAAACATAATGGATTCAATAAACGTGGCAGCAGCAGAGAAAAGGTATGAATTCATTTTATTGCAAAATTATTTTTGTGTCAATATGAATTCTTTAGACTAAGGTTTAAAATTTTTATATTATTAAATACCTTTCACACTAACATCAACCTTGCAGGTTTAGCTGATGCCTACTTGCATGTTTTTTAATGAATATTTGAAACTATAAATATTTTTTTTACAACCTTGAACAACTACATCATTTACATCCCCTGGATCTCAGTATTCTCGTGTGTGAGCTGTGATTTTAAAATGTTCAGTGGCTTTAAATGTCTTTAAAGCAGTGAAAGAACCATTTCTTCCAGCAGAATTTCTCGAAGTCCAGAACAGGTGACCCTCTTTTTGCATTCAACCTATCACTCATCTTTCATGTATTCATACATTGAAACCTTGAAATCACTCCTTTATGCCAGTTGTGGTTTTATATCACTGGTAAACAAACAAGGTGATACTACCTGCCAGCCAGAAAGTGAATTTGGTAAGCATTACTCTATATGTCATACTATATTGCAGTATATTTTTCCATTTATTACCTTGTAATGATGAAAATGAATACACGAAAGTGCCAACACTAGTCGAAGAAGAGGGTAGTTCTCACAAACTTGGTGTACTTGAAACAGAGATTAAGATGTTATTAGATGTTATAAGCATAATGATGTTAAGCCTCAATTGGACCTTTAAGTGGGCTTAAGCCAATCAATGGGAAGATATAAAGAATCTAAGATTAAATCCAAGATATAAAATTGGGGATTTTAAATGTATTTGATCTTGCTGAGAACAAAACTCCACTCATATCTAGGTCTGTTGCCTAATTTTGACACTTTAGCAGGAATGCATTATGTACAACATTAGAGAATTTGCAGCATATAAAACTCAAGGATCAGAACCCAGATTCTGATCTCTGGCCCTATGCACACTGTTTCTGTATAGTGAGCTCAGTTGCTTTATTATGGTAGCCAAAGTAAGTATTCGTCCACTGGATTGACCTTAATTTTTATAAAAATATAGGACATTGAAATAAACGTAGCACAAAAAAGATGTGATTTGAGGGTGGTTCGTATAATCATGCCTTGGGAACAGATGTCTTGGGAAAGATGATCTTAAAAGGATCTCAGGCTTTTATTTTCCTATATCATCCAGGGGTTGACAAATTTTAGCAGATAGTAAATATTCTAGGCTTTGTAGGCTATACTGTCTCTTTGGCAACTACTCAGTTCTGCGGTTTTAGAGCAAAAGCAGCCATATACACAATAGGTTCATGAATGCTTGTGGCTGTGTTCCAAGAAAACTTTAACAGAAACTAGCAGATGGCTGGATTGGGCTTGCAGAGTGCTGTTTACTGGCCCCTGTTTATTAAGTAGACTTAATATTGAGTTAGTTCTGTTTTGACTGTTCATATCTATGAAATGGGTGGAGATTTAGCATCCTTATTAATCCTTTGTGGGATTCAGGTACCACATGAGCAGAGAGACAGTTTATATCCAATCATCTGTAAAACATTTTATAAGTGAAATATTATTTGAATCCTTTTAGATGTTGAAATACAAGATTTTTTTTTCTTCTATCGTGCTAACAGATGGTTCAATATATAAGTGAGTGTTTGTACTTAATTTCTTTGGGACTTTAATACACCCTGAATATTAATTACTTTTCATACTATAATAGGGTTTATTCAATAGAAGAGAGGGAAGACCAAATTGATAGACTGGACTTTATCCGAAACCAGATGAACCTTTTAACACTGGATGTTAAGAAAAAAATCAGGGAGGTTACAGAGGAGGTTGCAAATAAGGTGGGTAACATTAGCTTTGTGATTATAATATCTGGGAATGGAAATACTTTTGATAATGCTAGAAATGGTATCTGTTACCTTAAAGGAATATTTAAGTTTTTTCAATTTAATTTTTTTGAGTAGTTGGTAATCTTGTTTAAATATTTTAATTCTGATTTTTTAATATTTTTAGGTTTCATGTGCAATGACAGATGAAATTTGTCGACTCTCTGTTTTGGTTGATGAATTTTGTTCTGAGTTTCATCCTACTCCAAGTGTATTGAAAGTATATAAAAATGTAAGTTAAATTGTAGTTAAATGTTATTCAGATACAGTTTCCTTATCTTATTCTGACTCTTATTCCACTCTTTAGTGGTTTGGCCATTTTAGTGTCTTCATGGCAATCAGTACATGATTAAACTATTACATCTCCTGTGCACTCTTGTAATAAATCTAAACTATAAAGTACACAGAAGAATTATCATCTTAGAAAAGAATAAGATCATTTTAGTGTTTACTACTTTTTTGACATTTTAATAAAATCTGCATATATTCTAGAGAAAAAAATAACGTGGACATTTACCATTGTTAACAGGAGTTAAATAAGCACATAGAAGATGGAATGGGAAGAAATTTGGCTGATCGGTGCACCAATGAAGTCAATGCTTCAATGCTTCAATCCCAGCAAGAAATTATTGGTAATATTTATGTCTGCAAGTTTGTGTGTAGTTTTTTCTTTATGTCGTTGTTAAAAGATTTATTATAAAATCCTTTAGATATTTTATAAAATATTATTTACTGTTGTTAACTAAAATATCATAATTCGGTTCTTTCTAGAAAATTTGAAGCCATTACTTCCAGCTGGTATACAGAATAAACTACATACACTGATTCCTTGCAAGAAATTTGATCTCAGCTATGACCTAAATTGCCACAAGTTATGTTCAGATTTTCAAGAGGATATTGTATTTCATTTTTCCTTGGGCTGGTCCTCCCTTGTCCATCGTTTCTTGGGTCCTACAAATGCTCAGCGGGTGCTTCTAGGATTATCAGAGCCTATCTTTCAGGTATATATATATCTATATATATATTTTTTTTGAGTAGGCTTTTTATTAGGTGGTTATTGCTGTACTATACAGGTATGTATCTGATTCTACCAGTTTAGAGTCTCTTTTTAAAAACTTTTTTGAATTTATCAATTCAATAATTTTTTTAATTAATTAATTTTTTTTTCTTTTTGGCTGCGTTGGGTCTTCATTGCTGTGCGTGGGCTTTCTCTAGTTGCAGCGAGCGGGGGCTACTCTTCGTTGCGGTGCTTGGGCTTCTCATTGTGGTGGCTTCTCATGCTGCGGAGCACAGGCCCTAGGCACATGGGCTCAGTAGTTGTGGCTCATGGGCTTTAGGGCGCAGGCTCAGTAGTTGTGGCACATGAGCTTAGCTGCTCCGCGGCATGTGGGATCTTCCTGGACCAGGGCTCGAACCTGTGTACCCTGCATTGGCAGGCGGATTCTTAACCACTACGCCATCAGGGAAGTCCCTCAATTCAATAAGTTTTCAGAAAACTTACAGAGTTGTAAAACCATCGCCACAATCCAGTTTTAGAACATGTCTGTCACCCCAAAGGCTACCCTTGTGCCCATTTGCAGTCAGTTGTCATTTCCACCTCCAGCCCTACTGCTAGTCAGGTTTCTCTAGCTACCATTTTTACCCTTCAGGACATTTCATATCAATGGACTCACACAAAATGTGGCCTTTTGTGACTGGCTACTTTCACTTAGCATGATGTTCTCAAGGTTTGTCATCATGGTATATGAATGTTGTAGCATGTATCAATACTCCATTTCTTTTTTTGGATGAATAATATCCCATTATGGATATCACACATTTTATTTATCCATTCACCAATTGATGGACATTTGAGTTGTTTGTACTTTTTGGCTATTATGAGTAATGATGTTTTAAATACTCATAGACTGTTTTTATATGGACATCTGTTTTCATTCCTCTTGAGTATATATGTCTAGGAGTGAAATTGCTGGACCACATGGTAACTCCATGTTTAACTTTCTGAGGAACTGCTAAACTGTTTTCCAAAGCAGCTGCACCATTTTACATTCCCACCAGCAATGTATTAAGGTTCCCTTTCTCCACATGCTCATCAAGACCTGTTATCATCTTTTTTATTATGGCAGATGTGAAGTTGTATCTCATTGTAGTTTTGATTTGTATTTCCTTAATGACTGATGATTTTGAACATCTTTTCATGTGCTTATTCGTGTATCTTATTTTGTAACATGTCTATTCAAATCATTTGTCCATTTTTAAATTAGGTTATTTGGCTTCTTATCGACTTGTGGGAGTTCTTTATATATATTCCAGATACATACAAGTCTTTATCAGATACATGATTTCCAAATACGTATGTTTTTCTAGTCTGTAGCTTGCCTTTTAATTTTCTTATGGTGTATTTTGAAGTGTAAAAGATTTTAACTTTGCTTTTATTTTATTTTTTTTTTTTAATTTTTATTTTTTATTTTTGGCCACGTAGCTTGTGGGATCTTAGTTCCCCAACCAGAGATTGAACCCAGGCCCTCGGCAGTGAAAGCGTATAGTCCTAACCACTGGACCGCCAGGGAATTCAAAAGGTTTTAAATTTGAAGTCCAGTTTTTTTTTAAGGATTGTTTTTTTGGTGTAAAAAAATTTTTTTTATATACAGTTTTAATTTCACTTGAGAGTTGAAGGCTTGTTGTTTTAGGTAGACTCATTGTATGTTATGAAAATTCATTCTTCATGATATCATTGGTCCATGTCACAGGAGATAACTTTCAGACCATTTTTATTTTCTTCATGTATTTATGGTAAACTCATTAATTGGAGTCATTCTTTTTGTAGATTTACTACTGTAATTTTAAAAGAGAATACAGTCGAATTTTGTAAATGTAACTTTTCCATTTGTAGTGGTTTAATTGAATTAATCCTTTCCCCCCCCAACCTTATTAGCTTCCCAGATCTTTAGCTTCTACTCCCACTGCTCCTACCAATCCAGCAACACCAGATAATGCGTCACAGGAAGAACTCATGGTTACCTTAATAACAGCATTAGCCTCTCTTACGTCTAGAACGTCTATGGGCATCATTGTTGTTGGAGGAGTGGTAAGAAATAGTAACTTTTTTTTTGAAACAGTATTTTTTGGTGTAATTGAAATTGAAATTATTGCAAAGCTACCTGCTAGATCAGGAAAAGAAAGATATATTTACTTCAGTTTCCAGGATCTATAAGATGACATGAAAAGTTGTAAGTTAAAATTAGTGAATTGAGTTTCACAAGTCTAATCTTAAAAATAAATATTTAAAAAAAATTTTAATTGAAATATAATTGACATATAAAATAGTATTAGTTTTAGGTGTATGACATGATTTAATGTATGTATATATTGTGAAATGATTACCACAACATAAACAATACTTCCTACTTTTACATCACAGCACACGAAGACACAATATTTGTGCATTGGAGTAACAGGAATGATCCAGGTCCCTTATCTAGCCTTCTCCAAATACCAAAGGGATCTGCCTTAAAGTATTAAATATTATTTTTTGTAGTAGTTCTTATATGCTAAAAGTTTTTTTCATATCATTAACAGCATAGGTTTATTTTGGTTTGTTTTTATTGACGTATAGTTGATTTACAATGTTGTGTTTCAGGTGTACAGCGAATGATTTAGTTACACAAATATATATATCTCTATTCTTTTTCAGATTCTTTCCCCTTATAGGTTATTACAAAATATTGAGTATAGTTTTCTGTGCTATACAGTAGGTCCTTGTTGGTTATCTTTTTTTTCTTCTTTTTTCTCTTTTGGCCACACCACGCGGCATGTGGGATCTTAGTTCCCCAACCAGGGATCGAACCTGTGCCCCCTGCAGTGGAAGCATGCAGTCTTAACCACTGGACTGCCAGGGAACTCCCAGTTAACTATTTTATATACAGTTCATTTTGGTTTTTTAAACCTTTGACCTAAATTAACATCCCTTTTTGAGATACATTTAATCAGCTTACCAAATGCCTGGCAGGTTATAAAAGTTCTTGCCTGGTATTTATGTGCTGCTCCTTTTTTTGGCTTGATTTCCGGTAATTTCATATTTTCTCATAGAGAAGGAATATACATTTTTAAAAAATGGATCTGACTCAAAGACCTGTAGGGAGCCAATGAGTTTTCTAAAATGCCTTTTAGTACAATCTCCCTAGTGGTATTTTTCTTTCTTAAAGTAAGCTGTGAATTTATCTTACAGATTTGGAAAACTGTAGGCTGGAAACTCATATCTGTTTCATTAAGTATGTATGGAGCTTTGTATCTTTATGAAAGGCTGACTTGGACCACCCGTGCCAAAGAGAGAGCCTTTAAACAGCAATTTGTGAATTATGCAACTGAAAAACTGCAGCTGATTGTTAGCTTCACAAGCGCCAACTGCAGCCACCAAGTACAACAGTAAGTTGCAAGATTCATCTATTTTTGTTTTAAACCTTTACTGAAGTAGGACATACATGCAGAAATGCAGAAATAAGAGTACAGCTCAAAGAATTATCACAACATGAACACATTTTATAATTGCCACCAAAGTGGAAAACACAGAATGATACCAAACAAGTGGGCTCAAAATGCATGGTGGTACGTAATTTATTTTTACTATTATAGCCCAGATTTGTAGGTTTAAAGGCATGATTTTTTAAAACTCAAGAGAATTTTATTATAATAATAAATACCTGGGTCCACCAAGTTTATGTATCTTAAATATTTGTTTCATTGATTTAGTAAAAACATATAGAACTCCAGTCAAATCAATGCATAATATTCTGTATTAGAGTGCCCCTGAGAGCTGAATTAGAAAGTTTTCTGAGCTAAAGATGATTGCAATTTAATAGAAGAAACAACATGTACATAATTATAATAAAAGGTGAAAAGTGAAAAGTAATGAGAGCTTCATAATGTGAGGCTGTAGAATCTTTTTTTTTTAAATGGCATTGAGTATTTATGTATTTATTTATTTATTTATTGGCTGCATTGGGTCTTCGTTGCTGTGTGTGGGCTTTCTCTAGTTGTGGCAAGTGGGGGGCTACTCTTTGTTGCGGTGCGTGGGCTTCTCACTGTGGTGGCTTCTCTTAGGCACGTAGGCTTCAGTAGCTGTGGCTCACAGGCTCTAGAGCGCAGGCTCAGTAGTTGCGACACATGGGCTTAGTTGCTCCACGACATGTGGGATCTTCCCGAACCAGGGCTCGAACCCGTGTCCCCTGCATTGGCAGGCGGATTCTTAACCACTCTGCTACCAGGGAAGTCCCTAGAATCTGAAATCATGAAGGATAGTGGATCAGCAAAGGTTTCCTAGAGGAGAGGTAGCCTGATGAGACTTGAACATCAAAATAGAACGAGCAAGACAGAGAAGACAGCTCAAACCAAAGGCAAGAAGGTTGGGGGAAAAGGAATGTGTTCAGAAACGTGAGATAATTTCAGTGTGGCAGATGTGTACATAAGAAGGGGTCCATTCAAGTATAAACCTAACACTAGGACTGAGGTTTGGATAATTAGGAACCCTGGGAGTGATATCATTAACATTTAGCTCTAGAACAGATAACTTTGCAGTGGTGTGGTGTGTAAAGTGGTTTAGACTCAGGAGACAAGAATTGCAGGGAGATTAAACTGTTTCAGACACAAGATCAGAGCCTGTACTAACCTAGTTAAGTTAGAGCTATAGGGAATGGAAGCAATGGGGGCACAGAACTGAGACCACTGAATTAGTTCACTCATTTACCAAATATTTATTGAGCTCCTATTTTATATAACTGTTAATTTTGATTTATTTATACTAAGATCTTTTTCTTTAATGAGGATAAACTGGACCTCCAAACAAAATCAGCTGAGGCTCACATTCATAAAAACAGAATTAATGAAGCTTACTATTCATTTCATCATCAAACATTTATTAATTGCCTACCGTGTGACAATAAATACTCTAGAACTTATGGGAAATTAAAAGCTAAAGATAACTTGTATTCTTCCTTAGAGGACTTTACACTCTAATGGAGGCAACCTCAAATAATTACTCCGGTTAAAATAATACTAGCTAAAAATAATAATAATACTAGCTAAAATAATACTACTACTACTAGCTAAATATTAATGTAATAAAATATTAAAATAAAAAGATGCTTCATTTGTCTTATATTGGTATTTGGTCAGATAGGGGAGAATGGAGGGGGAAAGGACCCTGGGAAAGATGAAGATGCGCAGGAGAATAGTTGCAGAGAAAAACAAGTCAGTTCATCAAATTCCAGTGGTACACACCTACCAGGCATGCTCCAAGTTGCAAAAATATAAATATATTTTCCAAAGTTAACATATTAACTAGCACACAAATTAAATACAGCCCTTTTGTTTTAGAAATGTGGTTAAATGTTGCTATAGTTTAAAGTATTTTTGACTGTCACATAAGTTCATGAAATTTTCTTTCCTGTTCTCAGTAATTTATTTCTATAGGCAGGGGACAAGAGTAAGGCTTATTATGCTTCTGAAGAAATACACCCATCCTTTGCCTTTTTATAGCTTATTCATATTTACAGCAATATGGCAGAGTAATGTTATTACCCACTGAGCATTTGTCTTGAGGCCAGATGAAATTAAGCCCACAGTCATATTAAGCTTACAAGTGCCATACCCTCCCTCATACCATTCTTAGCCGTGTTCTTTGATACCTTATATTTTTGGGAATTTTTTAAACTTGTGATCTCTTTTTTTAATATAAACTTTAAATGAAAGCTTATTCATTTTAAAAGACATTCATGACTGCTGATAAAATTATTTTTTATTTGAAGGGAAATGGCAACCACTTTTGCTCGCCTGTGCCAACAAGTTGATATTACACAAAGACATCTAGAAGAGGAAATTGCCAGATTATCCAAAGAGATAGATCAACTGGAGAAAATACAGAACAATTCAAAGCGCTTAAGGTATTTGAACCTTTTGTCCTTAATAATATGAACATTTATTGGTTTCATTACCAAAATATAATTATGTAAAATCACTAGCAAATTTATGTTAAAATTTTTGGCTTTCTGCATTGGCTTAATTGTAATTTTGCAGTTTCAATGAAAGCTAATTTGAACAACAACAAAAAAACAAATCTGAATTTAAAGGAATTTTTTAGATCTAAGCTTATAGCTCTATGTTAAGCTATACTAGTCCTTATTCAGAGCAGAAGTTTTGTAATTAAAAGTATGAGTATGAATTTTCAGTCCTACATATCCAAGACCCATAGCTTTTCTTCTCATTGGGGACTGTTAGGTATACTTAAGTTTGAAGCAACGGAAGTAAACAAGATATCCTAATATAGTGTGGAATTCTGGTTTAATATGATTTGCCATGGATTCTTTGGAGTCTAAATAAATTGTGCTTTGGGGGTCAAGACCAGAAGTATCACCACGAGATCTATACTTCTTGGCAGTTCTTTCAGCTTTATTACCCATTAGCTGGCTCACCTACAAGTCTGGTAGAATCATTAAGCATCATTTACTTCCTGCTGCTACTTACCAGGGCACATGCTACATACAGTTGCCTATATAAAAACAGTTTGCAACGCCTGCAAATTGGAGAGGCTGTCCTTATGACGTGGATTTTGGGACATTATACTTAAAACACCTGTGATAGTGTCCATCCCTGGTATCTTAATCTGAAAAGATTAAGATTTAGCAGTCACATTCTCATTGCATCTCCATTTCAGGGTCTCTGAAAAAGGTGACTGCCTATCACTTAAACCCGAGCATCACTTCTCACACACAAATACACCCAAGTTAATTTCACATATTCCATTGCTCCTATTTTAAGTTAGGTCATCCCAAATACAGCTTTTCAAATTTGGTGAAACTATATCCAATAGAAATTTTTTTTTAACCTAGGTAGGTTTTTAAATATTTTTCATCTTGCTATAGTAAAAAGCCATAACTGATAAAATAGATTATTGGTACTTATGTAGCTTTCAGATTTTGGCAGGACTGACTTGAATAAGTATCAACATTTTTGATCTGCTAATTCTTCTAATAGGAAAGTTTAGAATAATGTTAACATAATAAGTTTAGAATATTATTAACATAATATTTGGAATCTCCCTTGTTACTAAATTAGGCTTTTAGCCATTCAGATATAATTTAACTTAACTAATGCTTCAGGAGCATTACTTGAAGAAATATACAGTGGAGTTCACAAGAACATTTAACTTATGACCTTGACCATATGCACTCAGCAACAAACAAAACAGGACCAAGAAAAGAGAGAAACTCATTTAAGTATGTGTGTGTGCCCTGGCAGAGTATGAGAATGGGAGATACAAACCTGCATTCCCCTGTCAATTTACATTGTTTTCCCTCTTGTTATGGGCATTTGGCTGCATCAAGTACAATTTTAATATTTAAAAAAAATATTTTTGGTAACTATGGTCCTTTGACATCTACCAGCTACTTTGTGTATACATAAAACCACTTATTCTACGCTTTATTCTTAACGGGAATTCAAGAACAATTATGTCTTTATGTGACTTAGGATGTAACTCCCATGTAAGGTGATATGACTCCACTGTCTCTTAGGCTTTTCATTCTTATTAAAGATTTTATCTCAGTATACCTTTCTTCTGGCCATTGGATTCTGTGTTTATTGCAAAGTTACAGTAGCACATACAATAAATGCTTTAAAAAGAGTTGATGATGTGAGTTCAGACAAATGTAGCAACAGCTGGCTAGTGATTTTTTTTTAAGATTTGCATGGGATGCATTTTTTCTCCTTGACCTTTATGATTAGATTGGTGTTTTATTCATTTTTTTAAATTAGAAATAAAGCTGTTCAACTTGAAAACGAGCTGGAGAATTTTACTAAGCAGTTTCTACATTCAAGCGATGAAGAAGAATCTTAACAATAGAGATTGCTTTGGTGATCATGATACAAGATGGAACTTGGAAGATGGGGACAGTTATTTTTATGAAGTGACTTTAAATATGAATTATACTAACTATACCTAAATAGCAAATCCTTGAGTAGATTCTGGTATTGATCTATCTCAGGGTGTGTGCATTTCTGAAAAGTGTTGTCTCTTTAGTTTTAATTTTGGGTAAAGAAAAATCCTTTGATATGTGAAAATGATGAATTAGTTTAAAGAACCAACTCTCTGACCCCTGCGGGGTGGGGCCTTGCTCTTAATTAGGGCTCTCTTTGTTTTTGATTCTGAAAAACTCTGCTTCCTGGCATCCAGGAGTTAGAGAATGCTCCTTTCATCTTCTTTCTCAAAACGAATTTTTGATGCCTATTTCAATGGGAATAGTCACATTTTTGTTTTATAAACTGCATTGCTCTAACCACAAAGGAGTGTGGAATGTTCTTGAGTGTATTATTTATGCAGGTTACAATCACTTTTGCATCCTGGCAGGTATGTAAACCACTAATAATGCTGTTTTTACTCCCTCTTTTATTCCTATTAAAATTGATGTAAAACAGTATATAGGTTTGTTATTATAGAGTCCTTATAAAGGTATTTGCGTCTAAATAGTTTTCTCATGCTTCTCAAGAAACACTTCCAGCCTCAGCTCTGATTCCAGTAAGGAAAGCTTTCTATCTCAGTTTTAAGAGTTAAGTTTGAAGTGATAAAAATAGCCAGAGATATGGGAGATCTGAATTTTGGGTGGCTACAGTCATGTACAAATGCTGTTCTTTAGAAAGTATTTGCCAAGGATACTGCTGGGTTGTCCCCCGGAGTGGCTTTTAAACATTGTATGAATTTGACAGGTCACGGTTAAAAATTATGTTTTTTACCTTAATGAAATGTTTATGAGTTCAAGTATTGTTTGTTTCTATGTTAAAAACTAATAGAAAAGTTATATGGAAACATTAAAAAACTGACATTCTAAGGCTTTGCTACACAAAACGTAGTTTTGAGGACCACCAAATCAGCATCACCTAGATGCTTGTTAGAAAGGCACAATCCCAGAAGACACAACACATTTGGCAAGTATAGTTTATGCTGCTTTTCCATGGGAGGGATAACATTTCATGCTTTTTTCTTTTAATACTCAGTACTTCTTTTTCTCTGCCTTTAAGGCTCCTGGATGCTACTCAGTCTTTTCACAACAGGTGCAACACTGTTTTCCAGGATATTTTAAGGAGAAAATATTATTTAGGCCATAGAAGGCTTTCAAAAATATTTTTTATGCAAATCGGATATTAGAATGCAATATTCAAATCCAAATAAATATTCATTTATGGCTAATATTGTTGCTTTATAACCAAAAAATGATACAAGCCACCAAGAAGTGGGATTAGGTAACAATTGCAACATGAAAAACATGTCTAAGACTGCGTACTGCTAATTAAGTTTACAATTTCAAGGCCTTAATCTTTTTTTTTGGGGGGGGGTCTTAATCTTTATATGCAAGTACTTGAACTTTTGAAATAGCATAGTGGTTTGGTATCACCTCATTAGTACAGTGGTTCTCGCAATTTAGTCCCTCAGTCAACAGTAGCACTACACTAGGGAAGTTGTAAGAAAGAATTGCATTCTTGGGTCTCATCCTAAGACCTACTGAATCAAATACTAGGTTTGGGGACCAGGAATCTCTGGTTTAACAAGCCCTCAAGGTGATCTGATGCATGCTGAAGTTTGGGAACTACAGAATAGTGTAGTGTGATTCTCCTGTAGTAAGTTTATACTAAGTTTTTCATCACTAGTTTGAATCCAGTTCCGCCTGATCAAGCTTGAAAATATGAGTGTTGGAAATGGGACACTAAAGTAATGAAGCCCAGCCTTTATGCTTAGGGATAATAAGTGCACCTATGACCAAGCCCATGAATTAAAAAGAATTGTAGCTGTTGGCGTTCAAAGTTATTGCACATTTACTTGACTGTCTACTATGTATGTTTGCAGGATTATTTATAAACTTTGTGTAACCTTCAACTTTTTACAAAACTAGATTTTTTATAAGTATGCAAGGTGAAAATAAAATGTTTGCCTGATAGTTGATAAATGTAGCATTTATACTGGCATTTAGTGAGTTTTAATCTTTTAATGATTTTTATGGCTATCTTGGGGAGACCTGCTCATGTTTTTCCTAAGGGAACTTTAAGGGAAAAAAATGACATTTTGATGAAAATCTGTGGCCTTTTAACAGTAGGCTAACATTCACAGTACTACAGAATAGGTCAGTGGCACTCCAGTCTCTTCCTTGCTTCCAGCAGCCCATTCATTTTTCATGAAGAAAATAATTACCAATGTTTAGATAAAGGAATTAGAACTGAACATGAACTATTGGGCTTGGAGTTTAGTTCTGGGACTTAAAAGTAATTCTACTAAAAATCAAAACATGCTACATGAAATCTGTTAAAAGCACTTTATTGATTACAGTATCAATTCACAGCAACATTATTTCACAGAGCTACTGTACAACTAAAGGAACAAATTACTGCAAGAAAGATTCAAGAATACTGTTAAATCATGATACAAGTCCATAGTTTGGTTTAAAGCTTTTTTCTAAGAGCTTTAATCTAATACATTCACCTTTCCCACAAACTACTGACATTCAGATTCAGTTGGCCACAGCTGTTGTAGAAACCATTCTAGGTGAAGAAAAACATTTTAATCAACTTAAAAAACCCACTTAGACATGAATGCCTTTGGATAAGAATATGCAAATGCAAGTGTTCAGATGCTTCTTTGAAAAGAGAAAACAATAGGATAGAGCACCATTGTGTAAGACACAGAAAAGGCTTGAAATATCTACCAAGTATATCACTGAAGTTCTATTAATTAAAAAATACTGTATGATGTAAGATTCTGTCAGGCACATTTAACACCAGTTGAAACATATAACCAGCTTTTTCATATGCTGCATTAATCAACTATTTTGTAGGATCAATTGGATTTAAGAAAAAAGACTTAGGAAATTTTATCAACATGCAAACAAATTTGCTAAACACAAGGTGTACCATCATTCTGATTAATAAATTACTTTTTAAAACAATGCTAGCTTAGACATTCAACTACAGACCACTTTACTGAGTACCTATTATAACCAATACTTTTAAATATATCAGTGAATTTAAGGCAACTTACAATGAACAATGGGAGAAAAACTAGTAAATATGAAGGGTACTTCACATTCTACTTAACCTAATTTAAAATACCAATTTTATTCACTGTGATACCATTTCTCACAAGATAGTCTGACTGGTGGGTGTTTTAAAAATTCTAACAGGAGGTAAGAAACGCTTCAAAATTTTGCTTTCCACAGTGGCAAAAGGGAAATTAGAAACTGAACATAGTACTTAATTTAAAAATGTTTTTAAGTCTGACTCACACTGTGAAGATTTTAGAAAGAACATGTTTATTATTAAAATCATAGGCCCATTTGGGAGATTGTTTAATCACTTTCCATTAACGTTTAAACACATCAACAGGTAAGCCACAAGTATTCAACTGTTGTACTTTAAACTGTGAGACATTCACCAATGATCAAGCATAAATTTCCATGAATGTCTTCATTTTTAAAAGTCTTAATAATATTACTAAATCTAAGACATCAAAAGTGTTGGAGAAGGTTAGTTATATAATATTGGCACAGTATTTTTTTTTTTGCAACAATAAAAATTTCACTTTGTCACCTGGAGAAGCCAAGATCCATTTCTCTTTCAATATGTTAACTTTAAAATTACTTAACATATTCCAGAAGCAGCTACCTCCGTTATGTCTAGGAAACTAGTTTACTATCATCATGCAGTATTAATCAGTTCAACTGAGTCTAAATTAAGATAAGGAGATGGCTTACTAGGCTCTCTTGAAGAATTAAGTATCTCTTGATACTTAAGTATCTCATGAAATATTAAGCCTAAATCTTTGCCTCTCTGAAGATGGAATTCAATATGCTGTTGTAACCACAGACTCAACTATAAAAATCCGAGCTAGGGAGGGATCTTGGATATTTAGTCTAAATCTCTGATAGCATAGCTGCCAAAATTGAGGCCTGTCCATCAAAGTGGAGGTGATGTTCTTGCTGAGAGCACAAAGTGCTTTCTTGAGCAGGTTTATGGGATGATTTGCTGAAGCACATGGCAATCACTCCACTTTGTTTTAGAAAAGCGTATGTGCCTTTAAAATATTCTTGCCACATCTTAAAAAAACCTGTTCTTTACAAAGTGATTAAAGACTCTACAAATAAACCTAACTGAGGCGCATGACGTTTAAATGTTTCTTAGGTAAATAGAAAAAAATCAGGCACCAGAACTGCAATATTGATAAAATTCCTTAAAACTACTTTTGGCCATATTTTTTTTAAGTTTTGAAAAACTGAGATTCAAACTGTACTGTGCTTCTACAAATTATACTGACTTTAGGAAGTTCTTATGCACAAAAGAATTAGATGAGCAGATGAACTCAAACTGCAAAGAAACAAATATTTAGCAACTGGAACCCATATCACTAAACAACGGTTTAAGTAGTAAGTTAACGTGGTAATGAGGTCACCATTCGGTCATATGTATAATACGGTCATAACAGCCGTAGTAGTGGTTAATTTTCAGTTGCCTAATACATATTTAATTATGGGAATTGCTTTTTAACTATCTACAAAAACTTTAATAACATTAAATCACTTTTATTAACATTTTGAAGACCACAGACTTCTCATAGTCTGTGTGCCTCTGACTAAAGTATCTTGTTACTAGAACCACTTTCAAAGTAGAGGAGATACTCTCTTTTTATATATATAAGGCTATTTTGCACATGGTAGAAGTGCTCTCTTGAAGAGGATTTTGGAATAAATTGCTGAACTACATGGTAAACCCTCACCCCTCTCTATTTTTGGATATGAATATGTCCCTTTGAAGTATTCTTGCCTTATCTCAAAGAGCTGCTCTTTATGAAGTGATATAAATAGTCCACAAACATTAACAGCTAAAGCTCATAGAAATCTTGAATGTGTATATAAATATACATTCATGCCTGCCATCTACAAGTCTGTTTTTTTGGTCCTATAAATCTTCCTTTTCCCATTTTATTCTTTTTAGTATCTTAAAACAGTTACTTATTTCATTATGGTTGATGCACTTATTAGCACATCCACAATATAAAAATGAAAATTTACAAGTAAAATTTGGGAGTATTTAGGTTAGGGTTACAGGTGATCAAAAGTTAACAGACCTATCTCAACAGTTACTGACAGTTTACTGTTACAAAACACAATGCACTTCTACATCAGAAAAACCCCACGACTTTACCATCAAAGAAGACTAACAATCTTCTACTGTCAATCATTTAGATTATTTTTAAGAGAGAAATCCAAGGGTCAAGGATCTCTGTTTAAGTTCAAGGGGGCCCGTTCTAGTAATACACACATTATTATATCACTGACAAGCAGAGGAATTGCTTAGTATTTTCCTCTGACCCCTTCAAGAACTGCTCTTAGAATCTTCTTTTGGCTTTAAAGTGGGGGTCACTTTGATCTTGGTATCCTTTGAAGCAAAACCACTTAGAAACCAATATTTTGTGCTAATGGGAGGAAATATTACAGAAGATCAAAAAGCTTGAATGTCTGCTTTTTAAATTTTTGAAGGCACGGAAAGTTAACATCAATTCAGATTTTATATTATGTGAACAAATTCATAAAGCAACTTTCTTAATGATTATAACTAGTCAGACCTGGTGACTGGTTAGATTTTATACTTCTTTGAAAAACGTAATGCCATCACATTATTTTTCCTACCTAGATACACACTGATGGAGAACACTGGGAAAAATCTTTCAGATGCAAGGACAGTCCAAATGTTCATCAATCTGCTGAAATGAGTGCACCTTACAAACTCAGTTCTAGAATATGAAATCAATAGGAAAGCCCAGCTATTTCGAATGCTACCTAAGTGTCATTTGATCATAACCAGCTTTTTAAAATAACAAGAAACCATTCTCATGTGATTACTGCTATCTACCAATTAATATAATACGAGTTTCTTATGTATGTCTAAAATTTCAGAGTGAGATCTCTATTCCCTGGCCATCAGATTATGTCCCCTTCAAAAGACTAAACATGAGCACTAATTTAAATTGATAAGATGGCAGAGGATATTGCAGAAACTAATGATATTCACAAGGACTCCCCTCAGTGGTACCTAGGCCTGTCAGCATTCTTAAACAGTAAGCAACCAGGATCTCTTTTAGATCAAAATGGTCGGAATACAAGGGGACTTGCTTCAAATATCAGTACACACATCAATGGTATCACTTCCATCTATTACTGTGCCTGGTTCCTCCACTATAAAACTCAAAACTATGACACTTTTTAAGGTATACAAGGTTAAAAATGTAGTTCTTAAAAAATGCAAACACATACTCTCAAACATGATAGGCTGCTATAATGTGTACATTCTGTTCTACACAAAGAAAAAGAATTAGACAGTACAAGCAAAAATTCATCAAGGTTAAATTAGCTCAACTCCTCAAATTAATACACTGGTCCTGATCTCAGCAAGCACCTTTACCTTGTTTTCACCTTTTTTTGTTTTGTAGTTTACTGAAAGCTTCTTTTTGTATATAATAATAGAAAAATCTTCACCTGCAAATATAAGGTAAATTCTTTTGCACAGCTATAGGCTGTAGTACTGACTTCTCCAGGTATCAGTGGAGAACAGAAAATTTGTGCTGTTAATTCCAGATTCTAAGAAAACTGTCCCAAGACCCTGTTGCCACAGCCATGCCATCATCAGTTACACCTAAACAGCTGACACGGTTGTCATGACCAGCAAGAACACCTGAAAAACAAAAGTTCAGTAAAAAGTTAGCAATGGGCAAGTTTTAGAATTAAACAAGTGTATGCATAAAAGATCTGGGAGAGTACTTAAAAGCTAACAGGTTCCCCTGAGTTGAGAGACTGAGTGCCAGGGGTAAGGTGGGCATGTAGGTAAAATAAAATTCTTTGTATTCCGTGAACTTCTGACATGTGCATCAAATTGTGTTTTTCATTTTTGAAAAATTATTTTATAATTATGCTTATGTTCAAAATCATCTATTCAACAACATGTAGTCTTTTATTTTACATCTCTAATAAGTTCATGATACTTCTAAATTTTGCCAATAAGCTATGCTATTTTCAACAAAAACAAAATTTTAAATGTTCAATGAACTTTTACCACCAGAACAACAAAAACATGAGAATGAAGCTGACTTATACTACCACTTCCAAAAATAACAACATAATTTATTTACTTTATTCTTTTAACCACCAAACCCTGGAATGTTTTGGTCATAACTTTCTGAAACCATCAAACTCATCTAGTCTTAGTTTTCTTTTGTATATTTAACCTATTTGATCTTCTGACCACTACACAGGATAAAATTAAATATTCCCAAATATTTGAGAGGAAGATGAGAAAAGTAAAGATTTAAGAGAAAAATTAGAATATATCAAATTCTCAAAAAGAATTTTTTCTTTAATATACTGTTTGAGTTTTCATTATCTCCATATGTAATTAAGCATATCATTTTCACCCAATCTTAGGAACAGAAGTTCATCTTGTCTAACAATATTTTGTGCAGTACCTTCAATATGGCAATGTTTGGCAATAGGCAAATTTACCATTATGGGTTGAAATAACAAAAAATGACCATTGTGACTAAATACTCCAAGTCATATTGGAAAGAAGAATGAATTAGCAATTCATGAGTCACATTTCAATTTTAAGGTGAAAGTATCCAGTTGAGTCAACTTGAAACCAAACAGCTGTAAGCAAAGCAAAACTAAAACTCAAGCATATGTTTAAAAAAATACAGAAAACAAACATGTTTTTATTTTGATATGGATATTAATTCATTCGATCCAAGCAAAACACCTAATACCTCAAAAAAGTAATTGGCTTTGAACAAAAGTTCAAAGAGTATCTCCAAAAGTTTACTTGCAAAATGCTTACCCGTGAACTTTTCTGCAGTCTCAAGAGAGGCTGTAGAAAATTATTCCTGGTAATGTTGACATTGCCTCCACTCCCTCAGAAACCTCAGCAACTGTATAGGTGTTTAAAAGGGCAAGGACATACACCCACAAGGACAGCAAGGATGAGAGCAAGCAGTGGCAACAAAATTTTGTGTGCTGTATGGTGGTAAGTGTGTTAGTGGACCCCAATGCTAAGTTCAAAGCAAATGGTCTGATAAGCCAAGAAACAAAAGCAAACTGCAGAACCTCCAAAAGGGTCAGATACTAGTGGAACCAGGTATCTGTGGAACCAGACACGGGCAAAGATGGGGTAAACTGAGGCTACATTAGAAAGTGTCCAGGAATCAGTTAGACTCCCCAGGTCTCTTCCTTCACTCTGCAGAGTCAGATGATTTATCATCCTGAACCAGAACATAAGACTAGAGACTTATTTGCTAGAGAGAGTAAAAGAGGGTCTCTTAACTAGAAGAAAGTAGGCACAGTTGAGATTGGTGAAACTGCTGAAAATGGGGAATAAGTAAGTTTACTTGCTAATTGTCTTGCACCCCAGCTTCTTCCCGGAAATCAGCCCCCAAACTGTCAGTCAGCTTATATACTTCAGGTAGAAAAGTGGAACAATCCACCTCAGAGAAGACAGCTGGCCCAAGGGGAAAAAGGCCATAAGATATATCAGAGATTCCCCAGTCAAAGCCTGGCCCGATCACTGTTCAGTGAGGCCTACAGTCAGTACACCCCAACCATGTGCAGAGGGCTTTCAAACAGTTATAGTGCCTCACTCTTAAGGATAAATAAGAGGCTAAGAATCAGAGTTTTAAGGAAATATAATAGGACACTGAAAAAATAAGAAAGAAGGGGGAAAAAAGGCAACTTGGAAAACAAAAGATTATGCTTTCAGAAGAAAACTTCAAAAAAGGCTTTCATTAATGACCCCAGAAAAACAAAAGACTTTTATTCATGAAAAAAAGAATGGGGGCCCTAAAAAAAAAAACTCTCAAAACGATGGTAGCAAAAATAGAAAACCAAAGCTTAACAGAAGCTTCATGGAAAGAAAAGGCAAGAATTTCTCCCTGAACATGGAGCAAAAAAGACAGATGGAAAATATGAGAGGAACTAATAAGAAAGTCCAAGAAGTCCAACGTCAGAATAATGGGAATTCTGGGCTTCCCTGGTGGTGCAGTGGTTAAGAATCCGCCTGCCAATGCAGGGGACAGAGGTTCAAGTCCTGGTCCGCGGGAAGATCCCACATGCCGCGGAGCAACTAAGCCCTTGCGCCACAACTACTGAGCCTGAACTCTAGAGCCCATGAGCCACAACTACTGAGCCTGCGTACTGCAACTACTGAAGCCTGCATGCCTAGAGCCTGTGCTCCACAACAAGAGAAGACACCGCAACAAGAAGCCTGCGCACCGCAACGAAGAGTAGCCCCTGCTCACCACAACTAGAGAAAGCCTGTGCGCAGTAATGAAGACCCAGTGCAGCCAAAAAGAATGAATGAATGAATGAATGAATGATGGGAGTTCTACAAACAGAATGATAATGGAGAAAAAAGTGCAACCAATTAAATAAGCCTCCTAAACTTCCCAGTACTCCAGGGTATACGTTTCCAGGTTGAAAACGTCCACTGAATGCCCAGAATGAGGGATGAAAACGGATCTACTCCCAAACATATCAAAACTTGCAAAAAGTTTGAAGATTAATTAGTGAGAAGTACATCAAAACTAAGAATGTAAGCCAAAAAATTAATTTGACCCTAGAGAATATTCAAAAGCAGCGCAGCAAAAGAAGTCACAGTGGGCTTCCCTGGTGGCACAGTGGTTGAGAGTCCGCCTGCCGATGCAGGGGACGCGGGTTCATGCCCTGGTCCGCGAAGATCCCACATGCCACGGAGCGGCTGGGCCCGTGAGCCATGGTCGCTGGGCCTGCGCGTCCGGAGCCTGTGCTCCGCAACAGGAAAGGCCGCAGCAGTGAGAGGCCCGCGTACCGCAAAAAAAAAAAAAAAAAAAGAAGTCACAGCATATACCTCACTGCTTGGCAGTAAGTACTGTTTAAAAATTCATAATTGTGTAATAAACACTGACTGATGTTCTAAACCAAATTCACTACATGGGAAAAACTGGAAGATGGAAGCTGTGGTGGGAGGAGGGATGTTGTAACCAAACCCTCAACAGATAATGCCTAAAAGTTAAAAAAAAAAAAAATCAGGATGTTCTTTAAAGATATAAAAGTAAATACTTAAAAGTAGCTACCATTGGGAGCAGAGAACATGGGCTGGGGTCAGAGGACTGCTGTGTTTTGCTAACAAGCCATATAGACCTATTTGATTCCTTGAGTATAATTTTGATTCTAAAAAAATTTTAAGTCACTCTGTGTAATTTGTTATTAATGACAGTCCCCAGTACAATTGGATGCTAATATTCTGGAAGCTGCAGGGGAGAACACAGAGTACGGGGTTAAGGGGAGACAGTGGTTCCATGTCCTGCCCCATACAAGATCTGAGCCAAAAAGAAGATCCATGTTTCCTGTCAGGTTATAAGAGAACTGTAATTGGGAAAAGACCATACTAAATTATATTCACTATTCATTTATGTCAAAACTTACCAAACAAGAAAATATAGAATCAGATATTACTCTTCAGAAAACAGAAACATAAATATGGTTTATGGACTGTAACCGCACTCAAAAGATCAACGACCATGAATGAGAACTGCCATGTTGCCATTCCCCAGGGTGTCCATGGGGGCCCCAGAAACAACCGATGGGAACCTTTTCACATTTCCTGACAAAATCAAAACCTAATGTGTACTTATTTACTAACCTGCACGATCTCCTTTTAGTGTGTCCCATACGTTACAATTGAAGTCATCATACCCAGCTAACAGGAGACGCCCACTTTTTGAGAAGGCTACGGAAGTGATCCCACAGATGATATTGTCATGAGAATACAATAATAACTCTTGGTCTGCACGAAGGTCAAAGAGCCGGCAAGTAGCATCATCAGAGCCAGTGGCAAAGGCATATCCATTTGGGAAAAACTAGAAAGAAAAGCAACAAACATTTATTCCATAGAAGTACACAAAAATTATGTGAGGCAGTGTAATAATAGACTCTGGGGTAAGACAGACCTAGATTCAAATTCCAACTTGGTTTCTTACCAGGTGAATGATGTTAGGCACTAAAGATTCTTAAACGCTTGAGTCTTAGTTTCAGAATTTAGTGTGTTGGTTAGGGCTGAATGAAATAACACATGCACAGTACCCATAACCCACTGTTCAGCACAAAGCAAGTACTCAAAACATCCTGGCTCTGGTCCTCCATATGTCTTACTAAAATGTTTAAATCAATTATTACTATTTATAGAATTTATATATGTATGTATACTCTTAAATGTTCCAATAATCTCATTATGAGAAATAAATAGGAAACATTTTATAAAAGAGAACAAAAATCATCCAGTTAGGCTAGGTTATAAAGTTAAGCTAGTAGTAAAGAAAACTATGCATTAGTTTGTGAATCCCCTTTCTCAGATACTGTGGCACTACTCAACACTTTTTACAAAGAGGAAATCACTTCATGTATCTATTGGTCATCTGTATTACTCTGTTAGTACCTGCTGATGTGTAGGAATAAAATGAAGAATATAAATTTATCTTCTTTGTGGCAAATATTTTATAGTTTGTCATTTGCATTCTAATATTTTTTACTTTTTTAAAAATATAAAGAAATTTTTTGGAGGTATCACTCTCCCTGATTTCAAACTACTACAAAGCTATAGTAATCAAAACAGTATGTTACTGACACTAAAACAGACACATAGATCAATGGAACAGAACAGAAAGCCCAGAAATAAACCCATGCACACACAGTCAACAACAAAGGAGGCAAGAATATAAAATGAGGAAAAGACAGCCTCTTCAATAAATGGTGTCAGGAAAACTGGTCAGCTAGATGCAAAAGCATCAAGCTGGATGACTTTCTCACACCATATATAAAAATAAACTCAAAACGGATTAAATACTTACACGTAAGACCTGAAATCATAAAACTCCTAGAAGAAAACACAGGCAATATGCTTTTTTCTTTTCTTTTTCTTTTTTTGGCCATGTTGCACAGCTTGTGGGATCTTAGTTCCCTGACCAGGGATCAAACTCAGGCCCCCCTCAGCAGTGAAAGTGCAAAGTCCTAACCACTGGACCACCAGGGAGTTCCCAGGCACTATGCTCTTTGACAGTGGTCTTAGCAGTATTTTTCTTGGATGTCTCCTCAGGCAAGGAAAAGCAAAAATAAACAAATGGGACTACATCAAACTAGAAAAAGCTTTTGCACAGTGAAGAAAACTACTGACAAAAGGAAAAGGAAGCCTACTGAATAGGAGGAGATATTTGCAAACAATATATCCAAAACATACAAAGAATTCACAAAAGTCAATATCAAAAAAACAAACAACCCAATTAAAATATGAGCAGAGGAACTGAAGAGACATTTTTCCAAAGAAGACATACAAATGGCAAATAGACACATGAAAAAATGTTCAACATTACTAATCATCAAGGAAATGCAAATAAAAACCACAATGAGACAGCACCTCACACCTGTCAAAATGGTTATTATCAAAAAGACAATAAGTGTTGGCAAGGATGTGGAGAAAATATCCCTCATGTGTTGTTGGTGGGAATGTAAACTGGTGTAGCCACTATGGAAAACAGTATGTAGGTTCCTCAAAAAATTAAAAATAGAACTACCATATGATCCAGCAATTTCACTTCTGTGTATTTACCTCAAGAAAACAAAAACACTAATTGGAGAAGATATACATGCACCCTGTTCAATGCAGCATTGTTTAGAATAGCCAAGATCTGGAGGCAACATCAGTGTCCATCGATAGAAGAATGGATAAAGAAGATGTGAGATATACACGTACACACACACAGACACACACATATACATACACACAATGGAATATTACTCAGCCATAAAAAAGGAAATCTTATACCATGTTCTTGAATTGGAAGAATCAATATTGTCAAAGTGAGTATACTACCCAAGGCAATCTACAGATTCAATGCAATCTCTATCAAACTACCAATGGCATTTTTTCACAGAACTAGAACAAAAAATTTTTAAATTTGTATGGAAACACAAAAGACCCTGAATAGCCAAAGCAATCTTGAGAAAGAAAAACAAAGCTGGAGGAATCAGGCTCCCTGACTTCAGAGTATACTACAAAGCTACAGTAATCACAACAGTATGTTACTGGCACAAACACACACTTGATTCCATTGATCCACAGATCAATGGAACAGGATAGAAAGCCCAGAAATAAACCACACACTTATGGTCAATTAATCTACAACAAAGGAAGCAAGAATATACAATGGGGAAAAGACAGTCTCTTCAATAAGTGGTGCTGGGAAAACTGGACAGCTACATGGAAAAGAATGAAAGTAGAACATTCTCTAACACCACACACAAAAATAAACTCAAAATGGATTAAAGATCTAAGCATAAGACTGGATACTATAAAACTCTTAGAGGAAAACATAGGCAGAACACCCTTTGACATAAATTGCAGCAATATCTTTTTGGATCCTTTCCTAGAGTAATGGAAATAAAAACAAAAATAAACAAATTAAACCTAATCAAATTTAAAAGGTTTTGCATAGCAAAGGAAACCATAAACAAAACAAAAAGACAAGGACTTCCCTGGTGGTCCAGTGGTAAAGAATCCACCTTCCAATGCAGGGGACGTGGGTTCAATTCCTGGTCAGGGAAGTAAGATTCCACATGCCGCAGGGCAACTAAGCCCGCGCACCACAACTACTGAGCTTGTGCACCTCGATGAGAGAGCCCACGTACCGCAACTACAGAGCCCATGTGCCCTGGAGCTCACGTGCCACAACCAGAGAGAGAAAATCTGCATGCCACAACTAGATAGAAGCCCATGCACCACAACAAAGAGCCTGCGCCGCAATAAAAGATCCTTCATGCCTCATCTAAGACCCAACACAGCCAAAAAAATAAAGAAAATAAATAAATAAATATTAACAAAACAAAAAGACAACCTACAGAATGGCATAAAATATCTACAAATGATGCGAGTGACAAGGGATTAATCTCCAAAACACACAAACAGCTCATGCAGCTCAATATCAAAAAAAACAAACAATCCAATCAAAAAATGGGCAGAAGATCTAAATAAACATCTCTCCAAAGAAGACACACAGATGGCTCAACATCACTAATTATCAGCATCACTAAAATCACTAAAATCAAAACTACAATGAGGTATCATCTCACACTGGTCAGAATGGCCATAATCAAAAAATCTACAAACAAATGCTGAAGAGGATGTGGAAAAAAGGGAACCCTTTCAAAATCTGAAAAAACATTTCAAGAAATGAAAAATCATATAATAACTTATCAATATGGATGCAAATTTTAAAATTTTAACAAATCAAATCCACTAGTAACTAAAAAGGATTATGCATTATAACCAAGTGAGGTTTGTCCTAGAAATGTAGGGTTGGGTTAATATTTGAAAACTAATCCACGTAAATTCACCATTTAACAGACTGAAAAAGAAAAACCACATGATCATCTCAATAGATGAAGAAAAGACATTTGATAAACTTCAACACTCATTCCTGATAAATCTGTAGCAAACTAGGAACAGAAGAGAAGCTCATCAACGTGATAAACGTGGTGGGATGAGAGATGGAGAGGATTGCATTTGCCTATTCCAAAATTCTACTCTTAAACCAGGTTGGCCTAATAGGGGGTGGGGGTAACAAAGCCTTTACTTTCTCTGATATTCTCTAAAGATTATATAAAATTGACTTTCAATATGCACATGATAAATAAAAACAAATTTTTCCCAAAAAATATCTTCTTGCAAAATTAGAGTGTATCTTACACCCATAAACACTTGCAATTACAGTGCTTTAGGAAATTCTAGTCATATCTATACATTTTGGCATCTGATCCACATAGGACAATTTACCTAAGTCAAGCGGTATCCCACCTCCTCTTAATATCCCTCTCCTCAATGCTGACTGTTTGATAAATCATTTTGATTGTCATTCAAAATGCCATTTTAGTTTTAATTTATAAAGACATATGACTAGTTCATTCTCATTTTTGGAGTTATTTATTTATTTTCTTTCTTTTTCATTGATGTATAGTTGATGTACCATATTAAAAACAATACTTTTTTGAAATAAGAACTAAGTACTTATTGTCTGGCTTAATCTATTTGTGGATACCTGTTTGAGGGTTTTTGTTTTCAATATGAAGGAGATTATAAATAATTTATACCATTTATTGAGCATCCAGTCTATAGTTTCATTTAGTCTTCACATTATTCTTTAATGTAGGTAGCATTATTCCTACTGAGGAATGTGTAGCTCACAGAGGTTAAGTAGCCCACCTGATCTCACACAGCTGGTTCCCAGCAGAACTAAGATCCAGAGTTTGCTGACTTCAAAAGCTATACTCTCTACACTGAACAGCTGCCTCTGTCTTCCTGACTGTCTCTCTTTGGGTTGTTCCCTTGACCCAGAGATATGGGACTTTGTTCTCCTCTGAACACACTGTTGATACTCATGATCTGCTTGTTTGCTCAAGATGATCTATCCCTCTAAATCTGGGAGAAAAAAAAAAAACTTATTCCTGATTACCTGCAAATAAGGACCTAGGCCTATGGATTAAAACCTTTCCATTAAAAAAAATCAAACCCTTGTTATTTGGGGGTTAAATGTTACAAAAGCATACTATTTATAAGAATGCTTGAAGGGAATCTGTTGTTAAAATCATACTGTAGAGTTCAACACTTTATACGCACAATAAATTTTCCTTAGAAATGCTCTTCACTTACACTGACAGCATTAATATCCGACACATGGCCAGTGAAAGACTGTCTACACATTCCATCTCGAATATCCCATAATTTTGAAGAGGCATCACAAGCACCAGAAACAAAAGTCCTCATGTCAGGACTCAGAGAAAGACTCATCACATCTCCAGAATGCCCAGTGAATGTAGTGGTCTGCTGGGCAGTTTCAATGTCCCATAAAGCACTATAATTAAAAACAGAAATAATTAATGACTGCTCTTTTCTTACATTAGTTCCTACTACCACCCTCAACCTCAAAATCAGTAATCTTCTGGAATAAACTTACCAAGTTGTATCTCCTGAACTTGTAACAATTTGGCTGTCATCTAAAAAACGACAGCAGGACAAGTAGCCTACAGCATAGAGAGTAACAAATGTTAGGTTATCACTGATTAATTCAATTACCGTATGAAACAGTAATATATATTTTTAAACATATAATACCTGGGCAAGTGTTTGTTAATATAATCTATAGTTCTACTTTTAATTACTTCCAACTCTATGCTGCCTGCAACTGAATTTTATCAACAAACTCTCTTAGGTATTTACTGTGTTGATGACTCAGTTACAAACTTGTGTAAAAGACACAGTCCTTTCCACCTACTACAATTACCTAAGAGAAAGATACTCCTTAATACAAATATCTATTATAATCTATAGCAGACTT
This sequence comes from Stenella coeruleoalba, assembly GCF_951394435.1. Classification (NCBI taxonomy): domain Eukaryota; kingdom Metazoa; phylum Chordata; class Mammalia; order Artiodactyla; family Delphinidae; genus Stenella; species Stenella coeruleoalba. The sequence goes on from NC_137150.1 coordinate 57,453,051, forward strand.
GGTTAAGTACCTTGGAGAAATATTTTAAAAACCTCAGGGAAGGAAAGGTGGCACTCAAATGCTCAGAATTCATCTGTGCTTCAAAATATGGAAATTTCAGGAACAATACCATTATTAAGATTGTGTAAAAAGCACAGCCAAATAGTACTTCCAAGAATCCAGAGAGGCTGAAACCTGGTGAGTGGTGATAAATTCCTAATTAACACTGCTAACCAAATACTATATTACTGAACTATGGTGTGCACACTGAATGCACTATCACATAGTGAAAAATACTTCATAAATGTATCTTGATACACACTTTCAATTACATAATTAAGCACCAAAATCCCATAATTGCTATAGGTTTGCAGAGAATACAGAAAATTATATTTGCTTTCTTTTTGTATTTTTCATTATTGTTTGAATTTTTCGCAATAAATTTATAATTTTTACAAAAGCAATACTATTTTTTGGAGTTATTTATTTATTTTCTTTCTTTTTCATTGATGTATAGTTGATGTACAATATTAAAAACAATACTTTTTTGAAAGAAAAATAGAAGTATGGTCATCATTTGTATAATTATAGAAAGTCAGTGTTTCCCAGATTCATGGTAATTTCTACTCTCACTTGATTAATATGCATCCTTTGGCCAGCTGATCTCACTTTGTCACTCCTTCTCCTTGATCAGCTCATTCTTCAGGAGGAAGCAGGTTTAGGAGAAAAGGACAATATGTAGTGATGCTCACCCGTGTGACCCGGTAACTCTCGGCTCACTCTCACATTTCCCTCTCTGGTTTTCAAGTTATATATAGAGCAGATGTTGTCCAGTCCTCCACAAGCAACATAATTACCAGAGGGAGCATAAGCACAGGTCATCACCCAGGAGGACCTCAAAGGAATAGCATGCATCTATAGGACAAATACAACACAAAAACTAAGTCAAGAGTACAAAAACAGTCATTAATTTTTCAAACCTATTTACAATGAAGCAAATATTACTGCAATTTAAATGTACTTAAAAAATAGGCCAAGTAAAACAAAAATGAAATGGTTTGAGAAAGTGAACAATAAAAAATAAAATACTAGGGCTTCCCTGGTGGTGCAGTGGTTGAGAGTCCGCCTGCAGATGCAGGGGACACGGGTTCGTGCCCCGGTCCGGGAAGATCCCACATGCCGCGGAGCGACTGGGCCCGTGAGCCATGGCCGCTGAGCCTGCGCGTCCGGAGCCTGTGCTCCGCAGCGGGAGAGGCCACAACAGAGAGAGGCCCGCGTACCGCAAAAATAAATAAATAAAATAAAATACTAATGCACACTGAAATGCCTGTTATATCTTCTGTATTATTATCAAATCATTTGGATTTAAGTGCTCTTTTCAGAAAGTATTCTTTTAAGAATAACAAGGACGTAGGACATTTCAACACTAACAGAGCCATTTGAAATATTAAGTGTAAATGTTAAAGAACTTAACAAAATTTTTTGTTTTTGTGTTGGTGCTCAAAAGATGAATTTCCTCTAACATAACACTGAATAATACAAGTACTGGAGTTGAACAGAGTGGTTCTTCCACAAAGAACTATGACCTTCTAATAACACATATTCTGGGCTCGAATTCAAACAATGGTAATAGTTTGCACTGATCTACTCATACAACTGTATGATGCCTTATTACCCAACACCAAGCATTTGCAGGTCAGGTAGCAAAGTTTAATGTGAATGGGAACATAAAGGCTAAGTGGCCCATACACAGAATCAACACATCGTGGGATTACTATGCTCTCACTTAACCTAAAAGAATATTTTTCTGTTTTAGGAAAATATAGTTGAAAGTCACACTCAATTCTGATTGATACAGAAAAACTATTATATTACAAATGTGTCTTAGCTAGCTTTAAATTCTCAACCAGGCTGAAGTTACTGTTTATTTCACAAAATAGTACTTCTAAATCTTTACTAGAAACAGTGGTATAAGTGCACACAGAATCTAGAAGTATTTGACTTGTGAGCATTTTCCTGGAGCTTCTTCATGACCACTCAACACCTCTATGTCAGGGGTTCCTTCCAGTGGACATATTAAGAGGACCCACTGGCTTTTACCACCAAGGGATCTAAACAAGTTGTAATTTGCCTCCAATCTACTGTATCTTCTGAGCAGTCCAGAAACACAAATCAATGCCTAGTGTGAAAACATTCTAGCTTATCCACAACTAAAAATAAAAATTGCAGGGTCGCTGTCACATTAGGAAATGGGACCTTTTAAAAAAATCATTTATATGTAAAACTGATGCACACTGTCTTCTAATATTCAAGTATGAAATATGGGACTCAAATAAGACACACTGAACTATATTCCTGTAGTTGTCCTTGGGAATAAAAAGAAAAGGTTAAATATTAAAAGCAAACACTAGGTCTAAAGAAAGGATCTGAGTTAAAATTAACGGAGTAAATTTATCCTGGAAAGAAATTAAAGCTTGAAGTAATAGAATAAAGGAAAGAATTGGTGGACATCAAACCAAATAAAAGGTTATGTAAGAGGATGATTAAGAAACTCTACCTTATTTGTTGTATAGCTATCCCAAATAATTAATTTTCCATCTTGGGAAGCACTGACTAGTAGCCTAGAGGAACAAACACAAAAATAATGTGACATTTAGAGGAAAAAAGTAGTTTAAATTATGCATTGCATTAATGTAGAACAGTTCAGAAAAGACAAAAATAATTTTTCGAATTAAAAACTTGATACCAGAAAATATTCTCACAAGGTAAAAAAAAATCTATTCTGCATGCCAAAAAATTTCAACATTAAATATTTTTAGACATTTTACTAGAAATGTCTCTGGTTATAACAACTTTTTCATGGTAACAACATTCTAGTTCTTATTCAAGATTCTGGTAGCTATTAGCTGACTGGTTTAGTATGTACTGACTTAAATATAATGACAGTAGAGTACATATAAGCCTAAGAACCACATTTCATTCAATCTAAAAATATCAATAGAGAGCCTGTGAATGCAAGGCAGTGTTATGGGTACAAAACAGGCTATACCGCCTACCCTGGGGCCCTCCATCATCTGGTGGGGATAAGACATTTAATAAAATAAATTAGGTAAATGAAAATAGTCAGAGGAGTGGTATAAAATAAAGGCCATAGGAAAACAAATGAGGGACAAATAAGTGCTAACTGGGTTACTCAAGTAGTCTTGCAAAAGAAAACAAGTCTTGAAAAAATGGAATTTCGAAAGCTAAAGATAGAGAAGTCTGTGTTCTATGAGGAGGGTATGTTCCATGGCAAGAAGTGGAAAAATACAACAGGTATTTCAGGAATTGTGAATTTCCCAGTTACACAGAGTTTGTAAGAAATGGGAATAACAGTTTAGAAAAGGGGACTGGGCTTAAACTACAGAAAGCTCTGTTTGCCAGGCTAAATATGAACTCTTGACTAAGTTACCTGCCACTGAATTTTTTGTTTTGTTTTGGAATTTTATTTTTCACTATGGTATAAAATTCAAAAACTACAAAAGGATAGATATACAGTGAAAAGAATCACCTTCCTGTCCCCATCACCCTTCACTGTAGGTAAATAACATCAGGTTCTTATGCAGCAATTACTGTAAGTTTTATGAAAGGGAAGATCTAACCACAGGGTATGGGATGGAACCTGAAGTTCTTCAAAAATCAGTTGGCATCATCAGCATTGAGTTGAGAAGGACATTAAGTTACAAGTTGATAATCAGAATGGGTAGAAAGACAATGTGAGATAGGTTCTGTTGACACTTTGGGTTCTCTATTAAGATTAATAGTCTTGAGAAAACTATAAGAAAGTAAGAACCATTAACATTGTTTCAAGTGATTGTATTTTACACATTTGCTATCTCAATGGGCAGATTACTTCTTAAACTTCTTCAAGAAAAAGAATAAAACATTTGGCCTAGCTTTATGTCAGTTGCCAGTTATATAATTTTATTTATTCCCTCCTAAGAGGCACAAGTTCTATATTACTGTATTCAAGTATCTTATTTACATCAAGATGTGCCAGGCATTAGCAACAGGTAGCAACATTTTTAGGTTCTCCTGGAAGAAGAGAAAAAGTATGCAACTTCTATTAAAAAATAATTTTTTAGTTAAGACTTTTTCCCAATTAGATGAACCAAATCAAAGGAACAAGTCAACCACTATGGAAGCAGTGCCAGACACTCTGGAAAAAGCACAGGCCACACTGTGACCCTATGAACAAAGTAAATCATCAAGACCAACCATCCAACTGCACTCCAGATGGCGGCTGTGTGTGTGTGTGTGTACACACACTTGTATGATGGGGTTAGGGGAATAAAAGATGTATTCAAAAATGTCATTGTTTTATGTAATTCCATCCTTTGTGAATTTAGGTAATAAATAATTACGGCAAGATCTGGTAACTTGTACATAGCAATATTCAACAAGTATTTCCTTATTAACTGAAATTTCAATGTTAATACACAATAAAACTGCCTTGGCATGTTAAAAAAAAAAGTATAATACCCCACTGCAAAGAAAAGAAATCCTAAACGCTTTGCCTAAATCATTTGATAAAGGATATTTCTGAGAGGTAAATCTGTTTTCCATATTAAAGGTTTCTAAACTTTTAAAGTATCAATGAATACTTTTATTAAAAGCAAAGCGTTCACATTAGATGCATTTTCTGCAAATACTTCATAGATATAGGTTGTTTCTAAAAAGAAAATGCAAATGATGACTCAACAAAAATAATTCTGCACACAGTCTGAAAATGGCAGGTACAAACCTCGAATCATATCCCCAGTGCATAGCATAGATTTTAGCTAGGTGACCCCTCAGTGTACGTCTTGTTCGCATTTGTATTCGACCCACGGAATCCATATTTGACGTGATCTACAGGAAGTGACGAGAATGTCATTCTTTACCTTAGACATAGCTCAGAAAATAAAGTAGAAACAATTAATAGGCAAAAAAGCAGACATAAAACAAATTTATAGCTATTGAAGGTATTTTAATAATTCCTAGAGTCATTATAGGATTAATATGTTGTTCAAGAAAAAGTATATTTGCACACCTTCCAGCGAGAACATCTTCTGTAGACTATTTAGTAAAAAGAACAGACATACCTTCCAACCTTATTAAAAATCAGCTACAAATAAAAATCTAATAGATGATCAAATAGTAAAACATTTCTAATTTTAACTATCTAAAGAAAGCCAATTTTATATTTAAACAACACATAAAATATCTCCTTAATAAAAATGATCAATAATAATTAAACTAATGAAACCTTCCTAATAGTTTATATGAGAAAAAAAGATCTTAACCAGGGCATATCAAAAGAATCAGAAGCTACCTAAAAAGAAACATATACTATATGAACGTACATATTTTTATTGTATTTTTTCGGACTTCCATTTTAACAGGTATGCTTTAAAAAGCACTTCTACCAGCATCTGACAAATTACAAAGTGTTTTTAAATAGAGATCTCATATTCCTTTCAATTAAACACTAATAAAGAGAATCTGAACATCATTTGCATCAGTATCAAGCAGTTTCATGTGAATTAATAAAATGAATTGAGGAAAAATAAAAATTTTACCTGAACAAGCGTGGCATCATTACATGCTTTTCTAGCATCCTGAAGTAAAGAAAGATAATTATACATTTAGATATGGAAATCCCTAGATATGATTTAAAATAATACTTTCATTGGAAATATAGATTTGAAATATACTTCTTACTGTACCACACAATCTTTATTTTTAAAAGGTTTAATGAGATGAAATTCACATAACATAAAATTAACCATTTTAATCATTTTTAAGGTGTGTAGTTGGGTTGGTTAGCATATTTACAATGCTGTGCAACCATCCCCATTACCTAATTCCAGAACGTTTCCATCACTCCAAAAAAGAATCCCTATACCTTCCAATTCCCTCTTCCCCCATCCCCAGGTGATCACTAATTTACTTTCCAATGGATCGCTCATTCTGGACATTGCATACAAACGGAATCATACAATATATGACCTTTTTTGTGTCTGGCTTCTTTCACTTAGTGTAATGTTTTCAAGGTTCATTCAGTTGTAGCATGTGTCAGTATTTCATTTCTTTTTATGGCTGAGTAATATTCCACGGTATAAAAATATGACATTTGGTTTACCCATTAGTTAATATGATGGACATTTATGCTGTTTCTACTTTTTGGTTTTATGATTAATGATGCTTTGAACATACCTTTTCAATTATCCTGGGTATATACCTAAAAGTGGAATTGGTGGGTGATACGGCAACTATGTTTAACATTTTAAGAAACTGTCAAATGGTTTTTCACAGTAGCTGCTCCACTTTACATATCCACAAGGAATGTATGAGGGTTCTAATTTCTTCATGTCCTCACCAACACTGTTCTTGTCTTTTTATTCTTCTTCTTCTTAAAAAAAAATTATTACAGCCATCTTAGTGCATGTCAAATGGCATCTTAGTGTGGTTTTGATTTGCATTTCCCTAATGATTAGTGATGCTAAGCATCTTTTCATGTGGAGTGTCTTCACATGCGCTTATTAGCCATTTGGATATCTTCTTTGGAGAAATGTCTATCAACTTCTTTGCTCATTTTTAAATTGGGTTATGTGTTTATTGTTGAGTTATAGGAGTTCTTTATATATTCTGGATACTAGACCCTTATCAGATTATGATTTGCAAATATTTTCTCCCATTCTGTAGGTTGAGTTCTCACTTTCTTGATAGTTTCCTCTGACACACAAGTTTTTATAGTTTTGATGAAGACCAATTTGTATATTTATCTATTTTTTTCTTTCTTGCTTGTGCTTTAGTGTCATATTAAACTGTTGCCTAATTCAAGGTCACAAAGATTAACAACTAGGTTTACTTCTAAAAATTCTACACTTTCAGCTGTTACATTTAGGTGCCATTTTGAGTTAATTTTTATATATGGTATGAGGTATGAGTCCAAACTCATTCTTTTACATGTGGATATCTAGCTGTCCCAGCAATATTTGTTGAAAAGACTATTCTTTCCCTATTGAATTGTCTTGTTACCCTTGCTAAAAAATCAATTGGCCATAGATATATGGCTTTATATATAGACACACAATTCTATTCTATTGCACAAATATACTTTTGGTTTATGGTTAAAAGATTTTTAATTGCATCCCCCCAATAAACTGAACTAGACTGATTTAATAAGCCCATTGTATTCAGAGTTATATTTGTTAATAAGCATCACCAAAATGCAAGAGTTCTGAGTTCCCTTCTATTTGTTCTGGCAACTAGAAATTGAGGTGATGGGAAGAGTATTTACAGTATAACCCAAGTCATTTCAGAAATATTTTAAAAAATACATAGTACTTGAAAACTTGACAGCTACATGTAAAAGAATGAAATTAGAACACTCTCTAATACCATATACAAAAATAAACTCAAAATGGATTGCAGACCTAAATGTAAGACCAGAAACCATAAAACTCCTAGATGAAAACATAGGCAGAACACCACCAAACCAGCTTTACAACAAATGTTAAAGGAACATCTCTAGACAGAAAAGAAAAGGCCACAACTAGAAACAAGAGAATTACAAAAAGGAATGCTCACCAGTAAAGGCAAACATAGAGTAAAGGTAGAAAATCATCCCCAAACAAATATGATATCAAAACCAGCAATCATGAGGAGAATGCAAATGCAGGATAATTGAAATATATTTGAAATTAAAAGACCAGCAAGTCAAAACAATCTTGTATATATATAGACTGCTATATCAAAACCTCATGATAACCGCAAAGTGAAAATCTACAATAGATACACACACAAAAAAGAAAAAGCAATCCAAACACAAGACTAAAGATAGTCATCAAATCACAGGAGAACAAAAGGGGAAGAAAACAGACCTACCAAAACAAATCCTAAACAACTAACAAAACGGCAATAAGAACATATCGATAATTACCTTAAATGTAAATGGATTAAATGCTCCAACCAAAAGACACAGACTGGCTGAATGGATGCAAAAACAAGACCTGTACATATGCTGTCTACAAGAGACCCACTTCAGATCTAGGGACACATACAGCCTGAAAGCGAGGGGATGTAAAAAAGGTATTCCATGCAAACAGAAATCAAAAGAAAGCTGGAGTACCAATATTCATATCAAACAAAGTAGACTTTATTTTTTTAAATCAAAGTAGAGTTGATTTACAATGTTGTGCCAATCTCTGCTGTACAGCCAAGTTGACTCAGTTTTACACATATATACTTTTTTTTAAATATTCTTTTCCATTTTGGTTTATCCCAGGAGATTGGATATAGTTCCCTGTGCTATACAATAGGACCTTGTTGGTTACCCACTCTAAATGTAATAGTTTGCACCTACCAACTCCAAATTCCCAGTCCATCCCTCTCCCTCCCCCCTCCCCCTTGGCAACCACAAGTCTGATCTCTGTGTCACAAGTCTGATCTCTATCTTTGCAAATCTGGTTCTGTTTCACAGATAGGTTCATTTGTGCCATATTTTAGATTCCACATATAAGTGATATCATATGGTATGTCTTTCTCTTTCTGACTTACTTTGCCTGTGTGCCACAACTAGAGAGTCCACGCACTGCAACTACTGAGCCCATGCGCTCTGGAGCCTGTGTGCCACAACTGGAGAGAAGGCTGCACGCTGCAACGAAGAGCCTGTGGACCACAACAAAAGATCCCACATGCCGCAACTAAGACCCTGCAGTGGAAGGGCAGAGTCTTAACCACTGGACAACCAGGGAAGTCCTCCTTATATATTTTTTTCTTCTCTGATTGCCATGGCTAGGACTTCCAAAACCATGTTGAATAAAAGTGGTGAGAGTGGACATTCTTGTTCCTGATGTTAGAGGAAATGCTTTCAGCTCTCCACCATTAAGTATGATGTTTGCTGTGGGTTTGTCATATATGGTCTTTATTATGTTGGTAGGTTCCCTCTATGCCCACCTTCTGGAGAGTTTTTTATCATAAATGGGTGTTGAATTGCGTCAAAAGCTTCTTCTTGCATCTACTGAGATGATCATATGGTGTTTATTCTTCAATTTCTTAATGTGGTGTATCACACTGATTGATTTGCAGATATTGAAAAATTCTTGCATCCTTGGAATAAATCCCACTTGATCATGGTGTATGATCCTTTTAATGTATATTGGATCTGGCTTGCTAGTATTTTGTTGAGGATTTTTGCATTTATGTTCATCAGTGATACTGACCTGTAATTTTCTTTTTTGTGTGGTATCTTTGTCTGGTTTTGGTATCAGGGTGATGGTGGCCACATAGAATGAGATTGGGAGTGTTCCTTCCTCTGAAATTTTTTGGAATAGTTTCAGAAGGATAAGTGTTAACTCTTCTCTAAATGTTTGATAGAATTCGCCTGTGAAGCCATCTGGTCCTGGACTTTTGTTTGTTGGAGGCTTTTTAATCACAGTTTCAATTTCAGTACTTGTGATTCTGCTGTTCATATTTTCTATTTCTTCCTGGTTCAGTCTTGGAAGGTTGTACCTTTCTAAAAATTCGTCCATTTCTTCTAAGTTGTCCAGCTTATTGTCATATAGTTGCTTGTAGTAGTGTCTTAGGATCCTTTGTATTTCTGTGGTGTCCATTGTAACTTCTCCTTTTTCATTTCTAATTTTATTGATTTGAGCCCTCTCCCTTTTTTCTTGATGACTCTGGCTAAAGCTTTATCAATTTTGTTTATGTTTTCAAAGAAGCAGCTTTTAGTTGAGACAAATATTGTATGATATCACTTAGATGTGGAATCTAAAGAATAAAACAAACTAGTGAATACAACAAAAAAGAAAAAGACTTACAGATATAGAGAGCAAACTACTGGTTACCAGTGGGGAGAGGGAAGAGGGAGGGGCAAGATAGGCTTAGGAAATTAAGAGGTATAAACTACTATGTATAAAATAAATAAGCTACAAGGACATATTGCACAACACAGGGAATATAGCCAATATTTTATAATATAACCTTTAAAATAAGGAATATTTTAAAGGAATATAACCTTTAAAAATTATGAATCACTATGTTGTACATCTGAAACTTATATAATATTGCACAACTATACCTCAATTAAAATTTTTTAATTAAAAAATAACACTTCTTTAAAATACTTTGCAAATATACTGTATACAGGTGTTATTAGAAATAAAATACTTTTTTTTTTTTTTTTGCGGTACACGGGCCTCTCACTGTTGCGGCCTCTCCCATTGTGGAGCACAGGCTCCGGACGTGCAGGCCCAGCGGCCATGGCTCACGGGCCCAGCCACTCAGCGGCATGTGGGATCTTCCTGGACTGGGGCACGAACCCGTGTCCCCTGCATCGTCAGGCGGACTCTCAACCACTGAGCCACCAGGGAAGCCCAGAAATAAAATACTTTTGATCTAACATGATAAAAAGATACGGTAGGTCAGGAAAATAATTTTTTATATAATGAGTTATATTTTTATATTAAAAGCAAATTCCCTACATGTAAGCAGGTGTTTTTGCCTAAGTATTATAGGGTAGTCTTTCAAAAAGACCTTAAATTTTTACACAAACTGAAGAGAATTATTAAACAGAAGATAGTGAAACAAAATAAGTAACGGCAAACAAAGAACATGTTTAATAAGCAACAAAATGTTTTAAATCAAGTTTATCAGTTAATAATAAATTTAGAGGATTCATATACATGGGAAGCACAATTAATTCTTCCTACTAGATTTGTTCCAATTTTTTCCCCCAAAGGTTAGGGTAGTGTTGTCTTCAACTTTGTTCTTCCCCAGTGTGCTGTGCACGCTTCTGTGCAGAGAGGCACACACGATTTGTTGAATTACTGTCCCCAAAGGACAACCTGTTCCATTCAGCCAGGGGATGCCTGCCACCGTCTGCAACAAAGACTGGATAAGTATGCAATCTTTTTGGCAGCCTTTTCAACCTATTTATAAGCACTTAGAATATTTCTATGTAAGGGTGTTCATAAGTAGTTACACAAACATATGATTTGATTCTCTCATTCTCAGATTGTGGGTTTAGAAACCTCATTTGGCAAGGAATAATTTAGCCCACTTTCCTACAATGAAAAGAATTTCCAGAAACAACAGTGACAGCCTGAGCCATGTCCAAAAATGCTGGAGTAGAAGACAATTCTAAAAAGAGCTCTCTGATTTTAAGCTTTATGAAAATGAACTATCACTGTTTAGATCATCTTTCTTAATTCAGTCATTCAATAAAAAAATCTGTTGCACACTGTGTCAGGTACTATGCTAGGCACCATGGATAGAGCAGTAGACAAACCAGAAATCCCTGCCCTCATAGAGCTTACCTTAATATTAACAACACAATTAAAACACTGCAAGTTAAAATTACTGAACTTATGAACACTTTTATCCATTATAAAACAGAATATTAAGAGAATCATTCCCAATTAACAGCTGAATTCCTTATTGCCCACCTTAAAAAATAAAGCTCTGATATTAATATCTTTCTGCAAAATAAAAGTGGTGTTTCTCACTCCAAATCAAACAAGTAACAATTACAAAAGACAATCTACATTTTCTCTATTTCTGTTTTTTTAACTTAAAATGAATTATAATCAATGCTACTCCAATATAAAATAAAATAAACTTTTTAAATGAATCATGTATTGCACCAAATAGCATACATTTCTATTATGTCATGTGTTTATACCATAGTTAAATATATAGTTAAAATATATTTCTGGAATTAAGGGGGAAAAAGAGGAAAGAAGGAAGAAATGGTCTTTAAATATAGCATGACATGATTAAACTGATAAGAAAAGTACATGGTATTTTACATACACATGGTTACTTGAAATCACGGAAGATGATTCAGTGAGCAACTATGCCCATGACATTCTGCTTGGATGCTGGTGAGATACAAAGATAATTAAAACACAGAATTTCCCAGCCAAGCACAGGTAGTAAAGACAAATGTGCACAAGGAACGATAATATCAGGTGGGCTGTAATCAGCCTTGTAACACAAATCCAAAGGGCTGTACAAGTAAGGAACTGCCACTTACTGGCATTGATCTAAATCCTTTACATGTCATTTTGTTTACTCCTCTCCGCAAACCTATATAGTGGGCAGAGACATTAAGCATCAAAAAAAGCTGTAAACACGTCCTGGCCACAAAATAATTAAAAGATGGAATCCATGTCCTTTCCACCAGGCAACGCTGCCTTCCAACAAAAGAATAAGAAATCCAAGTGCAGGACTCTGGTGAGGTTTTTTAGAGGAAGACTAGGATTCAATGAATACAAGTCCCAGGAACAAAATTAGAGCAGAGGTAGTATAATTCCAGGCAAAGGAAACCATTTGATAAAAGGCAACAAAGTGGAAAAGAGCAATGCATGTTCAGGGAATGACCACCAGATTCATAATGCTATAGCACAGGCTACAGAGCCAGATCTTAGCAGACATGATGGGGAGGCAGGGCCACAGGGGTACCTATGGCACGGGCTCTGGAACCAAAATACACCTGGCTTGAGTCCTGATTTACCACTTCATAGTTATGTTACCTTCGCCAGTTACTTAATCTCACTGAGGCTCAGTCTCCTCAGCTACGAAGTAACATCATCTACCTCATAGGGTTGCTACAAGCATTAAATGAGATCAGCACATGACCAAGTGACTGGCCAGTCACTCCAGACAAGACCACCACAAGAAATGAAAATTGTAGGCCAATATCCCTGACGAACATAGATTCAAAAATCCTCAAGGAAATATTAACAAACAGAATTCAACAACACATCAAAAGGATCATACACCATGATCAAGTGGGATTTATTCAAGGGATGCAAGTATGGTTCAACACCCACAAGTCAATCAATGTGATACACCACATTAACAAAATGAAGGATAAATATCATAAAATCACCTCAACAGATGCATAAGAAGCTTTTGACAAAATTCAATATCCAATATCCATTTATGATAAAAATTCTCAACAAAGTGGATATAGAGGGAATGTACCTCAACATGATAAAGGCCATATATGACATATATAAGATACTCAATGGTGAAAAGCTGAAAGTTTTCCCTCTAAGATCAGGAGCAAGGCAAGGATGCCCATGCTTGCCACTTGGATTCAGCATAGCATTGGAAGTCCTAGCCAGAGTGATTAGGCAAAGAAAAGAAATAAAATCAATAAAGGGCATCCAAATTTGATAGGAAGAAGTAAAACTATTGCTACTTGCAGATGACATGATATTATATACAAAAAAACACTAAAGACTCCATCAAAACTGAGAATAAATGAATTTGGTAAAGTTGCAGGATACAAAATAAATATACAGAAATCAACTGCATTTCTATACACTAATAAAGAACTATCACAAAGAGAAATTAAGAAAACAATTCCATTTACAATTGCATCAAAAAGGATAAATTACCTAGAAATAAATTTAACCAAGAAGGTGAAAGACCTGTACACTGAAAACTAAGACGCTGATGAAAGAAATTGAAGATGACACAAATAAATGAAAAGATATTCTGTGCTTACAGACTGGAAGAGTACTGTTAAAATGTCCCGACTACCCAAAACAATCTACAGGTTCGATGCAATCTCTATCAAAATCCCAATAACATTTTCCACAGAAATAGAACAAACAATCCTAAAATTTGTATAAAACCAGAAAAGACCTCAAATAGCCAAATCAAGCTTGAGAAAGAAGAACAAAGTTGGAGGCATCACATGCCCTGATTTCAAGCTATATTACAAAGCTATAGTAATTAAGACAGTATGATATTGGCACAAAAACAGATACATAGATCAACGGAACAGAACAGATAGCAGAAAAATACATCCACACATATATGATCAATTAATTTACAACAAAGGAGCCAAGAATACAAAATGGGGAAAAGACAGTCTCTTCAATAAGTGGTGCTGGGAAAACTGGACAGCTACGTGCAAAAGAATGAAACTGGACCACTATCTTACATAATACACAAAAATTAACTCAAAATGGATCAAAGACATGAATGCAAGATCTGAAATCATAAAACTCCTGGAAGAAAACATATGCAGTAAGCTCCCTGACATCAGTCTTCGTGATGATTTTTTGGATTTGACCACAAAAGCAAAGATAACAAAAGCAAAAATAAAACAAGTGGGACTACATTAAACTAAAAAGCTTCTGACAGCAAAGAAAACCATCAATAAAATGAAAAGGCAACCTACTGAATGGGAGAAATATTTGTAAATCGTATATCTGATAAGGGATTAATATCCACAACATATAAAGAACTCATAGAGCTCAACAGAAAAATAAAACAAATAATCTGATTTTTAAAATGGGCAGAAGGGGACTTCCCTGGTGGCGCAGTGGTTAAGAATCCGCCTGCCAATGCAGGGGACACGGGTTTGAGCCCTGGTCCGGGAAGATCCCACATGCCACGGAGCAACTAAGCCCGTGTGCCACAACTACTGAGCCTGTGCTCTAGAGCCCATGAGCCACAACTACTGCAGCCCGCATGCCTAGAGCCTGTGCTCCGCAACAAAGAGAAGCCACTGCAGTGAGAGGCCCACACACCACAACAGAGCAGCCCCCACTTGCCACAACTAGAGAAAGTCTGCACACAGCAATGAAGACCCAATGTAGCCAAAAAATAAAATAATAAAAATAAATAAAATGGGCAGAGGGTCTGACTGGCATTTTTCCAAAGGAGACATACAGATGGCCAACAGGTACATGAAAATGTGTTCAACATCACTAATCATCAAGGAAATGCAAATAAAAACCACAATGAGATAGCAACTCACATCTGTCAGAATGGCCATCATCAAAACGAGAAGAAATAGCAAGTGTTGATGAGGGTGTGGAGAAAAGGGAACACTGAGCACTGATGGTGGGACTGCAAATTGGTGCAGCCATTATGGAAAACAGTATGTAGGTTCCTCAAAAATTAAAAAAAGAACCACCATATGATCCAACAGTTCCACTTCTGGGTATTTATCTAAAGAAAACAAAAACCCTAACTCAAAAAGATATATGCACCCCCATGTTCACTGCAGCATTATTTACAATAATCAAGATATGGAAATAACCTAAGTATCTGTTGACAGATGAAAGGATAAGAAAATGTGAGATACATACACACACACACACACACACACACACACACACACACACACACACATACATACACACAATGGAATATTATTCAGCCATAAAAAAAGACTACCTTGCCATTTGTGGTGACAACATGGATGGACCTTGAGGGCATTACAATAAGAGAAATATGTCAGACAGAGAAAGACAAATACCACATAGTCTCACTTATATGTGCAAGTTAAAAAAAGACAAAAAACAAAAATCCAAGCTTACAGATACAGAGAAAAGATTTTAAAAAATGAGACGGCCATGTGACCAATGTGCTTGGCCAATCAGTCATTCCTGCTCAGCATCTGGAGCAAGGGACACAAAGTAGAGATGGTGGAGAATCCATTCTGGTGGTGGTAGCAACATCTTAACTCAGAGATTAGCCTATGAAGCCTTCTCTAATCATCCCAGAAAAAATAAATCCCTCCTTTGTTTTGACAGGTTTGTTCAGACACCTAAGGTATCCACTCAGAGTTCTCATTCACAACTAAATCATTAACTTCCTTGAATTCCTGGTGATTAGAATGATTATGATTTTAATCCGCTCAGAACCAACATTTTTCTGCTGAGTGTTCTTCCCCCATCCCTTGTTTTTCCTGCTCCTTTCATCTCTTTCCTGTAATATCTTTGCATAGATCCTATGATTGTTCCTTTTTTCTTATTCTTCACTTTTAAATTAGATAAGTAATTCTGAAATCGCTATTGCCAAAGATTCATACTGGACAGATCACAGCAGTGTTCCAAGTTACTAATAACTTGGATTCTCCATGCTTCGTTATGAAGTTTTTCATTTATATTTGTAAGTTGTTTAGCTCTTACTTTTTCCCTGTGAAAAGAAGTAGGCAGCAGCAGGCTACACACAATTCGGTCTCTCCTCTACCTTCTCACCAAGAGGCTTCCTAAAAGACAGCATGTCTATATCCTTTCATGTTTATCTCTGCCCTCCTTGATATTTCTCAGTCCAGGGAAGCATCTGTTTTCACTGTTCCAAAAGAAAGGAACGATGTTGTCCCTGAGGGAATATGAGATTGACAGCTGCAGAAACCCTCTCTCAGAGCCTTTCCACACCCTAACATTTGACAACTTTTCCCCACTCTATTAGGTTTTGAAGTTCTAAGTGTCTTTAATTTTGTTAAGGATGAAGCTTGTATTTGCTCCTTATGCTCTTTACTGTTTTGAGTTGATTTCCAAGAGTAAAGATGGCAGACATCTTCATTACGCCACTAATCATTTTTAATGTTTTTCTGCAATCTAATGGTTTAGAGATTAATTTTCTAATAGATTACAGTATGTGATATTATGATATTGTGTAACATTATGATATTACATTATGCCTCAACATACCAAAAATCAAACTATGATTCCAGGTGTGTGAGTAGAAGAGAAGTATTATCATGTCAGCAGAGATTACATGTGCACTATTAACTTCTTAGGGACACAGGGGCCGTTGGTCCACATAGGTATTTGTTAGGAATGATTTTTGGAGAGTTCTTTAGAGGCATGATAAAAATAAATTGACCATTTCTCACCTTATAAATTATTTAATATACGTAGACTGATAAACTAATGCACAAATTTTGTTCATCGCTGGTATTACATAAAAATGTTAAAATTTCAAAATGAAAAAGTTTGCTCTTACCTGGATCTGATTCCGCAGCTGCTCGGCTTCCTGCCTCAACTGTTCCAGCTCACTCATCCTTGAATTTGTTTACCTCAGAAACTAACAAATGAAAGTCACTATTCAAAAAGAAAGAGAGACAAACTGACTCAGTTCTCCATTTACATATTAATCTGTTTTTTAAATATTGACATGTAACTTCCTTTTGGTCCCTCTGAAACTCAAGTGAGATAATTATTACTGGAACTTAAAACTGCTCAGTAAATATAGATCTAGATTATTTGCTAAAGGATTTTATGGAGGAATGGGATCAGAGGAAGGAAGAGACAGCTTGAGTTGCAGTATTCAAGACTTAATTATAGAGAATCAGTACTAGAATGGAGTCCAGGGAGAAATACTTTACAACAGTTTCAAGGGCACCAGTAGACATCCACACTTGGATGCCTAACAGACACCTCAACTTATTTCAAAATTGAACCCCACACCACCCTTAAGTCTTCCCCATCTCTGCAAATGGCAATTGCATCCTTCCAATTGTTTAAGCCAAAAACCTGGGAGTCATCCTTAACGGCTCTGTTCTGTTTCTTTCATACCCTACATCGAATCCATCAGCAAATCATGTCAGGCATTCCTTCAAAAAATATCCAGGATTTGACCAACTCTGATTACCTCCACTTTGACTACCTTGGTCCAAGACACCATCATCCACCTGGTCTCCTTTCTACTGCCCTTGCCCACTCTCCAGTCTATTCTAAATATAGTAACCAGAGATGCTTTGAAAACACAAGTCACTCTTCTGCTTTAAATCCTACAATGGCTTTTCACTCCACTCAGAGCAAAATCTAACTCTTTATCTTGACCCACAGAGCCCCCTACACAGTCTCTTACACACACCCCCTCTGACCTCATCTCTCTCCTCCCCCTCCCCCTCTCTGCTCCAGCCACTCGAAAGCTTTCTTGATGTTCCTTGAACACACTAAGCAGGCTCCAGCTTCGGTCTTTGCACTTGCTCTTACCTCTGCCCGGAACCCTCTTGCTTGCCCCGATATCTTCACTGCTTCCACCCTTACCTCGGTTCAAATGTTACCTTCTCAGAGCAACCTTCACTGATAGCACATATGTACCCAACTAGGCCCCTTACCCCGTCTTATTTTTCACTGTAATACTCAATGCCATCGAACACGTATTTGCTTATTTGTTGTGTGCTTCCTCCTAGTAGAGTGTAAGCTCCTTAAGGCAGGGACTTTGCTCACTTTACTCTGCTACACCTCTAGCACCTGAGACACTTCATGCTCCAGTAAATTAACCAACCTGAAAATAATCTAAGAACTAAAGGAAAATTCATTCCAAGCATTTAGCATGAATCCCAGAAGTAAAAGGCAAGGATGTTATGACCTCAGGAAGAAAACAGAGACTGGAAACTGGCAGTATTCTTTCTCTACCTGTCCTGCTTTTCTCTTCACACCTGCTTTGTTTTTCTCTTTCTACAGAATGACTTTCTGTAGGTATATCAAGGGGCTCAGAGAGGTCTCATATAACTTTTAAGGGCATTCAAAACCACCTCTTACCCAATTCTACTGCCTTTCTACCCCCCAAAGCCACACACACACAAGGGACCCTCTAAAGAGGAGCTATCTGCAGCTCACAAGAGTTATCCAGGAAAGACTATGAGTTGTTCCAAATGAATGAAATTTTCCAGCTTGGGTGCCAAAAGGATGGAGGTACTGCGAATAGAAATGACAAAGAGGAAGCAGTTCCCTCATCACCACCACTACTCTATGGAGGGGGAATACTAGGAGAGGCCATGGGGCCCTGAGCATCCCTGCACATTCTTGCTGTGTATGCCAAAATAACAAGGCCCTAGTCACTTTTACCTAAGCCATTTCTCAAGGCTGCATTTGGAGTGAGCAACCTTGAGGGATGAGACGACGTCTGCCCCAAGACAAAGAGAGACCTTGCTGCTTCTTACTGTCAAAGTGGTAAATTCCCTAAGCTCAGTGTTTCTAGACCGCGATGCAAACCCAATGCATATGTGGCATCCATCTAGGCACACCTGGGTCACCTCCATGGGACTGAGGAGCATGGGGAACGGGCAAAAACCAACATCAGGCCATGCTACTTGGGGTGCTGCGAGTAATAAAGTCCTTGGTCTCTGACCCAAGAGTCTTATGTCTTCTGCCAGCATCCACAAAACACTAACAGGCTAATTTATTAGCTTATAAGTAGGTAAAATCCCAGACCCTTTAGAGTCCATGACAGGGAGAAGGTTCATATGAAAGATGAGGGGTCCAATGTGAAATATAGTGAGTTTGTGGCAATTCCCCCTTTTTTAAAATTGAGGTATGTGTAATTGGCATATAATATTGTGTAAGTTTAAGACATACATGTTGATTTGATATTTATATATCTGTATGATTACCACCAAAGCGTTAACTAACACCTCTATCACATCACATAATTACAATTTCTTTTTTGTGGACAGAACATTTAAGATCTAGTCTCTTAGCAGCTTTGAAGTATAAAACACAGCGTGGCTGACTACACTCACTATGCTGTGCATTAGATCTCCAGAACTTATTCATCTTCTAGTTGCAAGCTGCACTCCCTTCTCACACAGGCTGAATTTCAGGTCCAGCACTTCATCAACAACTCTGCCAGTACCCTAGTTTCCCCTGCCCTTCTATTTGGTCACATTCAACTGACAAAAATCACAACTTCGATGAATCCAACTCTGTACTTTCTTTCAGCCAGCACTCAATCTATCAAACACTGATTGAAAAGTCAAACAGCGGAGCAAGTTAGTTCTACTACAAGTTCACATCAGCAATCTAGCTGGGCCCTCAAAACCACCTGGCTACCATATGCAGCTTTTTACCCATCACGTCCACTCAATATCAACAATTTCAGCTCCTTTGCATCCTTCGCCAGCTTCTGATCTTCTCACAACCCCTCTTGCAGCAAGTGAGCTTACCTTCTATATCACAGAGAAAAGAGAAGCCACCAGACATGAACTGTTTCAATTTCCCACTATTAGTTTTACAAAATGATACATAGAGGACTGACTCATCATATGCTCCTCCTTCCCTTCTGTTACAATAGAGAAGCTGACTTTTCTGTCATTTGGGTCAATTCCTCCTCCTGAGATTTAAATCCTATCTCTCCCTATCTTTTCAGTAATCTTACATTTCTGATTATCCCTTTTCACCTAGTACACTCAACCTCTCACTCTTTCTCGATTGTTTTAGTCTTTTTCTTTTTCTTTTTTTTTTTTTTTTTTTTTGCCCTACGCGGGCCTCTCACTATTGTGGCCCCTCCCGTTGTGGAGCACAGGCTCTGGAGGCGCAGGCTCAGCGGCCATGGCTCACGGGCCCAGCCGCTCCGCGGCATGTGGGATCTTTCCGGACCGGGGCACGAACCCATGTCCCCTGCATCGGCAGGCGGACTCTCAACCACTGCGCCACCAGGGAAGCCCTGTTTTAGTCTTTTTATTAAGAAAAATTTCAAACACGGAGAAAGGCAGAGAAATTAATATAACAGACATCCATAATGTCCACCGTGAAGGTTTACAAATTGTTAATACTGTTACTGTATTTGCTCCATCTTTTGTTTTTGCTGAAGTATTTTAAAGTCAATCACAGACATCAATGGATAAAGATACACACACACACACACACACACACACACACACACACAATGGAATTATTTCTCAGCCATACAAAATAATTAAATAATGCCATCTGCAGCAACATGGATGGACCTAGAGATTATCGTACTAAGTGAAGTCAGACAGAGAAAGACCAATATTATATGATATCGCTTATATGTAGAATCTAAAATATGACACAAATAAACTTATCTACAAAACAGAAACAGAATTACAGACACAGAGAACAGACTTGTGGTTGCCAAGGAGAGAGGGGTGGAGTGGGATGTATTGGGAGTTTGGGATTAGCAGATGCAAACTATTATATATAGAATGGATAAACAACAAGGTCCTACTGTGTGGCATAGGAAACTATATTCAAAATCCTGTGACAAACTATAATGGAAAAAAATATGAAAAACAATGTGTGTATATATATATGTGTATAACAATCATTGTGCTGTACGGAAATTAACACATTATAAATCAACTATATTTCAATAAAACAAATTTTTTAAAAATCACAGACATCAAGATACTTTACTCCTAGGGCTTCCCTGGTGGCACAGGGGTTAAGAATCCGCCTGCCATTGCAACTAGGGTTCGAGCCCTAGTCTGGGAAGATCCCACATGCCGCGGAGCAACTACTGAGCCTGTGCTCTAGAGCCTGCAAGCCACAACTACTGAGCCCGTGCACCACAACTACTGAAGCCCGCACGCCTAGAGCCTGTGCTCCACAACAAGAGAAGCCACCGCAATGAGAAGCCCACGCACCGCAACCAACAGTAGCCCCCGCTCACCACAACTAGAGAAAGCCCGCGAGCAGCAACGAAGACCCCAACACAGCCAATAAATGAATAAATTTATAAAAGAAAAAAGATACTTTACCCCTAAACACTTCAGGTACACATCTCCAAAAATATCAAGACATTTTCCTACTAAACCATAATACCATTAACAAACCTCCCAAATTAACACCAACTATTTAGTAGCGAATACCCAGTGCGTTTTCAAATTTCCCCAATTATTCCACCAATGTCTTCTACATCAGATTTGTTCAAATTAGGATCCAATTAAAGGACTATATATTTGGTTTTATCTCTTAAATCTCTCCATCCAGAAGAATCCATCTCCTGCTTTCTTTTTTCCTCTATGCTAATTGACTTATTGGAGACAGCTGTCCTGTAGAATGTCCCACATTCTGTTTACTTCCCATGGTATTGTTTAACTTGTTTCTCTATACTCTATACTGCCTATGAACTGGAAGGAAGTTAGATCTACAGGCTACATGATATTCAAGTTCAATGTATTTGGCAAGAATACTTCTAGGTGAGACTAGACTTCATATTACAATACATCAGAATGAACTTAATGTTTATGCCGCTATTAGCGAAGCTAAGATTGATCAGTGTATTCACGTCTACTGTAAAGTTATAATTCATTTTCATTCAGCAAACAGCCTCTGGGGAGCATTTCACTTTCGACTGCATCCTTTCCATTAGGGGTTACACACTCAAGTCTCTCCCTTTAAGAAAAAAAAAAACTCCTTGATTCTATATTTCACCATCACTTACAGTCCTTTTTCTATGTTTAAGAACTTTCAAAGACAGTTGCCTTTACATGACCCTATTTCCTCATATGGAATTCTGAATTCTCAAGTCTCATGCCCAATGACTTCAGCTAAGTTTAAGCAGGCATAATGGAAAAGAAGAGGGTAATTATAAGGCAACGGATTGTCTGAGAAACGTTTCCAAGCAGCAAAATCAGAACCCTTGTGATGCCTGTGCCCAATGAAGGGTAGGAAAATATGCCTACCCAAAATATGCCTCTTAGGCAGGAGGATTATCTTGAGAAACAACAGACACAAGAGAAACTCTGAAAACAAGAGTAGAAATTACCCCTTTGCAATGGAGAGTGACATTTACAAAGCAAATCTCCATTTTTAAGGGTGTCTCCCTCTGGGTACCAGAAGTGAGGGATGACTACAAATGACTAGAGTCTTGGGATTTAAATCTGCATATCAAACCCTACCCTTGCTTTTCTTAGGCTCCTCCCAAGCCTAGTCTCCACCCCTAACCTCCCAACCTTTCTTTTGTCTTTAGCTGAAGATGGTATTGGGTTGGCCAAAAAGTTCATTCGGACTTTTCCTTAAGCTGTTACGGGAAAACCTGAACAAAGCTATTGGCCAACCCAATATTTAAGCTGGTGTCTTGGGCTACCCTCAGGGAGTTACTCATTTTTCCCCGGGTATTTCACATGTATACTGGAGGTATACATATTAATAAACTACTGTGTGTTTTTCTCTTGTTAAACTTTTATTACATGGGGTCTCACCCAAGAACTCAGAAGGGTAGAGTGAAAATTACTTTTCTTCCGCTACTGAATACCGCAAACTCTCTCTGGATGTCTGAAAAATGTCAAAGCAGCCTTCCCCGCCTATCATATCTGTTGCTAAAAACAGGAACTAACTTTTCACTCTTTATTTGAAAACTTATTAGTGTTACCCGAAAACTGGGTTCACCTCTTGGTGGGTGTCAAGCCAAAAAACACAACCAAGCTAAAGGTTGGGAGAAGGAAGGATTTATTACTTGCACCAAGTAAGGAGAACACTGGGGATCTTTCCCAAAGCAGTGTCTCCCAGCAGCAAAACTTAGGAATTTTTAAGCTAAAGATACATGCAGCCTCAAGAAGGGGCTTGGCCGGCCTACAGAGGCTAAACTGCAGTTGACTGAAGTCACCAGGGTCAGAAAAGGTCAACAAACATCATCATCCCTTAGGTTCCAGTTGATCTGGTGGTTGAGCCCTTCAGGCTAATGTTTTACCACAGAAATAAAACTGGGAGTCTTTATGACTGATATATTATCTTTGCTGTTGTTACTTCTCTTGCCTGTCGTTCTTTCGTTCCCTTAAGATCATTCATTACTAAGACCCGTTCAAGGGCAAGCGTTGCCGCCAGGTTTAGAGCACAAAATGGCTTAGGCCAAAATGGATTCTCTTCTGTCAAGAAAGCCATTCTTGGGCTTCCCTGGTGGCGCAGTGGTTGAGAGTCTGCCTGCCGATGCAGGGGACATGGGTTCGTGCCCCGGTCCAGGAAGATGCCGCGGAGCGGCTGGGCCCCGCGAGCCATGGCCGCTGAGCCTGCGCGTCCGGAGCCTGTGCTCCGCAATGGGAGAGGCCACAACAGTGAGAGGCCCGCATACCGAAAAAAAAAAAAAAGAAAGCCATTCTTGATGCTCTTTCTTGGGGACCAGCTACCTGATCTGCTTACACTAGTCCTGTCACTATGGAGGAGGAACATTTTGATTGCACAGACTTTCTGTTGATGTTTTCTTCTCACCTGACAATTGTTGTATTCCCAAGAATACCAAAAAAAATTTTAAAAAGTGCATCCAGCACAGACTAGTAGATTATAAACTACTTCCAGACAAACCCAGAGGCTGATTAGGGTAAAGAGAAGCAACAGGATACCCCCAGATGAAACCTAATATGATAAATCCTAATAAATTATGCTTTGAAGGGGAGGATTTAAAAAAGTAGCCAATCTGTGTATTTGACATGGTCTGTGTGTATATATAATACAGCTAGAAAAGTTTTGAATTCTTGAGAAAAATATTGTTGCATGAGGTATAGTTTATTAAAGCAGCTCCCTCAAACAATACACCTAAGAGCATGCTCCGAATGAGAGGAGTGAAGTTTCGATGCGCATTTCTTTCGACTTGTAGAAAACAAAGTCATCTGACTACTTGCTCTCCTGCAGTTCCTTTGTATCCACAGTTAATAAAGGACAGAAATCAGGGAAGTGGCAAAATATTTTATAAAGCATTGTAAATTCTATGTGGGGAAAAGAAAAATATGGAAAATAATGACAGGAGAAAACCAGTAAGACAGTCATCAACGAATGAAAAAATCCTCAGTGGGTGTAGCCAGGCAGACTAAGTGCAGTATAAATTCTTAGATAAGGAAGAGTCTTATCTAAATTTTAAAATAATCAAGATCCCAACCTAAGAAGGGAGTAAACCAAAAAACAGTCTCCGATCAGACTTACCCTGAGTTATTGACCAAAAAAGGAAGTGATTATAGACAGAAATAAACGTATACCATGTACACTGGTTATATGCATGACAGAAAATTGAGTATAACTTCTCCTAAGGACTCAGACCTGGTAACTGGCCCAAAACTGAAAACAAAGAGGCATCAAACACACTACTTTTTTAAAAAGCTTCCAACATATGGGAGCAGAATCACTCTCCAGGCTTACTAAACAGCCCAATAGTCTGCTGCACACCACCACACACACACACACAGTTGATGATGATTTTCACAATTATCCCTATACACAAGAAGATGGAGGAGAGGAGGAAAGGTCAGCTATAAGAGCTAGCTATCTTCAGCTGTGGAAGTACAGTGTATGCATGATGAGAAGAGAGTTTCTCCTCTACCCCAAAGAGAAAGAAAGAAAAAACCAAAAACACGAAGACACAGATCGGAAAAAGACAGCTGCAAGCTAAAATTCAAAGAAAGGATTAGCCTTATAAAAAATTAATAAACAGAAAATGAAAGAGAGTTGGGAGGTCAGAAGGGGGAGCTCTCACACTCTGTGACATAACACAGCCCAAAAGAAAGACGCCTCTTCTTTCCTGGCAAGGACTCAGCCAATGAAAAGCCATGGACTCTGCTTACTACAGCCCTCCCAACTTCATTTTCGTCTCTATAAAAGAGTTCTCATTCCCTTGCCCTGCGAGACTTGCAGCTGGTTTGCCATGGCTGCAGACCTTGAATTGCACTTCTCTGCAATAAACCCAAATAAACCCATCTTTGCTGGAGAAATATCTGGCAGTCTATCTGTTTTAGTCTACAGAATCTAGAATTTAAAATTCCTACAAGCTAATAATAAAAAAGGCTGATGACCCCAAAGAAAAACGTGCAAATTGTAGCACGAATAGCAGGTCACAGCAGGAAAACCAGTAGAGGCCAATACACAAATGAGAAGATACTCAACCTCAGTAATCAGGGAAATGCAAATAAACAATTTCATACCTATCAGATTAACAGAATTTTTTTTCTCATCCAGGAGCTGGCAAAGCTGTGAGGAAATGGTAACATATTCTGGTAGGACAGCTCTTTGGGAAGCAATTTGGCAATATCTAACAAGGGTGATGATATGTGTATCTTCAACCTGACAATTTAATTCCACTTCTGGGTAGATGAGCCCTAAAAGAAACTTAAGTACCTGTGCTCAAGGGCCGGATTCATACAGCACCACCTGTAATAGCAATAAAATAACACCCGCTAATAGGAAAATGGATAATTACAGTGTTTTCACA
This sequence comes from Stenella coeruleoalba, assembly GCF_951394435.1. Taxonomy (NCBI): domain Eukaryota; kingdom Metazoa; phylum Chordata; class Mammalia; order Artiodactyla; family Delphinidae; genus Stenella; species Stenella coeruleoalba. The sequence goes on from NC_137150.1 coordinate 57,478,761, forward strand.
GCAAATTATTACATCGCAGTGAAAATGAATGAGCTACAGAGGTATACAACATAGATGAATCTGAAAAATACTGCTAAGAGGAAAAAGGCAAGTTCCAGAAGACACATACCAGCATAATACTCTTTACAAAACTCAAAACCAACTAAAACTAAATAATATATTGTTTAGGAATGCATACATATGCAATAAGACTTTTTTGAAGCAAGAGAATGATAAAAGAGAAGGAAGGAACACACAAGGAGTTGCAAGTAATTGTTAATGTCCAAATTCCTGAGTTGGATATTTGCTTTACAGGTGTTTATACATTCTCAATAAGCAAGCAAATATAAATATATAACGACGAGTCATACATGGATCCATGAATACTATATTTACAATTAATCCAACTCTTGAACATGTTCAGTTAAACAAGGAGGCCATTAGACTGAGGTGATTCTAATACCTTAGCAGCCTGTGTCAGCAAATCAAAATCTAAGCCTGTAAATGCCTCAAGGTTAAGAAATCAAAACCTAAGGACAACCAATGGGGACTTCCCTGGCGGTCCAGTGATTATGACTCTGCGCTTCCACTGCAGGGGGCTAGGGATGGGGGAACTAAGATCCCACATGCCTCACAGCACGGCCAAAACAAAACCAACAAAACCAGTAAGGCGATCACATAAACTACAGCCAATCAAATAATTCCCTTGCTTCACTTCCTCCTCTTCTCTATAAAAGTCTTACCCCTACCTCCAGAGGTGGCTGGTGGAACACTCCTAACCACTCTGGTTTGGCAGTGCCCAATCCAAATCGATTTTTGCTCAGAAAACTTAAGCTTTTTAATATTGGGTTGGCCAAAAGGTTCATTCGTTTTTTTCCATAAGATGGCTCTAGTAGCGCTTAGTTGTCTTTAACTTCATTCAAAATAATTTTGTTACACTGTATTGTGACAGCTGTCATATTAGCATGCATTTAAAAAAACCTTATCAAAACTGGTGAATTTTTGTGTAGCCATTTAATACTGAGGATGTGAGAAAAAAGCAACATTTTCTGCATATTATGCTTTATTATTTCAAGAAAGGTAAAAACCAAGTGAAACGCAAAAAAAAGATTCGTGCAGTGTATGGAGAAGGTGCTGTGACTGATCGAACGTGAAAAGTGGTTTGTGAAGTTTCGTGCTGGAGATTTCTTGCTGGAAATCGATGTTCCACGGTCGGGTAGACCAGTTGAAGTTGATAGCGATCAAATCGAGACACTAATTGAGAACAATCAATGTTATACCACGTGGCAGATAGCTGACATACTCAACATATCCAAATCAAGAGTTGAAAATCACCGGCACCAGCTTGGTTATGTTTATCACTTTGATGTTTAGGTTCCACATAAGGGAAAAAAACCTTCTTGACCGTATTTCTGCGTGAGATTCTCTACTGAAATGTAACAAAAACGTTGTTTTTAAACAAATTGTGACAGGCGATGAAAAGTGGATACTCTACAATAACAGGCAACAGAAGAGATTGTGGGGCAAGCGAAATGAACCACCAACAACCACACCAAAGGCCGGTCTTCATCCAAAGAAGGTGATGTTGTGTATATGGTGGGATTGGAAGGGAGTCCTCTATTATGAGTTCCTTCAGGAAAACCAAATGATTAATTCCAACAAGTTCTGCTCCCAATTAGACCAACTGAAAGCAGCACTCGACGAAAAGCGTCCAGAATTAGTCAAAAGAAAACTCATACTCTTCCATCAGGATAACTCAAAACCGCATGTTTCTTTGATGACCAGGCAAAAACTGTTACAGCCTGTCTGGGAAGTTCTGATTCATCCACCACATTACCAGACACTGAACCTTCAGATTTCCATTTATTTTGGTCTTTACAAAATTCTCTTAATGGAAAAAATTTCAGTTCCCTGGAAGACTGTAAAAGGCACCTGGAACAGTTCTTTGCTCAAAAAGTTTTGGGAAGATGGAATTATGAAGTTGCCTAAAAAATGACAGAAGGTAGTGGAACAAAACTGTGAATACGTTGTTTAATGAAGTTCTTGGTGAAAATGAAAAATGTGTCTTTTATGTTTACTTTAAAACCGAAGGAACTTTTTGGCTAACCCAATACGTCTCAGTTTACCTTTGTTTTTATTTTATTTTTGGCTGCGTTGGGTCTTTGTTGCTGTGCTCGGGCTCTCTCTAGTTGTGGCGAGCAGGGGCTACTCTTTGTTGTGGTGTGTGGGCTTCTCATTGCGGTGGCTTCTCTTGCTGTGGAGCACAGGCTCTAGGCACGTGGGCTTCAGTAGTTGCAGCATGTGGGCTCTAGGGCATGCAGGCTTCAGTGGTTGTGGTGTGTGGGCTCAGTAGTTGTGGCTCGCAGCCTCAGTAGTTGTGGTGCACGGGCTTAGTTCGTCCGTGGCATGTGAGATCGAACACTGGCAGGCAGATTCTCAACCACTGCGCCACCAGGGAAGTCCCTCAGCTTACCTTTTAACATACCTTAAGTCCACTGGGAACCATAAAATAAATGTAATGGAATGAAATTTAAAAATAAACTGAGGTTAGGTTAAACAACTTGCCTAAGATTAGAAGCAGAGTTGGGAATTGAAGCAAAGCATGTATGACTCTGGAACCCAGTCTCTCAACCACTCCACTTCGCCTCCTTGGAAGGGCATTTCGTTAGATCTCTCCACTGAATCTAATGATCCTCCCCCTCTTATTCAAGCTTTACTCCAATAGCTTTCCAGACCCCTTACTTCCTCCTTGTACTTCACTGACTATTCCTTATCCGTACTATTGTGGGCTCCTCCCCCCGCCCCTTCCCACCCCCAATTCATTTCTTAAATATTTATGTTTTTCCAGATCTATCTTCGGTCAGCTAGTTAAGAAACTTCCCTCCTGGGAGGAAGGAAGGATACAGACGTGTATGAGATATGAGCCATCTCTACCTTCCTTTACAAAAAACACAAAAAAATCATTAGAAGGATACAGTCAAGGAATTTCACCAACAGTGATTTTTACTCAAGATCCAATTGGAGCTGTTTCTCACAATCTCTGCAGTTGTACTGAAATTACTAACTAAGGCAATTTTAAACTAATAATTTAACAGAAATTAGTTTGGTATAAGAGTAGTGCTCTCTTAATTACTATAACTTCTTGACTAGGTTCTTTCTCAACATGAATATTTGATTCATTTAACACATTTTAAATAACTTGATCATATAGTGAAAGCACTGTTAGTTGAGCAGAAGGCAGCATATCAATTATCCTTTAAAAAGTTCAGCTGTACCAGTTACAAATATCAAAAAATATCAATGGGTCATTGTATCCAAGCCAACTTATTAAATAAAATGGAAAAAAATACAATTGCATAATTCAAATAGACTTCTCTCTACACTTCTTAAAATGTCCACAGAATTTTTACTAAAACAAGGCATTATGTAGCCTGTACAATTATATTGCTGTGTTAATGAACAGTTATTTTAATCCATCTAAGACAAAGACATACAAGTATTTCTTAACTATTAATAATTTTCATATGGATCATGAAAGCTCATGTAAGGCATGAAAAAATATTTTAAACTGTACTTTAAAAATTTAAATGTAAACTACTTTTACCTACTAGTAGTCTATCAGAAAAGTTTGCTATTATTATACTTAAATTCTGTAATGTGCTGCTTTCCTCTCTGCAATCCTGATTCATAATTCCTATACTTTATTTATTAAAAAAAAAACCCCTAAACCCTTAATGAATCAGTTAAGGTATTTAAAGCTTTTATGATCATTCTCAGAAGAATGTAAAAACACACTTGCTTACCCACCCCAAGTAGTCTTCCAATTACAGATGTTCCCATGTGGCTTTCTTTCTCAAGAAGTTGGCCTAAAATCTAAAGCTGTATGGAGTGAGTGGATAAGAGAGGAAAATAGAAGAGATGCCGACATTGTAGTACAGGCACTAAGTTTTGCTTTTTTATTTTGCTACCAAATTTCTCATTACACTGAACATTTTCAAGTGCCCCAAAACTAACATGATTCAGCCTCTTGTAAACTGAAGGGAGTCTGGTTTGTCTGTGTTCCAGGAAAAAATAAGGTGCTGCTCTCAAGTCTGTTTCCCTTCACCTAACTGGTTTGTTCTGGCACAGTTCATTCTCTCACCAAACATTTACCGAATGCCTATTATGTGCCAAGAACCGGGGCTACACATGAATTAGATACAGGTCAGCTCTCCAGGAGTTTACAGTCTAAGAAGGAAAACAGAGGTTTAAGGGCATATTCACGGAAGTCCATAATCCATTACCCTAAGCCCTAAGGGCCAAATGCATTTCAGAATTTGGGAGTCTACAGATTTTAAAAAAGATTTTTTAAAAGCTTTTCAGATTTTTTTTTTTTTTGGTCGCACCGCGTGGTTTGTGGGATCTTAGTTCCCCAACCAGGCATCAAACCCACGCCCTTGGCAATGAAAGCGTAGAGTCTTAACCACTGGGGAATTCCCAGGTTTTCAGATTTTAAAAGGTGTATTCATCACATATTTCATTCCACACCAACTGGACTCCTGGGCAGCATCCACATAATCCAGAAGGAGTATGTCTGCAGCAAAATGTAAGTGTCGTCACAACTAGGTGGGGAAAAAGTAGACTAGCAACAGTTTCACGTTAGTTCAAGTTAGGTTGTGCCACCAAACGAGTTCAAATCACATAAGGTTTTGCCACTAAATGATATATGAAAAAAATTGCAGTTTCAAACCAGTCTGGATCTCCAAATTATGGATAAGAGATTCTTTTTCTTTTAAAGCAAGTAACAGTTTATCTAAGAGATGTTTGAGGCATTCCCAAGAAATGAATACTTTTCCAGTAAACACAATCTATTACGTAGTGATTAATCACTGTCTCATTATACAGTTAAAGCAAATCTCGGTATAACAAATGATTTCCTACAAAATTGATGGCTACAAGAGATGTGGCTGGCAACACAAATCAACTTCTCAAGTATAAGCGGCCAATCCTGATTCTGAGCCTCCACCTTCTCACTGCAAAAGTCAAACAAACTTAGCTTGATCCATGATTCTCAACCCTTGTGGCACACGGAACCACGTAAGCTGGTAAGAGATTCTTGACCTATAATATATAAGAGGAGGATTACCTGGATGACCCCTGATGTTAAAAGATACTTAGTATTTAGCCAATCAAGAGATGACATTTACTAAGCACTTACTATGTGTCATGCACTGTTCACAACTCTTCACAGTAACTCATTTAACAACCTCAAATTAACCTCAAAAGGTAAGTACTAATATCATCCTCATTTTACAGATGAGGAAACATGTTTTGGAGGTTATGAACCTCACCCAAGTTCACACAACCTAATGAGAGTCTGAGTTATGACTATACTTACTGTGTGATCCCAGAAACTGTTTAACTTCTGAGTCTCAATTCCCTCATCTGTACAGTGGAGACACTAATGTCTACACCCAAGTGATTGTTTTAGGGATTAAATAACACACATTAACAAAACGTCCTTGGAACTTTAAGTCAGAGCTAATTTGGCCTAACAAGGGAAATATAAGAAGAGGGTATAATCATAAACATGACTCAGGCCAATATTCGTATCTGTTGATGGATCAATAGATATAACACAATAATACTTTAAACAAAAAAGGAAAATAGAATTATTACCAGAAAGAATTCTGTTCATGGCCTCAGCATCCCAATTCTCCTGCAGTGTAACCTCTTCTTTCTCTCCTCAGCTCCTTGAGAAGCACTGAAGCTTCCTCCCTGACTCTAGAAGGTATAAGTTTGCTAGGAGAGGACCTAAACTACCTATACCCCGTTTGCACCCTTACTTATAGACTAGGACTCTCTAACGAGCGTGGAGGAGGAAGATTCAGAGGGGGAGAGAAGAGAAAACATCCAATCATTTAAAGGGCTATCTCAGGGACTTCCCTGGTGGCTCAGTGGTTAAGAATCTGCCCGCCAATGCAGGGGACATGGGTTCGAGCCCTGGTCAGGAAGATCCCACATGCCACGGGGCAACTAGCCCGTGCACCACAACTACTTAGCCTGTGCTCTAGAGCCCACGAGCCACAACTACTGAGCCCGCACTCCACAACTACTGAAGCCCATGTGCTCTAGGGCCCACGTGCCACAACTACTGAGCCCACGTGCTGCAACTACTGAAGCCCGTGCACCTAGAGCCCATGCTCTGCAACAAGAGAAGCCACTACAATGAGAAGCCCGTGCACCGCAAAGAAGAGTAGCTCCTGCTCACTGCAACTAGAGAAAGCCTGTGTGCAGCTATGAAGACCCAACATGGCCAAAAATAAATTAATTAATAAATTAATTTTTAGAAAAGGGGGCTATCTCAAACTACACCCACCTCCTGAAGATCTCAATACCTGACTCTCTAACAGCACCTTGCCCATCCCATTCCAATGCCGTGACTCCTGGATTGGGGCATTATTAATGTTATATCAATCAGGTGTGTAAGGGAAGAAACATGGTTGATGACCACTAATTTAACCAAATAGCCTAATCATTAGTTCTCAGAAGGTGGGGACCAGTAGCATCAGCATCACTGAGGACCTTGCTGGAAATGCAAACTTTTAGGCCCTTTGCCAGGCCTAAAGAACCAGAGACTCTGAGATGGAGCCCAGCAATCTGTGGTTAACAAGCACTCCAGGTGATTCTGATGCCTCCTGGAGTTTGAGAACCACAGGCCTAAACTCTTGTCTAAAACCACTGGATTGGAGGAAACCTCAAGGGTGTGTGTTCATTTATTAAGAAGTTCCTAAAAAACTAAATGGCATTTATATTATCTTCCTGGTCAAACACAACACCTAGATACTTAAAAAAAAAATAAAGATAATAGATGGAATACATAATTACAGAAAGAAATCATTCCCATTCCAATTGGTTTTAATATAGAGCAAAATTGGGACTTCTCTGGTGGCACAGTGGTTAAGAATCCTCCTGCCAATGTAGTGGACATGGGTTGGAGCCTTGGTCCGGGAGGATCCCACATGCCGTGGAGCAACTAAGCCCGTGCGCCACAGCTGCTGAGCCTGCGAGCCACGGCTGCTGAGCCCACGTGCCACAGCCGCTGAGCCTGTATGCCTAGAGCCTGTGCTCCGCAACGGGAGAAGCCACCACAATGAGAAGCCCATGCACCACAACGAAGACCCAACACAGCCAAAAATAAATAAATAAATAATAGAGCAAAACTATTTCCCAGATCTGAATTACAAAATTTTTTAGTTTTATTTTTCTGAAGGACAGCTTGGGAATGAGAAAAGAAGCAACAGGAAAGAAGAAGTTTCCATATACATTTCCTATTTCAACACTCACACCTTAACGTATTTTTTTACAAAGAAATCATTAACAATTCCTTGACGTATTTCAGGTGTTATCTTCCCTTTCCTCAAGGGAAACAATGCATCTGGTAAAATCTTTATTTTCTTTCTTTTTTTTTTTTTGGCAGCCATTGCCTTCTTTAAAATAATCTACTTGTATTTGGTCTTGCTTTACTCTTTAAGAAATATAAGAATGAAATAAACACCAGGATTGAAAAGGACAACTTAAGAACCAAGCTATCTTCTATGTTGAAATACCCATGTCACCTGAAAAGACAGATACTTGAAAACAATGTTTTAAATTCAAGTCTTAAATGTATTAATCTTTGTTAAAGTAGCAAAGTATATGAGAAAATACCCCGAAGAAAACAGTGTTTCGTGTATCCTTGGAATTAACTAAAAAAGGAACCTGGATTATGAAATGCCAAAACTGACTTTTATATATTTTTCTTTAAAACAAAAAAACCCACTTGTGATTAAGTTTTCTTAACAAGGCACAACAGGATCAGTCTACACATAGTCATAAATCAATCAACAAGAAACCAAGTTCTTTATCTAAGTGTCATAAACAGATCCACTTAGGGTGAACACTTTGACTCTTTTTTTTTTTTTTTTTCTGGTGGTACGTGGGCCTCTCACTGTTGTGGCCTCTCCCGTTGCGGAGCACAGGCTCCGGACGCGCAGGCTCAGCAGCCATGGCTCACGTGCCTAGCTGCTTCGCGGCATGTGGGATCTTCCCGTACTGGGGCGCGAACCCGTGTCCCCTGCATCGGCAGGCGGACTCTCAACCACTGCGCCACCAGGGAAGCCCGGGGTGAACACTTTGGATAATAATTTGAGGCTCTATCATTGAACAGGCTATGTCATCGTTGCAGACATCTAAACTAAGATGGTAAATTCCATGACCCAAAAATATATGATGCATAAAATGTTTTTTAAAGAATAGGGCTTCCCTGGTGGCGCAGTGGTTGAGAGTCTGCCTGCCGATGCTGGGAACACGGGTTCGTGTCCCGGTCCGGGAGGATCCCACATGCCGCGGAGCGGCTGGGCCCGTGAGCCATGGCCGCTGAGCCTGCGCATCTGGAGCCTGTGCTCCGCAATGGGAGAGGCCACAGCAGTGAGAGGCCCGCGTACTGCAAAAAAAAAAAAAAAAAAAAGAACAGAATAGGAATTCATGAAATTAAAAGCAAATGGATTTTGTTGTTCCATTCCTACACATTTTTTACATTTGTGTTATAAATTATATGTGAGACATCTGCAATGTGTTAAGACTATTTGCCATTTATAAAAGCTGTGTTTAACCCTAAGTTCTTTGAGTTTGATTTTTAAATTAAAATTAAATTAAATTTTTAATTAAAAAATTATCCTTAGTCAAGGAAAGGGAAAAGAAGGGGAAGAAGTCTTGAGGCAAAGCTAACAAAAACTAAAACTACTGTAATATCAAGTACTACCTGAAAACCTGATGCAGAGTACATGTTTTAAATATAAAGTGGATATGCTTCTGTTCTTTTTAGTGTATCCCTTTTAAATTCCCACATACATATATAGAGATACAACGGAAAATTTAAGTGATTAGGTTTAGCTTTTTTCCATTTAACATTTTGGGAAGGCTTTCAAAAAAAGAGTTTTCTTCCTGCATTTCCTATTATTTTTATCTCTAGTCCCAAGTACATAATAAATGAGCACTATTCCAACTGCTGTCAATTCATATCATCATGTGATTTATTCTTCCACTCAACAAACATGTATTTAACACCTACCCTGCACCAGGCACAAGAACTGACCCATCCCAATCAGAAAAATTCATCTTCTCACAAGAAAGATAATAATTACATTAAGATGTAAGTGCCACAATACTGAACATATTTAGAGTGTTATGTCACCAAAACCAAATGTTTCATGAGAATGTGACTGAACTCAACATACTAAGGATTTCCCTTAAACTAAATGCAATACATTCCAAAACACTGTCTGTGAATCCACTGAAACCACTTTCAGTATGCTTGTATTTTTAGCTGTACAACCTCTTAAAGTAACCAGTTCTATAAATTCACTGTCAGAGATGTAAAATAGGAGGGTATTTCCTTTTACTTAGTCCTCAAACTACTTTCTCTAAGTTGCAACGCCTCTAGTTTTAGTATTTCCAAGGCTTCGTGAACCAAACATTAGGAAAATGAATTACGATTATGTACATTACAGATCATAACCTTGTCAGCCCGTCTTTTCTCATATGACTTCACTCAAATATTATCACCTCTTGGATTTTTTTGATAGGACTATACATGGTTCATCTTTGTACCACTAAGTCACAAAGTCTTATACCCTTTAAAGTCACATAATTTGCTTTTGTTTTACCAGAAACAACACAAACTCACCAGACCTGATTACATATTACTCTTGGTTATATCTAAAAATTTTTTTAAATTAATCCCACTGCTAAAGGATGAAAATATGACAGCTGGATACATCAGAATTTCATCCAACAAATTTTTATGAGTGCCTAGCAGGCATCAATCATGATCTAACTCATTTGCTGAGTTGGCTTGATAGCACAAAATGTGACTTGTGTAATTAACATATTCATAGAAAGGTAGCTACAATTCCATATGTTCAGTTTTAATAAAAGTAAAATATCTTAAAATTACCAATAATAAGTCGAAATAGAGTATAGCACTCAGTGCCTTTCTCCCAGGGCAGATTTCATTCTTTCTAACATAAAGCTATAATGCCTATGCACGAGGTAAAACTTTGGAAGTTTTACTAATTAAGAAGCAAGTGTACTTATATGATGTTGGTCTGAGATGAACAGATATCCACCAACGCTACTTCAGTATCACACTTTCTTTACCAAAATGTCATCTGATTGCTCTCTTGGGTTTAGACTAACAGCTAATTAATAACCCACACTAGCTATTTGCAACTCCACTCCATCCCCAGCTCCCTACTCCTACAATTAATATCCTCAAAATCCATCAATCAACAGAGAGTTCCATCTCCACCAGGTGGCTTCAACAGTGTACTCACTTTTAGTTACATTTACATTGTAGTCGCATACAGTTTTCGTCTACTGCTCAGACTGTCCTATTGATGTTTTCATCCTGCCACACTCACTATCACATACACCAATACTGCCCTTCAGCAGCCTTAAGGAAACACACATTGCTCCTGATGCTTCACAATCCCTTCATAACCTATCATCTCTAGAAACTATACACAGATGTTCCCTCATGGAAAGATTAGTTATAACCATGGGGGAAATTTACATACAAACATTTCTCTCCTTTTTTATATCTTAAGGCATGGAGGAGTCTTTGTGTGTGTTTTTAAATTCATTTTCCCCCAAAATCTTCCTTAGTGGCGCATTAATAATTAATAAACATAATAAAATTCCTTGTTAATAAAGTTTAATTCCCAAAAGTAAAGGTTAACATAACCATGAAAACTAGTATCTATTAAAACTTTTAAAATACCAACTGCTTTTGCTTTTTTACACCAAATGACAAGGAGACCACATTTTTCAAAAAGTTTATTCTCTCCCAACAACTTCCCTAGGGGCACATTTAGTAAGCAATGCACATAATGACATCCCTTGTCGACGAATTTCAATTTCCTTAAGTAATTAGCTGTCTACCATTTTTCCATTTAAATACATAATTTAATTTACAGAAGCCTAGAAAGTAAAAAATGTTTCAAATTATTTCCTTATAAAACTAGTCATTATAAGCCTTGTTAATTATCCTAAATACCATGTATCAATATAATCTATGTCACATGCCAGTTGTACAACAGAGCCTCATTCAGCTTAAGTTGCATTACTGGGGTTTTAATTTCACAAACCAAAGAGTTAACGTCCAATTTTCGTATTTTAAACAATTCCTGAGTAAAGGTGTTTAGGTGGGGAACTCATAAAAATTGAAGGGGAAAAAAACAGAGTCAAGCCATTGGTAAATGTCATCATAACAAAAATACCAAAACTTCCTATGTAAGAGCCCGGAGGTTATTAGCACTTTGAGCACAGGAGCCACTGTCCTCATCTTTGTCCCTACCAAAGTAGTGTTCTCACTTTATGATACAGATTCTATCAATTTCTCTATAGCTAAAAATGTATTACAAATTACATGATGAAGAAGAAAAAGTAAGGCTTCTAAAAACATGGTAGGACTCCCCTGGTGACGCAGTGGTTAAGAATCCACCTGCCAATGCAGGGGACACGGGTTCGAGCCCTGGTCCGGGAAGATCTCACATGCCACGGAGCAACTAAGCCCATACGCCACAACTACTGAGCCTGAGCTCTAGAGCCCATGAACCACAACTACTGAGCCCACCTGCTACAACTACTGAAGCCCGCGTGCCTAGAGCCTGTGCTCCACAACAAGAGAAGCCACCGCAATGAGAAGCACGCGCACCACAACGAAGAGTAGCCCCCGCTTGATGCAGCTAGAGAAAGCCCACGTGCAGCAATGAAGACCCAACACAGCCAAAAATAAATTTAAAAATAAATAAACAAAAAATAAAAACATGGTATTTTTGAAGAGGTAAGAATGAATGTTTAAAGACAGTCATTACCCAATTGTTTATATAACCAAAAATTATAAAAATAAATCAATTGGAGAGCTAACGGTGAAACTGGGGAAAAAAATTTTAAGCTGTATATTGCCTTAAATGTTAAATATGGACATTAAGAGAAACTTTATATTATTTTAGCAAGTCAATAGTACACAAGTGTTGAAATCATTTAATGTGATTTCTACTTCAAAACAGATTAAATAAGATATAGTTCTCAAATTCTATATGAAAAAGCTCTCCATAATACATACTAGGAAAGTGATATTGAGGAACACAGGCTGTAAACTTATCAAGCTTTTTTTTTTTTTGGCTGTGCTGCCCGACCAGGGATTGAACCCGTGCCCCTTACAGTGGAAGCACAGGAGTCCTAACCACTGGACTGCCAGAGAATTCCCCTTATCAAGCATTTTTGTTGTTGTTATTCATAACTATTACACCAAAGGAAATTCTTTGGTGCCCGTACCATTCAGAGGACATTAGTAGGAAGGCTGTAGTGAAGCACAGTAGTTAAGAGTGCTGCCTCTAGTACCCAACTGTTGGGGTTTGAATACTGGCTTTTCCCCTGGCATATGTTAACTGACAACTGGAAAAGTCAACAAAGGTTAGCTGACGTTATTAGTACAGTTGAGAAAAAGATGTCTTTGAACTAAAGATGGAAAAATATTAAAAATATTTTAAGAGAAGAAATATATTTAAGCAGAAATTATTTTAAGTAATCAAAACATTTTGGAGCTAGTTTTATTTTTCATCCTAAGCCAGATAGTTCTTTAAATCTAACTACTGCCAGTTTTCTTTTCATTCTTTCCAACCTTATTATGGTTAATTTTGAGGCTTACCTAAAATTTAAATTTTCAAATCTTTGTAACTTAAAAGTTAATTATCCAGTTTGTGATCAAGACTCGTCCACTTTTATTTCTTCCTACTGACCTACTCTACTATCTCCTGCTTATTAGTACTCCCTCCACCAGAGGGCAGACAAAAGAAAGATGAAGTCGTGAAACACAAAGCTGATAACTTGTTAGCTTCCAGAAAACCTGGAGCAGTGTCACCAAAAAACAGCACCGATGTTATGGGATTCTCTGAGACAGTCTTCTCCAATTGCAACAGTGTAAAATAAAATACAGCCAGAAAGCTGGCAAATATTGATTCATGCATTTATTCGTTCATTCAACAAATATCTGAATTCCAACCACATGCCTGGCACATTCCAGGCTCCAGGGATTCAGCAGTAAACAAAACAAAGTTTCCCGTGGTCATGGAGCTTTATTCTATATTTGTCTAGGAGAAGATTATAAAGCTCGTGAATAAATAACAATTTCAAGTACAGATAAGTACTACGCAGTGGGGGAAAAAACCTGCAAGAAGTTAGAGGGTGACCAGGAAGGCTATTTTTAAATAAATTAATCTAAGTAAAGACCTGAATGAAACGAGGGAATGAGCCATGCCTTAAATGGAGAAGAGCATTCCAGGTACAAGAAATAATTTTGATAAATGCAAAGGCCCTGAGGCAGAAACTAACCTGGCAAACTGAATCAACGGGAGAGAGTAGAGTAAGGCTGGAGGGGAGTAAGCAAAGCAGAAGATATAACAGAGGTGGGTAAGAGCCCAACCATGTGATCATGTAGGCCTCCTGACCATAATAAAAACTTCAGTTTTCATCTAACAGTAATGTGTTCTGATACTGGGCGATATAATCTGATTTGATTGATACCTCTTAAAGTTCATGCTAGCTGCTAGGCGACACAGACGCCGAAAGCTGAAAGACCAGTTAGGCACTACTACAGTAGTCTGGACCAGGAAAGATGGTGGTTTGACACAAGGGTAGTGGCAGTGGAGGTGATGAAAAACAGACAAATTTGGAATAATTCTTAAGTTAGAGGCCATAATACTTGCCAATGGAGGAACAGATATAGGATGAGTCAATCAGGATAACTCTTAGGAGTCTTAGACTGAACAACTGGGTGGACAGCGATACCATTTACTGAGTTGGAAAAGAATAAGAAGCCACAGCCAGTGAGGCAGGATGAAAATCAGAGTTAGTGTCCCATAAGTCAAGGGAAAAAATGCTTCAGTAAGGAAGGAGTTATCTATCACTTGTGTCAAACGTGGCTGAGAGATCTAACTTGGCAAGACTGACATCCCTGGTGACCTTGAATGGTTTTGTGGCATAGGAAGGATAAAGTCTCTGGAGTAGGTTCAGAAGAAGAGGGAGAGGAGGAGTTGAGAAGCAGATACAGCCTACATGGAATCTTTCCAAGATTTTTGGACACTAAGTAGCTTTATTACTTTTTGAAGTTTTAACTTTCCATGTTTTTGGAATTTCAAACTTAAAGTTGAAAATTTTAATATAGTGAATACTCCTATTCCCTTCACCTAGATTCACCGGTTGTTAACATTTGCCACATTTGCTTTATTGCTCTCTCTATATGTAATAATTATTATTGCTTATCCATTTGAGAGTAAACTGAAGATATTTTGACCCTTTACTCCTAAATAATTCACTGTGTATCTTCTAAGAACAAGGGCATTTTCCTACATAACTACAGTACAATTATCAAATTCAGAAAATTTAACATATGTTAAATTTGATACAATATTATTTAATATTCAGTACATATTCAAGTTTAATATTTAATATTCAGTACATATTCAAGTTTTGCCAACATCTCCATAATGTTCTTAGAGTAACCGGATTTCCCAAAACCCAAGATCCAATCCAGGATTATGCATTGCATTTAACTGACAGGTCTCCTGAACTTCCTTTAATCTGGAACAGTTCCTTTGCCTTTCTTTGTCTTTCGTGACATTAACATGTTGGAAGAGTACAAGCCAGTTACTTGGTAGAACAATCCTCAGTTAAGGTCCCTCAACTGTTTCCCTGTGATTAGATTTTGGTTACACATTTCAGAAATACCACAGAAAAGTAATGACATCCCTATTTCAAGCATGTCAAAAGGAACATTTTTTTTCTAACATCTTTATTGGAGTATAATTGCTTTACAATGGTGTGTTAGTTTCTGCTTTATAACAGAGTGAATCAGCTATACATATACATATATCCTCATATCTCCTCCCTCTTGTGTCTCCCTCCCACCCTCCCTATCCCACCCCTCTAGGTGGTCATAAAGCACCAAGCTGATCTCCCTGTGCCATGCGACTGCTTCCCACTAGCTATCTATTTTACATTTGGTAGTGTATATATATCCATGCCACTCTCTCACTTCATCCCAGCTTACCCTTCCCCCTCCCCGTGTCCTCAAGTCCATTCTCTACATCTGAGTCTTTATTCCTGTCCTGCCCCTAGGTTCTTCAGAACCATTTTTTTTTCTTTTTTAGAATCCATATATATGTGTTAGCATACGGCATTTGTTTTTCTCTTTCTGACTTACTTCACTCTGTATGACAGACTCTAGGTCCACCTACCTCACTACAAATAACTCAGTTTTGTTTCTTTTTATGGCTGAGTAATATTCCATCGTATACATGTGCCACATCTTCTTTATCCATTCATCTGTTGATGGACACTTAGGTTGCTTCCATGTCCTGGCTATTGTAAATAGAGCTGCAGTGAACATTGTGGTACATGACTCTTTTTGAATTATGGTTTTCTCAGGGTATATACCCAGGAGTGGAATTGCTGGGTTGTATGGTAGTTCTATTTTTAGTTTTTTAAGGACTCTCCATACTGTTCTCCATAGTAGCTGTATCAATGTACATTCCCACCAACAGGGCAAGAGGATTAAAAGGAACATGTTTATCCCACTACTGGTGATGTTAATTTTGATCACTTGACTGAAGTGGTATCTGCCAGATTTCTCCACTGTGAAGTTACTGTCTTCCCCTTGGTTGTTAATCTCCAGAGAGATCACTGGAAACGGTAGTAATACCCTTTTCCTCATCGACCTTTCTCTATTAGTAACACTTGCCTGAATCAGTATTATCATGATGGTTGCAAACTAGTGACTTTTCTAACTCTATTGTTCCTTCTACAGTTTTTATTGGTGGTCTTCCAGGAACAGTTTTTCCCTTTTTCTTATTTTATTTATTTATTATGGACTTGTGGATTCTGTTTTCATTCAGTGGGTTATATTACTATTATTATCCATTTTGATGCTCAAATTTTCCCAGATTTGTCTGTTCAAGCTAGTTCCTACATTCCTTTGACATGCCCCCATTATTTTTTTGAACGCTTCCTTATTTTGTGTTCTAGGCTCATCTTATACTTTCCCTTCCCCAGCTCTCGAACCAGCCATTTAGGTCTGTGCACTGGTTGTGCTCACTGCTACTAGGGTGTCATTACTTCTAGCCCTTTCATCAGACAGAGCTAGGAATTATATGCATGTCTGTATGAATGTAGGTATATATATTTTTTTATTATTATTATTTTTTTTGCAGTACGAGGACCTCTCACCGCTGTGGCCTCTCCCGCTGCGGAGCACAGGCTCCGGACACGCAGGCTCAGCAGCCATGGCTCACGGGCCCAGCCGCTCCACGGCATGTGGGATCCTCCCGGACCAGGGCACAAACCCGCGTCCCCTGCATCGGCAGGAGGACCCCCAACCACTGTGCCACCAGGGAAGCCCAATGTAGGTATATTTTAATCATGAGTTCATATGTATAACTCTAATTCCAATCCAACACCATAGAGGTCTTCATTGCCTTCTTCTGTTTCGTATTTTTTATTTCCCTTCTCCCACAGTGAAAACCCTAGCTCTCAAAATAGCAATGAATTTACTCATTTGCTCAATCCTACAAAACACACAAAATAGTTTCAGAACTGCTATATCTCTACACTATAGATAACAGCCTACTACACATGGTTCAAGGTTTTTTGTTTTTGTTGTTGGCAGTTCTTTCACCTTTAGGTTAAAGGTATATAATCAAAGTCCTGTGTTAAAAACTCACTTGGATTCATTTTCTTTTCTTCTGAGAGTTTACGTTATTCACTAAAATACAGTTGGTTCATCTGTTGCTGTTTGTATTCAATTTTGGAGGCTTTTTTCTCCCAACCCTGTTAATTTCATTCTTGAACATATAAAACATTACCAAGTTTCCAAAGCTCATAACTACACAAAAAGGTATAATCAGAGCAATGCCATTCCCTCCACCATCCCTTTTACTCAGTTCCTACCCACCCCCTACAGGTAGCTAATTAGTTTCTGGTTACCTCTTCTCTATTTTTGTTCTATCAAAAGATTATGCTTTCTCAGTGTGGAACAGAGAGATGGGACAGCATACTGGATCAAGAAAGAATTTTAAGATGGGAGACATAACAGAATGTTTGTATTATAATGTAAATGATTCCACAGAAACTGAAATTGAAGGTGGAGAAGGGATGGGATAACTGCAGAAAGAAATATCTATCAAAATAACTTCTGGTTTAAATTTGAGGGATATCAAAAGGTTCCCATATTCCAAAATAGATGGCATCTTGTTTGTAACCTTCCAAATTAGTTATACCTATGGCTCTAGAGAACCCACATAAAATGGGGTTATTATTTTGGAAGGATAATTAAGCTATCACTACCTATTAATGTCAGCAGGAGAAATTCTGCCCTGGCAAGAGGGAGGTTTTGAACTTTGAGCTAGACATTTAAGCAGGAATAGAGAGGTGAGAAGAGAATGGGTGACATGAGGATCTGTGTAGTAACACAGATGGACAGTAATGATCGTGCTAGAAAATCAAACCCACATCTCTGGCACGTCTTGGAAAATTTACAAATATGCTATTGAGTAACTGAGGGTTATTCCTCATGTCCTGGCACTAAGTCAGTGTGGCACAGAGGGAAGAACATGAACTTTAGAGACAGAGCGGTCTGGCCTTAAATCCCAACTGAGTTACCTAACAGCTACATAACCACTGGCAAGTTACTTAACATCTCAGAGTCACAATTTTCTTACCTGTAGAACTGGATAATATCTCTTTTGCCAAGTTAATGTAGAATATAAACAGAATAATGTATAGAATTGCCCCTGGCCCAGAACATATGCTTAATAAGTAGTTCCTATAATAAATGCAGATTAACAAGATAAAGAAATTACACAGTGTGTTTCAATAACATGCCTAAAAGAAATCAGTGAAATCACACCATCTCAGGCAGTATTTGGTAAGGGCAAAAAAAATGTCCAACACGTAGTTCCAATTCTCAATTTTCAAAATGTCCCAGAGTCTATTTTTAAAGTGTAAAAATATGTGCTGACATACTAAAGTGCCAATGGTTTAAAAGAAACAATTCTGAGGAGATGTTGATCAAATGTTAAAAACTTCCAGTTAGGGACTCCCTTGGTGGCGCAGTGGTTAAGAATCCTCCTGCCAATGCAGGGGACATGGGTTCGAGCCCGGTCTGGGAAGATTCCACATGCTGCAGAGCAACTAAGCCTGTGCGTCACAACTACTGAGCCCGCGTGCTACAACTACTGAAGCCCGCACGCCTAGAGCCCATGCTCTGAAACAAGAGAAGCCACCACAACGAAGACCCAAAGCAGCCAAAAATTAATTAATTAATTAATTTAAAAAAACAACTTCCAGTTATAAGATGAATAAGTTCTGGGGGTTTAATGTACAACATGGTGACTACAGTTAACAATACTGTATTGCATACTTGAAAGTTGCTAAAAGAATAATCTTAAATGTCACACATACACAAAGGTGATGGATGTATTAACTAACTTTAACTGTGGTAATCATTTTGCAATTTATATATCTATCAAATCATCACTTACACAATGTTATATGCCAATTATATCTCAATAAAACTGGAGAAAATAATAAAAGAAGCAATACCAATGACTCTGAATAATCTAAGTAATGCCTATGGCTCACAAAGAGATGAACATAAATCTATCAAAAGGCATATTAACCAATTTTATAATTTTATAAATGTGTATACACAAGAGAATTAAGGACATTCAATAAAGCAATGTTTTAAAAGTTTCTATTTCACTTTCAAATTGATCTACAAACCAAAATGCAACATGGAAAGTCTTAAAGTGATCTTTAACTAAATACTGAAATATACAATAAACTTTCAGAGCCTAGAATCAGTAATAACCCCAAAGCCCCACACTGAAGAGCCTTAAAATGCGCAATGGCAATGAGACACGAAGCATACAATTTTACCCGTCGTTTTCCTCGCCGACTAGAAATGACTTCTCTTTCATCTTAAATAAGCAGTGTGTGCTCTACCTCTGTTCTAGAAGACGCACTTAAAGGTCACAATCTCAGTATGCAATACCAAGACGATTAGAATTCATCAACAATTCAATGCCGAACGTCTTAAGAAAACTTTCCAGTAGGGTGCTAATCCACAGACCGAGCTACTTTTCTTGTGGAAGGAGAAAGATGCATCCACACCCTTTACTAAAAGAGAAAAGGAAGGAGTGGGAGAAAAGGGAAGAGAGAGAGATGCAAAATAACAAGACACTGCTTCTATAACCAAATGAAAGTCTGTTTTTAAACTTTGGGAAATTCTTCCTCTGCCGAAGGGCAATAAATATCAAAGTACAATACAAGGCAATCATTTGTGTTTTGAAAGCAGAAAAGAATGCGGAGAGAAAAGGAAAACATTTTATCATGTACTGAACTTACAAGTATTCAAAATCCTTAATTCCTTCCCCCCGCCAAATATTGGGCATCATCATATCCTTTACAAAATAAATTTAACACGAAACCACTGGACTCATTTTTAGCACTCGGTGGAGAACTTTTATCTCTCCCAGCGCTCACCACCCAATAACCCTTCTGGGAAGCCCTGAATAACCGCTATTCTCGGAACAAACGCACGCTCGCGTTCCAGTGCCCCGGAGGCGCCTCGGGGCGCGGAGAGAAACCTGGGGGTCTGGAGGCCAAGGACCATAGACCGCCCCTTCGCTGCCCAGGAAGTGCCCGAAGCGGCGGCCGAGCGGCTGGTCCCCGCACCGGAGCGGAGCGCCACCGAGGCGCGCCCGCCCCGTCCCTCCCGGGCAGGGTCCGCCTCCTGGAGTCCCCCGTCCCCGAGTCAGGAGGACCCCGCCGGCCGCGCCTCACGCCCCCTGCGGGAAGCCCAGGATGCCCCCGCGGGGCGCACCGACAAGCCGCAGCTAGCGCGGCCGCCGCCTACCTGAAGGGAGCTTGGGCCCGTGTGGACTGGACGTGCGGAGGTCAGCTGGGCGCTCAGCAGCCCCTGGCGCGCGGAGCCGGCTTGCAGAGCGCAGAGTACCGCCGAGACCAGCGCCGCCGAGATCCGCCGACCACACCCAGGCCCGCGCCTCCCAGCAGCCAACTCCGCTGCGCGCGGGGACGTGGCTCGAGGCGCGAGGCGCGAGGCGCGAGGCACGAGGCGCGCGAGCCCGCGGGGACGCGCCGTGGACGCGCGCAGACCCTGGAGCGTGCGCGGCCCGGGCGGGGGGCGAAAGCAGCTAGCGCGGAGCGGAGCGTCTGCTTCCTATTTTCTCTCTCGTTTCCTGCTAGAAGAAGAAAAACATTTATTCCCGGGCAGTTTCGTTTTCTTGGTTCGGCGCCTGGACGCTGGAGCACACTTCTGAGTAGCGCCCAAGTGGTGTGGCCGGTTTCCTTCCTGCCACCGCACAGGCCTCAGCTTGCTCGTGGGCAGGATAGAGGGGCTGATTTAGAAGACCTCAAGGTCCCGTTTAGGTTTAACATTCTGGAATTCTAAATGTAAGAGAGTAAACTGAAGCCCAGAGTCTTACAAAATTGCATTGCAATCCCAGCTCTACCGTCCCTAGTTGTATGACCGTGTACCATCTCAGGGCCTCAGTTTCATCATGGGCAAAATAGGGATACTGTACATGCCTCAAAAAGGTGCGAAAATTTTAACTGCGTTAACAGTTGCACAGAACCTGCCTCTAAATAAATGATCAATGCTTGGAAGTTATCGTTACTGTTGTCACTGATGAAACCGGGCCTTCCAGATAACCCTGTCAAGTTGCTCATCTCTGCATGAGTTAAACATCACATGCAACCGACTTTTTCTAGATTTCTAGGGGTGTTTCATGTTTAAAATGTCATAAAATGAATGCATCTACCCAATTTGCTTCCTCTGAAGTCAGTACCGCCCGGGAGCAATTTTCCTCTCCCCACCCCCATCTTTCTTCTGAGTTAATTCCAGTTTGACAGACTGTTGCTATAGCATTCCTGCTCTGACGTCAAACAATTTAAAGAAACAGCCCTGGGTAACGACAACTGCAGAGGAGTTCTTTGTGGAGTTTTTGTGCTGGAGAAACGTTTGAACAATATCTTAAGAGAACTTTAACACCTCCGCAGCCCTTCCATTTCTTCTTCAGCAGCGTCCCACCATCACCTGGAATAAATCTTTTAGTACCTTCATGATGAGCACACCCTGACTGCAGCTGTGGAGAAAATGTGACCGTTTTGTTTAAAAGCCAGACCATGACAAAAATGGAAACAGTTGTGGTGCTAGGGTGATGAAATTATAGGTGGTTTTTTTCCCCAAAATTTTCATTTTCCTTAATGTGGGGTGCTTGTTTCCATTAAGAAGAAAGAGGAGAAATGCCAAATCTTCTACATATCAGTGTAGGAAAAGTTGATTGGGACCTGAATAGTTTGCAGCTGTAACTATTTATATGTTTTAATGATTAAATCCTGAGCATTGTCATTTTTAGGAGGAAGCAAAGGGGAATTATTATTTAAGGAACTCCTATTACGTACCAGGCTCCCTGCTTTCTTATATTGTACTTAATTCTCATACTAACTTTACAGTGTGCATTCTATCTCCATTTTACAGATAAAGAAACTGAGGCTCAGTGAGATTAAGTAATTTACATAGAATACACAGTAAGTGTCACAGCCTTACGTGGAATCTAGATTGGATTGACTCCAAAGCCCACTTTCTTTTAGATTCTTTTCTGTCTTGTTCTTGTGCACTTGTACAGGTCTTTGAGAGGTGGTTGGGTTAAGATTATTAGCTGAAAAACAAGTTGCTGGTATTTAGGAAAACCCAGTGGAAAGTACTGTATTATTCTATTCCACAAAGGATTAGGGGAAATATAAATCAACAGCTCCTAAACACAAAAACCTGAAAATAGTTTACAAGAATTTTACTGACCATTATTTGAAGACTTGAGAATAAATTACACAAAATGATCACTTCAACCTTCCTGAAAATTTGATGTGGACTAGAAGAATAAAGTCTAAATACAAGAAAGGAAAGTTCATTATCCAAACTAGTTCACTTCCAAGAATATTATATTTCTGTTTTGCCACATCTGCTGCACATTTTTCTGGAAGGAACACTTACTTGTTAAAGGACAAGCCTGTGTTGTAAATCTGAAAGTAGAGCTGATGAAAAGAATTTCATTAGCAGGAATAATTTCCTAAAAGCACATTGATGCATCTAAGTGACCCAGCAATTAGTAATTTTTCAAATGATAGCATAATCCATGTAGAAAGAAAAAGAAAGAGAGGAAGGAAGGAAGGAAGGAGGGAGGGAAGGAAGAAAGGAAGAAAAAGAAAAGAAAGAGAAAGAAAGAAAGAAAGAAAGAAAGTGTTATTAGTATCCTCGAAGCCCGTAGATTTGTGTAGACAATTGTAATGATGTATCTATCCTGCCTGCTTCTAATGTTTAAATCCAGTGTTCATGTGTTTGGATGCCACTGGCTGATATTTAGATTTCTGACTCATTATGCCCATGTTGTCAAATCCTATTCTATTAAAAGAGGATGGTGGGGTCCCTGCTAGAGAACCTTTGAAGACAAAATCCCTGTCTGTTTCATCCTTGTGTTCTTTGTGGTGTTTAACAGAATACCTTGCACCTACTAATTACTTAGTGAGCAGATGAATGAATAAAGGTATCTGGCTACTTGTTTTACTCAAATAAGCTTCATACCAACCACCCTCAGGCCCTACTCAGAATCATAGAAAGAAGAAGAGTGATCATTATTTTTCTGGGAGCTCAGATGTAGTTGCTTCTGCAAGGTGTTTTGCTCTCTTATGACCAAGTTCAGAGAAGCTCTGCTCTCGGTCCTCTATTGGATGAATCTGAATCCTGTTCTCAGCAAGCTACCCTAAAATCCACAGTGCCATAGGTTCATAACCTCTGCTTTTAAATCATACCCCAGGGCTTCCCTGGTGGTGCGGTGATTAAGAACCGCCCGCTAATGCGGGGGACACAGGTTCGAGCCCTGGTCTGGGAAGATCCCACATGCCGCAGAGCAACTAAGCCGGTGCGCCACAACTACGGAGCCTGTGCTCTAGAGCCCGCAAGCCACAACTACTGAAGCCCGCGTGCCTGGAGCCCGTGCTCCGCAACAAGAGAAGCCACCGCAATGAGAAGCCCGTGCACCACAACGAAGAGAAGCCCTCACTCGCCACAACTAGAGAGAGCCCAGGCGCAGCAACAAAGACCCAAAGCAGCCAAAAATAAATTAAAAAATAAAAAACTCATACCCTAGAAATAGTCTATTTTTTTTCTGAGCCTGCTTTGCTGTTAGACAACGCCAAGTGCGTTATGAAGAACAGAACCGTCAGAGTGTACAGTATTCCAGTACTACCCTGTTGTATGTGTTGTATACATTCCAATTCTATTGTATTCAGGATGAGACCAAATTACATACATGGAATATACTTTATAGAACTAAAGTAACAGGTTTTCTTCCAACTACAACAAAATAGTTCAAAAATATTAAACGGAAATTGTCTAATCGGATATGCAGCAGAGTTCCTCAAGGATGTGGGAAATGATTCCTTAGTAGACTCCAAGAAGTGAGTTTATGTGTTTCAGACATCCTTAATCCCAAGAAGTCATGTCCAAACACTTCCCTCTTGCTCATGCACATTGCATTTAGATACAAGCTCTTTCTACAGCTTATATTTTGAAACCGCCTTTGCTGTGTTCTTCTGACACTCCTAATACATATCAGTTATAGCTCTTGCGCCTTTCTGCTCAGGTTCTCTAATGGCAATTTGGGTCTGTCGTCTACATGCACATCAATGAGCTTAGGAGAGCACTGTACTTAACTAATGATGTCTGTCTCAGGCATAGGAGGGGAATATATATTTGCTGCTCTAGGTCCTGTGGTTCATTTCTCTGGAATCTGTTATTGGGAAGGGACAGGCAAAGTGGAAAGAATACTAAACTGCACATCAGAAGACGTGATTTAGAGCTTTGGCTCTGGTACTAAATATCTGTGTGAGCAGATCACAACCTGCCTGCATTCTGTCTTGTTCAATATATACAATTGGAGTGCTGGATCTTAACAAGATTGGCAAATAGCACTGATGCCATCCCTCGGTACTATGCCCAATGTATAACTTCACTAATCAGAAGTGCACTCTTTCCCTCTAAGCCTCATTACCATCCCCCCAATTCTTCTGAATACAGGTATCCTCCCCCCCCCCCCCCCCCCCCGCTTCAGCAGTTCACTTTACACCACTTCACGTTTATGAAGGACCTACATTAGAACCTGTTTTTATTAACTGAAAGAAATCTAAAGAGGATTTTTCTTTTATGGAAAAGCAAAAAGACCAAAAGCGAGAATAGCATTCAGCGTTTGTTTTTTAACAGCCCTTATAGAGCCATCGCACACCCAGAGCAGCAAGGAGGGCAGCACTACCCAGCCCCTTCCCTGGGAAATGCACTCAGCATCTCAGCATCCAGCCGCCATATCTTTGAACTATGTCTGCGAGCATCTGCGCTTTATCTCGATTTATTTTGTGCTTCCATTAGGAAGATGGGTCCTAAGGTAATTACTTCTTCACGTTAGGCCATTTCAGCTTACAAATGGTTTCCTAGGAAGGTTCTACTTTTGGATAGCAGGGGAAACCTATACCACACACCAGGAAGGCATTCTGATCTATTGGTTTGATAAGTGAGTAAAAACATTGTTATTGGTTACCTATTGCTGTGTGCCAAGCCTCCCCCAAACTTAATGGATTAGCACAACAGCAATCGTTTATGTTGCTCATAATAACCTGCTTAGGCAGGGCTTGGCTAACACACTCTGCTCTGCTCTGGGCCGTGTCAGCTAGTTTGATTCTACTTTTAAGATGTCATATGGCTGGCAGGGTGGTGCTGGCTATTTGTTGGAAGACCAGCCAGGGCTGCGGACAGAGACCTCTGTTCCTCTTCACTTGACCTTTCCACGGGCTACTTGGAATTCCTCACACTACGGTGGCTGGGTTCTGAGAGCAAGTGTTTGAAGAGAACAGGGAGGAGGTACATAGCATTTTCATCACTTAACTTGGGGAAGCACATACTGTAGCTTCCAGCATCCTCTCTTGGTCTAGACAGTCAAAATTCAAGTCATAGGGACATAAACCTCTTGATGGAGGAGTAGCAAGGTTCTAGAAGAGCATGTAGGCTGACACCTATTTCTGCAGCCATTTTTGGAAATACAATCTGCCACAAGCATATTTGCTGACCCTGGGTTAATCTATGAGTCCGATGATCTAAGATTCTGTTTTTCCATTCCTTTTTCCCATTTAGCATTGTTTTATTTATTTATGCTAATGTGCTCTAACAGATATTTCAAACAATGGAAAATATCTTGCTTTCCTTGCTAATTTGGTTTTTTGGCTTCTTTTAATTTTTAAAATTATCATACTGTGAAATTGGTCTTTTTCTTTTGGTGTATGGTTCTATGATTTTAAACACATGTACAGATTCATGTAACCATCACTACAATCAGGATACAGGACAGTCCTATCATCCCCCCAAAATTTCTCATGCTATCCTATTATTATTATTATCTCACCTCCCTCCCTATGCCCTAGCAATCATTGATCTGTCCTCCATCCCTACAGCTTTGTCTTTTCAAGAATATTATACAAATGGAATCATACTATATGAAACATTTTGAGACTGGCTTCTTTCACTCAACATTGTACCTTGTTCCTTCTTATCACCGAGTAGTATTCCATGTATGGAGGTACCACAATTTGTTTACCCATTCTCCCACTCAATGACATTTGGGATGTTGTCCAATTTGGGGCAATTATGAACATAGTTTCTATAAACACTCACGTACAGGTTTTTATGTTAACGTATGTTTTCATTTTTCTAGGGCAGGTAACCGTGAGTGGGATTGTAGTGTTATATGGTTAGTGTATGTTTAACCTTATGAGAAACTGACAAATCATTTTCTGGAGTGGCTACTCCAGTTTTCATTCTCACCAGCAATGTATGGGAGTTCCAGTTGCTCTGAGTCCTTGTCAGCACTTGATACTGTCAGTATTTGTTTGTTAGTTTTTGCCTTTCAAATAGATGTGTAGTGGTATCTCATAATGGTTTATTAGTGTATCTTCTTCAGCATCACATATACATGTTATCTCCTGCCTTCCCCTACCCTGATCCAGTCTATGCATTTCTGTCAAATTAATTTTCCTAAAATACAATAGTGATTAGATTCACTTTTGGCTCAGAGAACCTGCAACAATTTCCAATTACTTACTGAATTGAATATATCTGCCTTGCACTGGCTTTCAAGGCCTTACATAATCTGACTCCAACCTACATTTCCAGGTTCATCTTTTACTCCTTTATTTTTCTCTCCACCTAGCCTTTTTGCTCTTCTGAGAGTAGGTTCTTTGCCTTCTCATCTTTGTCATTGTTCCCCAAACTGTCTCCTCTGTCCTTCTCTCTGTATCTCTCAAGAACCAAGAACTTGAGGGGACTGTCCTTGCCCCTCTGTGCCTGGAATACCACCATGTAATACCATGCAGTCTAACCCAGACACTCTTCCCAGGCTCTTCGAGCACCCTCCTGGGCAGGTCAGAAAATTCAGGACTGGGCAGGTATCCAGCTGGGGAATGAGTCTCCTTTGCTGATACAGACCAACTACTTTCCAAGTGATTCTACTTGAAAATAATGATATTATCTCATGCTTATCTTACCAGTTCTCTGAGAGGTTTTTGAACCATTTTTGAGATTTGAGATTAATGATATGGTAATTTTTCAACTGACTTTGCTATAAAGCATGAAGAGCTCTGATAGCTGTCAACAATATATCACTTCCCTTCAGCAATGAAAGCTGAGAAAGAATAATTTAATAACATTGTTTCCTGATAGAAACAATTGCTTTGGTCTGATACCAAGCCACTCAGCATGGACTTCAAACTCTACCTAGGAAGTTAAAAAAAAAGGTGAAAAGATGGTATATAAATAAACTATTACGCTAAACATTTTTATTTGAATATTGAAGAGACACAATTCTCAGTAACAACAAATATTAATGAACCTGCTCTTTAGAACAAACCTCTAAGATTAAAGGAATGATTTTGAAAGCCTCTGCTTGCTCCAAGGATTATTTAAGAGAAAAAGAGTTATGTGTTGAGACTCCCTTAGCCATATTCTCTAAGTGGACCAGGATATCTAAATCATATTTTCAAAAGCCCATATAAATTCTAAGAAAGTTAAGTGAAATTGTTAATGATAGCAAATTCAGTTCAGGTCAAGAGTATGATGTATTCAAGTTACATTCTACATAACTTCCCTCTTCTATAATTATGCCCATAATTATAGTGTCTAGAATACATTATTTTGCATGAGCTAGAGGTTTACAATTATATGACTATTCCATGCCACAATCTCACTCCTGGGACTCACATCTTATCACTGTATCCTTAGTCTTAGCACAGTACCTGCATATAGCAGGGACCTCTCATGTTTGTTCAATGAATGAAGCAATACAGAGCTCTAAGGACAGGTTGCTGGGAGTTTCATTCATTCATTCATACATACATCCACTCATTTATTCATTCATTTGTGAGCATTTAATAAGTTCTCACACAAAAATGTATCTTCATAGCTATTTAAGAATGAATAGAATCAGACCAACAAAATGCTTGATTCGACATTAATGCTTCTAGGAGTGGAGTCTTCTGGCAGATGGGTGGTCAAACTGAGGTGGAAGCAGAGCACAAGGTCTAAGGCTTGGGACAGTTTTACACTTTTCCTTCACTCAGCCCTCTTATTGTCATTTTAAGTTCTTAATGTGATGTGGGGAGGGGCAGGGGACTGCTCTCACACTTTTGTCATCCAAAGGACAGCAGCTAATAAGGGTTTCTGGAGCAATTCACTCTCCTCAGGGACCAAGGATGGGAGAAAACTACTGGGCAGAAGCCAGCTTCTGTTCTCATAGGGTGTGCTGAGTGCACTAATGGGTGTGATATCATCACCTGTTTTTAAGTGCTCTATGGGAAAGCCCAGCTCCTTTGCATTTGAGACAGACTATTAGTGGGGGTAATAATGGTTTACACAGGACTGCTTTTCTCTTCTTTAAAGTACCTTTGGAGGAAAAAAAATCAACAAATAGGACTAAATATCTGAAAATAAATATTTAAAATGCTCTAGAAACACGGCAGAGTTAAGGTTTTTTCAAAACAGAAACAATTTTCTTTGGAACAGATATCCTAAGTTAGTATTTCCCCTTTGGTATCTTTTAGGTTTATATACATTTATTGAATATTTAGGAATCAGCACTTCACATTATTTACCTCATTTACTATCTACAACAGACTTAAAAGGAGATATTATTATTCCTATTGTGCAAAGGAGGAGATTTAGTCTCAGAGAGAGTAAACTCTTGCTCAATGTCCTGAGGTAGTGCCAGGGGATGAGTATGAAGGGCTCAGGCTCCCATCCTTCTTATCTCTCTCTAACCGCCATCTCCAACAGCCCTCCTGGCTACCCCAATAACTATACCACCTAAGGAAAGGGTTATGCAAATTTTATGTAAATACAGCTTTAAAACCTGCCCCTCCCTCAGCAGTTTCCTACCCCTTGAGCCTCTCCTGTATCGAATGAAACACCTAATACATGATAGAGCTTTCAAATGGAGCCAGAACTTTCTGACCCGATGCTTGGGTGTGTTCCCGTCCCTGCTCTTTGAAGCCTACTCGCCAGCAGGAACACAACTGCCCTCACTTAGGTTTCGTTTTGGATATTGTATTTTCTTCTGAATAAATTAGGTCAAAACCTCTGGTTAATGAATGCCTCAGAAGTTTTTCTCTCTCTTCAGTTGTATTACATAAATAAAAATCAGGCAGGCAGAGAATTTAACCACTCCACCCTCATCCAGTTTGACTTGCCCCAACACTTACCCAAATCCAAGAGACTTCACAAATTCTTTCAATCAGAGAACATCAACTTCTTTGCTCTTGCTTGCCCCCTACCCCTGCCCCTTTATCAGGATAGCTACTTACTGCTCTTCCCGTTTTGCTTTAACTGAAATGAATTTGAGCTCTTATCCCTTCTGCTGTTTGGATTTCCTGCTTAAAAGCTCTGAATCAGAATGACATTAATCCTACTTTTCCTGCAATGTGGCGTTATTGTTCATTACAGATACTTGTACTGCTCCTTCTTACTTTCTGAGAATTTCATGGACTTTCTCATTGGAAATGAGTCAGTGACTTGGAATTTACATCTTCCCAAGTAACAAGTAGGCTGCCTCATTTTTTAAATCTCATTTTTAAAAGAAAATTCTAGTCCAATTTATCAATTTTTTTCAAAATCTGATTTAGTTACACCCAAACCCAGAATTTAATTAGTGTTTACATTAGCAATGTCCAAATTTAAGTATATTTTCTGTAGAGATCAACCCTAGGGGAGCTGCACAAGTCTCTGCAAGAAGGTTCCTCTTCTTTGGTGACAATGAGTCAGATTTGTATTAACTCAAAAATGAACTTAAGGAGAAAAAAAAAGAAACTTTGTCATCTAATGAGTAACTGTTTCATCTTGGTTTAGTTGATAAAGCAGCAGCTCTAAAAATAAAACTTACTGTACATTTGTTCTTTTTTCTCTCTTTTAAAAACTAAACTCTTAACTTTGCCCTTTGTCATACCTAATGAATATATAATTTAACAAAATGACTCCAAGAATTAGTAGTTGGAAGGAATTTCTTGGTTTGGAGATGGTGTGCTAATTGTTTGGGTCCACATGTGAGCTGAAATACAAATTTCAAGAAAGTTTAAATGTCCCCAATTTAATTATTTTCCATGAAATCAGACCTAGTTTTTTTTTTTTTCCACATGGACAATGATTACCTAATAAGTCTAACCTAGGCCAACTAAAACATGACAACTTTCCAGATCTATTTCTTCCTCAACCTACAACTATGATGGTATTTTACACATTTCAGTGACATTTATTAAAATCTGCCTTTTATTGAAGTTATTTGTATAACTGTGTAAAAAGTGATTGTGTAATAAGAATCTTAGAGATATAAATCAAGCCTGAACCACCTTTGTATCCCTTATGGCACCAAACAGAGTTTTCTGACTTTCTGGGCCCCAATCCATCCAATATACTACTGTTAAATTCATTTTCCTGAAGTTGAGCTTTGCTTAAGTAACTTTTTGGATAAGAATCTACAACATTTTCGTGTTGTTTACGGAATTAAATTCCCCTGTCACATTTGTCACTCATAGCCTGCCATTACCTAGCCCTAACCTGTCCTTTCCAGCTTTTTCTCTATGGTATTTTCCATTGAAACTTGGCTCTTCCTACTTCTGAGAAGAGGTCCTGGGATTTCCCACATGTCTTGTGCTATTCTCACTAACTAGAGGGCTTCATATAGGAGCCTATCCACAAAGCCACATCCAATCCTCCCAACTGAACACATCTCTCCTTGTTTCTGATCTCAGCAGCACTTGGTTTATACTACTCTTGTGTACTTCTGTCACTTCTGCCCACTTTGGCTTAAATTATAATCATCTGTGTGCTTGTTTTATCTCCCAGATTTGAGATTAGGCATGGCATGCTGCAGAGAACACGAGCTATGATGTTGGAAAAAATCTAAATTCATATAGTGCCTCTATCATTTCTGAGCTTTTTTTTTTCACTTATAGAAAAGTCATTGATTCACTTGCCCTCTCATGCTCTGAGTTATCACAAAATTATTGTGAGTAAAAAGAAGATTCTTTCCACCCAACACCATTTGTAAGTACCAAAAAAAAAAAGTGATAAAGATAAAAGGGAGTAAACAGGCTAATGAATAAAAAGAGACAGAAAGCTTGTACAGAAAGTCTAAGGAGGTTTGAAAAAAATAATTAAGGGTGTTTAGCTGAGAAAAGAAAGAACAGAAGGACAGATTGTATTTTTCAATTTCTTTAAGAAATTTTATTAGCGGTCTTTACATTCACTGAGTCAGGGAGCAATACCTGCAGTCACTCAAAGCAAAGAAGCCCCTGGAAATCAAAAAGAAGTCAAACTCATTTCTCTCTGAATCTGTCATTCCTCTACTATGTCTTTCAGAAATAAGACATTGAAAAGAAACAGTGCCATCTGGCATATATTGGGAGATTAGATACTTTGTCTCACAAAACAGAAGAAATTTATCATATTATAAAGGACAATTTCCTGAAATAAATTTGCCATTGCTTCTGCAGGAGAGGAAAAGAATTAATGTACACATTAATAATAATAGTAAAAATAATAACCCTAAACACTTGTCAGGTGTTTATTATAAGCCCGTTAAGTAATTGGTATCCAAAACTGTTGTCTTGCTTAATAGTCCAATAATTTTGCTACTCAAAGACTGGTCCATGGAGCTTGTAACAAATTCAGAATTACAGGTCCTGCTCCTCATATTCAATCTATAGAATAGAATCTACGTTTTAAAAATATTCCCAGGAAACCACCAACAGAATAAAAAGACAACCTACTGAGTGGGAGAAAATATTTGCAAATCATATACTGATAAGGGGTTAATAACAAAAATACATAAAGAACTCATACAACTCAACAGCAAAAAAAAAAAAATGGGCATTTTTCCAAAGAAGACATGCAGATGGCCAACAAGCACATAAAAAGATGCTAAACATCACGAATCACAATGAGATATTACTTCACGCCTGTCAGAACGACTGTCATCAAAAAGACAAGAATTAACAAGTGTTGGCAAGGATGTGGAGAAAAGGAACACTTGTGCACTGTTACTGGGAATGTAAATTGGTATAGCCACTTTGGAACACAGTGTGGAGGTTCCTCAAAAAATTAAAAATAGAGCTACAATGTGATCCAACAAGTCCACTTCTGGATATTTATTCAAAGAAAATTAAAACACTAACTGGAAAAGATATATACACTACCATGTTTATTGCAGCACTATCTACAATAGCCAAGATATGGAAACAACCTAAGAGTCCATTAGTGGATGAACAGATAAAGAAGTTGTGGTATATGTATACATATAGTTGTGGTATGTATATATAATAAAATATTATTCAGCCATAAAAAAGAATGAAATCTTGCTATTTACTACAACATAGATGGAACTCGAGGGCATTATGCTAAAGTGAAATAAGTCATACAAAGAAAGACAAATACTGTATGATCTCACTCATATGTGGAATCTTAAAAAACAAAACCCAGGGCTTCCCTGGTGGCGCAGTGGTTGAGAGTCCGCCTGCCGATGCAGGGGACGCGGGTTCATGCCCCGGTCTAGGAAGATCCCACATGCCGAGGAGCGGCTGGGCCCGTGAGCCATGGCCGCTGAGCCTGTGCATCCAGAGCCTGTGCTCTGCAACGGGGGAGGCCACAACAGTGAGAAGCCCGCGTACCGCAAAAAAAAAAAAAAAAAAAAACCAACCTCATAGATACAGAGAACAGATTAGCGGTTGCCAGAGGTGTGGTGGTGGTGGTGAAATGGGTAAAGGGAGTCAAAAGGAACAAGCTCCCAGTTCTAAGATGAATAAGTCATGGGGAGGTATGTACAGCATGACAACTATAGTTAATACTGTCTTGCATATTTGAAAGTTGCTAAGAGAGTAGATCTTAAAAGCTCTCATCACAAGAAAAAATTTCTCTAGCTACGTATGGTGATGGTCATTAACTAGACTTATTGTGGCGATCATTTTGTAATATACACAAATATTGAATCATTACGTTGTACATCTGAAACTAATGTAATGTTGAATGTCAATTATACCTTAAAATATCCCCAGGTAACTCATAAGTACACTACAGTTTGTGAAGCACGGATAAAGTCCTTTCCACGAGGATTCTAAGATCCTTAACATTAAGAAATAGTTTTTTCCTCTCTCTTTCCACCTCAGTCTTAGTCACTTGAGGTTCTTTAGTGTCCAATAATGATTTGGACTAATATGGGCTTGAAAAATGCAAAAGCATACTAATGTTAATATGGTTGCAAGAAGGTTCTGAAAGTGATGGCATCTTTTCCACCTTGACTATACTGAGGCCAGGGAAATGCAGTCAATAATCAGAAATTCTTTTCTAGTCATCTATACCTGATCTTTTCGGGTGAGTTAGTATTAGTCTCACATAAAAGTGCTGTGGGTTGAACAGGTGAAAATAGACTTTGAGGAAACCAAATGGAGAGACCACTTGTAGCAGAATTTCAGATTCAGGTGGATAATTGTCAGGATACCCTTTCTGTAGGACAATTTGCCAATATGTATTAAGAAAACTAAATCTCTTTGACCCAGTGATACCACTTCTAAGAATTTAGCTAAAATACATAATCAAAGATGCACACAAAGATTAATGATTGAAAATTTTGTATGTGCCATTATTTATGTTAGTGAAAGTTATGTCACTTAGATATTCAACCCAATAATGGAATGATTAATTAGATGATGAATTAATATGCAGCTAATAAAACTTTATTTTTGATTTGGGAAAAGCTCACAATATTGTAAATGTAAAGGTAAGTTCACCAAATAAAAGTGGAGTATGATCCAAATTTTATACAAAGTACTTACACATAGAAAAGAAATATATCAAAATATCAACAGTAGTTATTGCTCAGTTATTTTAAATTGTGGGAATATTTTATTTATTTATTTATTATTTTTTAATATTTACCAAAGTTTTTACAGTGTGTTATTTCTATCATTAGGAAAAAAATTAAATAACAACAAAATGTATAATCGGTACTCCTTGATTACTGCTCTGATTTCAAGTCTTGAGTTGGAAAAGAAAGTGTATATTTGAAGGAATATTCTATCACTTTTTCTACTTACTGCCCCTATGTTTGGAAAATGACCCTCCACGGAAAATAAATATACCCTTTGAAAATGACAAAGGTCTGACTACAGACATCCCTTCCTTTATTCTTCTACTAAATTCAAGAACATAGCAGTAATTTTATCCAAGGTTAAAAGTCCATTACCCATAGTGAAGGAACTTTTAAAAAAAAGTTTTACTTTGGAATAAATATAGATGCACAGGAAGTAGTAAAGATAATATAGAGAGGTGTGTTGTGCCCTTCACCCAATTCCCTCTTGAAGCAACGTTTAAACATGAATTATTTGCTGGATTTCATTTCTTTATCCTTATAGCAGGAGACTAATGCTGAGCAGCTGTGTGATCAGTTCTAAAGGCAAGTCCAGTCCTTTCAGTTTCTCTATTCTGAAAACAGGGAAATAACTTTTTTCTTAACTTCCCACGGTGACTCTGAGTCATAGATGTTTACAAAGAAATCTCAGCCTGTTATATTGTATCATTTCTTCTGCCAAATCCATGTGTAAATGTAACCTCTTAGTTGCAGTTTCAGTTCAAGAGTGCATTTGCTCTGAGCTTCTCTCTTTATAGGGAATTATCAGGTGCTGCTGGTACTCTGTTCAGCCAAGTTGATGTAATGGATGCAGAGAAAGAGAATGGAAAAAATAGTCTTGACTGATATAAACTTCTCTATTGTTTTTAATGTGTTGAGGCTTCAACATAACTGAAACTTAAAACATTGAGGATTGGGCTTCCCTGGTGGTACAGTGGTTAAGAATCTGCCTACCAACACAGGGGACACCGGTTCGAGCCCTGGTCTGGTAAGATCCCACATGCCACAGAACAACTAAGCCTGTGCGCCACAACTACTGAGCCTGCGCTCTAAAACTCGCGACCCACAACTACTGAAGCCTGTGAGGCACAACTACTGAAGCCCGCATGCCACAACTACTGAAACCCATGTGCCTAGAGCCCGTGCTCCACAAGAGAAGCCATCGCAATGAGAAGCCCTCGCACCGCAAAGAAGAGTAGCCCCCATTTGCCACAACTAGAGAAAGCATGCGTGCAGCAACGAAGACCCAACGCAGCCAAAAAAATTAATTAATTAAATTTTTAAAAATTGAGGATTGAAAAAGATAGTACCCTATTAAAAGACATCTGCTTGATGACGAGATTAAAGCCAAAGCAAACCAAACAAAGTGACAAAACCTGACTACTTTTCTTAACCATTGTTAATGGTAAAATCACGGAGGCTCAGAGATGGCAGGAGTCAATGGTTAAGTGGGCACTCTGGAGTCACTTTGCCCAGATTTAAATCGTGGCTCTGCCGCTTATGAGCTGTGTGGCCCTGGGCAATTTCTTATTCCTCAATTTCTTTACCTTCCTGGCCCATAGTAGGCACTCAAGAAGTATTAGCTATCATTCCTGTTGTAGAAATTATAAATATTGAATTCACATTCTTTGAGATTACCAACCCCACTTTACTCACATTAGTCAAGAAATCTTTTTTTTTTTTTTTTAGAGTTTGAGTAGGATTGGTATTAATTCTTCTTTAAAAGTTTGATAAATTTCACCAGTGAAACCATCTGGTCCTGGACTTTTGTTTGTTGGGAGGTTTCTGATTACTGACTCAATCTCCTTACTAAGAATCAGTCTGTTCAGATATTCTATTTCTTCATGATTCAGTCTTAGTAGGTTGTATGTTTCTAGGAATCAAGAAATCTTTAAAACCAGTATAAAGTTTCATATGTACTGCGATAATGTTGATTTACAGGACGCTAAGATACACTTCAATTTTAGCCTTTAACAAGCGGTTCTATATAATCTCACGTGTCTACTTGTTTTTAATTTAATTTAATTTTTAATTTTTTGGCCACATCATGTGGCATGTGGGATACTGGTTCCCCGACCAGGGATCGAACCTGCATCCCCCCCTCATTGGAAACACAGAGTCTTAACCACTGGACAGCCAAGGAAGTTCCCACTTGTTTTATCTATTTATTTATCTATATTATTATTGTTATTTTGCCTGCATTGGGTCTTCCTTGCTGTGCGCGGGCTTTCTCTAGTTGCGGTGAGTGGGGGCTACTCTTTGTTGTGGTGCGCGGACTCCTCATTGCGGTGGCTTCTCTTGTTGCGGAGCACAGGCTCTAGAGCGCAGGCTCAGTAGTTGTCGAGTGCGGGCTCAGTAGTTATGGCATGCAGGCTCTAGAGCGCAGGCTCAGTAGTTGTGGAGTGCAGGCTCAGTAGTTGTGGCTTGCGGGCTCTAGAGCGCAGGCTCAGTAGCTGTGGCGCGTGGGCTTAGCTGCTCCGCGGCATGTGAGATCTTCCCGGACCAGGGCTCAAACCCGTGTCCCCTGCATTGGCAGGCGGATTCTTAACCACTGCGCCACCAGGGAAGCTCCCCACCCACTTGTTTTTAAATGGCTGGAATTCTTTTCTCTCGACACACATCTCCAGGTGCCCAGTTGAACATATTTCCTGTCTACGCTTGTGTTTGTGTCCCATAAACATTCAGGCATCCTAACATTTTTATGTTCCTTTTATGTAGAAATTGAAAAATTATTTGAGAGAAAATCAAATGAGATTATTAACCAGAAAGCCACCACTTTTCAGGCCAAGAAACCAGGACAGGGATAATTTGGCTTTATCTATCCAGTGAAGGAGTACCAATATTGAAAAACAAATAAAAAACCCCTGTCATTTTGCCAAGCTAATGGAGGAGTATTTCCCTAATCCACATAAAGGCATCCTATGAGCTAATTAATTAGTTCAATTAAAAGTAGAAGAAACATTGAAGTGCACAATGTATAAGGGCGCATGTTAGAAAAAATACTCAAATAGCTACAAACTCTTCTTAAGTAGCAAGTATCAGATTATTACAGTCTTCAAGTCTTCTTAAGTGCTCCAGCATCCCTTAGAAATATTGTTCTCAGGTCATAGAATAACAGAATTTTAGAAACATGAGAAATCTTAAGGATGGTGCAGCCCAACCCTTCATTTTACAAAGGATAAAAAGTGCCCCAGTGGAATTGACTTGCTTAAGGGCACTGGATACAACTCGTAGCTGAACCCAAATATTCTGACCCCCTGAAATGACAGTAGTAACAATTTTCTGGTGCACAGCTCTGAACACCTTTCCTTATGCTATCTCTCTTCAACTCTCACTGTCTTTATTTTTCCTTCTCTCCATCATAAGCCAACTTGTCATTCCCAAGGTCCTGGTATCCTCTAGGAGAAGCCTGGGAAACAGCTTGTCTCCTTCACAGTCCTTTACTCATACCATGCACAATCCCACCCACTACTTGATACTGTCATTAAGTACAGAGGGGTTTGTGTTTATTATCCAAGTCCACACAGATAAGATATAGTGTAAAGAAGCAGAATTTACTATTACATGAAAATACTCACTAATGAAATCACTGATCAAATTCCAACATCTTTAACACTGGTCTTTTCTTGTCCATGGCATCTACAACTTGGTCAGTCATCTCTATCTGATTTTTAGATATGGTCAACATCTGCTTAAAGAATGGGAATACAGTGCAAACTGACTGAAAACTGAAGTTGTAAATCTTGTTAAAGTTGCCAGAATTCCATGAGGTCTGTAGCTGTAAAATCAGTCCTAAGAAACAGAGTTTCTTACTTCCCTCCTTCTAATTTTTCAAAGACAGCTAATGTCATTGATAATGATGATCTGACACAGTTTAAGAAGATTAAACTTGTTAATTAAACAAAAGTAGACAAGAATCATACCACAATAGGCATTTTTTAAAAGAATGATTTAATTTAAAAATCAATGAACCGTCCTTTAAATTATGCTATAAGTATCAAATATATTTTGTTCAATCAATTGCTCCAAAACAAAGTTAAGACTTGATTCATTCTAAGACTTTGTGCGTAGTCTCAACTCCAACCTAAATTTTGTTCAATATAAGATAAATTGAATTTATTTTCATAATTTCCTCCTTTTAAAGATCAAGTTTCAATCAAATATTTATTTATCATCTGCTGTAAAAGTATGGTCCCCTTCTTTTTTTTTTTCTTTTGCGGTACGCGGGCCTCTCACTGTTGTGGCCTCTCCCGTTGCGGAGCACAGGCTCAGGACGTGCAGGCTCAGCGGCCATGGCTCACAGGCCCAGCCGCGCCGCGGCATGTTGGATCTTCCCAGACCGGGGCACAAACCCGTGTCCCCTGCATCGGCAGGCGGACTCTCAACCACTGCGCCACCAGGGAAGTCCTGGCCCCCTTCTTTAAGTGATCTTTTTGTAACGCCATAGCTCCTCAGAGAGGGAATGTATGCATACATAAACA
This sequence comes from Stenella coeruleoalba, assembly GCF_951394435.1. Taxonomy (NCBI): domain Eukaryota; kingdom Metazoa; phylum Chordata; class Mammalia; order Artiodactyla; family Delphinidae; genus Stenella; species Stenella coeruleoalba. The sequence continues at coordinate 57,516,868 of NC_137150.1, forward strand.
AAGATTAGAAGACTAGAAAGACAAGAGTAAAATCTTAGTACAAAATAGGTCATCTCTGGGGCTTCCCTGGTGGCGCAGTGGTTGAGAGTCCGCCTGCCGATGCAGGGGACACGGGTTTGTGCTCTGGTCCGGGAAGATCCCACATGCCACGGAGTCGCTGGGCCGGTGAGCCATGGCCGCTGAGCCTGCGCGTCCGCGTACCGCAAAAAAAAAAAAGAAAAAAAAGGTCATCTCTGGAGTGGTAGTGTGGCAAGTGATTTTTGTGTTCTTCTGTGACTTTTTCTAAATTTTTCAAAATTTTCTAAAAAATGAATACATCCTGCTCTTGAAATATGAAAATACTTACTTTTAAAAAGACTGAATTCTCCTTCCACTCCATCTCCTCATAAGCCCCCACTCCCACCAAGAACCTGGAGCATTGAGGCTGCAGTTCCTCTTTCTACTAAGACACTAATTATTCCTGCTGTTTTCAAGGCTAGAACCACTTCTACTGCCTGTCATCGATGCAGTTAATCTTCAATTTTGCAATTTAAAATTAAAATAATCTAGGGCTTCCCTGGTGGCGCAGTGGTTGAGAATCTGCCTGCTAATGCGGGGACACGGGTTCGAGCCCTGGTCTGGGAGGATCCCACATGCCGCGGAGCAACTAGGCCTAGGCCTGTGAGCCACAGCTACCGAGCGTGCGCGTCTGGAGCGTGTGCTCCGCAACGGGGGGCCGCGACTGTGAGAGGCCCGCGCACCGCGATGAAGAAAGGCCCCCGCGATGAAGAAAGGCCCCCGCTCGCCGCCAACTGGAGAAAGCCCTCGCACAGAAACGAAGACCCAACACAGCCAAAAATAAATAAATAAATTTAAAAAAATAAAAATAAAAAAAAATAATCTATATTTCTGAGTAAGTTTGCAATTATTCTAAAGCTTTTCATGACCCTCCTTTTTCAAGCAAGGGAGGTGGTGTAGGTAACATCTGACAGGTGGAAATCTCTTAATTTTTTGTCTGACTTTTCTGGCCTTGGGGTGTAAAGTTAGTCCTGAGAAATAAAGTATCTTATCTTCCTCCCCCTAAAAGATAGTGAGCCTTTTATGATTTTTACCCTTTATCATGTCAAGTGTAGGAAGTCCTTACCCTGAAGCCCTTCTTGTAGCAACAATCAGCTAATGGGCCAGTGGTCTGTTAAGGCCAACCCTGGTTCATGATCATAAAACCATGATGCCCACATATAAAAGAAGCCATAGACATAGTTCTGCCAGCTGGAAAACAAGGGCTCACCCTCTTTCTATCCCAAAGACAATTTAATGTTTTCTTTTCTTTATTTATTTCCTTTAGTTGTCTGTTTTCCTGTGTATGCTCTGTCTCTTTCCACAACAGAGAATACTTTTTCCCTTCTAATGCCAGAATTGTATGGCTGACAACAAAAGACCCATAAAATGAAAGAGTAAAATAGAAATAGGAGTTAAAAAGTCAAGGATTGAGAAAATTATAAATAAATAGTAATACATTTGTAATTAATTAACATATACTATATTATAAACATATTTTTAGTCAATTTATAAGTAAGTAGTATAAGTTACAAATAGGATTAGGAAGAAGAAAAGGCTCATAAAGGCACAGGTCTTGAAAAACTATATAGTTGTTATTGTTGAGCTTCAAATTTCACTCTAAGCTGCCTGGCAATTAAAGCTAAAAGAAAGAATAATCAGCATAATTTCATTTTCCTTCGTTAATTCAGTGGGGGACTCTATAGTAGATTTATATGATACAGCAATTATTGAAATCACAAATGGCAGAAAACCTGTGACTAACAGACAATGGTTTCTCATGATACTAAATATAACCTCTATTATTAAGACTAAAAAAATTGTTACCTTTTACCAGATAATGGTTTAAATAATCTTTTGATATTCTCTGTACATTATTTAGATAGCTTATTTCCATTTTCACTTTAAGAGAATTCTTTTCTTTTCTGACAGTGTCCTAATAAAGATTAGGGTTAGAAAATGTTAACTAAAGTAAAAATATTTAATGAGTTTTATTACAATCATTATAGTTTAAATAATTTTGAATTATCCCTCACCGGTTCCTTCTTAAGCCTCTTCAGTCTCTCAAAATTGCAGAATTCAGACCCCAAAGAAAGGACTTTAGAACTTTTCTTGTTCTGTCTCCTCATTCAGCAGTTATGGGCATATTTTCTCAGTGTCTTAGTCTCTGAAAATGTATAAAGTACAATTTCCAAATTGTAAAAAAAACTGACTCTCAGGTAAATAAAAAATGAACACGTGTCAAAGATTTTATTCAACTTGTTAATTTAATAAAGGAACCAGGGAATTCCCTGGCAGTCCAGTGGTTAGGACTCATTAGGACTTGCGCTTTCGCTGTTGTTGCTTGGGTTCAATCCATGGGCCGGCAACTAAGATGCCTCAAGCAGCACAGCGCGGCCAAAAGAAAAAGGAACCAGAAGATATTAAAATCAGTTCAAAGAGCAAATGAGAAACTGGGCTGACAAAGGCAGACTAATTGATCTCTGTCTTAGGTATAAAATTGGGTAACCCTCCAGCAGAGCCATACACCACGAACTATAGGGTTCTTTTCACTGGTTAGAAATTATTCGCATCTCTGCAGGATGAAGAAAGTCAATCTTCATTATTTGCGGAGTCCTTATCTGCGAAATTCTGCTCATTAAAACTTATTTGTAACCCCCAGATTAATACTCACTACGCTTTTGTGGTCATTCGAGAACATGCACAGAGCAGCGAAAAATTTGAGTTGCCTGATGTGCGTGTTCCCAGCTGAGGTCAAACAAAATGATACTCTGCCTTCTTCCTGAAGCTCTCACACTGTAAACAAGTGTCTTTTTTTGTGGTCTATTGAGTGCCATGTTTTTTACATTTTTGTGGTTTTCTGTTGGTGATTTCACTGTTTAAAATGGCGTAGTGCTGAAGTGCTGTCTAGTGTTCCTACTGCAAGCAGGCGGTGGTGTGCCTTGCGTGTGGTGTGTATTAGATAAGCTTTGTTCAGGCATGGCCATGAGTTCAATGCTAATGAATAAACACTACATATGTATATATTAAATAAGGTATTTCAAACAGAAACACACATAAAATAAGGTTCTATATTGCTCAGTTAATGAAAATGTGACCAGAAGCTCTCAGGAACTTAACATTGTATTTCCCATAGAAGCAGTAGTATTTGCTAATTCAGTGTTCATGGCGACTTTATAGAACACTACCAGGAGAACTGAGACTCAACTGTATCTATAAGTTAATCTCTGCAGAATTATAAAATAGGCCTGGAAATAGAAAGTCAAACCAGCACTGGACGGCAAGAACATGTGGTAACTCTTTCCCTTATTTCCAATATTTAATTAGCTTTGTAAAATGCCTTGACACCACTAGAGTTCTCTGCTCTTTTCTGAAACTGTGAAACACAAAACAGGACATACTTCTCCACTAACATTTTGATCAGTACCATGTGGAGTGCCTTTCCCCCCTTCTAACTCCAGAAATGCATTGTCTTCCAACATATAAAATGCAGTCTCCTGTGCTTTAAACATCATCACTTTAAATTCATATTTAAGCTGTTATTCACTGACTCTTAAATCCCTTTCTGCTATTCCTACTCCTTTTGTTTTGTTTTGTTTTTTAAATTATATATATATATATATACATTTATTGGAGTATAATTGCTTTACAATGTTGTGTTAGTTTCTGCTGTACAATGAAGTGAATCAGCTATATGTATACCTATATCCCCTCTCTCTTGGACCTCCCTCCCACTGCCCCCCATCCCACCCATCTAGGTCGTCACAGAGCACCGAGCTGAGCTTCCTGTGCTTTATAGCATGCTCCCACTAGCTATCTATTTTATGCATGGTAGTGTATATATGTCAATCCTAATCTCCCAATTCGTCCCACTCTCCCCTTCCCCCCTGGGTCTACATGTCTGTTCTCAACGTCTACGTCTCTATTCCTGCCCTGAAAATAGGTTCATCTGTACCATTTTTCTAGATTCCACATATATGCGTTAGCATACGGTATTTGTTTTTCTCTTTCTGGCTTACTTCACTCTGTATGACAGACTCTACGTCCACCCACATCTCTACAAATGGCCCGATTTCATTCCTTTTTATGGTTGAGTAATATTCTATTGTATATATGTACCACATCTTCCTTATCATTCATCTGTCGTTGGACATTTAGGTTGTTTCCATGTCCTGGCTATTGTAAATAGTGCTGCAATGAACATTGGGGTGCATGTGCCCTTTTGAATTATGGTTTTCTCAGGGTATATGCCCAGTAGTGGGATTGCTGGGTCATATGGTAGTTCTGTTTTTAGTTTTTTAAGGAACCTCCATACTGTTCTCCACAGTGGCTGTATCAATTTACATTCCCACCAAAAGGGCAAAAGTGCTCCCTTTTCTCCACACCCTCTCCAGCATTTATTGTTTGTAGATTTTTTGCTGATGGCCATTCTGACCGGTGTAAGGTGATACCTCATTGTATTTTTGATTTGCATTTCTCTAATAATTAGTGTCGTTGAGCATCTTTTCATGTGCCTCTTGGCCATCTGTATGTCTTCTTTGGTGAAATGTCTATTTAGGTCTTCTGCCCATTATTTAATTGGGTTGGTTTTTTTTTTGATATTGAGCTCCGTGAGCTGTTTGTATATTTTGGAGATTAATCCTTTGTCCGTTGCTTCATTTGAAAATATTATCTCCCATTCTGAGGGTTGTCTTTTCATCTTGTTTATGGTTTCCTTTGCTGTGCAAAAGCTTTTAAGTTTAATTAGGTCCCATTTGTTTATTTTTATTTTCATTACTCTAGGAGGTGGGTCAAAAAAGATCTTGCTGTGCTTTATGTCAAAGAGTGTTTTCCCTATGTTTTCCTCTAAGAGTTTTATAGTGTCCGGTCTTACATTTAGGCCTTTAATCCATTTTGAGTTTATTTTTATGTATGGTGTTAGGTAGTGTTCTAATTTCATTCTTTTTGTATGGAAACACAAAAGACCCCGAATAGCCAAAGCAATCTTGATAAAGAAAAACAGAGCTGGAGGAATCAGGCTCCCGGACTTCAGACTATACTACAAAGCTACAGTAATCAAGACAGTATGGTACTGGCACAAAAAGAGAAATATAGGTCAATGGTACTGGATAGCAAGCCCAGAGATAAACCCATGCACATATGGTCACCTAATTTATGACAAAGTAGGCAAGAACAAACAATGAAAAAAGACAGCCTCTTCAATAAGTTGTGCTGGGAAAACTATTCCTACTCTTTGGAAAACTTATATTTCAGTTATACAGTTATTATATCATATTTTGGTCTCAACCCAAATATAAGATGGCAAATCAAACTCTTACAATTCCTTAGATTTGTTTGCTTTTGGAAGTTTAGAGAACCTTATTTAGGAAATATTGTTTAGGATAAGAGCCATTTAGCTAACTTAAAAGACTTGCTATATACCATCAGAAGACATTTAATCAAGTTCCGTCACTCACTAGTTGTGTGATCACAGGTAAATCATGTCACCACTCTGTGCCTCGGTTTCCTTATCTCTGTCTCTCAACTATAAAATGAGGTTGAGAACAACCTAACTTGCTTACCTCTCAGTATTGTTTTTAGTGGTCAGGTACAAGTGCATAAGGCAAACAATGTCTAACCTAGTCTCAGGGATCAGGAAGTAACATTTAAGCTGAAACTTGAAGAAAATAAGGAGAAAGAAGGGATAGCTTGTGAGAACCCTCATCTGGAAGACAGAGTGTGACACAAATCTTCACACTGCAAATCCAGTGTGACTGGAGGGTCGAGGGGGCCTATGGTGAGGCTGGATTGAGATGTGGGTTTTGTAACTGCCTTCTTTCCACTAATTGTGTATATTCTTCAAGCCATTCTTCTGTTAAACAATGGAAACTAATCACATGTTTATTTACTTAATAAATCCCCTTTTAGGTGAACATTTCCCTGCTTATTTTGCTCCACCTTAAAATTGTGATGTTAATCTGAGGGTTCTTAATCTAGCTTTTCCAGTTCCCAGCTACAGTCATCAATTCTTGCCTAAAGTTGAAGAATATTTGTATACCTTTCGCTAAACAAGAGTAAGAAAATGTAAAAAGCAAACAAGAATACCACTGACATCTCCTGCAATATTATAGGATGCCAACTGAATTTTAGGAGGACTTTCTAGTGACATAGTACAGGTTTTGATCCTATTTTAGTTGATGTGGCAAATTACAAGCACACTTAATCCCAAAAGACATTTTAGCAGGCAGAAACTGGCCAACCCATTTTAGAAAGCAAGGTTTTACCTCAAATTCAGTAATCTGGGTGCACAAACATACTGCTGCACTGCCATGAACTGGATTACGAGGAAAAATCTAAGGCTTCAGAAACAGTTTTCAATCAAAAATTAGGAAGTTGTGTTGCCCTGTGAAAGGTGAGCTTGTGCCTGCAACTTAAAAACAAAACTGTTTAAACATCTGGCCTCACAACATAATCATACAACTCTTTTAAAAGCATATTGGCATAAATCAAGCTGGAGAAATTGGACCTGAAGTTAGAAAACACTTCTATTTAAAAATGGCTCTTTCTAAGGAAAATCTGAAAGAAAAAAAGAAAGCTTTCATCAGATTCATGAGACACTTCATTATTTCAAAATCTAACCAAACCTATTTTAAATAGGAGTCATTTAAAGCAACTTGTGCTTACTCTGAATGTCTTTAGACTATAAACTAATTCCTAGTGTTTAACAAAGAAAGGCATACTGTTCACTGTGATGAATATGCTAATAACATTTAAAGGAAGGAAGATTATACAGCCACATCTTATCACATCACCTAATTTTGTTAGAAAAATATTCTTCATGTGTTAGCAGCATCTTATATTAAGTGTTTTTAAAATGGGTCATATATAGGAGCAATGCCAGTTTAAGATCTAAAATGCCAACTCTAATTGTAAAATATGAATTTTAGGTGTAAGCTGTGACTATTCTATGACCAAGTGTTCATGACTCTGAAATAACTATATCTATTTTAATTTGAAGTGATTTATTTTATAAGGAAATAACTGCAAACTTTCAATTCAGGAACATAAAATGTTTAGTAGTACCATATAAATTAAAAGGCATAGTATATAGTAGCTTTTTTATGGCTATGTTCTATCTACATCCAAAAAGCTTAAAATATTTTACCATAAAGGTCACATTATACTCTTTGGCTATTGCAATTAAAAGAAATGGAAAATAGGGCTTCCCTGGTGGCACAGTGGTTGAGAGTCCGCCTGCCGACGCGGGGGACACGGGTTCGTGCCCCGGTCTGGGAAGATCCCACATGCCGTGGAGCAGCTGGGCCCATGAACCATGGCCGCTGAGCCTGCGCGTCCGGAGCCTGTGCTCCGCAACGGGAGAGGCCACAACAGTGAGAGGCCCGCGTACCGCCAAAATAACAAACAAACAAACAAACAAACAAACAAACAAAAGGAAAATAAAATGGCATGTTATTCTACAGAGGCAAATATACCAGTTCCACAAATGAACATATTGATTGCTCGTCCCACTTAGCTCTCAGCCTCCTGTCAGCCAAAGCATGAAGAAAAATACAAGTTACATAATTCTTACCATATGATCAAAAGAAGCATACTATTTCTTCAGGCAATCTTTTCCTGATACTAAATTCTAAAAGGAAGTGGAATTAACATTTATTTTCTATCTTATATATGCTGGGGAATTTACAAACATGATATGATTTTTATCCTCTCAGTGAACATCATAATAATCTATTTTCCATTCTATGAAATGTAGGTTCTAATATAGGACTGCTTAATTTCAAGGTTTATGCTTTTTTGCACATCTCCCAAATTCTTTACACAGAGCACTTTAAACCCTGCAATGGATCAGGATACATCTTAAGGACTTTCCTAGCAACTCAGAACCATTCTTCATATGGTCATTTCTTCTATTTAACCTCTATAGCAATGAAGGACATACATTTTTTAAATGACTTAGTAAGGTTCTGTTCTGGGCAAGAGAGCACAATTCACTCTATTTCATCCACTGAATACCACTATGAAATCTAGACGGAATGCATGGAACAGCTATTTTAGGACTCTTGAAAAGTAAATCATAGCAGATAGATTGGAGAAGAAGATCAGAATTGAAGTATCACTGAACTGGTGGTGACTTTCCAATTTTTATCCCTCTAATGTTCCCTAACCTGAACTGAAGGCAGCCCCAAACCCAGAAGTGTGATCAAAATTTGTAGGCTGAACCCAACCAGGTCAATTACCCACTAAAACAAAAATATCAGCATTCTCCATAGGATTTCAATAAGACCCAGAACCCTATAATATTCAAAATACCCAGAGCGCAATCCAAAATTACTCAGCATCGAAAGAACCAGTAAAGTCTTGACTCACATTGGAAAAGACAATCAACAGATGCCAACACCAAACTGACACATACATTAGAATTATATGACAGAGTATTTGAAGCAGCTATTATAAAAACTCTCTAAGAAGTAAGGGTGAACCATCTTGAAACATATAGAAAGATAAAAATTCTCAGCAAAACTCTGAATACTTCCTTCTTTCTAATTCTTTTTGAACCATCCTCACCATCATGCAAGTTCTATCATTCATGAGTGAATTAAATATTTCACATGGGCTCACTTTATGTTCATATGAAAGTTATATATTTAACTTTTTGAAAATTATACTCTGACATATGAAAAAAAATTCTCAGCAAAGAAACAGAAAATATAAAGAACCAAATGGAAATTTTACAGAGAGAATAAGAAAAGGTCCCTGTGCTCAAAGCGCTTGTGATCTAATTGGAAGGATAAGAAATGTTTAAGTTACAAAGATCCAAATTAACGGATTGATGTCCATTCACAGATTTCAACAAACTCAGAGCACCTACTAAGACACCTAAATCATGACAATCCATTACAGAAAGTGCTGTGACAGAGGCATGCACAAAGAGCAGAAGGGCCAGGTGGAGGAGTGGTCAACCCTGGGGTAGAAAAAGATTAGGGTACATATACTATTTAGGATTAGATTAGCCTAAGAGCGACAGAAACTCCAAAAAAAATCACTATTTTTTGCTCTTATAAAGGTCTGGATGAAAGCACTCCAGAGCTCGTATAGAGAGTCTACCATTCCAGACTGACTGGATCCCAGACTGACTGCCTCTTTCTGCTCCACAATCCCTAAGGTAAGGTGTCAACCCTGGCCAGGATGGAGTTTTAGCCATCCCAGACATGTTCTAAGCTCCAGACACGCAGGCTCAGCGGCCCTGGCTCACGGGCCCAGCCGCTCCGCAGCATGTGTGATCTTCCCGGACCGGGGCACGAACCCATGTCCCCTGCATCGGCAAGCGGACTCTCAACCACTGCGCCACCAGGGAAGCCCCATGTTTTGTTTTGTTTTGAAGGAAGATTCTCTGAAGCAGCCACTGACGTATTATTGGCCAGAACTTATCACATCACCACAAAATCTTTAAGGGAAACTGTGAAATTTTGTCTTTATTTTGGTTGGCCAGGTGTCCACCTGAAATCTGGGAGTTCTAAAACTCAGGAAGAAGACAAGCAGAGATATCGGGGGGCACCCCAGGATGTTTGATACAGCAGGTTTCGTGGAGTAACCATTCCAACTTCTCTGGGCTTCTAAGCCTCCCCTTTTTCTTAGCTACTCTCCTGCTTCAAAGGCCTCTCTTTCTCTCCCGACTGGTTTCTCCTTGTTTTTAGGTTATAGGTTTAATTCTCTGGGAGCAGATGCTGAGACAGTTTGGTGTATGAGATGTGTCTTAGGAATCAACACCTATGAAAGGAAGGAGGAGAGAGCCAGAATGGATGGAGAGAGAAGTCATTTGCAATAGAGGCCCAACAGAACAGTGGTCAGCCCAGTGGGGCGCCTGAGCATGTGTTACTGGTCAGCGCTGTCCTGTCATTGGACAAAAATGGCCAAGCTTCTATACTCCAGCCCTGGGAGAGGGTGGGGCTTTGGGCAAGGTGCCCATGTTGGCTGAGGAAGCTTCTGTTGGCAGGTAAGGTGAAAGATTTTCCTTGAAGCGAAATCTGGGCAACACCTCTCTTTGTCTACCTAGCTCTCAGTTTCCAGACCTCGATTCCTCTTTCTTTATAGTTACTCCCTAGATTTTTTCTGGTGTTTATAACTCTAGCCCGGACATGGACTTTTTCACTCCCCTGAACTTCAGACCCAAATATACAATCGCCTACTTCATATTTCCTCTTGCATGTGTAATGACCATCTAAAACTTAACATTGGAAACTTATAACTGAACTCCTGAGCCCCTTCTTCTCCCTCCTAATATTTTATCCCCATCTTCCAATTCTCATTGAGTAACTCAGGTAAAAACCTGGCATCGCCCTTGAGATCTTTCTTTTTCTCATGCCGCATGTCTGAATCACCATCACAGTCTATTTTCTCTACTGTTGAAATGCCCAGAATCTGACCACCTCTCACCACTTCCAGTATTACCTCTTTATTCCAAATGCCACCATCTCTTGCTTGTGATTATGATACATGCATTTATTTAATAGGGTAATATGCCCTCTTATTCTTCTGTTTTAGACTTTTCTGTCATAAATTTTATAATTATTTTGCTATAGTATAGATGGAAAATCCCACTGATGTTTCAATTTCAAAGGTCTTAAGCCTATAAATTAAGTTGGGGAGAATCAACATCTTTATACTGTTTAATTTCTCCACTTAGGAATATGGCTTTTTTTTCATATTATTAAAGCCTTCTTTTATCTTTCAGTTGATTCATGGTTTCCTTTATTTATGTCACACATTTCTCTTGTAAACTTGTTCTGAGATATTTCATATTTTAGATGCATTTGTGAACAGCACCATTCTTATAATATTTTCTAGTCTGCTATTGCTGGTATATTTGTTTAATGAGTGGAGGGATTAATTGAGTAGGTGGTGGTAGCCTGTAGTTTATCCTTTTGGTGGTCTTTGAAATTCAAGCTTTTGAAAAAAAAAAAACTGAACTTCAGCAAAACTTGATGAGATGGAATACACAACCCTAAAAGTTAAATATAGTCATTTAGATCGGAGGTTAAAAATCTATGTTCCAGGTGTATGCATTTGTTAAAACTTGTCAAGCAGTACATTTAAGATTTGTGCATTTCACTGTGTGTAAATTTTACCACACACACAAAAAATCCCTAAACAAATGTTGAACTCTAGCTAATAGGCAGGCTTAAGTGTTTAGAGGTGAAGTGTACTGATGTCTGCAGTTTACTTTGAAGTGTATAAAAAAATAAGATGGATTGGTGTATAGATAGAAAGATGAATAGATAGGTAGATGTCTATATAAGAAGGCAAATATAGCAAAATGTCAATTATAAAATCTAGGTGGTGAATACGTGAGAGGTTACTACAATTTTATCAACTCTGGTATGTTTGAAATTTTTCATAATAAAATTTCAGAAAAAAATTCCTCTTAACAACTACACAGTTTGTTAAAGTATCCTGGGCTTCAGTAGCTGGTCAATATCTCAGTGGTTTTACCTCCAACAGAGAGAATTTCTGCCATTTTTTTGCTAGTGGTGAACTAAGAACATCTTTGATTTTCTGTTCCAGGTTTCTATTCTAAGACCCTTATAATTAACACCGTTGGGAGCATAATGTCATTGCACTCAGTGCTATGTAGTGCCAGCAAGCAGCCCAGACACAGCCATCAGCCTTCATGGTGTGTGGGCTCATTATCCAGATACAAGGATGCAAACCTACTATAGTTGCATTCAAAAGGCTAAATTAAAGGGCAATGGCTTTCAATTGTAGACTGAATCATAAGCCAAACTTGTTCAATCTGTTTTTCATTTGCTAGCAGCCGAGATTTGAAATATTACTCCTGGGTCTCTGCATTGCTTTCTTTTGCTTATAAGATTAAGAACAGATAAAGCTATGTTGAACTAAACTGGGGTATGACTGAGCTCTGAATTCCCAGATCTTTCTAACCCTTTTCCCAGTTGATCAGAGTTTCCAGGGATGGATGGGACATGTAAGTTTTCATAACTGCTTTCCTTTGGTATTATAATCCTTTTCATTTATATCCATCAGAATTCTGAACTTTCTAATCTTGTTTGCTATTTCACAAGTCCGTGCTTTAAAAAAAAAATAGTGGTGAAAGTCTTCTATGCAGCTATCTTAAGTATAAGAAAGAGGTAACTTTTTATAAAAATAACTGGATGTCACCCTGTCCCATCTCTCTCATGCCTGACGTTAACCAGTTTAGATGTAAAACATGTCACAGAAAATATAAATTCTGAATATATATGACATGATATTCTTTTGTCTTTGTAATGGTTATTGCCCCAAAGTAGTAAACAAAAGGAGCTTTAAGGAACTGGTAAGAGGTTATAAAACTTACTTTGTGACTCTAAGACCAACTCCCGCCTCCAGCCTGTAGATGAGATGAGGACTGTTGGAGGTGAGAGTCACTTTTGGAAACAGTTATTGGGGAGCTATGATTTGAAATCTTCCCATCCCACCCCCACCTTAAGTGAGATAAGAGCTGTAAGAGGGAATTCCCTGATGGTCCAGTGGTGAGGACTTGGCACTTTCACTGCCAAGGGCCTGGGTTCCATCCCTGGTTGGGAAACTAAGATCCAGCAAGCTGCAAAAAAAAAAAAAAAAAACTCTAAGAGAACATCTCAAAGAACTTGCCATGGGTCTTCAGGTGTCTGGAGGACCCCAAAACTGACTTGCACCTGGAAGTCTAAAGGCAAGGGCTCACTAGAGCTGTCGCTGATGACAGAGTGAGGAGTGAAGGCTGTAGTGGGAACAGCCAGCACTTTCAGAATTTGGTGGAGCAAAAATTTGAGCATTTCCAGTGAACCAGACTGGACATCAGAGTAGGTGATCAGCATGAGTGTCTTATAGCATCTTCATTCTAGAGGTCTGTCTACCTGACAAGATGGCCCTGAGAGGAAGAGTGGTCCTGGGGTGTAAAGCGAGAAGCAAGAGCTATGGGAATAGTGGTGGGGTCACCTGGAAGATGCTTGCCCACATCAGGGAACAGTGCAGTGGGGACCTCTAGCAAAGAGTCTTTAAACAACCCACAAAACATCCCATAAGAGAAAGAGCCAGAAACTCTGCATCTGTTAGACAGAGGGCCTAAACCAATGTGGCACCAGTGAAGCAAAATGATTAGGGGAAGAGGTAGAACAAGGAGAGAAAAACAGACTCACTGCAAATGTCCAAACCTAGGTCTGATTAAGAGCAGCTGTGGAAGAGAGAAGTGTTAACTGAATGAGGGATTAAAGTTTTAATTTTGATCAAATTGAACTTTTTAAGTCATAAAGACTGTGTGATCAAAACCTCAAAGTTGTAAGAAAATCTTTCAGTTCTGCCCAAGATAACGTCCAGAGTTGGGAAAGGGGATGCCACTCGGTCATATTTGAAAGACAGTAAGAAAAATAAAGCTATTTAATAATTTTTCCCACAAAATCCACCTAGTTCATAAAGATGATACATAGAGAATAAGCAAAACACATGTATCCATAGGAATTTAGAACTGAGGTGGATTTTATTATTGCTTCAATGACACACTGTGTCTCCATGTGAGAGGATTCTACTTCCCCACCCACTGACATCAGGCTTCACCGTGTTACTCGCTTTGACCAATAAAGTATGAGTGGGAATGATGTACAAAACTTTCAAGCAAAAGCTTTAAGGGTCATTTCATGACTACCCCAACATTTTTTCCCCCTGCCACAGAATGGCATGTCCCAGATACGGGTTGCTTCAGCCCACATCCCAAAGTGAAGAGCATGAAATATGAGTGAGAAATAAATATTTTTGTTGTTAAGACTTCCCTGGTGGCGCAGCGGTTAAGAATCTGCCTGCCAATGCAGGGGACACGGGTTCGAGCCCCGGTCCAGGAAGATCCCACATGCCGCGGAGCAACTAAGCCTGTGCGCCTCAACTACGGAGTCTTCGCTCTAGAGCCTGCGAGCCACAACTACTGAAGCCCATGCACCACAACTACTGAAGTCTGCGTGCCTAGAGCCTGTGCTCCGCAACAAGAGAAGCCACCGCAATGAGAAGCCTGTGCACCACAACGAAGAGTAGCCCCTGCTCGGCACAACTAGAGAAAGCCAGCGTGCAGCAACGAAGACCCAATGCAGCCAAAAATAAAATAAGTAAATTTATTTTTAAAAATATATATTTTTGTTGTTGTAAGCCACTGAGATTTGGGGGTTGTTGGCTACTGCAGCATAACAACCTAAGCTGATACACACAATATTTGGTAAAACCAAAACACAAGCTTATAAAAAGTTAAAAAACAATATAAAAATACCATAAAGTAGATTGTGATAAGAGGTAAAATAAGTGGCACTGACAATAAACATTTTGAATTTGGAGAAGGGAAAGATGGCATAATGTTGGAATGGTCAGAGTTGTTCTTAATTCTGAAAATTGGAAACAACAATACAATACAACATAGTGCTATTAGGTCATTAAACATTATGCTATAGAGGAACCTTTAAGGGCAGAGGAAGAGATCCTTGTTATACTGTTTGGGTTTTTAAAAAGCATGTTAAAACCCAAAATATATAATATGATCCTCTTTCTGTAAATAAAAAAATATGTTTTCTCTCCTCTCCGCCCTTCATTGGAAAAAAATGGAAAATTATCCTAAAACATTAACAGTATTTATCTTTGAGCGACAGGATTATAAACTGTATTTAAATTTTCTTCTTTTTGCTTATAGGAAAATATTTTTAAGGAAAATATTTTAAAATAAAAAATACAAACAAAAAGAAGGAGAAATACACAGATTAAAGGAACAAGAAGAAAGTGTCTGAGCTCTGGTGATAGCAATGACAATGAAAAGGAAGCTACAAGAAGATAAAAGAAGGTCTCCAGCCTCTGAAATTCTCCATGGCTTCAGCATCCATTCATACTGAAGCAATTTTAGGTCAACATACTGTTCGGATCCTTGAGATCAGTTACTTCCTTCATGATTCTCAAATGCAAGCTCCATACTCTCATCCCCATTAATACTCATCCCTCTGCTCTTTTCCCTCTCATTTTCCTAAGTCACCCTCTCTAATCCTCTCTCTGTTGTAAATAAACTCCTGCATATCATAATCTGTTGCAAACTCCCAAGAAAACATTGTGCCTTTCACAGAGTAGTTAAGCAGATATTTGTTGAAGGAATACTTTGCTCACACTGTTATTCCAATTGGTACCGTCATCATTTTTCCCAACCCTCCAGCCTGTTGCTTATCCTTTTGTGCTCCTATGCTAAGTGAATGGTGCCACCACCCACTTAGTTGTCAAAACCAGAAGTCTGGGAGTGTCCTAGGGTCACCATCCATTTGCCAGTCCTATTGGTTCTGTCTCCTTCAATTCTCTCAAGTCAGTTTCCTTCCCACCATCTTTTCTGCCACTGCCCTTGGTTCAGGCACTCAGCGTTTCTCCCCTGAATTATGGCATTAGTCTTGCCTTCAGATTTTTCCTCTTTCATTTCATTCTTATTCTCTGAACAACCTTAGGGCGACTTTTTTTAAAGTGCAGTTCTGATTATATCCCTACACAATTTTAAATCCTTCAAGGGCTTCCCCAAGAGTTCGGGTAAGAAACCAAAATTTGTAACATGGTAAGGGAACAAAATTCTTCACCATCAGGTCTCTGATTCTCTTTCTTCTTCCGCCAAACTGTGACGCTCCATGAATACTGAAAAATCTGTGGTTCTTGAAACACATCCTGCTCTCTCTCTTTATTTATTTATTTATTTTTTTGTGGTACGCGGGCCTCTCACTGTTGTGACCTCTCCCGTTGCGGAGCACAGGCTCTGGACGCGCAGGCTCTGCGGCCATGGCTCACGGGCCCAGCTGCTCCGCGGCATGTGGGATCTTCCCGGACCGGGGCACGAACCCGTGTCCCCTGCTTCGGCAGGTGGACTCTCAACCACTGAGCCACCAGAGAAGCCCCCTGCTCTCTTTTACCTCTGAGCTCCCCCTGGAATGCTCTTTCTCTCATCTTCATCCGCTTCTTCTCATGAATAAATCCTACTCCCACTTCCCCCACAAAACTCAACTGAGGCATCACTCCCTTAATGAAGTTCTCCTTCATTAGAGTTTTTTGTACTCCCTTTGTTCTCCCAAACCATCCCCTGCCTACTTCGATTATAGCACCTTACACCATACTGGGATCATTTATTTTTTTCTTTGACTTCCCCACTGAAATGTAAGTTCCCCCTTGGAGTCACCAATCATGTCTTATTTATCATGTGCTTGGCATATAGTTGATGCTCAAAAAATATTGATGTCAGATGCCTTAGTGATGGATAGAGTATGAGACTAAACAGAACAGAGAAGTCCACGTTGACCAAAGTTTTGATACTGGGTGATTAGGAGAATTGAGGTGTTGAGAACACATAGAAGGAAGTTTGGAGGCAGAGTTAGTTCAAGAAGAAGAGGGATGCTTTGGCTTTATACATAATGAATTTTAACTGACAGCATCCAAATGGGAAAGACAAATATGGACATTTTCTTACGTAACCACAATGCTCTTACCCACACAGATCCACGGCAAACATACCACCATGGGGGACATGTGGACATGGCTGACCCCTCACTGGAGTGGCAGCCAGGGCAGTGTGAGTTTCCCCTGGTCACTCCTCTCAGTATTGATTATGAAGAGGATATGGTTAAAATAGATACCTATATGCTTATATTTGCAAAACAAAATGTTGCAAACGTAAACCAAAACTAATAAAAATGTAGATGGAAGTAATCCTTCCCAGAGTACACTTTATTTTACAGTTTTAGCATCTTGTTAATATTTTAAATTTCCAAGATAAGTCAAAAAAGAAAAAGCAATCTCTAAAAACTGAAAAAGAATTAAAATGAATGTTTCCTTGTTTTAAACTGTGTATCAAGTTGGTGATATAACTACACAAAGAAAATAATTACTTCAAGTTATTAATCCAGCATTTTGACTGGATTAATATATCAGTGGGATATATTCTAGGGACAAATAGAGCTGCAAAGAAATCATAAACTTCATGCATTAAATAGTTCTATTGTTAACAGTAATATTATTTTGTAACTTTTATATTGCAGGATAAAGCAAATAACTATGTTAATGTTGTTAGGAATCAAGATTTTCCACAGTAATATTATATGTATATATATATATATATATATATACATATCCCTGTAATGTTAAATTTGAATTGGAAATATCAGTATGTGCCTGTGATTTTTTTTTTTAAAGTTTACAGAAATATGTATTTCCTAGCTCTGACCACAGAAAAGGCCTAGATGTAATGACAGCACAGATTGTGGCCTTTAAATACCATTTCCCACTCATGAAGACAAGGCTCCTTGGAGGAAGGACTGATTCCAAATCTAAGACCTGGTATATATATGTCATTATATATATATATATATATATATATATACACACACATATATATATATCATCACAAAAAAATTTAATTATCAAGCATGTCTTAGATTATGAGGTCCTGGGTTTAACCAAAAGAGATGAATTTATAAAATCAGAATGCCTATTTATTATTTTAGGAGGTGAAGTGAAACTACCAAATAAACTGGATATTCATATTTGCATTCTCTATCTGTGGACAGATCTTGGGAAACCAAATTATAAGCAGATGTAGCATGGGGAGTACCAAGCCCAAGTGACTAGAGTTAGCTGCATAATTCTAGAAGCTGTTGTTACCAAGCCATAACCATCTGAGGCAGTCATCTCCACACAGGTGATTCAATACACACCTGTTATGTGGAGCGGATTCTTGTGCTCTGCTTACCTGGTATTGCAGTATTACAGAGCCTTGGTCTCTGTTCACTCTCTACTCACCCTCCCTTCATTATTCTTTTTTTCTGGCCACTCCTCTCCCTATAAGCAGCCGTTTTCATTAGATATGGTGAGATTATCAAGTCTTAGGAGCAAAAAACCACATCTGTCCTGCAGATGTGGATTGTGTCACTTAAAGCATTAATTGCCCACATAGCACATGAAAATACAGATTTCTGACTTCTCTTTTTAAAAAAAAAAAAAAGCAAAATGGAAAAAAGGAACGGCAACAATTAGCTGGAGTCATAGAAGCAGCACACAATCCCTAGTTCACCATGAACTCCACCCAGCCCACATCACTCGTTTCTGTCACCTGTCTTGCCACTGTAAGCACTGAGTTTGCAGCTGTCATTTTAAGGTGCCTCTGTAGAATCAGTCACTCTTCTGAACCACTGCCCTTGTTCAGTAGTTAAGTCTCAGAAGGCAGGCTTTCTTCCTAGTGTCCAGGTTCAAGGCTAGAGCAGGATCCCTGGTGGCCTCCTGTCTATATTTGCACCATCTACTGATGCTGGTTAAAGTCATGAAACAGAGTGACTTTGCTGAAGAGGAAGAAACTGAGGCCTGAGTCTTGGGGAAAACCCACAGCAGAAAAGTGAGAGGAGAAGAAGCCTCTTCAGAACAAGGTTCCTGTTTGCTCTTTTCTTTTTTTTTAATTTTTTTTTTTTCCTTTAACAAAATTTCCCACTTACAGAGTTAAGAATCAGTGCTCTTTCTGGAGCAAAGTCTCTGGAGTCAGAAGCCCTGAAGCAATTCTTTAACTCAAAGTTTCCTAGCTCAGTTTTGCACACACTTGCTGTGTCACCCATGGACATGACTGACACAGGCTTGTGCTCAGGTAGCCCCTGTGTTTAAGTTGTGCACAGGCTGAAACCCAAATTATTTTTGGTCCCCATTACAGATGTTAGCCTGCGTTCCATTTTTAACTCTGACGTAGGCACGTGCACTGGTTGCCCAGGAGACACGAATCTGGGCAAACCAGGGAGAAGAGTGCCCTAAGGGAGGGCAAATTTGGTTTCTGTGTGGTCCTGCTCACCCAAGCCTTCAGCCTCACCCTTTTCCCCCCCACCGTCCCCCCCCCCCACAGAGACCCGTGGTAAACACATCACTGCAGTGGGCACAGCTGACCCTCACTGGGTGGCAGCAGCCAGGACAGTGCAGGCCCCCTGATCGTCCCTCCTCTGGGTGTTGATTGCACTGTTCAAGTTTCACCTGTTCACGGGAGTCACGCCTGGCCTCTCTGACTGGGTCAAATCTCATTAAACATTCTCAGTCCTGAAGGCCAATCCTTTGGCACACTGCTCCCCACGGCAATTGTCCATGTATTTATGTTTGAATAATGTCTGCTTCTCTCACTATGAGAGACCGTGTAGGCTTTGTTTGTTGATGTATACCCAGCATCTCATATACACCCATCCAGAGCAGACACTCAACAACCACTGCATAAGTGAATGAATCCTAGGCCATTGGCAGCGGAAAGGACCTCAGGGGGCATTCGGTCTGCTTTCCTCGTTTGATGAGTGAGGTGAAGCAATTTCCCCAGGTCACATGGATTTTCAGAAAGGCAGCATTAAGTAGTGGTTAAGACCACAGACTCTGAAGGCAGAATTCCTGGTTCCTAGCCAGGCTCTACCACTTACTGGCTCACTAAGTTAATGTCTTCGTGCCTCAGTCTCCTCATCTGGAAAATGGGGATAGTTGTGAGGATTAAATGATTTCATAGAGTGCTCAGAATTACACTTGGTACATAGTACGTACTACATAAGGGCTTGTCAAAAAAAAAAAAAGCTGGAATAGGACCAAATTCTGGGTCTCTCAACTCCCTATCTAGTGCTTCTTACAAAATGGCCTAATGTTATTTTGTCATTGGTGTAGACCAGTGCTGTCCAATCGAATTTTCTGTCACGGTGGAAATGCTCTACATTGCCCAATATGGTAGCCCACTAGCCACATGTGTCTACCAAGTACTTGAAATGTGGCTAGTGTGACAAAGAAAATTAATATTTAATTTTATTTTAATTAATTAGAATTTGAATTTAGACTCAATGAGGGACAGTCAGGAGCAGGTTCCTTGCAGCAGCCGAGTCATCATGGCTGATGGAATAAGTGTCTGGCTACCCTGGGAGATCCTTCTGAGCATGAGAAGCTCAGTCTCCTGGAAGCCAAGAAATTCCCCACATCTTTACTTTGGTCGGGCCTCCCAGGCCAGGCACCTGGCATCAAGGCAGAGTTGCCATTCTACCAGGTAGCTGTGCAGGCTGGCTTCCCTGCAGAACTGTGGTTGAATAAACTAATTAAAAGCATCTTTCCTTTTTTTAGGGCCATACACTGTGAATTTTAAAACAACAGTCTACAGATAAACAAAAAGTTTCAAAGCTCTACCATGAACCTTGTTTTCAACGGGTTTTAGAATATATATTCTTTAAGAACATTTAAAATGCTTAAAACTCCTTTTCCATGTGTATAGATATCTACTGCCATTTAAAAAAAATCAATCCAAGGAAAAGGCAAGACCTCAACTGGTTGGATTCCAAATTAAGCTACGGCTTGAGCTAAAAATAGCTTGCCAGTGTTGAGAATGTGTTCTCTGAATTTAAATGGCTTGCCTCTCTCCCAGAGGACAACATTCAGTGTGTTCTATGGCAGGATTGGACTTTGGAAAAAGCACACTTCACGTTTTCTCAGGACTCATTTCTACTTCGTGTTCAGAGCAGAGTGAAAGTAACCCACCATAGTTTTAGGTTCTTCACTATGTGTTGTTAAGTGTAATGAGCATAAATATCTCTAACTTCTCTTAGTAGTTGTGTGTGTGTTTGTGTGTGTGTGTGTGAATTCAGCTTTGTGTCGATAACCCTAAAGGTATACATAAAAATCTGAAGGAACATTCTGAAATAGATTTTACCTTTTTTTCCCCCAACCATGTTATCATTTACTGTACTAAAATCTATCTTCTCCTAATTATCACTGAAAGACTGCTTTTTTTTTGGCTGTGCCTCGCGTGGTATCTTAGTTCCCTGACCAGGGATCAAACCTGCGCCCCCGGCAGTGGTAGCATGGAGTCTTAACCATTGGATGTCCAGGAAAGTTCCTGTGCTTTTTAATTTCAAAACCAATCTCTGTTTTGTCTCTGAAACACTGGGATAGCTCTCCCTGTAGTGGTGAAGACCAGAAGAGAAAAATTAAATGATAAGTTGAAATTCGATATGTGATAAAAATTATATTTCAAAATGGATTTCATTACATATACTTAAAATTTTTTCAATACCATAGAAATTAAGGATAAGGCAATTATCATGCACAGCATTTTTTTTCAAATTTTCATTTTTGTCAGTAATTCATGCACGTATCTTAAATAATCAAGTAATTCTAAAAAACCTTGTAAATTACTTTTGAGGATGAGCACCTCTGCATGTGTACACATCTCGGTCAGGTGCCTCCAAAGCCCTCCTCCTTCACTATCTTGGCCACAAAGACAATGCGTTTTAGGTCTTATAACCATGCTTCCTGACATCAGTCTTCTTCCTCCCACCTACCTCTTTTTAAAGGTGTTTGAAACTTTCAATACTTTTTTTTTTTTTTTAATTTTTATTTATTTATTTATTTTTTTGCGGTACGCGGGCCTCTCACTGTTGGCCTCTCCCGTTGTGGAGCACAGGCTCCGGATGCGCAGGCTCAGCGGCCATGGCTCACGGGCCGAGCCGCTCCGCGGCATGTGGGATCTTCCCAGACCGGGGCACGAACCCGTGTCCCCTGCATCGGCAGGCGGACTCTCAACCACTGCACCACCAGGGAAGCCCTCAATACTTTTTTTTATTAAAAAAAGTAAGGCATATAGATCAAAAAATTCAAACAATTCAAAAATATACAAAATATAAAATGAAAGATCTCTGAAATCTCACTCCTCTAAGGATAACCACAGTTATGCTTTGGTGTTTGTCCTTCCAGATCCCTCCTACTCTGTCTGCTCCTACCTGGTTGTCACTGGCATGCAATTGACATTTCATTCAACTCATTTTTTGGAACATCTGTGTAGAATAAGACTCTACGCTGGGGAAGGATTATGATGGATGAATCAGAACTGGTTGGCACCCAAGGAACTCATAGAGGAGCTGAAGAAAAATGGAGAAAACGAAAAGTTCTGAAAGGGAGACACCATACTTTGGGAGTTCAGCCGAGAAGGGAGGATTTCCATCAGGGAGGATTGAGACACGCTTCCTGGAGGAAGCAGCAGCTAGGCTGGATTCTGAGATATAGATATGTTGTGGACATGTCGAGGTTGGGAAAGGCATTCTAAGAGCAGGGAACAGAATGAGTACAAAAAAGAACGTACCTCAAGCAAAACAACGCACAATGAATTTTGTTCAAGACATAAAAAAAGCCTAGAAGTGTGGTGAGAGGTAACCCTCTTAGTCATTATGACTTAGGTTGGACCTACTCTCAAGCCAGGGAGGAGAATAAAAATTGTAAGGCAATTAAATGAGGAGGAATGAGGTAGAGTTTTATGGACTGAATTGTGTCCCCATCCCTCTCCCCCCATCAAATTCATATGTGGAAGCCCCAACCCCCAATATGACCGTTAAGAAAGTAATTAAGGTTAAATTCAGGTCACATGAATGAACCGTAATCCAATAAGACTGGTGTCCTTATAAGAAAGACACTAGGGGTGTGTGTGCACAGGGAAAAATGCCAGGTGAAGACACAGCAAGGAGATGGCTGTCTGTGAGCCAAGAAGGCCTCACCAGAAACCAACCCTGCTGGCACCTTGATCTTGGAATTCCAGCCTCCAGAACTGCTAAAAAAACAGAATTTCTGTTGTTTAAGCCACTCTGTGGTATCCTGTTGAGGAAGCCCTAACAGACTAAAACACAGTTTAGCATTTGGTTTAGAACATTTCTTGGTCCTTACTAAAGAACTGACTTTAGGGAATTCCCTGGCAGTCCAGTGGTTAGGACTCTGCACTTCCACTGCACGGGGCGAGGATCCGATCCCTGGTTGGTGAATTAACATCCCACATGCTGCACAGTATGCAGCCAAAACAAAAACACACAGTATGCGGCCAAAAACAAAAACAAAACCAAAAAAACCCACAGATTTCTGGACTCCACCTTCAGAATCTCTGGTTCTTTAGGCCTGACAAAGGGCCTAAAAGTTTGCATTTCTAACAAGTTCCTCAGTGATGCTGATGCTATGGGTCCCCACCTTTTGAGAACTAATGATTAGGCTATTTGGTTAAATTAGTGGTTATCTACCTTGGTTTTTCCCTTACACACCTGATTGATATAACATTAACAATGCCCCAATCCAGGAGTCATGCCCCAGTCCAGGAGTAGGATGGGCAAGATCCCTGATCAGGGAACTGAGATCCCACATGCCGCTCAGAGCAGCCAAAAAAAAAACCAATTGACTTTCGGGCTTCCCTGGTGGCGCAGTGGTTGAGAGTCCGCCTGCCGATGCAGGGGACACGGGTTCGTGCCCCGGTCCGGGAAGATCCCACATGCCGTGGAGTGGCTGGGCCCGTGAGCCATGGCCGCTGAGGCTGCACGTCTGGAGCCTGTGCTCTGCATCGGGAGAGGCCACAACACTGAGAGGCCCGTGTACCATAAAAAAAAAAAAAAAAAAAGAATTGACTTTAGAATGGTCACATCTTAAAATGGTGGAATTATTCTTACTGCTTTGTGCTTTGCTTCTCCATTTAAACAACTAAGACTGGCACCATTGCAGTTTGTTATTTAGTATGACAGCCAGATATTGAATACCCATTCCTATTTACAGGATGCTAAGTTCTATACAAATATTCAAAGGTCACGATCTTAGCACACTGAGTAATTTTAGGTAAAATGGCTTAATAATAAAAAAAACAATAAAATTAACATAGCGGTTAACACAGTGCTTACAATGTAGCAGACACCCTTCTAAGTCTCTTTGTGTATTGATTCATTTAATCCTCACAACAATCCTGTCAGGCATTTACTATTATTATCCCCATTTCCCAGATGAGGAAATCAGGCACAGGAGGTTAACTAACTCATCCCAGGTTTTACAGGTAGGAATTGCAAACTGAGATTGATACAGCTGGAACTGACCTAATTTACCTAGATATTTGTCCATGTAATTAGCATCCTAATAGGAAGTATTACCATTTGACAATGTGTTGAGGATGATTTGTTTATTTTCAGATGCAACTCAAAATTTAAATAGAATATAGGGACTTCCCTGGTGGTCCAGTGGTTAAGAATCTGCCTTCCAGCGCCGGGCACACAGGTTCGATCCCTGGTCAGGGAACTAAGATCCCACATGCAGCCGGGCAACGAAGCCCGCGTGCTCTAGAGCACGTGCACCACAACTAGAGAGAAGCCCAAGCACCGCAACAAAGAGCCCGCATGCTGCAACTAAGCCCCGATGCAGCCAAATAAATAAATAAATAGATAGATAGATAGATAGATAGAAAATGAGTTCTGCGATGAAACTAAGTGCTGCGTGTGATGTTGTGCGTCAAAGGCAGGATATGAGTATTTAGCTTCAAAGCGAGTTCAAGCTTTCTTTGCCTCTCTCCACCCAAGTATCACTGAAGAGAAAACATATTACAATCCAATTTGCAGCTTTCTAACCAAATGTTCCTCATAAGATTCTAATGTCTAAACCAAAACTGGGCCCATAATACTGAGGGCTACCCTTTGGAGACTGGAGGCCCTTTCTCTAAAGCTCTGAGTGACCTGCCGATCTCTCTCCAGACATCTCGATTTCATTCTAACTCAGCACTGTTTCTACTATGTTTATTGCAAAAGTCCGAACTGTGCCTCTGTGCCGAGACCCTGTCAAGTTATGCTCTAGACTGAGTTTTCATAGCCTGGGTATATAAATTTTGAAAAACAGAGAGCAAAATCTTCCTCTCTCTTTTCTATGTTGAGTAGTTCCTTAGATGATAGAGACATTACAGTGTTGCACATATAGAAGATCTTCAATAAACACTCTGAGCTATAAAAAAATTATCATTGGTGCCATTCCCAACAAAAATTTAATTTAATTTAATTTTTAAAAATTATTTATTTATTTTGCGGTACGCGGGCCTCCCACCACTGTGGCCCCTCCCGCCGTGGAGCACAGGCTCCGGACGCGCAGGCCCAGCCGCCACGGCTCACGGGCCCAGCCGCTCCGCGGCATGTGGGATCCTCCCAGACCGGGGCACGAACCCGCGTCCCCTGCATCGGCAGGCGGACTCTCAACCACTGCGCCACCAGGGAAGCCCCCAAAATTTAATTTTATATACGATTGATACAAATGGATACTGTAGAATGGGTAAGAAGGCTTTGGGGAAAGGAAAGGGGAATTCTGTGAACAATTCTCCATCCCAGAAGATAAGAATGTTGTAAGTTTGCACATCGTTCTGGGAAAAGGGTCTTTAGCACTTAAAGAGTTAAGCCTGAGTGACGGCAGGCAGCAGCAGGAGGGAGCATTTATGGTGCCAGGCAGGAAGGGTGGAATCCAGGACTTGGGCTGGCAGGAAGGGGTAGAGGAGGGGGGAGGGAGAAGAGAGCACGGCGCCTGGAGGGGAGGGTTTTTAGTGGTTCTCAGCCTGGAAGACTTTCTCTCACAATTTGAAGCCAGATGTTGGCCGGGAAATTTCTCCCACTGCTGCAGAAAGGATGAAAAGGTACTGAGTGCAGATAGAGTGATGCCAAAGTTGGGAGATACAGGCCTTGTGCCCAGAATGTATTTGGGACTTCCAGCATTTGAATGGAGCTACCTGAAAGTAGGAATTGAGATGCTTAGACATCTAGAAACACGCTGATTATTATTTAAGAACGCTTTAAGATAAAGAGTTCTTAAATAATAATCATAAAGCCTAACATTTATTTAGCAATTTTTACATGCCAAGAGCTGCATTAAATGTTTTATATTCATTATCCCATTTAATTCTTAAGAACCCTATGAGGAAAGTCTCTGTTTTAGAAAGTATTCCTCAGTGAGGCTTTGCAGGCTACGTAGTTTGCCCAAAGTGTAAATTTGAATAGCACAAATTTTTAAAAGTTAGAAACATGATCTCCATACAAATATATAATGTCCAAGATTTGCTTACCTCATTTATGAGGGAAAGAGATGGTTCAGAGGGGAGGAGAGGAGATTGTGCGTGGGCGCGCGCGCGCGCATGTGTGTGTGTGTCTCACCATTGGAAGAAAAGAATCCTAGATAAGATTGCAAAGAAAGATAGAGAAGACTGACTAATGTCCTACAGAGCAATAAAACCAAAACCTTTAGGGTTCTTTTCCACTGGACATAAATTATTTGTTTATCTCTGTAGGACAAAAATAATTTGCAACTTAACAATCTTCTAGACATTAATTTAACATCTACTTCCAAAGACTTGGAACCCTAATCTGTAAAACACAGTAGGTCAAACAAAATTAGATCCCCCAGACAATTGGATAACCTCAGGTGGATTTATTGGGCAATGTTGTCTACAGCACTATCCGATGAAACTGTCTATGATGATGGAACTGCTCTGCAACTGTACTGTCCAGTAATGTAGCCACAGGCCACACATGGCTAGTGAGCACTTGAAATGTGATTAGTGTGATTGAGGAACTGAATTTTATTTGATTTGATTTAAATTTAAATAGTCACACCTGACTAGTGATTGCTGTATTGGATTGTGTTAGATGACACAGCCCTTTGAGTTGAAAAAGCACAGTCTGCAGAATATGCAGATCGTTCCAGATGCACAGTAAAAATGAAGGGGCACTTTCTTGGGTGATACTGACAAAAGTTGTCTATTTTTTAATTGGAGTAGAGTTGATTTACAGTATTCTGCTAGTTTCAGGTGTACAGCATAGTGTTTGTTGTTTTATGTTTTGAAAAGCTCTGCTCCAATCCATGCTCTTCTAGAATCCACTTTCTAAAAAAAGCAAAGGTGGTATTATCGATCCCATTTCACAGACAGGTAACTGATGGTCAGCTGTTGAAGGCAATACAATTAGTGGTAAAGCTGGCATTTGGACCCAGGTGTGTCTGTTGGAAGGTTGAAATCACAAATGCCTACAGAGGTCGGGTAGGGCAGACAGATGAGTCAAGAGCTTTGGTTATAAAACAAAGCAGCTAGTCTGGACCTGGTTGATTACAGTCCAGAATTGCCAGGTCATATCTTGTAATTTTTTTCAGGAAAATCCGTAATTCTGGACTCTTATGTAATATATTCTTGGTTTTAAGACCCTGTATGGACCAAACAAAACAAATTTGCAGCCCTGATACAGTCCGCGGGCCACCAGTTTTCAACCCTGGCTAGCACAACAGTGGGAAAGATTTCCTCTTTGCCCGGCTGCTTCTACAGGGAACTGAGAACGTGGATTTGGTCTTCCCAGTCCTTTCCAGGCAGAGTCAAGAGCTTCTCACAGCAATGACCCTTTCAATATTTGTCACATGTCACTAGATGGTTATTTACATGTTTGTCTTCTCAGCTAGATTGCAAGCCCCTGGAGGAGAGGAACATCTACTCAGCTACCTATTGCCCGCATAACACCTGGCAAATCGAAAGATTTAATATATGCTAGTTGAACAAGCATGCATAAAAATTAGAAGCTTGGGCTTCCCTGGTGGCGCAGTGGTTGAGAGTCCGCCTGCCGATGCAGGGGTTCGTGCCCTGGTCCGCGAGCCATGGCCTGTGAGCCATGGCCGCTGAGCCTGCGCGTCTGGAGCCTGTGCTCCGCGACAGGAGAGGCCACACAGTGAGAGGCCCACACACCGCAAAAAAAAAAAAAGTAGAAGCTTAAAATAAATACAGCAGTTATGGGCCATTTCTTCATTTTCACTTTAAAATTCTATGGCCAAACTTGTTGTGTTGTTGTTGTTACTGTTGTTGTTGTTTTTAAACCTAGGCTCAGACTCCACACAAATATTACACACAATAATTCAGAAATAATCTCAAAGTAATAATGGCTACCATCTTTTTATTTTATTTTTTTGGCTACCATCTTTTAAAAAGACTGCTATGCATAAGGCTCTTTCTGTACATTATCTTATTTAATTCCCTCCAATAACACAGTGAAGTAAACATGGTCATCTCTATTTTACTGAAGAGAAAACAGATTCAGAATCGTTAGGTAATTTGGCCAGGGTCACACAGCTCTCAACTCTGTTGCTTCCCAGTGTGAACGCTCTGTGAGCTCTGCTCAGTGACTCCCCCTGTGCATTTTAAATCTGTCTGGAAAAAGTTAACATGTCTAATCCCTTTCCTTTGGTGGGAAGTCTGTGAGTGGAGGAGGAAGGTGAGCCAGGGTGGGTCCCTGAGGCCGGAGCTAGTGGGGCGAGGCTGTCTCAGTGGGTGCAGTCTGCCAGAATTAAGCAAACCAGGCAGCACAGAGCTGGTGTTGGTGAAGACCGGTAGGAGGTCTAAGAATGTCACTGCAAGAAGGAGAGCCAGAAAAAAGAACCCGGAGCCAGAGAATCTGTGAGGAATAGGAGCTTAGGGAAGAACAGATTGTGCCTGCATCAGAGGGTCATACTGGTTTTCTTTACATAGTCTCTGAAGGTTGATACTTGGGAAAGTCACAGGAAGGCACAAATTCTGTAACATTCCAGAGCAGTGCAAGACACCAGAGCAGGGACTCAATGACTGATGAACTGTCACAGGGTTGCTTATAAGGGATTCACTAATAGATGTCTCTTACCCTTAAAATTCAAGCAAAACAGAGGCTCAGAAAATTTGAGAAAGCCAACACAACCCAGTGGGTATTTTGAATCGTACTTTTCTCCTCCCCACCCGTTTCCTGCACCAGCAATTTCTTCACCCCATGAAGATGTTACCATTCAGCATCTATTAATCTGTTCATTTGTTTTAAGGATCAAACTAAAATCCATTTGCACATTCATGTGAAATGCTGATCACTCTCAAGGAAGGCATCATGGAGCTGGGGAAGTTCCAAAATAACCCAAGGAGAGAGAATGATCTCCAGGATTTGACTTTGAGTCCTGGGCCTCTAGTGGAGACTCAGGAAAGTGGTATGATCTCATCCCATTAAATGAGGAAAGGAGTGGACACAGAATTTTCCATCAAACTTCATAGCAAAAGGGCACATGGGCTTCCCTTGTGGCGCAGTGGTTGAGGGTCCGCCTGCCGATGCAGGGGACACGGGTTCGTGCCCCGGTCCAGGAAGATCCCACATGCAGTGGAGCGGCTGGGCCCGTGAGCCATGGCTGCTGAGGCTGCGCGTCCGGAGCCTGTGCTCCGCAACGGGAGAGGCCACAACAGTGAGAGGCCCACGTACCGAAAAAAAAAAAAAAAAGGTGGGGGCACATGATTTGAAGCTTGAATCTTACAATTCTAAGATGCATAAAGAGAGGTATATTATTAAATACAATCTTACACACTTGGTACTAAGTTTATGGAACCTTTTGCCAAGGAGTGGTTCAGGCTGAAAATAGAAATTGTCACAAAAAAAGGTAAATATATTCGATCATCAAATTCACAATGGGTTATTAAGAGAATCTAAGGGTGTTTGAGGACAGATGTGTTTCTGACTCTCTACAGTTGGCATCCTAGAGGGCAAGCGTGCTCAATAACAAGAAGTCCCTGTATCTCATATAAAACATTTTAAAATGTTTATTCAAGCATAAAAAGATTTCTGTATCTTGCAAAGGATTTCCTTAGAAAACGACTTCTGTTTAATGGTTCGGACTTCATTTGAAAGGTAAATAAATGAATTTCAATAATGCCAAAAGATACACACTTAAGAGTTTACAACAGTAAGTACTTATTTTGAAATGAATGAGCCACCAACAGAAATAGAATATTGAGGTTCATGCCAGAATGCAATTTTCTAATATTAGGTTGACTTCATTTCAAAACAGAATGAAATTCAGCTTAACTGTGATGAGTTCCTCCTCAACAAGTGATGCTTTATTTATTGCTGCCAAAATAAAAATATATTTGTCAATGTGTAAAGTTGTAAAACTTACCCTTTTACTGATATAAAACTTAGAATTAGTGTGATGTGACAAACCTATCTCATTAGAAATATATCAACTAACCATGTTGACTGATAACCCCAAGTATTATTTCTTAATTAATTTTCAAAAGCCACATACTTTCCAAGGAAGCTGAAATATTCCCTTTTTAAACAGATTCCAATTTTTCCCATGCCTGCCTTTGAGGTAAACTAGGTCTTTCTGTTGACTTTACCAAAAATTATTGTATAAAATACAGCCAGCACCTCCTCACAATTTTTTCCCCAGAAAAAACTCGTGGCATATATAAAAGTATGTTTCGAACAACTCCAGTCATTAAGAGCAGAGCTGCAAAGACAAGGGCAGGTTGGTGGGCGGTAGTGGGGGGAGTGGGAGAGTTCTTTTCTGTACTTTGAAATTTGGTTCTCTGTGAAGTAGAATTTCATCAAACTGAATGTGTTATGAATTTTAAATATATTTGATGCTAAAAGAGAAAAAATAAGTATGCTGTCCTTTCTTGTAGGCCTGTCTTTAGATGTCATTACCCTGGCAACCCTTACAAATGGCAACTGACGTCAAGAAAAGAGGAAAAACACTGCTGAGAGCATACACTCCATGCATTATAGATCATCCCGAGGACTTAGAATTCTCAGGCTCATACAGGCACTAAATGGCTTTAAGATGAGCACAAACAATCTTCCCTTTCACAAACACGCTTCATAAACTTTTTAAGGACTCGGAGATCTGAAAAGAGCATCTTTGAGTCTTTAATTTAAGCAAAATACAGTCCAACTATTAGCTTAGGTGTTCTGTCTCACAATAACTGCCAAGTCCATTAAAGTGTTTGTCACTAGTAAATCTTTTTTTTTTTTTTTCGGTACGCGGGCCTCTCACTGTTGTGGCCTCTCCCGTTGCGGAGCACAGGTTCCGGACGCGCAGGCTCAGCGACCATGGCTCACGGGCCCGGCCGCTCCGCGGCATGTGGGATCTTCCCGGACCGGGGCACGAGCCCGTGTCCCCTGCATCTGCACGTGGACTCTCAACCACTGCGCCACCAGGGAAGCCCCATATTGCATTTTTTATAAGAGAACCAAATTAGGGTTTTTCAGGGTTCTGATTACTTTCAGAGTTTAGTGGGACAGGTTTTCTAGATTTATGGTCCATTTTTCCCCAGGGTCTCCACACATATTATTTTTAATAGACTTTACTTTTAGAGTAGTTTTAGTTTCATAGCAAAATTGAGAAGAAAGTACAGAGAGTTCCCATATACCCCCCTTCCCCCCCCAACATGCATGGTTTCCCCCATTATCAACATCATGAACAAGAGTGGTAAATTTGTTGTCATCAATGAACCTACTTGTCACTGAAGGCCATAGCTTATATTAGGGTTCACTGTTGGTATTTTATATTCCATGACAAATGTGTAGTGGCATGTATCCACTATTATAGTATAATACGGAGCGGTTTCACTGCCCTAAAAACCCTCCATGTTCTACCTATTCATCTCTCCCTCTCCACTCTTCCCTGGCAACCACCGATCCTTTCATTATCTCCATAGTTCAGCCTTTTCCAAAATGTAATATATTTGCAATCATGTAGGATATTGTCACTTCAGATGGGGTTCTTTCACTTAGTGATATGCGTTTAAGGTTCTTCTACATCTTTTCATGGCTTATAGCTCTTTGTTTTTTTTTTTTAGGGCTGAAGAATATTCCATTGTCCAGATGTGCCACAGTGTATTTACCCATTTACCTAATGAAGGACATCTTAGTTGCGTCCAAGTTTTGGCAATTATGAATAAAGCTGCAATGAACACCTGTGTGCAAGTTTTGCGTGGACATAAATTTCAACTCATTTGGATAAATACTAAGGAGCACAATTGCTGCATCATATGGTAAGACTATGTTTAATTTTTAAAAAAACTGCCAAACCATCTCTGGAAGTTGGCTGTACCATTTTGCATTCCCACCAGCAATGAATGAGAGTGCCTGTTACTCCACATCCCTGCTAGTACTTGGCGTTGTCAGTGTTTTGTCCATTCTAATGGATGTGTAGTGATATCTTTTTTTGTGTGTGTGTGTGGTATGCGGGCCTCTCACTGTTGTGGCCTCTCCAGTTGCAAAGCACAGACTCCGGACATACAGGCCCAGCAGCCATGGCTCACAGGCCCAGCCGCTCCACGGCATGTGGGATCTTCCCAGACCGGGGCACGAACTCGTGTCCTCTGCATCGGCAGGCGGACTCTCAACCACTGAGCCACCAGGGAAGCCCGTGATATCTCATTTTAATTTCCAGTTCCCTAACGATCTATGATGTTGAGCATCCATCTTTTCCTATGCTTATTTGCCATCTGCGTATCCCTTCTTTTTTACTGAAAACTTTTTATTGGCTTCTGTTTTACTTAAATTTTTTTCATTGATATATATTTGACCTTTTATATTAAATTAGTTTCAGGTGTACTTTATTGGCCTTTGGATAGAAACGGGAATTTATTTGCCAGGAAGGATGATCCCATCATACTTCTGCTGGAACCAGCACATGGCCTCCTATTTGCTGATTCTGTGTTTGGCCCCAATGCAACCTGTTCTTCACTTCTGTGATGCTGAAACCTGGCCTACCCAACACCACACAGAAGTCCAGACCATAGATACCAGTGCTTGGGTCACATTTGATCCCCAGATCGATGTGTTTCTGGATCCCAAAACCAAAGTTTCCAGTATCTGAGCAATTCTTTCTTTCTTAACTCATACTTCATGCCTTTAGACTTCTCTCCAGGGTTTCTTCTGCCTTGGCCTCACAATGGATGGCAATCTTTTCATTTCTCCTGATGCCAAAGGACCTGATGGTGTATCTAGCTTTGGAGAACACAGAGGTCTGGTCGGTGAGCTGCTCCAGGCCTGAGGCTGCCCGGCTCAGTCAGTCTCCACTCTGCCCCACACAGATGTTGAGGCAGAGCTTACAGATGCAAAGTTCCCGCATAGGCTCTCCTTTTCACTCTGATCCTGAGCCTTGGTGGAGAATGGGAAGAGTATCTGTGTATCTTCTTTGGTGAGGTGTCTGTTCAGGACTTTTGCCCATTCCTTAATCAAGTTTTTTTTTTGTTGTTGAATTCTAAAGGTTCTTTGTATATTTTGGATAATAGTCTTTCACCAGAGATGTCTTTTGCAAACATTGTCTTCCCATCTGTGGTTTGTTTTCTCATTCTCTTAACAGTGTCTTTTGCAGAGGTATTATTTATTTTTTCATTCAAGAAAGTCTATTCAACTGAGGGGACTACTCAGTAGACAAGAAGATCCCTGCCTTCATAACACCTACACTTTAATGGAGAAAATGACAATAAACAAATAAATGAATAAACATATGACAGGCATTTAAGTAGACATGGTTGGGGAGAAAATTTAAACAGGTTAAGGAGCTAGAGAGTGACTAGAGAAAGATCACTCTGGCTGCTGTGTAGACCTAACATGGCCCAAAGTAGAATCAACCATAGTGGGAACAAGAGCAGGGGTGGGGACACCAGGTGGTAGTGTATTGCAGCCATACAAGCAAGAGATATGTGGGTATGGATTAGGGAGGTAGCTGTGGAGAAGTATCCAGATTCTGGACACTAGCTTTTTTTTTGGCTGCACCACATGTCTTGTGGGATGTGGGATCTTAGTTCCCTGACCAGGGATTGAACCTGGGCCCTTGGCAGTAAGAGCTCCGAGTCCTAGCCACTGGACTGCCAGGGAATTCCCTGGACACTAGTTAAAAGTGGAGCTGAACCCTATCCATTAAACCATTGATGTCTCTGTTGAAAAAAAAAAAGTGGAACTGACATACTTGCTCATGGATTGGATGAGAGAAGTAAATGATTCAGGCATGAAGGCTAGGTTTGGGTCTAAGCAATCAAGTGAATGGTGGTAAAACTGGCGGGGGTGTGGGGAAGGAACAGGATAGGCAAGGACCAGATCTGGGCATGGGACACTCAAGTGACAATTCGGGTGGAGATGTTCGAGCAGGCCATTGTGATTCAACTTGAAAAGTTAGCGTTGGAGCTATACATGTGACTCTTCCACGTATGAGAGCATGCTGGATATCTCTGCAGGCCTTCCAGATTCTGTCTCCACTCTGCTCCCTGCCTCCGTATAGACTAATCCATAGGGATTAAGTCAGTGGACTCCAATCTTCTGGTTTCCAGCAGATTCAACCCGCCGGCAGCAGATCAGAAGAGAGGAGAGCAAGGTGGGATAGCTTATTCTCCAACTCCCTCCCTGCAGTTCTCCTCAGCTGCCTGAGCCACTCTGTGAAAATTTACAGCTCCTGTCAGGCAGGCTTCCACACAGCTGTCTCTCCAGATGCAGTAACTGCTCTGTCCCTTCACCCCTCCTTGTCCTTGGGTGGAAACAGCTCCTCCCCTTATTAGCCTGAGAGTACTGCTGTCCTTACACTTTTACAAATAGTCCCTTTAGTGAGCCCTGCTTGAATTACTGTAATTTGACTGTGCCATCTGTTTCTTGTTGGGTCCTTGACTGAATTTAAAAACCTGAGATTGGAGAAGAGCACTTAGGGAGTGAGAAGAGATACAAGAGAAAAGAGATTTGAGGATGGACTCCTAGGACAGTCTTATTTAGAAGCTGGAAAGAGGAGGTGGGTTCCACAAAGCAGAGGTCAGAGGGATCGGAAGAAAAACAGGAACACGTGGTGGTGTCCGGGTGGTGGCTCAGTGAAGACAGGTGCAAGAAAAAGCTCTCCTACAGTGCCCCAAGCCACCACTGCTCTGGGACTCCCGGAACCTCTTGCTGCCCTCCTATCACTCCTGACTCCTTGCCTCAGGTGAATTCTCTCTCATGGGTCTTGAAATTGCTTTGTAATTTGGCTTCTGACATTCCCAGGTCAGCTGATATGTTATACGTATCTCAATCCTAAGGTTTGAGTCTTCCTCGGAGGCTCTCAGCAGCTGTGCAAATGTACAGATGCGTTAAGTATGGGAGGGGGGGAAACAGAGTGAAACCGCCAAGGA
Organism: Stenella coeruleoalba; assembly: GCF_951394435.1. Classification (NCBI taxonomy): domain Eukaryota; kingdom Metazoa; phylum Chordata; class Mammalia; order Artiodactyla; family Delphinidae; genus Stenella; species Stenella coeruleoalba. The sequence continues at coordinate 57,551,654 of NC_137150.1, forward strand.
ACGCACACACAGGCACACCCAATTACACCTGCCTCAGGCACTATTCTGTGACTATGGCCAGGGCAGGAACTATTTTATATTCACTCTGATGCTGAGTACTGAACATAACAACCAGTACACAGTGGCAGCTCAGTACATTGTTTTGGATGAATTAATGCTTTTTTAAGACATGGCTTATCATGATAGACTATGCTTTTGGTGCATGAAGGCCCCTTTACAGACTTGACAACTAATTCCTTGAATTGCCGTATTATAATATGTCCCTGATTATGCTTTTGTATGCTATGTAATGCCTGGGTGTGAATGCACTTTTTTTTTTTTTTTCTCCAAACAGAATTGTATTGAGAAGATGACAACATGAACTCTGAAGAAACAAAGGCTATGGATTTTGGTCACTTGGGCTCTAGGGCCCTCAGATAAATATATTACTACTGTACTTCTAAGAACAATTCTCTTTGTTTAAAGTGTGAGACTGCTATTCACTAATATCTTGATGCCATTCCCAGAAATCATGCTTCATGTAATTGGCAAGTTTTTGCAAAGGCTGTTCGCTATTTGCAGCCTCTGTATTAGTGTTCTTGACTGATTTCCTCAACTCTGACTCAGTGCAGGTGAAGAAAAAAATCTCCCTCTTTTACAAAGTGGAGTTTGAATCGTGGCTGTGCCAACTTCACAAGCAGTAACCTTGTGAAAGACCTTAACTGCATTGAATCTTAGTTTCCTTATCTGTAAAATGGGATTAATAGTACAGTTGATCCTCATTACTTACAGAGTCTGTGTTTGCGAATTCATCTACTTGTTAGAATTTATCTCTAACTCCAAAATCAATACTTGCAGTACTTGTGCAGTCATTCACAAACATGTGCAGTGCAACAAAAAATTTGAGTTGCTCAAGACGTGCGTTCCCAGCTGAGTTCATACTGTAAACCGGTAAACTTTTTATGGCCTATTTAGTGCCATGTTTTTGCATCTATGTGCTTTTTCTTGGTGGTTTTGCTATTTAAAATGACTCCCAAGCATAGTGTTGAAGTGCTGTCCCAGTGTTCCTAAGCACAAGAAGGCCGTGATGTGCCTTACAGAAAAAATACAGATGTTAGTTAGGCTTTGTTCAGGCATGAGTTATGGTGCAGTTGGCTGTTAGTTTAATGTTAATGAATCAACAATGTATATTAAATAAGGTGTCTTTAAACAGAAACACACATAAAACAAAGTTATGTGTTCACTGGTTCATTGACAAAAATGTTGTGATCAGAGGCTCGCAGGAACCTAATCCTGTACTTCCCTTAGAAGAAATGGTTCAGTATATTGGCTAATTCAGTGTTTGCACAGAGTTTATAAAAGATAGTTAGAATTAGGATTAGGGTGCCCCTTAAAGACCTCATTTTAACTTAATTACCTCTTTAAAGAATGTATCTCCAGATAAAGTTACATTCTGAGATCCTGGAGATTAGGACTTCAACATACAAATTTTGGGGGACCCAATTCAGCCCATGACACCACCTATCCATCCTCATTTCCCACACCTGATTCTCTAGCCAGCCAAACTGTCCACTTGTCATTCCCTGAGGTTTCCTTGCCAGGTTCCTGGACTTTGTTCATAATACTGTGTCCTTACAGCATCCCCTATCTCTGCATATCTAAGTCAACTCTGCTTTTCAAAAATGAGAATATTGACAAGTGCTCATTAAGGGGGTAATTAAGTTAAAATGAGGTCTTTAAGACTCATTGGTCCTAATCTAATATGATTGATGTCCTTATAAGAAGAGAAAATTTGGACACAGACATGGGTGCACACAGAGGAAGGACCATGTGAAGACAGAGATAGAAGGTAGTCATCTACAAACCAAGGAGAGAGGCTGACATCTTGATCTTGGATTCCTCTGCCTCCAAAACTATGAGAAATACATTTCTGTTGTTTACAGTTGACCCTTGAACAATACGGGTTTGAACTGCATGGATCCACCTACACGTGTATTTTTTTCAATAGTAAATACTGCAGTGTTACACCATCCCCGGTTGGTTGAATCCCAGGTGCAGAACCACATATACGGATGAACTGTGTATAGGGAGGACCAGCTATGAATTATACTCGGATTTTCAAATGCACAGAGGGTGGGTGCCCCTAATCCCTGCATTGCTCAAGGGTCAACTGTATAAGCTACTCTGTTGACGGTATTTTGTTATAACAGCCCAAATGGACAAGGACACCAGGCAAAGGAGTTGGGGTTGGATTCTGTAGTTAGTGTGAGCTACTGAATTTTTTAAAGAGTGATCCATGCTGTGCTTCAAGAAAGGAACTGGAACCATTTTCTGAAGAGAATGAGCTAAAAAGGGGAGAGGCAGGAGGCTGGGTAGGTTATCGCTGTTAGAGCGATTCTTACAGGTTTATGCACCTATAGTTGAGACTTTTATAAAACAGTGTATTGTAAGGCCCTGTTATAAAAGGCTGTTCAGGATAGTAGTGGAACAAAAAGGTCAAAGAGTCTGGGACAAGGCCAGGCGAACACTCTCTAACAAAACAATGATATTGCATGGGTTCTGGAAACTTTTGCAATAGCATGTTTGAAATTTTCAGTGGGGCCATGAGGACTACAAAAGAATTTTGCAGCAATGACCCCTGAGCATAAGATGTACTATTCCCAAGTGTGATGAGGATATCACTGTGGATATGAAATATTGAGATCTGGCTTGTGAAAATAACAGGTCTCTAGCAAACATTCAACAGAGAGTCCTGAGCTGATGTATGTGCCTGGACAAGAGGTAGCAACTGAAAACTTACTTCATTTTGTATCTTTTTACTTCATTTTGTTTTCGGCCGGCTGGAGTTTTATCATCCTAGGGAAACTGGCAATGATTGCATGAGTCTGCCAAGCAGATAATAAAAGCCAGAACTAGTAGCTGTGTTTATAGTAAGGAGGGTATAGTTTAGAGAGGTATCATAGGGTGGTATTGATAAGACACAGTAACTAATTGGATCTGAGGGTACAGAGGAGAGAAGCTGAGATTGCCCAGAATAGCTCAGAGTTTGAATTGAGTAGAATAATTTCACTTTTGGACAAGTTGTGTTTGAGGTACATTTCCAACTGGGGCATGTGAATGCAAAAGTCTAGCAGGCAAAGACTGGAATGTATAGACTTGAGAGCTATTTGCCTGTGGGTGACAGATAAAGCCAAAGGAATAGATACCAGGAATCTGCAGTGGAAGAAAAGACAGGTAGAGGCTGTGAACAGCTGTTCCCAGGCTGCAGTGGAAAGAAGTGGAGACCCAGGAGTGATCAGAGATATAAGAGGAAAACCGGGACACAAAAGCCACCAGCGGAGGAACAAGTGATACAGTTAAGTTTGGAAAGAGATGGATAGATGAAAATCTATCTAGGAATAGGGTTAACGTGGAGGACACTCAAGAGAGATGAATTTCATTTCAGAGAAGTGAAAGGCTAGCTCATCTTAGGGAGTGGGAAAGGAATTACGGAGAATAGAGAATGTTTGGAATATGCACCATGAGGAGTACACTAGGAAGTAAATAAAGCTGAGCAAAAGGATTGCTGATCCCAGTGAGAATTCAGTTGATATTCTCTAGGGTAAAAGTGTAAAGGAAAATTGTATGGTTTCCTGATGTTTCCCTTAATGCTTTGCAGCTGTTTTAATCAGCACTTTTTCAGTTGCAAGCGACAAAAATCTCAATTCAAAATAGATTAAAGGAAAAAAGGAAATTTATTGGCTTACATAACAGGAACATCTAAAGAGCATAATGACTTATGACATGGCTACATCCAGAGCCTCAAAAAATGTCATCAAAACTATGTTTTTCTCCATTGTTTAGCTCTGCTTTCCTAAGTAGCCACTGCCAGCTCCAGAATACAGTCTACCTGCTTTAGCAAGCCCCCACAAAAAGAACATTTCTCTCCCAATTTTCCAGCCAAACCCTAAAATAGACTACAGTTGGCCCAACTTGGGTAATGTGACCACCACTGGACTAATCACTGGGGCCTAGGAGATGGGATAGTTTGACTGCCTGGGTCTGAGTCATACACTCACTCACCCCTGAAGTCATGAATTACATAAACCCAAATTGAGGAAGGGGTGGTTTTCAAAGGAATGCTGTCAGGTGAAACAACCAGGTCCACTACAGACCAGGGAGATGAGAGGAGAAAACAGATGGGAAGATCAGTATCTGTCAGGATAGGTTAGGTTAGGTACGATAACAACCTCCTAATCTCAAATGCTTAAAACAACATAGATTTATTTCTTCTGTTGCTACGTGTCCATTGTCAGTCGACTGGGGCCACCCTCCTCACTCAGAGTGTGCTGTAGATCATGGAGGCGAAGGGAAGGAGAATGTGGTAAAGGAAGCATTCTCTCTTAAAGCTTCTGCCTGGAAACGAGACTTTTCACAATTATATTTCATTGGCCAGAGCAGAGGGGTTGGAGAAGTAAGACCCTACCAGTTACCTAGAGGGAAGAGAACTGGAAGTTTTGTAGATGGTCCTAATGATGACCCCAGGGACTAACCAAGTTTGGAATATTGGCAGAGAGAAGGTGGCAGAGAAACCAAGACATGAGAGGATCTAAAATGTTTGGAATGTCCTGGAGCAGTGAGGGAAGGAAATAATGCAAGAAAAAAGCAGAGAGCCTGTGGGGTGAGCTACTGGAGAACAAAGGGAGAAGGAAAACCCAACTGGATAGCGGTGAGAGAGTGGTAGAAAGCATGGGGGCTATTATATCTCATTGCGTAGCTGGTCACAGAAAAGTTCATTGCAGCTTGGTGGGGTAGACCGAAATGAAGCTGGACCAGTCTACTTGGGTGAACAGGTGCCGAGGATAAAGACCCAGCTGTCGGTACTGGAAGAATGTCCAGCCAAGCAGGCAGAACACAGTAGTTAGGAAATATGTGAACCTATCAAAGTCAGGGTCCAAGTGACTGCTCAGCCTCAGGATGGATGTGGCCGCTGGATTCTAGACGCAGGTAATGTTCAGAGTTGAGATGACACAGAGAGGCAGGTTTCAAGTGCCAGGAAAGTTTGCCACAGCCTTGAACTGGGGGGAGGAGAGAGGTCAGGGCCCCTGGAGGCCTATGGGGAGAGGAGACTGTCACAGGCCTTAAACAAAGGTGAGCAAGATGAAAACCAATTTTATTCCTTGGTAACTTCTTGACATCAAGTCGAAGCCCAGTTTCTAGAAATGAAAAATAAAGTCAGAGTTCAACTGCAAGAAGGTCTATTTGCTTTTGAGCTTTCCAAATGGCGATGCAGAGCTTCCCAAAGCCTTTGACCATGGAAGGTCAGGGCAGAATCAATGAGTGAGTGTTACTGGACCCAGCTGGCAAGGAGAGGAGGCATGTGAAGATTAAGGAATTATGTTGATCCTGGTAAGAATTGTGAGGTCAGAATGTTGGAAAGATTGTATGCAGCTGTTGAGGTTGATGGCGATAGATAGGGTAGAGAGAAGGACTGAAATCCTGAAATGATCAAGGAAAGTGGAGAGTATCCTGAATTTCCATAGATAATTAGAGAAGGTAGGGGAAGGGACGTGTAAGTGAATGGCTTGGGCTTCCTTCCAAAACACATATGGTATTGAAAGCAGTGGTGGAGAAAAAGTAGGGAAGTAGCAATTAAATAAAATATACCAATTCCTCCTTCCCCTGTGAGCACTGGGGAAACACAATGGGAAGTGGGCTACATTAGAGATGACAGTGGTATTGGTGGAAAACCAAACTTTAATCATAGTTAGTCATGAACTATATTTAAGAGAAACTGTGTTCAAGGATGTAGGGGAGCTTCTTGATCTTAGAATGGGGAGTTCCTAATGCCCGAAAGAAGATCCTAGTTAAAGACCAGGCATGGGGGATATGAGAATGGATGGAACCAAGGTATGAAAGGAGGGAACTGGCAGAGAGAACATGTGGTTGTGTAATTACAGAAATAGATCATTACAGAACTGTATTTGCCCTAATATCTTCTTCTGCTCTCTTTATGGACATAGCTATTGCCTTTATACTTTAGTTTTAAAAGCAAAAAATATTAATGGTGTTTTCCCATTAGTGAGTTATCCAGGCAAAATTATAAAGTAGATTCAAGTATGTGACTGGATTAGGACGGAATAGTGGTCTCCCCCAAAATGTCCACGTTCTAATCCCTGGACCCTGTGCATGCAAAAGAGACTTTGCAGATGTGATTAAGGTCAGGACCTCGATACTGGGAGATTATCCTGGGTTATCTGGGTGAGCACAACATAATCACAAGAGTCCTCATAAAACAGAGGTAGGAGGGTCAGACAGAGAAGGGGATGTGTTGACAGAAGCAGAAGACAGAGTGATGTGGGACCACGAGCCAAGGGTTGCAGGAAACCTCTAAAGCTGAGGACAAGGCATGTGTTCTCCCCTTGAGCCTCCAGAAGAAACACAGCCCTGTGAATACCCTGATTAATTCTCCCTAAGATTCAGTTTTGGACCTCCGACCTTTCGAAGTGTAGGAGAATAAGTTTGTGTTGTTTTACACCATTAATTTTGTGATACCTTGTTACAGCAGTAATAGAAAACTAATCTAAAGACATGATTAAGGGAAATCCAGGCTCTGACATTCCCATGTCAGGAAAAGGCAAGAAAACAAGGGCTGGAGTTAGGTGGAAAAATAATGAGGGATTATCATTTGCTATCCCTCATCTTTAAAATTTAATAGAAGTAATAGGCAAATTCTTTCAGAAAGAAATGCCATGATCCTATGCTTATACACAGATTCCAGAGTGATTTGAAGTTATTTTTGTCAGTCTACAAAGAAAATTGGAAATTCTTTGAAAGATTCAAAGAAAGAGTTATAAATGACAAAAGAGAGGATAAAAGAATTACTGCATTTTAGAAATACTATTCCATAGGTTTATTTTTTACAAGATATTCTGTACAGTTTATGAGAAAATGAATTCTTCGAGCAAGAAAACAACTTGTGACAATAAATTCTCATAAACTTCAAGAAAGAGTATTTTTTAAAGTTTACCGAAAATTCCACATGTTTTATAAATTATTATGCTGTAGTGTCATCTTCTAGGTCTTCCGAATCAGTTTATTTTCATTAGAATATAGCTAATTGTAAGAGTTAACTTCCTTCATATAAATATGTCCTCCTCACCTCTCTCCCTTGGCATCCCCCCTCCCGCCCCAGATCTCTTTGTGGATGGTATTAGGAGTATGCTGTGATTTAATTTAGATATCTGAAAGTGTGTGTGAGGCATTGTCTTCAGAGGGCTAATTGGATTTTTCTTACTTAATGGATTGTTTTTTCCTTGAGTAACAAATATGTATCATTGCAAACTCCATACACTGTGAACTATTTGAAGAGGAGTTTCATTTGGCATTTGTTCTGTTAGCCTTTCAGAGCTGGAGACCACACAACAAACAAGGCAGGTCAAGAGTTAAAAAGTTGCAGCCAAGGGTGTGAGACTAGTTTGGAAGGCATGAGCAAGTATAGAGTTCAGGAAGACCAATGAGGTTGGCACCCTGGGAGTTCAGCTGTGCCCGGCTAGCCAGGGGCACGGGCAGAATCAAGGGAAGCTGGAGTGGGGAGAGCCAGGCCAGGCAGGACCCCAAGCAGTGTGCGTCAGTGTGCCAGTCAGAATTTGGATTTAGCCAGGAGATAGAATTCAGCCAGAGCCTCGGAAGATCAACTCAGCTGCCAGCAGCCAGAGCACAATCAGGGCAGGGTGGCTGAGTCCTGGGCAGCAGCTCCCCCTTCCTGCTTTGATTTTGAGCAGTTTTCCTGATATAAATGAAAAAATGATGAGCAGGGCCATCCAAGTACATATTGGAGAATTCAGCAGAGGGCTCGATTTTCTGAAAAACAAATAAAACGACAACAAAATACCCCAGTTCCTGGCAGCTATACACATTTTTTTTTAAATAAATCTTTTTATTTATTTATTTATTTGTTTATTTTTGGCCACACCATGCAGCATACGGGATCTTAGATCCCCAACCAGGGATTGAACCCATGCCCCCTGCGTTGGAAGTGCAGCTTCTTACCACTGGACTGCCAGGGAAGTCCTTATCCACTTTTTTATGCATGATACTAAGTACAAAAATTATAAAGAAAATGATTGATGTATTAATGTGAATGTCAACGTAAAAACATTTTAAACTTGTATACATCAATCAGTATTCACAAATATGCGATGACACAGACATCCAAGGTATGTATAACAGGAGATAAAACTATCATTTAATCTATATGAATTTTTTTTTTTTTCAGTATGTGGGCCTCTCACTGTTGTGGCCTCTCCCGTTGCGGAGCACAGGCTCCGGACGCGCAGGCCCAGCGGCCATGGCTCACGGGCCTAGCCGCTCTGCGGCATGTGGGATCTTCCCGGACTGGGGCACGATCTCGTGTCCCCTGCATCGGCAGGCGGACTCTCAACCACTGCGCCACCAGGGAAGCCCTATATGAATATTTATAACAGCAGAACATTAGAAATAATTGAAATGTCGATCAATAGGCAGTTGCTTAAATAAATAACGAACTATCCCTACAATGAAATTTTTTTTTAATTAAGTAATTAATTTATTTTTTGCTGCATTGGGTCTTCATTGCTGCACGCGGGCTCTCTCTAGTTGCGGCGAGTTGGGGCTACTCCGGCAGTGCGCGGGCTTCTCACTGCGGCAGCTTCTCTTGTTGCCAAGCACGGGCTCCAGGCGCATGTGGGCTCAGTAGTTGTGGTGCACGGGCTTAGTTGCTCCGGGGCATGCAGGATCTTCCCAGACCAGGGCTCGAACTCCTGTCCCCTGCATTGGCAGGCTGATTCTTAACCACTGCGCCACCAGGGAAGTCCAAAACAATCTTTTTTTTTAAATTATGTAAATCTATATATAATATTGTGGAAACCTGTCCAAATATATTAAGTGAAAAAAGCATGTTTCAGAACAGAATGTGAACTTACATAATATGCTGTTACTTTATTAAATATATATATGTCAAATTATATAAATAAAATTATGTGTAACTATATATGATTATATATTAAAATATTGTAATTATTTATAAATTATATCTATATCTTTATAGAGATAAAGAGATAGTATAAGCAAAGGAAAAAACCCTGAAATAATACGTACCAAAATGTTACCCTGGAAATTAAAACCCCAATTTAGGATTGTAAAGCTACTTTCCTAGTGTAAAGTTAGTTTTAAATGTGTTGTTAAAGCCAATAATGTTTACAACAAATTTATGACACAAAACAAAACATTTAAGAACGTACACAGGGTTTCCCTGGTGGCGCAGCAGTTGAGAGTCTGCCTGCCGTTGCAGGGGACACGGGTTCATGCCCCGGTCCGGGAAGATCCCACATGCCGCAGAGTGGCTAGGCCCATGAGCCATGACCGCTGGGCCTGCGCATCCAGAGCCTGTGCTCCACAATGGGAGAGGCCCAAGTACCACAAAAAAAAAAAAAAAAACCGTACACATAACTCTGCTAGTCACGTAGAGCTATTTTTGTTTCTCTGTGTTCCCTTTCAATACTTATCTGCACTATGTTTGTTTTCCTGGTTTTCCTTGCCTTATTCCTATTGTAACTTCAAGGTCAGCAGTTTGCAATAAACACAGCTCAATAAATATTAGTTAATAGTTGCGAATATGATCATAGTGATAGCTATGTGAAGTAGAGCAAGTTTAGGTAAAGTTTTTAAAATAAGGCTTCAAACTAGCAATTACAATTAAAATGGTTACTGTCAAGTGTTACTCAAGAACCTTCCAGAAGGGATATCATGTTGAATCCTTCAGAATCTTCTTGTTCACATGTCCCAGGGGATAGACACCAAAAACGTTCTGGGAGCACTGCTGTCTCTGTTTCTTACTGTAGCCCAGCTGGCACAGTGGGAATGACATGGATCCTTCTAACAGCTGACAGAACAACATGAAATAATCAAAGGTTCAGCTTGTAAGTTATTCCGCTTGCTTTTGTTGCCCAGAGTCTAGAGTCCCCCAGAAATACTCCTGGATTTGGAGCAGCACTATTGCTACAAACAGTAAAATCAGCAGCTTTTTAATCCCTGTGTAAGTTTATCAAAGCCTGACAGTTGGTAACCAAGGTGAGTAATCTCACTACTCTCAAGAGTAGTGTAATGTGATTCTATAGAAGCTATATGAGGTAATAGGAGGGGTGGGAAAGAAAGGCTGGACTCAAAAATCATAGTTTTTTTTTTTTTTTTTTGTGGTAGGCGGGCCTCTCACTGTTGTGGCCTCTCCCATTGTGGAGCACAGGTTCCGGACGCGCAGGCTCAGCGGCCATGGCTCACGGGCCCAGCCGCTCCGCGGCATGTGGGATCCTCCCGGACCGGGGCACGAACCAGTGTCCCCTGCATCGGCAGGCGGACTCTCAACCACTGCGCCACCAGGGAAGCCCAATCATAGTATTTTTTATAGTATTGATTATGCATAATAGGCTAATTATGACCTAATTTTATGTTCCAATTCTTCAACGATTCGGTGTTTCCATCTGGATTATGGGCACTTTTTGATTTTTTTTTTATCCGAAATCAACAAACATAATGGTAAGTTTAAATATGGGCTTTCCTCATTTGCAGCAACATGGATGGACCTAGAAATTATCATACTAAGTGAAGTAAGCCAGTCAGAGAAAGACAAATATCATATGATATCGTTTATATGTGGAATCTAAAAAAAAAAAAGATACAAATGAACTTATTTACAAAACAGAAATAGACCTGTAGACATAGAAAACAAACTTATGGTTACCAAAGGGGAAAGGGTGGGCGGGGGGGGGGGGATGGATAATTAGGAGGTTAGGATTAATATATACACACTACTATATATAAAACAGATAACCAACAAGGAACTACTGTATAGCACAGGGAACTATACCCAGTATTTTGCAATAACCTATATAGGAAAAGAATCTGAAAAAGAATGGATAGATGTATATATGAATCACTTTGCTGTACACCTGAAACTAACACAACATTGTAAATCAACTATACTTCAATTTAAAAAAAGATTATAAATATATGGTGCATTTATAACTGTTGCATTCTCAAGTATACCCTAACAGGGAAGGATATCCATTTTGACCAGATATCTGTAAAAACTAAACATTCTGCTTATTTACATATCTAATGATTACAATAATTTTCCACAAAATAAAGCCTTTTGTGTAGTCAGTTTAGAGCTGGAAGATGGCATTTATTAGAATCATCTGTAAATGCTGATGATTTTATAATTAATAATTCCTCTGTTTCTCATATTTTTTAAAAAAACTTTGATATCCTTCCCCTACCACCCAAAAAAAGAACAAAAGAAATACCCTCTCCCCACCTACCAACAAAATGAAACAAACCTTATAGACTGTTCCCTGGCTGGAGATACAGAGCACCCTGCAATTAAAATGTGAGTACCACCTATTAGGTGTGCCAAATGCCTTCTCTTTTGTTTGCAACTACCTTAGTCATATGCCAAAGGGAAGATAAAAGACTTCAAATGAAAAAATTGCAGAACCACCACCCACCACTTCTCAAGCTTTGGAGGTCTAAGCCTAAATGAACTTTGGGGATCCATTCTCCAAGTAGCAACTGGAATGTGTTTGCAGCCATTTTCACCAAAAGTGGAAACAGTTATAGTCCCTGAGTAGAACCCAGGCTCACTTCTCCCTGTATTCCCGGTGCCTGGCTTAGAGTAGGTATCCAATAAATTAGCTGACCAAAGGTTCACCTTTCTTTTGTCATCCACAGTCTGGAGTCCCCTGAATGTACTCCTGGGTCTGGTATACCATGAATCAGTAGATTCAATAAGTAAAATCAGGAGCTCTACCTAAACAGCTAGTGAATGAATGAAACATCTTTTATAAAAACTCCATCTTGGGCTTCCCTGGTGGCGCAGTGGTTGGGGGTCCGCCTGCCGATGCAGGGGACGCGGGTTCGTGCCCCGGTCCGGGAGGATCCCGCATGCCGCGGAGCGGCTGGGCCCGTGAGCCACGGCTGCTGAGCCTGCGTGTCCGGAGCCTGTGCTCAGCGACGGGAGAAGCCACAACAGTGAGAGGCCCGTGTACTGCAAAAAAAAAAACAAACAAACAAACAAACAACAACAACAAAAAACTCCATCTTGACAGAAGTTTGATAAAGTTCTGTGTTGATGAGGTTTGGATGAAAAAGTGTACTTCCGAACGTGTTAGTGAGGGAATGTAAATTGTACAACCTCTGTAATTTGGCAATGACCATTGAAATAAATGCATATATCTTGTGACTCAACAATTCCACTTCTGAGAATTCATCCTGCATAAAAAGCTCTCTCACATATGCACACAGAAGAGGATAGTCATTGCAGTATTCTTCACACTAGCAAAAGATTAGAAATAATGTAAATGTCCATGTATAGAAAACTGGTGAAATAAATTATGGTGTATACATGTAATGGAATTCTGTCTGATGTTTAAATTTAAAAGATAGAATTATACAAACTAACACGGAATGATCTTCAAGATATTATGGTTTAGTGAAAGAAGTCAGGTGCAAGACAATGTGTTCAATATGCTACTGCTTATCTAAACAAACAAAATATAGTGGGGGAAAGGATACAAATATATGCTTTTATTTGAAAAGATTATCTCTAGAAGCTTACAGAAGGAACTGGGGGGCTTCCCTGGTGGTGCAGTGGTTAAGAATCCGCCTGCCAACGCAGGGGACACGGGTTCGAGCCCTGGTCCGGGAAGATCCCACATGCCGTGAAGCAGCTAAGCCCGTGCACCACAACTACTGAGCCTGTGCTCTAGAGCCCGCAAGACACAACTACTGAGCCCTTGTGCCATAACTACTGAAGCCTGCGTGCCTAGAGCCTGTACTCCGCAACAAGAGACGCCACTGCAACAAGAAGCCTGCGCAGCACAAGGAAGAGTAGCTCCCGCTCGCCACAACTAGAGAAGCCCGCGCACAGCATCGAAGACCCAACGCAGCCAAAATTAATAAAATAAAAAAACTGGTGAAAGTGGTTCAGTCTGGTGGGAAGAATTGAAGAATTTCAAGGACCGGAGGGAGAGACACTTGCTTTTCACTCTTTTGTACAGTAACTTGCCTACATACAAATGAATTCCATTCTGAGAGCACATTCATAAGTCCAATTTGTTCGTGAAGTCCAACAAAGTTAGCCTAGGTACCCAACTAACACAGTCAGCTATATAGCACTGTACTGTAATAGGTTTATAATACTTTTCACACAAATAATATGTAAAAAACAAACACAAAAAATAAAGAAAGCATTTTTAATCTTACAGTACAATACTTTGAAAAGTACAGTAGTACAGTACAACAGCTGGCATCCAGGGGCTGGCATCGAGTGAGCAGGCAAGAAGAGTTACTGACTGGAGGAGGGAGAGGAGGTGGGGGATGGTAGAGCTGAAGGATCGTCAGCAATAGGAGACGGAGGGCGAGCTGCACTTTCAGTCACGCCTGACGTTGATGGCACAGGTTCTGGTTCCTTGCTGGATTCAATTCTATCTACCCTCTTGAAAAAACGATCCAGTGACGTCTGGGTAGTAGCTCTTTTTCTCGTTGTAGGTGACATGGTAGCACTGGATTGCATTCTGAACGACTGTTGCAACCTTCGTGTACCATTCTACGTTCGGGTCCCGTGCCTCAAAAACTAACAGTGCCTCCTCAAATAAAGAAAATCCCCTTGCCATTTCCTGCATCATGAATCCTTCAGTTCTTCAGTTATTTCTTTTTCCTACTGTCTCTCTTTGTCCTTTCTGTGGATGTCTAATTCCTGGCACTTCTTAGCAGTACCAGCTACTTCACTGTTGCTTTCACCCTTGCTTCCAGACACCCTGGGCTTGAAATAAAGATACTGTACTACTGTACTCTATACAGTACTGTCTAGTAAAGTACACAAAAGCACAACCACTTGTAGAAGATGCACGCACATGACAGTGTATGCCAGACACGTGAACTAACTATTGGACATGATTGGACATGCAAATGCATGTTTGAATCTTTTAAAGTTCGCAGGTTGAGGGTTCGTATGTAGGGGACTTACTGTATTGTTTCAGTTTCTAGCCAAGTGTATAGGCTATCCACTAAATTTTTAAAACTAAAAATGTTAAAAAGTAAACATCTTAAAATTAGTTTCCAAGGAGAATGCTTTTTAAAACCCACTAGCGTAATGTGAATTACCATTTATATCAGAAAAACGGGGGGAGGGATATATTTACATAATTACCTGTAGAAGCATAGAACATCTCTGAAGAGGAAAATTGGCAGCTAGGGACACAGGTAGGAGAGAGATATTTCTTTTGCACATTTTTTTTTTTTTTTTTTTTTTTTTTTTTTTTGCGGTACGTGGGCCTCTCTCTGTTGCGGCCTCTCCCGCTGCGGAGCACAGGCTCCGGACACGCAGGCTCAGCGGCCATGGCTCACGGGCCCAGCCGCTCCGCGGCATGTGGGATCTTCCCGGACCGGGGCATGAACCCGTGTCCCCTGCATCGGCAGGCGGACTCTCAACCACTGCGCTACCAGGGAAGCCCAGATATTCATTCTTTATCTCAGTAGTGCTTGCGTGAGTGTTTTATTTTTGGAATTTCTATAAAAAGAGGAGGGTACTTACGATGACTCTTTAAATATACACAAATCCACACAAAAATGTTTACATTGAAAGTTCTTTTTCATAATTGCTAATGTCATGTATTTTGCAGCATGAAATAATTCTAAACGTACATAAATTTTTGTGTTATTCTTAACAGATGATAATCCCTTGAATGTGTTTCCTAACTTGCATTAATAACAGTTGCAATTCTCTTTTTCAACTCTAAACTTGTTAAAGGCTAAGACAGAGGACAAGAGCAGTAACATTTTGTAATGACTGCTCTGATCTGAATTCTGACAGAGCTGGTAAAAAGAAGGAGCGAGGATGCAGCATCAGACGCTTTCTGGTGCAGTGTTACAATAATAGAAGACTAGCGACCCAGCGAGGCAAAACCGAGGGTTGCACGGAGAACACAGGAAATTCTTGATGCTCAGAGATTACAAAGGATTTCTGAAAGGGCACTTATTTCTATAGATCTGGATTCAGAGTCAACCACTGAGCGTCTACTGTGGGTAGATGTTTACATACATGTTACTTCAATATCTTTTATTTTTAGGTTGACATACAGAATATGCTGGCTCAGGCGGGAAAATTGCAAGCATTGATTGCTTTGGTATATTATGCCCTTGAGAACTGACATACAGACAATAAACTTGAGTTGTTGTTGTTGCTTGATCTGACTAGCTATCAGTAACAATAATGTAGGCTGAGTCAAGACTTTAGAGAAAATATAGGCTATAGAGGAGAAATATTAATGCAAAAAAAGCTCTCAGATATTTTATACTTTGTAAAATAGATTCTGCTGGGTCAGTATTTTTCTTTTAATGTATATTCCACCAGTTTTCTAATTATGGAAGAATGGAAGAAAACAAGCTGCCATGGTATAAGTCTTGCCTCAAAGGAAACAATGTCATTATTACCGAGGAAGCACAGTTCCCTTAGGATGCTGAATAGGTTTCCTTTCTCAAAAGTCCCTTCCTCCAGCAACTTAGTGGATTAGGGCCAATAATTTTATTGCCCTATTACATTTTTTGCTGATTAAAATTTATGAAAGGCTTACGTGTGCCCTTTTATCTGCACTAACACGATTAATCCTGACATCAAATGTACTCTGAAGTTCATTTCATTTGAAGTATATTTCAAGTGGTTTATAAAGAAATGTGTCCACTGATACATTAAGAGAAAAAGCTGACCTGAAATTACAAATGATCTGTTTTCTTTTTTTTTTAAAGTGAGGTATAGTTGATTTACAGTATTATCGATATATTAGTTTCAGGTGTTCAAAATAGTGATTCGAAAAATTTTTATAGACTGTAGTCCATTTAAAGTTACTGTAAAATGTTGGCTACATTCATTGTGCTGATCTGTTTTCTAATGTCTTTCCAAATTATCAAATGAAGCAAAACACTTTAAGTAAAAACACCTCACCATGACTTTTCAGTATTTTCTCAAGCTGTCTCTTTGTGCTGCCAGACTGAAGAGTCCTCAGCACTCCAGTGTGTTCTCTGTGGGAGAGGACAGTCACAGAATCTCAGGCCTCCCTGGAGGCTAGGTGTGTGGTCCTTATTAACCCTGCAGAACTGTTTTGTTTTCTGATGCACTCTGAACTAGTGGGACAAATATTTCACTCTTTTTCAACCCAGATGGTATCTTATTTCCATGGGAGATGTTAGAGATAGTACTGATAAGAGATATCAATATATATAATCTATTTAAATTTCTATGTATGAATTACTATGTGTTTAAATGGTAAATTGATAAAAATGGATTATTGTGTATTATAAACAAAAATAGTATCTCTTCAATATTTAACTATTACCAAAGTAAGTTTTTATATTTTATTCATTTTGCATCTCATCAGCTTTATTAGTCTAACACAATATAAAAACATAGAGTGGAAATAGAATTATTTGGGGGATTTGCTATATATCCACAGTGAGAGCTGTAATCATGGGACCCACAGTTACCATAGAGTACTTGGTGCACTGTGGTAGATGTGTTACATGCACTGTCTCTGGGGTCAGTAAACTCTTTCTATAAGGGATCCAATAGTAAATGCATCCTCCAGCTTAGTGTGCCACAGGGCCTCTGTAGTAAAACTCAACTCTGCCCTTACAGAGCAAAAGCAGCCATAAATGTGTTCCAGTAAAACTTAGTTTATTATCACAGAAATGTGAATTTCATATATCACAAAATGTTTTTCTTAAAAATATTTTTAAAAAATTTTTAATGCAATAATCATTCTTAGCTCACTGGCCATACAAAAACAAAGTGGTGAACTATCTATAGTCAATATCTTGTAATAACTTACAATGGAAGAGAATGTAAAAAACGAATATATATATATTTGTATATACATGTGTAACTTAATCACTTTGCTGTACACCTGAAACTAACACAACACTGTAAATCAACTATATTTCTATAAAATTTTTTGGTAAAAAATTACAATTAAAAACAACAACAACAAAAAACCACACACACACAAAAGCAGGCTGGATTTGGCTCTGGGGCCATAGTTTGCTGACTTCTGCATTATCTCATTGGGTAAACGGAGTTTCTAAATGATCAGGGATACTGAGATTATACTGCTAAGTGAACAGGAAAGGGTTTTCTCACCAGCCTTGTTTCCCACCCTTCTATCACTTTCTGCCGCGCTGCTGGCACTGAGACTGATGGGGTTTTATTCAATTATTCTTAAGGTTAAGAACTACCTATATGTCTAGACTCTAGTCAAACCAATTTAAGAATGGCTATCCAGGCGCATCCCGCGGGCAGCAAGACCCAACGCAGCCATAAATAAATAAATTTATTAAAAAAAAAAACTAATGGCTCTCAACCCACAAGGGTATATGATTTGGGCGTTTTTATAGATCAGGCTGCCTGCAGTGTGGCCAAGAGGCAAGCGACAAGCTGTTGCAGTAATCCAGGGGAAAGATAACCGTCATCTGGACTGGGCTGGTAGACATAGGGGACTAAGCAGACCGTCCTGAGATGTATTTAGGACTAGGCGCTTGCTTGGATGAGGATTGATTACATTGCTTTACACCTGTCTCACAGGATAAAAGAAACTGATGACACTTAAAAAAATTTTTTTAAGTGATACATAAATTTAGCTGGGATAGTTTATCATCTCCTTCTTCTTTTAATTATTAATAACCTTTGTTAAAATTTCTGGGTCCTATTGATTTGTACGATTCATTGGTGCCTCCTACCCCAAAGTGGAGCATAACATTTAATTTTTTCAACATAAGTTAGTTGAAAATACTTTTTCAGAAAAAAAAACCAAACCTTCATTCACTACAATCCAGAACCGTCGGAACTATTGCGTGGGGACACCTCAAATTCCAGATGTTTTCCAGAGGTTTACCTCGCTCTACCGGATTGCCATCGCTCCTCCGCGCCCAGCCACACCCCTAGGCCCGCCCCCGACTCTTGCCTTTGGCCTTCCTCCTCCCTCTCCTGCTCCCTCCGCCCCACTTTCCCGCCCACTAGGAAAGCCCCGCCCCCCCAGTTCCGCAACCCAACTCCTTCCCTCCTTCCGTCGCTTTCCCCTCTCCCCGCCCCCACGGATGCCTTCGATTGGCTAAACTGGCTGTGCCGCGGCGGGGATGCATCAGAGCCTCATTCTGATTGGCTGAAGGGTAGTCGGGCCTCTCATGATTGGCTGATAAGAGGGAGACAGCAAGTGTGACTGCGCGCCGGGGTGGACGCCGCTTTGTTGCCTGAGGGGGGTGGCAGTGGAAGTTAAGGGAGTCGGGGACCAACGCTTCTCCGGACCCGCAGTCGCGGCCGTTGCAGTCACTTCACCGGGTGGCCTTTAGCGTAGGAGTCGCGTCGATAGCAGCCATGAGCGGCGGGGTGTACGGGGGAGGTGAGTGAGTGCGGCCGATGGAGAGAGCGCGCCTTTTTAGCGCGTGGGATTTGTAACCGCCGCCCCCAGCCCTCCCCTCTCCTCCCCGGCGGCCCTTCCGGTCTCCCTGTCTCGGGACCCCGGCCTCCCCGCCCCATCTCCGCCCCGCGCTCTGCCCGCCCCTGGACCCCCCCCCCCGCCCCGGCTCAGCGAGTGCCTCAGGCGCCCGGAGTCGCCGCCCCCTGCGGCTCCTGCCAGCTTCGGCCCGCGGAGGAGCCGGCTTTCGAGGGTGCGCGCCGCCTCGGGGCTAGGCGGGCAGCTCCTCGCGGGGGCCCGGCCCGACGAGCCGCGGCTGGGGTGACCGGCCCCGGGGTTTCCTCTCTCACAGCCGGCTCTGTCGGCGTGTGTGCGCTCGCATGTTCTTAAACTTGGGAGGTTCTGGCAGTTCTCCGGCGTGGACGGAAGGTTTCCGCGGCGTCCCGGAGATGGCAGAGCGAGTCCTGAGGAGTGGAACTGATTGAAGGAGTGGCGGTCACTCAGGACGCAGCCTCCTCTGCGTCCGCGCCCCGAGCTCACTCTACCTCACACCTTTCAGTGACTCTTGCCTATTTATTGACTGTGGATGCTCCGGAGTTACCTGTGGGCGGGTCTGCTCCGGCTTAATTTAGGAACACATGTAATTGAAGGATGGTTACGGTTGGGTGGGCTGCGGTGTAGTGAACGATTACCACGGGCCTGGGGACTACACAGACCGGGGTTAGAATAATATCAGGCTCACCATTTAGTAAGCTCATTGGCCTTGGGCAAGTTACTTAACTTTTCCCAACTTCAGGCTCCTCTTTTGTGGAATGATGGTTCCTACCCATTGGGGTGGTTGTGAAGGTAAATGGGATAATGCTACACTTGCTGCTCAAAGTATGATCCAAGGATCGGCAGCATCAGCATCACCTGCAAGCTCGTTAGAAATGCAGACTCTTAAGCCCCACTCTAAATCTACTGAGTCAGAGCCTCCGGTTTTGCAAGATACCTAGATGAAGCACCGATGTGTATGATTCATGCTTTGTGTTGTGTTTGATGAGTTAGAGAAGAAAGAGGCAAACCCAAAGTGCTGCTTTTGTTATTGTTGCTTTCTGAAGCGGATGGCATTTTATAGGTAGGAGATGAAAATAAGGTTTTCAAAGGTTTTAGTAGTTTTGGAGTGACGTTTGAGTCCCCACTCAGGTGACACGCTGACCCTCACCCTCTCCTTCTCCATATATGCTTTTGGTTTTGACTTCTCAAATGTGAGAGTCAGTAGTTTTCCAGTTTTACTTTTGAGAAAGCCTAGTGGATCTTCATGATTTACTTCTTCCCCATCAGAAGATGTAATCCTGACAGAAAGACCTGATCTATGTACCTTTGCCTTATGGAGGCTGCTGACTCTTTTGACTTTCAGGTTCACTGATCCAAGAACCTAAAGGCTGTCCACTGAGTATTTCCTTACAAGGCATTGTTTAATGTGACTAACGTAGAAATGGATACTAATAATGCCAACAGTTAACGTTTATTGAGTGCATACTGTGTACCAAGAACTGTTCCAGAGGCTTTTCATGCATTGCATTTAATACATGCATTAGGTCAGTTAATCCACAACAACCACTGGAGGTGGTACTACTTATCCCCATATTATTAAAGAAGAAAATGAGGTGTAGAAGAGGTTAACCAGCCCAGAGTTACATAACTTTCTAGTAAGTGGGGAGCAGGAAAAGAAAAGGCATTTCAGTAAAACCCTTCCCCATAAAAAAAAAAATTAAAAATAAAAAGATTTTGGTTGTTTCTCCATAAGCCATTTTTCAAGTATGGAATCACAACATACTCATGTATGGTTTAGGTATTCAGAATAAACATCCTGTTTCTCATTTGCTTATGTAGAGGAATATATCTTAAAGCCTATTTCACATATAAAGTATATAAAACTCACAAAAATAAGTGTATGATTTTGTGTTTGAGCTACTACTGTATGGCCAATATTTATAGTGGGTCACATTTTCCAAAGGGTTTACTGTGAAAGGGTTTCCAAATTCTGAGAATCAAGAGTCTTCTTCCAATTAAAATTCTACTATGTCCAGTTTACCACACTGATTAAGACAGGAAAATAACTGATTTGTTAGATTTTTCTTTTCACACAAAAAAATTTTGAGTGCTTGCTATGTGCAAAGTATAGCTTCTGCCTTCAAGAAACTCGCAGTCTTGTAAGTGAGTCAGTCAAATAAATAGACACCATATTTAATTTATTTTTAGTTGTACATTCCACCCCAGACACACACACACACACACACACACACACACACACACACACACACACACACACACACATTCAAAGCTGAAGTTGGAATATTATTGATGGCGTGGCAGAGCTTAATTGGCAGCATGTTTTTCTCCTAGTGGTGCGTGAACTAATGGTGCAGCTTATAGTTTATAGTGTCTTATATGGATGATAAATTCAGTGAAGTATGTTCAATAATGACAATATATAGAAGATACAAAGATAGCACAGACAAAAAAGTTATTAACTCAATGTGGAAGAGTCAAGGGACTTTACAAAGGAGGTTATGAGGATGATGAAAGAAGAATAGAGAGGGACAGCGTATGCAGAGTAGATGGTGTGTTTAGGAGACAACATAATCTTCAGTAATGGTAGTGTATGAGGTGGAAGGAGAGACTGCTGCCAGATTATGCTAGGTCTTGAATATCACCTGGGTAGAATAATTTGAATTTTATCTTGGGATGATGGAAAACCACTGAATGATTCTCCCTTTTCTTTTCATTGAAGGATTTATGTACCAAAATGTTCAGTTACAGTTTTGAAAGATAACAGTGCAGCAGTTTGAAAGGTGGATTGAGATGGTAAAGATGGAAGCACAGTACCTGTAGGGAGTTGTAATTCCTGGTTGAGATAAGAGCTTGACTCAAGGCAGTGGCAATGGTATTAAAGAAGAAGGGATTTGAGAAATATTTAGCAGAAATATTTGTCAGAACTTGATGAGGGATATGAAGGTGTTCAGGAAGATTTTTGCCTCTGATGACTGGAGCCACTACTAACTGTGATAAGCACAGCTGAGATTAGATTAGGCAGGACGGGGACAAGGAGACAGTGCTTCAGGTATGTTGAATTTGAGGTACTCATGGGACATCAGGTGAAAGCAGTGTACAGTAAGAAGTTTGAGATCTGGATCTGGATGAAGGTGAGGGCTTGAGAGAGATTTGAGATTGGAAGTACCACTGTTTAGGTAGAAATTGAGGCTGTAAGAGTGGAGCAGGTTACCTAAGAAAGGGTAAGTTAGAGGAGGGGACTGCTAACATGGAGTCCTTGGCCTCCCTAAGGAGTCCAGGGATATAACTAACTGAATTTTTTTTTTTTTTTTGCGGTACACGGGCCTCTCACTGTTGTGGCCTCTCCCGTTGTGGAGCACAGGCTCCAGACGCGCAGGCTCAGCGGCCATGGCTCACGGGCCCAGCTGCTCCGCGGCATGTGGGATCCTCCCGGACGGGGGCATGAACCCGTGTCCCCTGCATCGGCAGGCGGACTCTCAACCACTGCGCCACCAGGGAAGCCCTAACTAACTGAATTTTATTCTAATTAGTTTCTTTTATAGTCTATTTGAAAACATTCTAAGAAGACATTCATAAGTGTCCTAAGCTGTCTGTATTAGTTTTCTAGGGCTACCATAACAAAGTACCACAGACTGGGTGACTTAAACAACAAAAATTAATTTTTTCACAGTTCTGGAGGCTAGAAGTCTGAGATCAGGTATTGACAGGGTTGTTTTCTTTGGAGGCCTTTCTGCTTGGCTTTCAATGGCCGTCTTCTCCCTGTGTCTTCACATGGTCTTCCCTCTGTACATATCTGTGTCCAAATTTCTTCTTCGTGTAAGGATATCAGTCATTGGATTAGGGCCCACCCTAATGATTTCATTTTAATTTAATCATCTCTTTAAAGACCTTATCTCCAAACACAGTCACATTCTAAGTTACTCGGGGTTAAGACTTCAGCATATGAATTTCAGCCTTGAACATTGTCAAAGGGGTCCATGGAACAGAAAAGGTTAAAAGCCCTGGTGCAAGGCAAAAGTTTGATCCTTGAGAACAGGAGTAGAAAATTTTGGTTAACCAAGCAATTAATTCATTTAGTTAGGATATTTCTTTACCCAACATTCTGGTAATCAAAGTGTTAGAGTTTACCAGTTCATGTCATTGGTATACAATACTTACTGTTTGTACCTTAGTTTACATGCTGTGGTGAAAACAAATGCAGTGTTCTCCTTTAAGGACCTTTTCTTTCAGACAAAATAATTTGGATCAGAGATTGTATAGAGAAAAGTTGATTACTTTGGGAAATGTAACAAATACAGAAACTTCCTTTCAAACATAGGTGGCTCTTCATTTTACTTCAATAAAAATGAGATCACTATTCTGTAAGGACACCATCTCTCAACTGTGATAATTGTAGTGTAATAATTGATCTTTATTTTTTAAATTATTTTTTTAGTTTTTGAAATACTTTAAACATTAAAAAGTAAAGTATATGTAAGTTTATATATGATACTTCTGTACTCACTACTGAGATTAAATAAATGTAATGTTTTGTCAAATTTGCCTCAGATATTTTACGAAATAAAATTGATATTGTTGAAATCAACAATATAGATAAAATCTATATTGTTGATATAGATTCCTCTTCTCTGCCTCCTTAGAGGTTACCAGAAACCTGAAGTTGGTATGTAATATTCCCCAACCCTATGCATATTTTTATACTTTTATTAAGTGAGTGAATCCATAATGAATTAAGTAGTATCAAAATATGTGTGCATAGTAACTAGCTTTTTAAACTAATTCTTTTGAGATTTATCCATGTTAATACATGTAGATGTAGACCATTCATTTTTTTTTCTGTTTTTTTTTTTTTTTTTACGGTACGCGGCCTTTCACTGTTGTGGCCTCTCCCGCTGCGGAGCACAGGCTCTGGACGTGCAGGCTTAGCGGCCATGGCTCACAGGCCCAGCCGCTCCGTGGCATGTGGGATCCTCCCGGACTGGGGCACGAACCCGCGTCCCCTGCATCGGCAGGCGGACTCCCAACCACTGCGCCACCAGGGAAGCCCTAGACCATTCATTTTTGACTGCTATGTAGTATTTCACTCTATGAATAAACTGTAGTTTATTTTCCTACTGAGAGACCATTTAATCTTCCTACCTTTTCCTGTGGCACACAGTGTGATGATAATAATTATAATGGCAGCTACCACTTATTGTGCTTATTATGTACCAGGTACTGTTCTAAGTGCTTCCATACTTCTAGCATCCTGCAAGACAGGGACTATTATGCACATTTTACATATGAGGAAAGTGAGGCAGAGAGGTTAGTAAATCACCTGAGGTCACATAGCCAGTGAACGTTCTCTTACATGTCTCCTTGTGATATACGTGAGAGAGTTTCTCTAGAGAAGACGTAAGTGTAATTTCTATGTATGCACATTTTCAACTTTAGTAGATATGACTAAATTGCCCATAGTGGTTATATCAGTTTACAACTTTTTTTTTTTTTGCGGCGCGTGAGCTTCTCTCTAGTTGTGGTGTGCGGGTTCCAGAGCGCAGGTTCCAGGGCTCTGTAGTTTGCGGCACGCAGGCTTTCTAGTTGAGGCGCATGGGCTCAGTAGTTGTGACGCGTGGGCTTAGTTGCCCCGCGGCATGTGGGATCTTAGTTCCCTGATCAAGGATTGAACCTGCATCCCCTGCATTGGAAGGCGGATTCTTTACCACTGGACCACCAGGGAAGTCCCAGTTTACAACTTTACTAGCAAATGTGTAAGAGCTCCTCTTTTTCTACATCTTTGACAATACTTGGTCTTACCAGCCTTACTAATTTTTGTCAATTTAATTGAGCTAAGTAGTATTTCTTTATTATTTTTAATGACTGAGTGAAAAAATCCTTTGAAAAATCAGTGCCTAGAAAACCCAAGTGCTTTGTTTTAGGAGGCGTGCTGTTTTGGGTGAAGTATTTTTAAAGTGTAATTAGAGGCTTTTCTCTGAATTTGAATATGAAAAAAAATACTAGCTTTCTCTCTCAGTATTAAACTTTTATCTCCTACAAATCTGGAAATGTGCAAACTTTAATGATACCTTCATTTTAATGATTTTTACCTGGCCTATATTATTATACCTTAAATTCTTATTCTTTAGGTTCCTTATTTTTCTTGGGGTTTTGCTAAGTTTCTTCCCTAATTGCATGAAATATCATGTTGATTAACGTATGAAAAAAATGGTATGCCTTAGTGTACTGGATAGCTTTCCTTTGCCCCTCCAGATCCACTTTCCACCCATTTCCACCCTCTCTGTGCCCTTAAAGACTGACCCTTGTAGACTGCATCAGTGGACTCTCTTGGCCTCTGGTTTGGCCAATGGTAGGGTAACCATACTTGCTGCTTTGTTTCTCTTGTCCTGGTATAATTATTAATAGGGGCTCCTATCACATTCAGTAGTGGCTCAGTTAGGGTGAGAAATTATAAGATCACCCTAGCCAGTGGTGAGAGAGGTTGGCAAATGTATTAGTCTGGTTCCTTTTCCTCAGGGTCAGCCAAGGCTGATTCCATCCCTCAACTGAAGATCACAGCTCCTGTCCGATGCCCTCCCAATACACGTCTCTCTCCGGGTTCTGGTTTCTTCAATTCTAAGTGTGGCAACAGATTTGTTATTACTAGTCCTAGGGTACCATACTGTCCTTTCTGGTTTTCCTATATTTTGCCTGTATTTTTGTAAGTAGACCCTTTAATAAGTAAACTCTCCTTAAATTGCCTAATTTTAGTGTACCACCTCTTTCCTGATTGAACCTCTACTGATATACTGTGTATGACTTGTTATATTTTAATTAAGTGAATCTTCAAGGTGTATTTAAAACTTGGTTCAAGCTAGTAATAATATGAATATAAGCACATTAAGTACTCTTAATTTTCACATGATACTTGTAAGTCGTTAATGTTAATTATCTTTTCATCTTTTCAGATGAAGTTGGAGCCCTTGTTTTTGACATTGGATCCTATACTGTGAGAGCTGGGTATGCTGGTGAGGACTGTCCCAAGGTAAGTGGAATGGTAGAGTTAATTGGATATGCAAAAGCCATTCATGTAGAGTTAAATTTATGCGGAAATTCTGACTCAAATATGGTAAAAGACATTAGTTGGTGGAAATGACTTCTTGGTAAAAGCAGGTAAAATTTGTAAATAATGTTTTTGACTCTTACAGGTGGATTTCCCTACTGCTATTGGTATGGTGGTAGAAAGAGATGATGGAAGTACATTGATGGAAATAGATGGTGATAAAGGCAAACAAGGCGGTCCCACCTATTACATAGATACTAATGCCCTGCGTGTTCCGAGGGAGAATACAGAGGCCATTTCACCACTGAAAAATGGGATGGGTACGATGTTTTTTTCTATGGATTTGGTTCTAAATGTAGAGTATGCATAGTATATTTTAGATATAAACCAATGGCTTCTTAAAAGTTGAACATCAGCTATTTTTTTGTTGTTTTTATTCCATAAACTGATGTTCCAGGCACTGAGAATACAAAGATGCATAAAACGTGTTTCTTTTCCTCAAGAAACTCATAGGTAGAGGAGATAGATGTGTGTATATGTGTGTGTGTGTGTGTATATATATACACATGCACATATATATATATATAGGATAAGTGCTATAATGTAACTATGTTTGATAAGCAGTGGGATTAGAGACGGGGGGTATATAACTCTATCATCGGGGGTCAGAGATGGTTTTCACAAAGGAGGTAACTTTTGTACTGAATCTTGATCACTGAATAAGAATTAGCCTGACTGACAAGGCTGGGTAAATTAGAGCAACCAGCATGTGTGAAGAGATGGTGTTGTGGAAGAAACTTCCATGTTTAGAAGTGTCATCAATTAAGTATGGCTGTAACAGTAGGTACATTATGGCCAATTGCAGGAAAGGTAGGCAGAGAGCAATCATAAAAGGGCTTGTAATGCCAGGAGTATATTAAGCTGGTAACTGAAAGGTAACTCCAAAGGAATTTAAACAGCATTTTATATATAAATGCTCATATGTGCCAGCTGGAAAGATTAGTCTAACAGTCCTGTGTAGGCTGGATTGGAGGGAGATACTAGAGATAGGAATATCAGTTAGGGAGGTGAGTCCAAATGAGAAATGAAGAGGGTTAAAATTTTAATACTGATGGCAGAGATCCTGAGGTGGCTGTCAGAGATATCCAAAACAAATGGTACTAAGTGTTTAAAGAGTTGAGAAAGTTTCCTAGATTTTTGATTGGAGTCACTGAATGGGGGGTACCATGCATTGAGGTAGGAATAGCAGGGGAAGGAGCAAGTTTTATGGTCTTAAAAAGCAAGTGTAAGACCCAAGATCACTCTCAGGTCCAGTTATTCACTAGAAGGACTCACAGGACTCAGCATGTCAGTGTACTCACAGTTAAGGTTTATTATGCTGAAAGAATACAAAGCAGAACTGACAGAAAAAAGGGGCATGTAGAGAAGTCCAGAGGAAACCAGTGCAAGCTTCCAAGAGCTTACAGTGAAGTCATAAAGGATGCGCTTAATCCCTCCAGTAACCAGGAACATGTGTGTGTGGTCTACTAGTAGAGCTCATTAAAGACTCAGTACCCTACTTCACACTCACAGGATGGCTATATTATGAAGACAGACAATAGCAAGTGTGATGAGGATATAGAGAAACTGAAACCTCCATATCTGTTTCTGGGAGAGAACAAAAAATGGTTCAGCAGCTTTGGAAAAATTTGACAGTTTATTAACAGGTTAAACATAAATTCACCATGTAATCCAAACAGTTCCACTTCTAGGTATCAACAAAAGAGAACTGAAAACATATGTCCATACAAATACATATATGCAAACGTTCAGAGCAGCATTATCCTATTAGCCGAAAAGTGGAAATAGCCCAAGGTGCATCATTGGATGAATGGGTATACAAAATGTGGTATACCCATAAAATGAAGTACTATTTGGCAATAAAAAGAACAAAATACTGATATAAGCTAAAATATGGAAGAACCCCAAAAGCCTTATGCCAAATAGAGGAAATCAAATGCAAAACTCCACATAATGTATGATTACTCTAATATGGAATGATCAGGGAAAGCTAATCTATACAGACAGAAAGTAAAGTAGTCGTTGCTTGGGGCTGTGGATGGAATGGGAAGTGACTGCAAAAGGGCATAAAGTTTCTTTTTGGGATGATGGAAATATTCTAAAATTAAATTGTAATAATATTCACACAACTTTGTAGATTTACAAAAGAAAATCATTTAATTGTACACTTAAAATGGATCCATGTTATGGAAAATTATACCTCTAGAGAGCTGTTAAAAAAAAAAACTGGAAGGACATTTTTTGTTGCAAATATTTTATTTCTTATATTATCTTGATACTTGGAATAAATGACTGTCTTTTGGATACAGAAAAAAGAAGAACTCAGTACCCATGGTTTTTATTAGGGGCTGGTCATGTAGGTACTCTGTGCCTAACATGTTCCAAAACCCCAGACTCCCAGAAGGAAAGGTATTCCACATAAACCACACTGTATAAACAGTTGAGGCACAGTGAGCTATTCGTATTTGGGGAAAGTTTTATATCAGTGTAGGGAACTGTTTACCAAACAAGTTCCTAGATGCCAGCCAAGGGTCAGCCTTGCAAGTAGGCCTTTCTCAGGTCTGCTAAGTTAGCTCTTTCTGCACAGCAAGTAGATGAGCTTATTAGTTCAAAGTGTTTGAATATAGGTGCTGATCTAATAAGCAGGTGAGAGAGATTTTAAGACATGGAGTTGATTTTTTTTTTTTTTTTACCAGAAAGAGTTTGGGATATGAGAAGAGGATTGAGGATAGGATTCCTTATGAAAATTTATTTCCATGTATGTAACCAATAGAGGTGCCTGTGAAGGAGAATGAGAAGGAACAGTTAGGGAAGTAGGAGAAAATTCAGGAGAAGGCCAAGAAAAGAAAAAGTTCTAGAAGTAAAGAAGTCCAGTGATTCTCATTGTTCTCAGCTGTGGCACTGAGCTTTACGCTAAGAAGGGGAAAGAGAAGTTAAAGCTACAGAGGAGGTCCATTGATCAAAAAAACCCCATCCTGAGAGGCCTATAGAAGTATGTTTACAAGGAATGACATTGCTTTGTTGGACTGCGGCAGAAAAAGTTTGTAAACTCTTGAGTCAGTAGTGTCAGATAGTAATTTAGAGAGGTCAGATGAGATTACAAATGTATCCACTGGATTTGCCTGTTAGAAGCTCATCAGTAACTTATGCGAGCAGTTTCAGTGGGATGTTTAGGTGGAAGGCAAATTGAAGACATACTATTCTCTAATTTTTTTTTAAGTCTTTACATCTTTTTTCATATAGATTGTAAGGTTTTTAAATGTCAGCTCTAGATCATACAGTTCTTCTGTGTTTTCTCCTACCATTTGAATTGCGTTTTGGGCCTTTAATAAGTACTTACTGAATAATATTTATTTGGTATTTTACGTCTATTTGATACATTAATTACACCTGGGACAGGTCTAGGGGTTGTAACTGTTGGGGCTGGAGAAACCGTATCTAGAAGACAAAGATGATGTCTATATGAAGTGCTGTGTTATGAGGCAGAGCTGTAAAATAAGTAGGTTCTGTATATTACAGTGTCAATATTAGTGCTAAACCATTAGACACAGTCTCTCAAAAGATGCTGTATTAATCTTCGATTAAGCATTATTTTCAAGGTATTAATCTTATATTTTAGTTGAAGATTGGGATAGTTTCCAGGCTATTTTGGATCATACCTACAAAATGCATGTCAAATCAGAAGCCAGCCTGCATCCTGTTCTCATGTCAGAAGCACCGGTGAGACAAACTTTTTCGAGTTTCTCTAGGTTGTTTATTTACTCATTTGAAGAGTGTTTCCGTTTTCTTTAAGAGACATAGAAATTCATATTTTGAATTTTGAAGATTAGGGAAAGGGAGATTCATTTA
Organism: Stenella coeruleoalba; assembly: GCF_951394435.1. Lineage (NCBI taxonomy): Eukaryota > Metazoa > Chordata > Mammalia > Artiodactyla > Delphinidae > Stenella > Stenella coeruleoalba. The sequence goes on from NC_137150.1 coordinate 57,581,114, forward strand.
TAAATACTCTTACAACTTTTATTTTTATTATTTCAATAATTAAAATACTCAAAGAACAATAATTAAAGCACCCTAGTGGGTTCTGGTGGTTATTTATCTGTTTTTTCTGGGAATTTAACATTTGATTTCCTTGGGCTGCTTCCCATTTTGGTCAGTTGTCCCTTATCCCTCAAGGGCAGTGTATATCTGCTTTTATACTCAACCTTAAGAGTGACTAGATTCACTCTTTTTTTTTAAATATAAATTTATTTATTTGGCTGCATTGGGTTTTCGTTGCTGCATGCGGGCTTTCTCTAGTTGCGGCGAGTGGGGGCTACTCTGTTGAGGTGCGCAGGCTTCTCATTGCAGTGGCTTCTCTTGTTGCGGAGCACGGGCTCTAGGTTGCGCGGGCTTCAGTAGTTGTGGCACGTGGGCTCAGTAGTTGTGGCTCACGGGCTCTAGAGTGCAGGCTCAGTAGTCATGGCTCACGGGCTTAGTTGCTCTGCGGCATGTGGGATCTTCCCAGACCCAGCGTTCTAACCCGTGTTCCCTGCATTGGCAGGCGGGTTCTTAACCACTGTGCCACCAGCGAAGTCCCTAGATTCACTCCTAAGATTTAATAATACTTCATGTTTATAAGAATCCTGATATCCCTATACTTTGAAAAGTCTGTAATTTCTAGAATTCATAGCAGCGGACAATTTTACTTACTAAATAATAAAATTTATATTTAAAGTCAATGTTGAACTAGGGCTGGAAATTGCTAGACCAGAGTCTCTTGTGAAATACATTTGGTACAGAGTCAAAAGGGCCCAGAAGACTAGATAATGATTATAAATTATCAATATTTTGTTATTGTTTTCTAAACTCTAGTTTCTTTTGAGTACCATCTACAAGTGGGAGAATTTGGTGGTTTAAAATGCATATTTAAGATTTTGATGACTAGATTCACTCTTTTTTTTTGACTATTACCAAAGTTTATTTAACAAAAAAATTCAGTAAGAAAATGTACACGACCCAGTTTTCATCGCAGTAAAATGTGGAGAGGGGACATGTGGAAGCAGTTGATTTCTCTGTTGAAGACAGCTATTGTTCATAACTTGTTCCAAGGCTTCTAACATGATGGTACTATTTCCTCGTATTACCACCATTCCAGTATTGTTCTGTTGCCCACTAGTTGCTATCTCCACACATTCATCTATCATAAGATTCATAAAGAGATCAAATCCCCTTAATATTCCTTGGACATGTCTGCCACCATTTAATTTCAATGATAACTTCTTGTCCATAAATTTCTTCAACTCGGGAGGGTGAGCTTTGCTCATGATGTCTACTCCACGAGCTCAAAGATGCCTCCAAACGGAATTCGAATTGTCCCTCACGCTTAGATTCACTCTTAAGATTTAAAAAAAAAAAGATTTAATAATACTTCGTTTATAAGAATCCAGATTTCCATATACTTTGAAAAGTGTAATTTCTAGAATTCATAGCAGCAAACAATTTTATGTATTAAATAATAAACTTTCTATTTATTAAATTTATTACAAATACATAGAAATAAATGTTGTAAAGATATTATGAAGAAGATTTTCCATGGTATTTTACTCTATTATTAATGTTTTACATCTTTGTTAATGTAGTGCTGAAATGAATTTTGAGATAAATCAACACTTTAGTTTTTAAACAATAAATAATTTGCATTTCTTTTTCCCTCTTTTCAAGTGGAATACCAGAGCAAAGAGAGAGAAACTGACAGAGTTAATGTTTGAACACTACAACATCCCTGCATTCTTCCTTTGCAAAACTGCCGTTTTGACAGCGTATCCTTGAAGGAGTAGTACCCAACTTCTCTTTAGGAGTAACTGTGGTGCTGTTAAAGGTGATACCTTCAGCAGGAAGACAGGAGCCACTTCTTGCTTGTTCGGAAGTTGAGGCGTTTTTCTCCATTGCTTTTAGATATCTATCTTTTAGTATTCTTATTGGAACTGATGCATGTGAAAATATGAGAGGGAGATAGGAAAGAAGCACTCAAATTCTTCTCATTAATTTAACAAAGTTTAACAAAAACAAAAATTTTGTTTTTAGAAGGGGAATGTGACGACAGGACAGTATCTAAGTCAGTTGACCTAGCTGAATTCAAAGATTGCCATTTCCTTCCTCTTCTCCAGTACCTTAGAAAAGTGGAAATTGGATGTAAATTCATTTAAGATTTAATCACCAAATATTTTTTACAAGCATATTAAGGGACAGACAAGGAAATATTATGTCCTGATCTCAAAGAATAATATTCTTGTTGAAAACTAAATAACAGATTTAAATAGTACTTCAAAATAGCATTGGCAAAAGTCATAAAGAAGTACATGATTAATTTGAATTTTTCAAATAGCAATTGTAGTTCAGTGGAGTAATATTGTAGCCTGACAAGCCTTTGTAAAGAAAAGAGAATTTAGTTGCAGGATGTGGGGGAAGGAGACCTATATTTAGAGTTCAAGTTCCAGTGCTTATAAACTGATCTTGAATTAGGTACTTAAAATTTGAACTTCACTTTTTACTCATTTATCTGGTATACCTCCCTGGATTGCTGTAATAATCAAGTGAATTTTATATGTGTGAGAATCACTGTGGTAACTGTAATCTAACATTTGTCGTGGTGTGTCTTGGAGATGACTTTAGCACAAATGTGGAGGTGGAAAGTGTAAGCGTTCTTCACAGTGACTTAGTTTAGAGTTGAAGATTTATGTTCGGCTTCAGAACAAGTTGTAAAAATATGTTTAGATCAGACTGTAGAAGTCTTGCATGTTAGATTTTAAAAATGTGAACTTTAGACTCAAGAGAACCATTGCAGGTTTTGAGTAGAGGAAGGAGGGAGAGTATTAGCAGACTCATTGTGTGCATTATATCATTTAATTTTCATAATAATCCTGTCAGGAATCGGAGTCAAAGTAAGCAAACTGGTCCCAGTCCACAGCTTGAAAACGGCAATTCTGAATTTGAACATAAGATCTGTTTGGCTGCTTCCTTACAAGGAGTATGTAAACAGAATTGGTATTGTTTTATTTTTTAACTTTTTATTATAGAAAATTTCTTACACAAAATAAGATAGAATATTATATTGAACCTCCATGTGCCCATCACCCAGGGTCAACAACTTTCAACACAGAGCTAAGTGGTATTAGCTATAACCACAGGCACTCCCCCTCCCACCATGGTTTTGAAGTAAATCCCAGACATTAAGCATGTATCTGTACAAGATGTTACCATATGTCTCTTTTTTTTTAAAGATATAACCACAATTTATTTTCTTTTTTAAAAAACAGTTTAGTATATTTGAATCAGGACCCAAGCAACAGGGATCATGCATTGTATTTTGTTCGATATGTCTCTTAGGTCTCTTGTGGTCTGTAGATTGTACCCACCCTCCCCTTTATTTTCTCTTGTAATTTATTTGGTAAGGGAAGTAGATTGTCCTCTAGAATTCCTAACACTTCTGGCTTTTGCTGACTGGTGTTTTTTACTGTGTTCTTCTAGCCCAGAGGTTCTCAAACTTTTTATACCTAGAGCTTTTATTTATGTGGATCATATCTGGTAGTATTTGCCATATTAGAAATTAAGACAGAAACTTAAAAAAATTATATTTGCTTATTTTAAGTAAATTAATAAGCCCATTGTATGATAATATAAATAAAATATTTTAATAAAAAATAACTGTGTTTTCCAAAACCAAAAATATTAATGAGAAGGGTGGCTTCATTTCACAATTTTTCAAATGTCTTTAACGTTGGACTTAATAGCAGAAGTTGGATTCTCATATCACATTCAGTCTGTTGTGTATCACACATGACATAGCCTCTGGAAAAAAAACTCTCTTGTACATTTATGAGAGAATGACAGTGAAAAGGGCAAATAACATCTTAGTATTATTCTAAAAATTGTTTTGACTTCCTAACCATGGCCTTGGGATTCCTTTACACTTTTAAAAATTACTGAGGATGACGCAGAGCTTCTGTTTTTTGTAGGTTACAACTATCAATATTACTGTTTGAGAATTTAAAACTAAGACTCCTTTTAACATTTTCTTATTAATTTAATTAAAAATAACAAAAATACACACATTAACGTCGACAAAAATAACAGTTTTATGAAAAAGATAACTCTGTTTTCCAAAACAAAAATATTAGTAAGAAGAGTAGTATTGTTTTATCTGACTTAATTGATAGCTGGGCTCTTACCTGCCAGCCTCAGGCTCTGTCCTCTTGACACCTCAATTTGCGAGGCAGGCTTCAGCCTTCTCCTGTCAGAGCTGCATGCTGTTGGAGAATTCATTGATTTAAAAAGGTAGCAAAATCACAGAACTCATTGGTGCACCTCTGTTTTTCAAGAATGCATTGCCCTTCTGTTCTCTGCATTTTGTTGGTCCCCCTGCAGTCCTGCAGTTGAATAGTTCAGTTGTCAACCAGAGATTTGGGTAGATTTTATACTCAGATTTTGGGTTTTATCCCTTCTGTGGTTCTCTTTCTTCCAGAGTTTCTACCTTAAATGTCCAGCTTTTCTTCCACCCCTGAACTCCTTTCTGTGTTCACTCAAGGTGGTAAAGTTGCGATTTTTCATCACTGCTTTCCTGAACCATAGCCATGGAGCTGGGAAGCACTTTTAGGTGAGGAAGCTGCAAACTTGCAGTTTTTACCCCCTCTGGTTGCAGTTTCATGAAGATAAGTTTTGGCTGAGTTTTGACTACTTTTGAATACTTTCCAGTATCTTATAATGGTCACTTAAAATAATTTGTCCAGGTTTTATAATTACCATCTTCAGGAGAGCTTACATACTTTTAGTCTGGTGTTACTGTATCACTTTGTACTAACAGAGATAAAATTAGTGTTTATGTATATAGATGACCAGAGATCAATGGAGTACCAGTAATAGCAAAGATAAATTACTAAACTATCGTTCTGGCCATTTATTCTCAGACCCCTTTCCTCTGATCGTTCCTGCCCATGCCTTAGTTCTCTGCCCTTAGCCCTTCATCCCTCTTGACATGTTCTTTCTGGTTTAACTATCTATTTCCTTGGCTTCAGATACCAGTTATACACTGACAAATTCCAAATCCATGTTTGTATCCCAGATCTTTCTTGTGAGCTCCAGGCCCACGTCCAGCTGTCTACTAGAACTTTTTTCTATTAGTTATCTGTTTAAGCACTTTAAACTCAATATATCCAAAATTCTTCTCTCCCATCAAATTTATTCTTTCTCCTTTGTGTATTATCTTACTCCCAGTTGTCTAGACCAGAAATCTTTCTCATTAACCCTTCAGATTTTGTAGTTATCAAGACCTGTCTATTCTCCAGCCTCCCCCGGCCCCAAACCAAACCCTCAAATCCATTTATTTCTCTATCCACTGCCATTGCATTAGGTGCACCCCTTCCTCTTATCTTGCCCAGTCTTCACACTGCAGCTCTGGTCATCTTTGTTAATTGCCAGTCTGCTGATTTAAGCCAGAATCATCTTCCACAGCCTTGCCTTTCTTCTCCTTTCAGGCCCCACTGAACTATGCTGCACTTCCCTGACCTCTTCACTATGCTCTCTTGCCTCCTCGCCTTCCCGCATGTTTCTCCTCTTCCCCATGTCCCCCTCCCCAGCTTACAATTGAATTTCCCAGGGACCGGTTATATTCCTATATACTCTCCCATGGCATCTCAAACTGTTCTTTTTATAGCTTTATTGATCTCTGCTGCACTTATCAGGATATCCTTCAGGGCAGAGACAGTTTTGGTTCACCTCTTCGTGTCTTCTCTGCTTAAGGAGTGCTAGTGAGAGAATGACCTCCCTGCTGCCCTCCTTTATTGGGCACCAGACCTATCACTAGGCACATAATAGATGGTCAGTAAATATTTGATGATCCAGTGAATGGCTCTACTCCTAAATGTTGGTTTAGGATGTTCACGTGATGTAGGCCTTCTGCAGCACAGAGCTGTGGAAAATAGGATAAGTGGAGTCTGCTGATATTCACTGGCTGTTGAATCTGCCTGGAATAGCTCTTCCTATTGAGTTGGGGGAGATGATGATAACAGCCACTCACCTGCCAAACTGCTGAAATGGTTCTTTAATCCTATGTGAGAATGGTTTTAGTTCTTATCTCAAATGTCACAGCCTCCCACTGTTCTTACCAAGTTTCTATAGATTTAGTTAAATGCTTCTCAGTTTGTTGTAAGCCCTTTGATCTGTGCCAGGGACTTTGAATAATTGTGCTAATTTGCACCAGTTTAACAGATGTCTCTCTGGGATAAAGGTTTCTCTGACTTCCTCACACCACCATTCTGGAAGTCCTGCCTGTTCTCATTTGTTTTGAAACCAGAGTTATTATTTGATGCCAACTTTCATCCCCGTATTTATTTTATTATTTTATTTATTTTTTAATTTTTTTTGCGGTACGTGGGCCTCTCACTGTTGTGGTCTCTCCCGCTGCGGAGCACAGGCTCCAGACACGCAGGCTCAGCGGCCATGGCTCACGGGCCCAGCCACTCCGCAGCATGTGGGATCCTCCTGGACCAGGGCACGAACCCGTGTCCCCTGCATCGGCAGGTGGACTCTCAACCACTGAGCCACCAGTGAAGCCCTATTTTATTTTTTTTTAACGCATTTTAAGCCACAACGCACATGTTTTAAAAATGCCTTAATAAAACCTTCCCTTTACAATAAACATTATTTTAGAAACCTTGATACTTTCTTTTCCTTAATGCTTTAAACTAGATTTGCTAATGGTCGTTCTACTGGGCTTATCTTGGACAGTGGAGCCACTCATACCACTGCAATTCCAGTTCACGATGGCTATGTCCTTCAGCAAGGTAACTGTATTTAACCAGGGTGCACAGAGGACACAGATCATGAAATAAAGCAATGACTTGGACTATCAAAGTATATCAGTTTCCCAGTCATGTCTTTAAGTGTTTTTTTTTTAATCTTTAGTATATAGTGTATATTTAAAACTGATGCATGGCTTCATTCATGCCTGGAGGGATAGTTCCATTAATTCTGCTTGAAAACAATCATGTATAAATACACAGAGGAAATTTGTCCCAGGGAGTTTGGATGGAATGCTTTCTTAGCCTTGTTTAATCTGTTTCATAGGCATTGTAAAATCCCCTCTTGCTGGAGACTTTATTACTATGCAGTGCAGAGAACTCTTCCAAGAAATGAATATAGAACTGATTCCTCCATATATGATTGCATCAAAAGTAAGTGATGAATGAATTTTATTTCTGGGATTTACCTCCAACTCCCCACCCCCATGTCGTGAACTCTGTTAACCTAGCACTTGCTCTTGACACTCAGGAAGCTGTTCGTGAAGGATCTCCAGCAAACTGGAAAAGAAAAGAGAAGTTGCCACAGGTTACAAGGTCTTGGCACAATTACATGTGTAACGTAAGTAACCCTTATTCTCTTTACGAAAGCATTATAGGCTGTAAGTCTTTGACTAGAGTATGAGCACTTTATATTTTCAAACTTATATTTTTAATGATATTTTACAAACAAAATTAATAGCTTTTGGCGGAGTAGGGGGGTGCTTTTCATGCTTGTCAGATATCTCAACAAACTATATTCACTTGGATTACTGTGGTGAGACCTGAAAGGAGCTTTGGGATAAAAACAAGCATTATGCTATTCTGTACATTTTTTGACTAAGAAAATGGTTTTAGTGTATAGAGACCTGCTGGTATGGCTCAGTTACGTTCCCTTTCCTAATATGAGTCAGCTATGTAAAAAAATGTGTTACTGTTCACAGCAAGGAGCCAACAAAAGGTTTTCTTTACTGAAAATCCATCTCTGAACATGACTTACTGACGGGAGAGGTTAGTAAAACAACCTCTCACACCACAATATACATTCATTTTTAACAGTAAAAGGATATGAAAGTCATCATTTACTATGGCAGGGATATATCCTATTTGACAGTTTCTTACACCTAAGGATAAAGATTTTTTGTGGGTGTTTAGTACAAGGAAAAATTGTGAAAATGATTAATAATTGCGCCTAGACCTTAGACAGGATTTTTCCTTAGCAGCTCAGAGGTCCTATGTATTTCACTGCAAATTTTTTAACTGTTTTATACTATGTCAGTCATTAAAAATTCCATAAGATACAATATATATGCATTTTATATATATTCAGCTAATGAAATCTTGCTTCTAAGCTTAAAGGGAAAAACAGTAAATCAACTATAAGCCAATAAAAATTTTAAAGAAAAAAATTTTAAAAATGGGAAAACAGTGTTCTAAAACCAATTTTGTTATGCAGGACTGGGGTACAAGGGTTCCCACTTGTTTTTTTATCTCATCATTTTTCCATAATGTTTGTAATTTAAATGTTATATAATTTAACTTATAATGCGAGTGTTTAGAATTGGGTTTCTTGATGCTCAGAGTCCTTACTGGGTAGATTTATACCCTTGAAATGAGTTAGCCATCCAGGAATGTGGTACAGTTTCATTAAGAAAAGTGTTTTTAAAATAATGTTACAAAAGTATAGACTGCAAAGACAAATCTCAATAATTTTGTTTCTTATCCTTTTTTTAAAATCCATAGTGTGTTATCCAGGATTTTCAAGCCTCAGTACTTCAAGTATCAGATTCAACTTACGATGAACAGTATGTTTTCTTATTTTTTCTACAAGACTTAAAACTTAATAGCTTATTAAAACCTTCATACTAATCTTTTAAAAAAACTGTATACTTAATATATAACTGAATCACTTCGCTATACACCAGAAACTAACAAAACATTGTAAATCAACTGTACTTCAATTTAAAAAAAACTGTAGGGACTTCCCTGGTGGCACAGTGGTTAAGAATCCGCCTGCCAATGCAGGGAACACAGGTTTGAGCCCTGGTCCGGAAAGATCCCACATGCCGTGGAGCAACTAAGCCTGTGCACCCTAGAGCCCGTGCTCTGCAACAAGAGAAGCCACTGCAATGAGAAGCCCGCGCACCGCAACAAAGACCCAACTCAGCCAAAAATAAATAAAAATTTAAAAAAAAAGATTTTTTTTGAACTGTGTACTTCATAAATGAGGAAAGAAATTGATTTGTTTAGTTTAAAAAATTGTAGAATATGCTTAACTGGTCTAAAGGTAAAAAGTTAAGAAATACTGAATAACATTTTAAAAGAAAATAAGATATCCCTCTGCTTTCTTATAAGTTGATGATTCCTTAGTAGTTTATAATTCTGAAGAGGATTGTTTTTGTCTTTTGTTTAATATTGTTTGATATGTTTTCAGAGTAGCCGCACAGATGCCAACTGTTCATTATGAATTCCCCAATGGCTACAACTGTGATTTTGGAGCAGAACGGTTAAAGATTCCTGAAGGATTATTTGACCCTTCCAATGTAAAGGTATAAAAGCTTATTTTTATAATTAGCCTGGTTTTTCCTTTAAAGATCTCTTGTAATTACAAAACCTAAATAAGACTGACTTAGCTTTTTTGGATGTGCTTTATTGTTTGAAGGTCTTCTGTGTGACTACTCATTTCTATTTTGTTATAGGGGTTATCAGGAAATACAATGCTGGGCGTCAGTCATGTTGTCACTACAAGTGTTGGAATGTGCGATATTGATATCAGACCAGTAAGTGCCAGTCTCATTTATGGCATAAAGGTATCTTTTAGGGCAATCTAGTGCCCCATTATTTATAATGGCCATCATTATTTAAGTTGGCAACTTTGGCCATTGACTTTGAAGTCCATTTTGTAAAAATATGTAAAAAAATGAAGTTCTACTAGAAAAGGAAAAATGCAAAACTCTAGAGCTGTGTCCAGTGTGGTAGCTTTTGGCCACATGTGGCAATTCAGTTAAAATAAACAGAAATTTAAATTTCAATTCTTCGGTTGCACTAGCCACATTATAAATGTAGCTAGTTGCTGCTCTATGACAGTGCAGATGTAGAACACTTCCATCATCACAGAAAGTTCTTTTGGACACCGCTGTTCTAGAGATTTCCTAAAACGTGACATACCGAGATACAGATTATTGGTGATTTTTAATGTACCTAGTACAGTTTTACTTTTTATTTTTCAGGAAGGTGTGGTTTAAGGTTTAAATTATGTAACTTTTACATGGAGTTTAGATATAAACTTCATATTTTTTGTGCTTTTCCAAGCTGTTTGTTTCATCAGTTTATTTCTTGCCAAGTTTTAAGGACTAACTCCATATTCCATACCATACTAATTATTAGATAGATTATATCTTATTTAAACGCTAGATTTAATTTGTAGCCAACGTATTGCCTTGATTTTCTTTGAGTTAATGCATTTGCTTAGAGCATTGTGCTAATAGCTAAGGGTCTATAAAAAATCATGTTGTTCAAAAAAGACTTCCAGGTAGTTATGAAAAATGTTCTTTATTTCAACTAATTACCTGCCTGGGATGTGCTGCTTCTAGGATAATGGGGTTGTAAGCATGCAATTTTTTAGTATAAACTCAAGGGGAAGGCAGTTGATTTGAAGTACATTTACTGTAAGACATTGCTAACTTTGTTTTTTATTGAGTTTTCTCCTTTAAACTATTGTTGACTGCAGAGGAGGAGATGCTTCTATATTCCATTTTCTCTTTCAAAAGTTAGATGATTTAGACATTTGGAATAAATTTTTAAAATATGAATTTAGCCACTAAAAAAGCAGGCTGACGTTTAACTTTCTGATGCATACATGCAGATTAGAGGTAGATATACTCCTTATTACTGAGAATTTATTTTTGGCGGGGGAGGCCTCAGCACGTGGATTTTGAAAAAGTTCGTCTCTGCAGAAGAGAAAGGTAGCAGTCATTTTGGCCAGGACTGTTGTCAGAGTATGCATTATCCACCATCATCATTAAACCTTGCCTAATTTTAAACATTGCAACTTCTAGATGTACATTCTGAGATGATGTAATTATGAAATATACCTCTAATGAAATACTGGCAGCTATCTGCCAGAAAATTATGATTGGATTGTAGAATAATTGCTTTAAGATAGTGATTCTTAAATTTTAATGCACAGTAGAATCATCTGGAGAGTTTTCTTTTTTTATAAATTTATTTATTTTTGGCTGCGTTGGGTCTTTGTTGCTGCGCGTGGGCTTTCTCTAGTTGCAGAGAGCAGGGGGTTACTCTTTGTTGCGGTGCGCAGGCTTCTCGTTGTGGAGCACAGGCATACGGGCTGCAGTAGTTGTGGCGCACGGGTTTAGCTGCTCCACAGCATGTGGAATCTTCCCAGACCGGGGCTCGAACCCATGTCCCCTGCATTGGCAGGTGGATTCTTAACCCTGCGCCACCAAGGAAGTCCTCATCTGGAGAGTTTTAAATAAACCAACAAAAACTTTTCCTGGACCCCATCCCCAGAGATTTTTATTTAATTGCCCCCAGGTATTGGTGTTTTAAAAGCTCCCTAATGAGTTGAATGCAGCCAGGATTGAGAACCACTAGATTAAATTAGTAGGTCTATGTAGAAGTAAAAATTAAAAAAGGGAAAATTTTACTGGAAGACATGGTTTTATTTGTAGTTGTATTTAAAACTGTTGGAAACATTTGGAACTAATTTTTTTGTTTTCATCCCAGGGTCTCTATGGCAGCGTTATAGTGGCAGGAGGAAACACGCTAATTCAGAGCTTTACTGACAGGTTGAATAGAGAACTCTCTCAGAAAACACCCCCGGTAAGTTTTGTTTGTTCTTTAGTGGTATTTTTCAGTCATATGTATCCTCACTGCTGGTGGAACTTTATATAGTTTGTTTTTCAGTAGGTTGATGGTATTTTGTGTCTGCCTGGTATGGTATTACTTAAAGTTAATACCCCTTATTAATCAAATTTTTCTAGATGACATCTATTAGTTACTCTTGTACTGTCTGAATCTCACTTTATTCATTGATTCCATACTTAAGTACCTATAGTCTGTTAGGCACTAAGGATAGAAAATATAGTCCCTTCCCACCAAGGGCTTAGTCAGTTAGGAGGAGTAGACATGCAGAAAATAAAAACTGTAATGTGCTAAGTGGTTCAGTATGTCATCAACCAGGCCCTCTTAAGAACACTGAGGGGAAAGCACTTAACTCCCTAGGAGTGTCAGAGAAAGCCTCATTAAGAAGCTGTTTGAATGAACAGGAGTTCAGCTGGTTGGCAGTTTATGAAAGGACATCTAGGTAGAGGGAATACCATGTGCAGAATATGAAGGGAAGATGGCATATTCCAATATTTTGAAGTAGTTGGCTTATAGTCTGTGTAGAAGTGGGGAGAGCTATATGGCTGGAAAGATGAGCACGATGGTATATTATGTCCTAGGGCTGCCGTAACAAAGTACCACAAACTGGATGGCTTAAGACAACAGAAATTTATTACCTCTCAGTTCTGGAAGCTAGAAGTCTGAAATCAACATGTCATTAGGGCCATGCTCTCTGAAACGTACAGAAGAGAATTTTTCCTTCCCTCTTTCTAGCATCTCATGATTTGCCAGCAATCCTTGGCGTTTCTTGGGTTGCAGTTATAGCACTTCAGTGTCTATCCCCGTTGACATGTGGCATTCTCCCTTTGTGGGTATGTCCTCTTAAATGAACTCTAGTTGTAATGGATTAAGGGTCCACCCTACATCTGCAGAAACTCTATTTCTAAATTAGGTCACATTCACAGCGACCAGGGATTATCAACATACCTCTTTGGAGGATACAGTTCAACCCACAGAGATAGGTTCCAGGTCATGTCACTTATTAATAGCAAACTTACAAGATAAAATCTGGCAGAGGACTAAAGAGCTTTTATGTTTTAAAAACATCCCTTGGTGCACTGTGATAACTTTCAAAAGGACAGAAGAACCTGGTTTAGGGAGAAGGTAGTTTACGTGGTACATTAGTAACAGAGTAGTAGTCATAGTCTTTAGATTTTTAAACTTCCATCAAGTAGTTTTTTGTAAGGTATTTTGCGATAAATATTACATTTTAAAAAACTTTATTAGAGATTACATAGGCCCTAACAGAATCTATAGAATTTGTGTACTTGATAGCCTTTGGTTTCTCATATAAAGGACTGTTTTACATATGCCACATTTTTATATTTGTTATTTTTATATTTGTTATATTTTATATTTGTTATTTGTTATGTAAGTATTGATATAGGCACAAGATTGATACCTCCTTACATTCTTGGAGATATAGACTGACCTGGCATCTACCTTAATTATAATACTAATCATTAGATTTCATAAAAGTCCCAGAATAATGAATATAGACTTGGGCTGTCCCAGGTCTGGTCAAGACCAGTTAGATACTATCCTTGTCTTTTAGGAGGCAATTAAAATTTAATGAAATCCATTGTAATAGATATCAACCAGTTCCTCACCTACAAAACCCTGTGTTCATCCCTCCTGCTCTCAGCACCCCTCCCTCCCATTCCACATACCCCTGCTACATACACAGTTATTTCACTGTGAAAAAGACTCAAACTGTATGTTCATATATAGAATAATTGGTAAGTATCAACAATTTGAGAACTATCCCCAGAAGCAAATTCCTAGGTAGGGGGAAAATCTCTCCATACAGGAAGTGAGATAGGGATAGTGCTGAGCCATAAAACCATGTTTATTGAGAGAGTGTTCCAGCAGAACAGAAACACTAACTTGAAAGAAAGCAGTGTGAATAAACTTTCCTGAGATCTTATGTCTGTGTTTTGATTTGGATGGGGGCAGGGAGGAATAGGGAGGGTTGAACTAAGATTCAACCCTTGAGGGATGAACTAAGAGAGGAGGGATTTTGAAGGCCTAAAAAAGTAAGTTAGAAAGTTGAGGAGCACTACAGAAAGGGCAGCAGGTTGGGATAATAATTATACTTGGTGTTGGACAAAATGAAATAATATATGAAGCACTTAGCATAGTACCTGATTTATAGTGTTAAGTACTTATTTTGCTGTTTTAGGATTAAATTCTGAATGCCATGCTGTCTAGTATGCAGTTTTGTAAGGTTTATATAATTTATTTTCTTATTCAACTACACATTACAAGACATAATCAAAGTACTTTAAAATCCTATACAGTAGTCCAACCTATGCCTACTATTAATCTGGCTACTACAAAATAATCATGTGTAATTAGTGCTTGAACCAGAGCCACTAAAAGGTCATAACTTGAATTTCCTAAGTTGAGTCACTTGTTCTATTTGATCCTACTAATACTTATTCTTCCCTTTCTATTTTAGAGTATGCGGTTGAAACTGATTGCAAATAATACAACAGTGGAACGGAGGTTTAGTTCATGGATCGGTGGCTCCATTCTAGCTTCTTTGGTTAGTAGATAAACTACTTTGCAAAATAGTTGAAGATTCTTATTTAATTTAAATGTATCACTGGAAATACTGAATTTAGCAGAAAGACTAAAAATCCCCATGGATCATTTATCTTTGCAGTTTTTAGCTATCAAATTAGTAGAGGACCTGATGCCAGTTTTACATGTTCCAAAATGACAAAATGCCTCAATGCCTTTTTAGTGGGTATTGTCAGCCTAATTACAGTTTCCCCTTTCACACAGAGGCGGGCATCTGTTAACTTATCCTCGCCTCTTTTAATAATACTCCCATTGGCTATGGTCAGGACTTATCTGCAGCACATTTAAAATTAAATCATTCCGGGCTTCCCTGGTGGCACAGTGGTTGAGAGTCCGTCTGCCGATGCAGGGGACACGGGTTCATGCCCCGGTCCGGGAAGATCCCACGTGCCGCGGAGCGGCTGGGCCCGTGAGCCATGGCCGCTGAGCCTGCACGTCTGGAGCCTGTGCTCCGCAACGGGAGAGGCCACAACAGTGAGAGGCCCGCGTACCGCAAAAAAAAAAAAAAAAAAATTAAATCATTCCTTCTTGGGTTCTGGTTGCTCCCTGGCCTGTTGGTGAGGTAGAGTATGTCAGGAATTGGTTCTTGGGGCAAATGGTGAAGTCATGGTGTTGGGGTTTGCATGCTGCTTGGACTGGTGCCTACTGTGAATCAGGAGGAAGTCCTTGTACTTATCTGCACCCTAAATTTGGAGGATTTCCCCTTCACCTCAGAGCAGCCAAAGTAAATGTCACTAAGTACTTATGCTAAACATTTTAAAAAGCTATTAACTATTAAATGTTTGTAACTGTCCATTTATATATTTCTGGTCTATGTTCTGTTTCTAGTCTTTTAATGATCTTAGTTCAAAACTGGATATGAAACAAAACAATATATGAATCCACTTGAATAATCATAGGGAATGGATTTCTTCTGCTTACACGTCTTAGTAGTAATGTAGTCCACGTTGCTTCCTCCTTTAGTCATTTTCCTCCTTTGACCTTCTGTTTATTTTGCATAGTGCGTGTGTACTGTCGTTTGTGTACTTGTAAAACTTTATCCTAGTTTGAGTTCTAAACGTTACCATTAATCAAATGCTAGAACATTTCATCAATGCTGTACTAGGATCAAGCCTTCCAACAATTTCTGTTGTTGCCTTAATCAGTCCATCATAGCTAAACTCTTCATCTTCCTTTCCCAGCATTTTCTAAATCCTCATGACAGTATAGAAAGATTTAATATTCTATATAAACTTGGGCAAGACTAAATAGTGTCTTTGCACGTTCTGGAGGAGGGCAGAAAAAAGAAGGTTGTAATTTTATTTATTTATTTATTTATTTGTGGCCGTGTTGGGTCTTCATTTCTGTGCGAGGGCTTTCTCTAGTTGCGGCAAGTGGGGGCCACTCTTCATCACAGTGCGTGGGCCTCTCACTATCGCGGCCTTTCTTGTTGCAGAGCACAGGCTCCAGACTCGCAGGCTCAGTAATTGTGGCTCACGGGCCTAGTTGCTCCACGGCATGTGGGATCTTCCCAGACCAAGGCTCGAACCCGTGTCCCCTGCATTGGCAGGCAGATTCTCAACCACTGCGCCACCAGGGAAGCCCAGAAGGGTGTAATTTGAGTACTATTTGGGGAGGGGTTTAAGAGTTCTTCAAAAATTAGGAGTTGTGATAATGAAGGTATTAAAAGAAACAATTTTCTAATAGAAAGGTACATATGTAATTTTTTCCTTCCATTTCACAGGGCACCTTTCAGCAGATGTGGATTTCCAAACAAGAATATGAAGAAGGAGGGAAGCAGTGTGTAGAAAGGAAATGCCCTTGAGAAGAGTTCCCAAACAACTACCTTCTTTGTCACCTTACGTTTCATAGCTTTAGTATACTCAGGAAAAGAACAACCATCTTTTGTAGAATGTTTATACATTTTTGCATATTTCAATTTCCACTTAAATTTTTTAAGGCTTTAACTGGCTCTGTAAATTAAAATAAGTTTGTGCTTTCCTTGAAATGCACTTATTCTTATTACAAGCATTTTATAATTTTGTATAAATGTCTATTTTCTCTAAATATTTTGCTTTCAGTAAAATGCTTTCCAACTCTGTTTATGGTAGAATTGCTTTTTATTGACTAGTAAAACTTACTGCCTATGTTTTTTACCTTAGGCTTTCAAAATTAAATAAAAATTACTAGCCACTCCAGAAATACTTTTTTTGTGGACTGCTGTGTTGTAACTTGCCACTTTAAGTACTAAATATATTTATCATTATTTTGAATGGAAGTACTCACTGTTTA
Organism: Stenella coeruleoalba; assembly: GCF_951394435.1. Taxonomy (NCBI): domain Eukaryota; kingdom Metazoa; phylum Chordata; class Mammalia; order Artiodactyla; family Delphinidae; genus Stenella; species Stenella coeruleoalba. The sequence goes on from NC_137150.1 coordinate 57,597,688, forward strand.
TTAACAGTAGAATCCATAGCCCCTTCATATCTAGTAACAATAGTAGTGAAAAGGTTACCTGAATTCCAAAATTACCTTATTGCCTTTGCTATAGCAGTTATATCACTTTCCCACTCTAAGATACAGGCGATTAAAAGTCTGCTTAGATGTCAGAATTTATAAAATGGGAATTTAATCTGAACTTTATACCTGATTTTGACCACTTCCAGATTTAGCATGCCATAATAACACTTAAAACGGTCGACAGTCATATGACTAAAAACACAAGTTATTTATAAACCACTTAATATGTATTTACTTTTGTATACAGATTGTAATCCAAGAAAAACAAAATGGTAAATTAAGAGTTCAGCTATCTTAGACAAGACGTGACTTCTGGGCTTCAGAAAGATGTGGAAACTTTTCCTGAAGAAACTTTTCTTTCTTGCTTGCTAAACTTCTCTTCCTTGCTTTGATGCGGGCCTGTTTCTCAGTTCTCAATCTAGGTAAATAAAAGCATAACAGCAATTTATACAAAACTATTTCCCTGTTACTTGGTACTGTCAACATATGTCCAAATCAATCACTTAAAGACCTCAATCATGCCCGTCTCTGTATTAGGTGTGTAATGTATATTATTAAATTTGAATAATCATTGTAAACCTACACAAGTCAAAGATAAACATGAAATCAAAAGCATCTGTAACGCTACACCAATTCTCCTTCCTATTTCCTGACTGGAAAGAAAGAACAGACCTGTGAGCCTCTAACAGACTGGGCTTTCTCCTTTATTTTTAGAAATAATGTAGTTTTATAGAATACATTAGATATTTTACATCCTGAGATACATCCTGAGGTGTTTAGGAATTCCCTAATTTCAAATAGCACTCAGTCTAACATCATTTCCCCACCACTGAGAATAAAGCCATGCTAAGAGATGATGCTTAGTGCTAGCTGGGCTAGCCACTCTGGGTTTGCCTCTACCTATCAGCATCCCAGGGCATTAGGCCTTTGTGCCTCAGCTAAATTATGTTGACTTACAAGGTCACTTTGGAATTATCAAAATTGCAAATGATAAATTCATGGATGCCTAGCCTCTACTGTACTTAAATTGAAATATAACAATACAGTTAAGAGACAGGTACTGGGACTTTCCTGGTGGTGCAGTGATTAAGAATCAACCTGCCAATGCGGGGGACACGGGTTCAAACCCTGGTCCAGGAAGATCCCACATGCCGCGGAGCAACAAAGCCCATGTGCCACAACTACTGAGCCTGTGCTCTAGAGCCTGCGAGCCACAACTACTGAAGCCCGTGCACCTAGAGCCCGTGCTTCGCAACAAGAGAAGCCACCGCAATAGGAAGCCCGTGCACCGCAACGAAGAAGAGTAGCCCCTGTTTGCCGCAACCAGAGAAAGCCTGCACGCAGCAATGAAGACCCAATGTAGCCAAAAATAAATAAATTTATTAAAAAAAGAATTCTATATTCAGCAAAACTCATTCCAGAGTGAAGGTGAAATAAAGGCCTTTATATTAAAAAAAAAAGGTACTGAATAACTACAATATGCCAGTGCTATGGGGGAGGTCACAGAAATTTGAGATAAGGGTTATATTTGGATAGAGATAAAAATACATATACAAAATATATAAGCTACTTTATAAATTAAGTATAAAGTAAGACTAAACAAAGTTGAAATCAGATTACGCATTCTATTCATCAGTCTTTGCTCCAACTAAATTTTGGCCATTTAAAAAAATAAACCCATGTTAAAGGTTTGCTATTCTTAAGAATATTCAGAAGATTATGCTGCATGTTCTGAAGGTAAGGCTAAAGGTAGTTTCAAAAACAATATATTTAAGGCCTGTAAAAGTGACACTGCATTCATAAATTCTCATACATTAAAGTCACGTTATTTACAGCTTCACCTATTAAGGCTAAGGGACAAAAGCATCAAATTGCACATTAGGTTTGGAGACAGCGAGGAGGAAAAGCCAGTGCAGTTAATTTCTTCAATTGCTTATTTCATTTCACCACGCCCTGCAATAACGTGAGCTCACATTCTATGCAGCAAAGTATTTGGACCTTCCTTTTAACAATCCAAAAAGATTTAATCATCTACTTCCACAGAACAGATCGATGAACAGAAAGACAATAAAACTTTTCAAAGGATATACATTAAAATGTTAACAGTAGCTATTTCTGGATGGTGAAATTACATAAGACTAATTTCTTTTTTTACCTGATTTTTCTAGTTTTTGGACAATGAACATGTATTATTTATATAAAAGCTTAACACACGTCATCTGATGTAACGATACACTTTAGTACTAACGGTACTTGTGCTCACCTGACAAAACGTTCCACATAGGGCATTGCAAAGAATCGTTTTCTATTGTATCTTTTATTTAGGTACCAAGGTATAGGCCACTGCTTGAACTTGTGCCTGCCAAGAAAACAAAAAGGTATCACCCTACAGAAAACATTTAATACATTTTCACTTTTTTACAGAGTTTTAGCCTTCTTTGAACTAAATATGTTTTCAATAAAATGAGATGTAATTGGCTTTTTAAAGATTTAAAAATTTTTATAGTTTAAATATAAGACACTTATGAATCCACTGCAAAATTGCAGATGTTAATATTTTGCAATGTTTGCTTCAGATCACTCTTTTAAAATATATATATATATATATATAAAAGTTTAAAGACACAGCTAAGTTCTCTACTTTCACAATAGCTTCTAGCCATAAACTGAAGTGTATCATTACCAGATATATTTTGTACTTTTACTACATATATATGTGTGTACTAATTTTATATATGTACACATACATATGTATACACACACACATAATTTGAAACACTGATATTTACATGTATATGTTTTGTTTTTAAAATGTAAGTAAATTGCAGCAACTGATATAGATATCTATCTATATCTACCTCAACATAACAAAACCTAAAAAATCATAATGCTGAGTAGGAAAAAAGGAAATTGTGATTTCACTGTAAACATTTATTTGAAAATATTTCAATTAAAAAAGTAACAGAAGGATTAATTTCAGGGCATATGACCAATCTTCTCTAAAAATCCAGAATTAATCTGTAATATCAGAAGCCTAAGTTCCAATCTCTTTGTAATTTTGGCATTTAGCATATAATTTGACAGGCAGTGCCACTGGAGCAATGAACCACGCTGCTTTAAGCAGAATAGATAAAGGTACTGAATTCCCTCAGTTTATCAGGAATCCCCTCAGTTCGGCAGGATGATAGTCTACCACTATTTTTCAACAACCAAGGGAAAGACACATCCAAAAAGTATTCTCTGACATTACTGCCACATGATTTTTTGTCAGAAAAAATTTAGATGTAATGTTTTGAAGAATCTCTGCATTTAAAAGGCCAATTTAAATATTTTAACATGCAACAGAAAATTAGGGAAAAGGCATTGGAATTATAATGTTTCATTTAATAAGCTACATTGGAAAGATGATGTAACTGCTTTTTTTTTTTTTCCTGGCCACGCAACATGTGGGATCTTAGTTCCCAGACCAGGATTTGAACAGGAGCCCCCTGCATTGGAAGCGCCACATCTTAACCACTGAACCATCAGGCGAGTCCTGATATAACTGCTTTGTTCCCTACTTTGTTTAACTCCAGGAAAGTTAAAAAGCAAAAATTTTTAAACCTTAATGAGAATAGCACTCTTACAGATTCTAAAATTGACACACATTCTCTCCCGTATCCTCACCCTTTCCTAACTGGCCTCAATTGGATTAATCCCAATAAAGTTTAGTAGAAAATAAAATAGATCCAAAAAAAAAAAGAAAGAAAAGAAAAGAAAATAGATCAAAGTTCTTAGGCAGGTGTTTTGGCAATTACTCTCTTTTCTGTACTGGATTACACGGTTACAGACAACACAGCCACTCCCCTAAATCTGGCTCCAAGCAGCCCCATTACCGCAAACTCCATTAAAACAATCTACCAAATGCGTAAGTGCTGTTTTGTAGTGTAATTTCAAGAGTACAGGGAAGGTCTCCAACCACCCAAAATGCCTTCCTCATCTTGCTGACTGATGACAAAAATTTTACTGAACATGCTTCCTTTTGGTAGTTCAACCCAAATGCAAATAAACCCCTGGAAGAGAGAATACACTGGGTCTTCTCAATTACTTACACCTCAGTGTGAATGTTTACTATCACATCCTTTCCCAACGTCTGACAGGACTTTGGAACTGCACATAGGGGACAAGATGCCACAAAGGTGGAAAGATTTAATGAAAATAAACTGTTTATTTTATTCAAAATTTGGACTAGGGCCTATCCTAATGGCAATGGGAGCAAACTGAGACCGGTTCATGTGGCCTTATTCCTGGAGAACTTCTTTTTTTAATAGTTCCAGGTTCTTAATGGGCAAAGAGGATAGGTGTGTCCTAAAATTAGCTTCATGGAATTTATAACCCTCTAAAATTACATGTGCATATGTAACTTTTTCCTGGGGAAAGGATCTATAACTTTCATCAAATTCTTAAAAGTCATTTGATTCACGTAAGATTAAGAACCACTATTATAAAGAACCCATAAATAACTGAATCATGGGAATGGGATGCCTGGCTATCAGATACAGCTACCTTCATTCATATCCTGAAGTTCAAAAGGGGTTTGGGGGCCTCTTTGTATATTAGATACAGCTAAAATATCTCATATTTTTAAAAGATGCTGGATGGGGAATGAGGCATGGGACTTCACTCTCATCTTAGAAGAGCCACTATGTACCAGATGATTCTTCCAAAGATGTCTCTTCTCCAAGCACCAGGTCTAGCTTTTTCTTGACCAGTCTGAAGAAGTCTGAGGGCATCTTCCCTTTCCTGGACAACTTTATCTAATGCATCCATGGAATCTACTACCTGAGAAGAGAATAGAAAGATATAATTTCAACAATCACCACATGACAGAATTCCAAAGAAAGAAAACACACAATGACTATGCTACAGAAAACCTATGATGAATCTTTCTGTCAAAGAACCATTCTGTCAAGTATTTCCTAAAAATCTTTCTGGCTGGGTATGCATATACATAGGTGTCTGTAATATCACTTTTTGTAATTTTTTTAAAGTTTAGTTTCATTTAAATGAAAATCTATTCAGCTCAAATTTCCATATATTACTTTTGTTTGGAGTAGGATATACTTGCATAGATTCCTTTTGGAGACCCAATTTGACTCATCATTTTAAAACTCAATGAGCTATTAAGAAGTAATTAACAGCTGCTTTTTAAATATTAAAACCTATGTTTTGGCCTTAATTAATTAGTGTGTCCCTAACACTCAGGTGCAGGTATTTTGACCTACTTGGCAGCTGTTGCTATTATAGGGAATGGAATACCAACCTATCCTGATACTAATCTCCAAAGATCCATCAAGACACAAGAAGATACCATTAGAACTTCTATTTTTTATCTCCTTCTTTTAACATTTCTATTATGTTTGACATTGTACATAATATATTGGCTGAGCAATATATATTTTTTCAAAAATAAATATTCATACATTGGGGATTGTAATGACAGGTGAGCTAAATTTTTTCATAATTCTAAATCCTGAGAGCCATTTTTAGGTAGTGATATATGTGTATTATCTTAAGCATCATAACAGCTATGAAATACTGTATATAAATGCTTGTTCCTTATAAGAAACCTAAAAAGGGGAGGGGTATTAGATTATAAAGATAATTCCCCAGGTAGCTGTGGAACCTAAGAGAGATGTGAAAGCCACATATTTAGATAAACTACTTCATAATCTATATATGCAGCTCACACTCAGCACTTTTATGGCCTACTTAACTCAAAGCCACACTGAATCCTCACACTACATGAATTTCTACAAAATCCTTGAGAAATAGAAGATGGGTAAGAATGACAAATCCCATCTTGAAGACAGACAAACTTAGAAGAGTGAAGAGACCACACCGATCAGGGCCTAATACAAAGCTCTCTGACCCTTAGGAACTCAGTAAACCTGGCTGTTGACTGACTACATTAAAGAGTCTGCCCAAGGTCAGGGCTGAGGTTCCTAACTGAAATCTAATGTTAGCTCACAAAGATAAGAAAATAAATGGCTACCAAGTCCACAGAGTTAACATCCAATTATTCAAGTTCATGCCAACAGACGAGAAAGAAAATCAAAAGTATCAATTAGATACACCCCATTCAAAAAAGCCAACTTCAAAGAGCTTTCTTTTCTAGTTTACAACTTTCCCAGAGCCAAAAGTGTCCTTACATAGTTCCGAAGCTTCAGCTTATATCTTAAATTGAGAATAATTCTTTTAAAACTTTTCTTGATAAATTTTCGTTAGTAGTATGTCACAAAGTGTCACAAAGCACTGAGAAAACTGTATTTGAGGTTAAAAAAATTATAATCACTTTCAGTTTAAAACTGTTACTATTTTAGATTCTACTAATTCAGAAAGTATAGTACATATGATTTACTGGGCTGAAGTTCACCTCTGAAATATATTTTTTAAAGCAGGGAGAGGGGATAATCTATTATTGAAGTTTAAAAGTCTTATTAGAACAGCACCATTATAGCAAAAGCTTTTTCATCAAATAAACAATGTGGTACTTATAAACAGCCAATCCACCTAGAAGAGTCTCTAAAGCATAACTTTCCTTAAAAGAAGAGTTGCCAAATATACCTAAAAATAAAGTAACATTACTTTACAAATGTTTTGTAGCAATGAAAACATGTACCACCACCCAGATCTTAGTTTCTAAATATACCATTCTCCATTCAAAGGAATCAGGGTTCCTCTGTAAAACGGCTGATTCCAGGATTGGGGCAGGAAAAGTACAGGATGAATCCAGAATATCTTGCCGTTCCTCATCAAAGAATGATGAGGACATATAGGCCAGCTTGAAGGAAAACACACTGGCCAAATCTAGAATGATGATATTAAAGGATTTTAACTCATTGAATAAAATTGGAATGCATGACTCAAGAAAGAAAAGGGAAAGGAAAGGAAAGGAAGACATGGAGAAAAGGAAAAGCCCTTTCTTACGGAAGAAAGCTAACAAATAATGTAGAATGAACAATGAAATTAGAAAATCACCATTTAGCAAACATCACAGTAATAATCACTGATTGAGGCAAAAATCATCATCAATAGATGCTAAAACCAACGAGTCCAAGTTGGAGGGTTTAAAAGATATTTACATGATCTCAATGTAAAGAAAAATTTACTCTACAGTGGAGAAACCTGACACCAGGCTAACCAAATTACTAATGCTAACAAGTTCAGTAACAGAACAAATCAACATTGCATGCCTCTTCACATGATGCACTGTGAAGAATACAGCATCACTTCTATGATATTCCTGCCAATCATCATGATTATCATAAGAAACATCACAAACCCAAATTGGCCCATCCTCTTCAAAAGTGTCGATGTCATGAAACACAAAGAAAGACTGAGTAATCAGATTCAAGGAGACTCAAGAGACAACACTGAAAACACACCAGCCAGGGGTTTTTTTGCTATAAAAGGACATGTTGGAATAACTAATGAAATTTCAGTAAGATCTGTAGATTATAGTATCAATGTTAATTTCCTGATTTTGAAAACTGTACAGTGGTTATATAAGGAAATATCCGTGGATTTTTTGGGCAATATACACTAAAGTAGTTATGGGTAAAGGGATATCACATATATAACTTACTCTCAAATAGCTGAGGAAAAATGTAGTTATGTGGAGAGGAGGCAAAGACGGATAAAGCAAACGTGGTAAAATACATAGGGAATTTGGATGAAGGATGCCTCTTTGTATTTTTCTTGTAATTTTTCTGCCAGCCTCATGTTTTATCAAAATAAAGTTTAAAAACCCCAAAATATGATTAACTCAATGTTTATAAAGGCAGAATAACCTTCTCCATAATTAGGGTAAATAATTGAGATTTTATCCAATAACTTCTTTGACTCTCTGCAGGAATATCAGGTCTTAATGGTGGTGAGCAGTGTGGGGAAAGAAACCTGAAGCAGCTGAGGTAAGGCAGCAAGACTGAAGCCATTACAAAAAGCTGCGTTCCAATCTCACTGACTACTTACTATGAAACAGAAAAAAATCAATAAAGAGCTGACCCTGAAAGCACTCTATGAAAAAAAGAAACAACCTGATAAATCTAACTAAATAAAACATAAAACCTCTACATGAAAGAAATATCTTAAACATGTACAGCCATGAAAAAAATAATCGCAGATCTTCTGCACTTACTGATACGGAAAAATCTCCAAAAACACTAGTAAGTAGAAGACGCAAGTTTCAGAAGAGTATATACTGTATAACCACATTTGTGTAAATAAAAATTATCAGGCACATTTCTTCATGCAGAGAAAAATTCTGATGAAATTCTGATGGATAAATAGGAAACACACAGGATTGATTACCTCTAGGAATGGAAATAAAGAACCCAAGTGATTTCTTTTTAATGATGAAGAAAATCTAACCTAAATAATAGTTGACCTTTTTACAGTAATGTGAACATAATATTATTGAGCTACAGCAGGGGAATCAAGATGGCAGAGTAGGGGGAAGTAGAGCTCACCTCCCCCCAAAAAACACATCAAAAATACATCTACATGTGGAACAATTCTCACAGAAAACTAACTGGCAACTGGCAGAAGAACTCCTACACAACCAATGCTGCACGAAAGATCTCCATGTAACCAGGTAGAACAGAAAAAAAAAGGGGCATCAGGTCAGGACCTGTGCCCCTGGGAAGGATCTGTAAGGAAGAGAAGGTTCACATGGGCAGACCCTCACTCTAGGGAGGGAGTGATCAACCCACCATCTGGGCACTTCCATCCCAGTCCTGGGGTCCTGCACGAGGAGACAAGCCCCCTTGCCTGGTGGGAAATCTGCTGAGACAGACAGAAGAGCTAGAGAAGCCTAGACTCTACTTGGGAGGAGTGCACGCATGCTGGCTTGCTAACAATTAGGTCTGAGAGAGCCTTGTACTGGCAGCTGCTGCCTTGCTGTACTTCCCAATCTGGAAGGGCTAATGCCCCGACCTAGCTCACTCCACACCGTAGCCTGGCATGAGATCAGGGCAAAGATGCAGTCTATTTAGGCAGAGACAGACCAGGGTGCCTGGGATGTGATCTGGGCAGAGCCACAGAGACTATTATCAGTGCACACATGGGAGCAGTGTCTAGTCAGGCAGACACTGTCAGTGGGCGCATTGGGCACTGGCCACAAGAATGCGAAGCAGTTAAGCGCTGAATCTCAGGCAGACAGGCCCAGGGCAAGAGTACCCAGATAGGCCAGGCTTGGTGTCCCAGAGAGAGCACCCTGGCTCTGCCCTCTCTGTGCAGCTGAGCACTAGATCTGGGGAAGACAGGTCCTGGAGAAATCTGTCACAGAGGCAGCCCAGATCTCAGGTTGTAGCACAGCCACCTCAATTCCTGCAGACACAATGCCCCAACCTCCACCCTACTCCATGCCACAGCCTTGTACTAGATCTGGAACAAAAAACACAGAAAGTGATAGGACCCTGGGATGCTTCCAGACAGAACCACACAGGTGGTGCACAGGTTTGCTGTGACCACAGGAGCCTCACTTGCTTCAGCAATCACCTCCTTTGGGGCAGGGCAACAGAGACTAATTGAACCTGACCCTCAGGCTTCTACTCCAACAACTGGGGAGCAGACCCCACCCCTGACTGGGCAGTGACAGCTACAGAGCCAAGAGGAAGCCCTGCCTCACATCCAGCACAGACTCTAGACACCAGTCACACCCCCTATCAAGGAAATAACGATGAGTACTCTTAAGAAGGACATGACTGGCATCCAAAACCAGCCCTCACACCAAGAATACTGGACAGTCTACACAGGGACACTCCCACATAAAAACACCCCTTTAAGACCACAGTAGATAACTGTTTTTCCTAAATTCACAGAGACAGAGAAAGTTTAGTAAACTGAAAAAACAGAGGAACTACTCCCAATTTAAAAAAACAAGAGAAATCCCCTGAAAGAACAAATAATAAAATAGACCTCACCAGTCTACAGACCCTGAGTTCAAAATGGAAATAGTAAAAGCAGGGACTTCCCTGGTGGCACAGTGGTTAAGAATCCACCTGCCAATGCAGGGTACACGGGTTCAATCCCTGGTCCGGGAAGATCCCACATGCCGTGGAGCAACTAAGCCCGTTGCTCACACACAACTTGTGGCTCACCCACAACTCCTAAGCCTGCACTCTAGAGCCCATGAGCCACAACTACTGAGCCCACGTGCCACAACTACTGAAGTCTGTACACCTACAGCCCATGCTCCACAACAAGAGAAGCCACCGTAATGAGAAGCCCACGCACCGTGATGAAGAGTAGCCCCTGCTTGCCACAACTAGAGAAAGCCCGTGAGCAGCAATGAAGACCCAACACAGCCAAAAATAAATAAATAAACACATAATTTTAAATAAATAAATAAAAGCAGATAAAAATAAAGATCACTATAACAAGGAACCAGAAGCTTTATAAAGATGAACCAATCAAAATTAGACAATTCAATTGCCAGTATGAAAGCCAATCTAGAAGCAATGAATAGCATACTAAATGATGCAGAAGGGACAAATAAGTAATCTGGAAGACAGAATAATGGAAACTACCCAATCAAAATAGCAGATGGAAAGACAAATGAAAAAAATGAAAGCACCACAACAAAGAGTAGCCCCCACTCGCTGCAACTAGAGAAAGTCCTCATGCAGCAACAAAGATCCAGCACAGCCAAAAAAAATTTTTTTTAATTTAAAAATAAATAAATAAAAATAAATTTGAGGGCTTCCCTGGTGGCGCAGTGGTTGAGAGTCCACCTGCCGATGCAGGGGACACGGGTTCGTGCCCCCGTCCGGGAGGATCCCACATGCCACGGAGCGGCTGGGCTCGTGAGCCATGGCCGCTGAGCCTGCGCGTCCGGAGCCTGTGCTCCGCAACGGGAGAGGCCACAACAGTGAGAGGCCCGCGTACCACAAATAAATAAATGAATAAATAAAAGAATTCAGCAATACTAAACCTACCCTAAAAGAAATACTGAAGGGTCTTCTCTAAATAGAAAAGAAGAAAGACTCTATAGGAAAGGGAAAATCACAGTAGGAAAGGCAAATATATAAAAGGACTGAAAATCATTTAAATAAGCCAGTACATAGATTAAAAAACAATCAAAGAAATTTTGTAAAAGCAATGGTAACTACAATTAACAGCAAAAGGATAAGCATGAAGATGTAAAACAGGACACCAAAATCACAACATGTTGGGGAGGGAAGAATAAAAATGTAGATCTTTTAGAATGTGTTTGAACTTGTATGATTATCAGCTTAAAGCAACTAGATATAGTTATGGGTCAACATACCATACTTATGATATGGTAACCACATATCAAAAACCTACAATAGATTCACAAAAACAAAAAGAAAGGAACTCAAGAGAATTCCCTGGCGGTCCAGTGGTTAGGACTCTGTGCTTTCACTGCCGAGCGCACAGGTTCAATCCTTGGCTGGGGAGCTAAGAATCCTGCAAGCCACGCAGCGTGGCAAACAAAAAAAAAAAGGAACTCAAGCATACTACAAAAGAAAACAATCAAGCCACAAAAGGAAAAACAAAAAGAAGAAATTAACAAAGAAAAACTATAAAATAACCCCTGGAAAACAAAGATTAAAATGGAAAAAAGTGCATACTAATAAATAATTACTTTAAATGTCTATGGACTAAATGCTCCAATCAAAAGACACAGAGTGGCAGACTGGATTAAAAAACCAAGAACCTACAATATGCTGCCTGAGAGACTCACTTCAGGGTGAAAGACATAGTCTGAAAATGAGGGGATCAAAAAAGATATTTCATGCAAATGGAAATGACAAGAAAGTGGGGTAGCAATACTCCTATCAGACAAAATAGACTTTAAAACAAAGGCCATAAAGAAAGACAAAGGACACTATATAATGATAAAAGGATCAATACAGAAGAGGATATTACACTCATCAACATATATGCACCCAATATAGGAGCACCTAAATATATAAAATGAATACTAACAGATGTAAAGGGAGAAATGGACAATAATACAATAATTGCAGGAGACTTTAACACCCCTCTGACATCAATGGACAGATCATCCAGATAGAAAATCAATAAGGTAACAGAGGTCCTAAATGACACAACAGACCAGTTGGACTTAATTGACATATGGGACACTACATTAAAAAAAAACAGAATACACATGCATTCAAGCATGCATGGAACATTCTCTAGGACAGACCACATACTAGGTCACAAAACAAGCCTCAACAAATTTAAGCAGATAGAAATTATCTCAAGCATCTTTTCTGACCATAATGGTATGAAACTAGAAATGCACCACAGTGAGAAAAATGGGAAAAGAACAAACACATGGAAACTAAAGAACATGCTACAAAAAAACCAATGGGTCAATAATGAAATCAAAGAACGAATCAGAAAATACCTCAAGACAAAAGACAATAACCACCACTGGGATGCCACAAAAGCAGTTCTAAGAGGAAAGTTCATAGCAATACAAGCCTTCCTCATGAAACAAGAAAAATCTCAAATAAACAACCTAAACTACCACCTAAAAGAATTAGAAAAAGAAGAACAAACAAAACCCAAAGTCTGCAGAAGGAAGGAAATAATAAAGATCAGAGAGGAAATAAATAAAATAGAGATCCCATAGAAAAGATCGATAAAACTAAGAGCTGGTTTTTTGAAAACATAAACAAAATTAACAAACCTTTAGCCAAGCTTACCCAGAAAAAAGGACCCAAATAAACAAAATAAGAAATGAAAGAGGAGAAATAACAACCAATATCACAGAAATATAAAAAGTCATAAGAGAATACTATGAATAGTTATATGTCAACAAATTGAAAAACCTAGAAGAAATGGAAAAGTTTCTAGAAACATACAGCCTACCAAAAGTGAGTTAAGAAGAAACAGATTATTTGAACAGATCGATCACTAGAAGTGAAATAGAATATGTAATTAAAAAACTCCCTGCAAACAAGAGTCCAGGACCAACTGCTTCACTGGGGAATTCTATCAAACATACAAAGAACTTATATATTTATACCAAACCTTCTCAAACTATTCCAAAAGACTGAAGAGGTGGGAACACTCCCAAAGATATTCTATGAAGCCACCAGTAGCCTGATTGATACCAAAACCAGACAAAGACACTACAAAAAAATAGAAAATTACCGGTCAATACCTTTGATGACACAGACACACAAAATTTCAATAAAATATCAGCAAACTAAATCCAGCAATACTTAAAAAGGATCATACACCATGATCATGTTGGATTCACTCCAGGGTCACAAGGATGGTTCAACATAGGCAAATCAATCAATGTGATACACCACATTAACAAAAGGAAAGACAAAAAGCACATGAGCAAGCATCTCAATAGATGCACAAAAAGCATTTGACAAAATTCAACATCCATTCATGTTAAAAGCTCTCACCAAAGTGGGCAGAGAGGGAACATATCTCAACATAATAAAAGCCCTTTACAACAAACCCACAGCCAGCATAATACTCAATGGTGAAAAGCTGAAAGCCTTCCTGCTAAATTCAGGAATAAAGATGCCCACTCTCACCACTTCTTTTCAATGTAGTACGTAGTATTGGACGTCCCAGCCTCAGCAATCAGAAAAGAAAAAGAAATAAAAGGTATCCAAATTGGAAGGGAAGAAGTAACACTGTCACTATTTGCATATGACATGATACTCTATAGAGAACTCTGAAGTCTCCACACAAGAACTAATAAATGAATTCAGCAAGGTAACAGGATATAAAATTAATATACAGAAATCTGTTGCATTTTTTTACACTAAAAATGAAATAGCACAAAGTTAAAAAAAATTTTTTTAATTGTGTCAAAAAAACAAAGCCTCGGAATAAACTTAATCAAGGTTAAAGACCTATACACTGAAAACTATAAAACACTGATAAAGGAAACTGAAAATGATTCAAAGAAATGAAAATATACCTTATGCCCTTGGACTGGAAGACATAATACTGTTAAAATAGCCATACTACCCAAAGGAATCTACAGATTTAACGCAACCCCTATCAAAATACTCATGACAGTTTTCACAGGACTAGAACAAATAATCCTAAAATTTATATGGAACCACAAAAGACCCAGAATTGCCAAAGCAATCCTGAGAAAAAAGGAACAAAGCTGAAGGTACAACCCTTCCAAACTTCAGACTATACTACAAAACTACAGTAATCCAAACACAGTGGAATTGGCACAAAAACAGACATATAAATCAATGGAACAGAATAGAGAGTCCAAAAATAAACCCATGCATCTACAGTCAATTAATCTACAACTTCAGACTACACTACAAAACTACAGTTATCAAAACACTATGGTACTGGCACAAAGAGACAGATCCATGGAACAGAATAGAGAGCCCAGAAATAAACCCACACACCTATGGTCAATTAATCTTAGACAAAGGAGGCAAGACTATACAATGGAGAAAAGAATCTCCTCAGCAAATGGTGTTGGGAAAGCTGGACAGCCACATGTAAATCAATAAATTAGAACGCTCCCTTATGCCATATGAAAAAATAAACTCAAAATGGTTTAAAGGCCTAAATATAAGACATGACACCATAAAACTCCTAGAAGAGAACACAGACAAAACGTTCTTAGACATAAATCATAGCAATATTTTCTTAGATCAGTCTCCCAAAGCAAAGGAAATAAAAGCAAAAATAAACAAATGGGACATCATCAAAATATAAAAGCTTTTGCACAGCAAAGGAAACCATCAACAAAATGAAAAGACAACATATGGAACAGGAGAAAATATTTGTAAATGATGCGACTGACAAGAGGTTAATATCCAAAATACACAAACAGCTCATACAACTCAATATTGAAAAAACAAACAACCTAATCAAAAAATGGGCAGAAGACCTAAATAGACATTTCCCCAAAGACATACAGATGGCCAACAGCCACACGAAAAGATGCTCAACATCTCTAATTATTGAAGAAATGCAAATCAAAACCAAATGAGATATCATCTCACACTGGTCAGAATGGCTATCATCAAAATGTCTACAAATGATAAATACTGGAGAAGGTGTGGAGAAAAGGGAACCCTTCTGCACTTTTGGTGGGAATGTAAACTGGTGCAGCCACTACAGAAAATTTTCCTTTAAAAACTAAAAATAGTGCTACCATATGATCCAGCAATCCCACTCCTTGGTATATTTCTGGAAAAAAGAAAAACTCGAATTTGGAAAGATACATGCACCCCAATGTTCACAGCAGCACTATTTACAACAGCCAAGACATGGAAACAACTGAAGGGCCCATGAACAGACAATTGGCTTAGGAAGATGTGGTGTATATATACAAATACATATATATACACACACACATGTATATACATACATATACATATACACACATGTATATATATACATACATGTGTATGTATATATACATACATATGTATGTATATATACATATATACATACATACATACACACACACACAGAGGACTATTACTCAGACACAATAAAGAATGAAATATTGCCATTTGCAGCAACATGGATGAACCTAGAGAATATTATACTTAGTGAAGTCAGACAGAGAAAGATCAATATCATATGATATCGTTTATATGCTGAATCTAAAAAAAAAAAGATACAAATGAATCTATATACAAAACAGAAACAGACTCACAGACATAGAAAAAAAACATATGGTTACCAAAGAGGAGAGGGAATGGGGGAAGGATAAATTAGGAATATGGAATTAACAGATAGAAACTACTATACATAAAATAGATAAGCAACAAGGATTTACTGCACAGCACAGGGAATTATGTTCAATATCTTGTAATACCTATATTGGAAAACAATATGGAAAAAAATACATATATATAAAACTGAATCATTATGCTGTACACCTGAAACTAACACAATTTTATAAATTAACTATGCTTTAATTAAAAAACTGTACACTTAAAAAGGTTAAGATGATAAGTTTTGTTATGGGTGTTTTACATCAATTAAAAAAAAAGCATTAAACAAATCTGACCTAGTTGGTACAGAAGTAGCTAAACCAGAACTAGAAATGTAAAATAGTGCAGGTACTTTAGAAAACGGTTGGGCTGTTTCCTAAAATTTCAAACATAGATTTACCAAACAACACAGCAGTTTTACTCCTAGGTATCTACCCAAGATAAATAAAAACATATGTGCACACATATGCTGAGGGCTGTAGGTAGGAATGGGAGTGACTGCAGATGGGCATGAGATTTCTTTTTGGAGTGATGGAAATGTTCTAAATTATATAGTAGTGATAGTTGCATAGCTCTGTAATTTCCTAAAAATCAAGCAGAAATAGAAAGAAAGAAATCTACTTGCCAAGAATTATAGGAACCATACACTCACACCTTTTAGCTTTTATCCCACACTCAGCAGTCTCCAGCCTCCCACAAATCTCACCTTTTCTAACCGCTCCGGACTTGGCATTGGCAAACTCTGCCGCTTAGCCTCCTGTTCTAGAGTTAGGAGCATGTTTCTTTCTTTCAGGAGAACATACCTATATCAAAAAACAGAGCTTGTAATGCTATTCTGTGCTTATATTAATAAAACTGTGATTTTTTGACATCAAAATTAATGATCTGTACTCAAAAGTCCTTTAGAATAATCCTTTATATAGAGCTATATCTATTCTTACTCGTTTGTTCAATAAATTTTCCATGTGCCACATACTGCATTAAGTGCCAGAAGAGTTACAAAAAAGCATAAAACGTAGTCCCTACATTCCAAGTGGAGAGAGAGGATGGAAGATAACACTTATTCAGTTCCTGTTATACACCAGGCAATGTGCTAAATAAGCACATATATACATTTATTTCACTGAATTGTCACAACAATTCTGAAGTTGGAACTATTTACACATTCTAAATGAAGAAACTAAAGCTAAGAGAACTAAGGTTTCGGGGGGCACATGCCTAATTCAAGATTCAAATCCTGAACTCCCTGGGTGGAAAACCCTCCCTCCACAACTGAAATGTGGTGTGGTATACTCAGTGGTATAGACAACAACTACCAGGAGAATTAAGTGGGAGAGATGAGACATTCCTTCTGGTTAATATGATCAACGAAAGCTTCATAGAGATGGGGTATGTTAGGCTGGAAAGGAAACCAAAGCAAACACAATCAAATCACTGAAATCAAAACACTGAGGTGGTAAAGCTCAAGTGTGACTTTTGTGAATAAATAAGTTTGATTGAGAATCAGAGCTGGAAGAAAGGAAAGGAAATAAATGTGGAGGGCAAAGAAAATGAAACAAAGGAATTGGGGTACTTTTGGGTATGGAAGATGATTTGGGGGGAAGGAGTGGCAGAAGATAAACTATTTGGCTTTAGCCAGGATGAATATTGAAACTGCCTTAACTATCCCTTTACAAATAACCAACAGTAAACGTGCTTTAAAACAACGTATTTTTTACCATGAATCTGTGCTGTTTTAAATATAACACTTCTGACACCAAATGAGGGGTTTTTCTCTCCTGACAGTAACATGTTGTCTTTTCCATCTCCCTGACACTAACTACCTGAAGTCAGAGCCAGATTCCACAGATTTAAGTGTTCAGTCCCACAAGAAAGACTTCAGATGCCCCACTTCAGATGCCAACAGCAATTTCCAGGCCTCCCACATATCTGACTGACCAGCTACAAACTGGGGGTTCCAACAACCTTGTCCATGGGTTTGATAATTTGATAGAATAGCTCACAGAATTCAAGAAAGCACTTTACTCTCTTACTGGTTTATTATAAAGGATACAACTCAGAAACAGCCAGATGGAAGAGATGCACAGGACAAGATATGGGGAAGGGGTGCAAAGCTTCCATGCCTTCTCAAGGCACACCACCCTCCCAGAACTTCCATGTACTTACCAACCTGGAAGCTCTCCAAACCTAGTTGTTTAGGGTTTATTATGGAGGTGTCATTATGCAGGCATGATTGATTAAATCACTGGCCACTGGTGACTGAACTGATCTCTAGTCCCTCTCCCTCCCCAAAAGTGGGGGTGGTGGTGAGGCTGAATGCTCTATCTGCTAATCACACCTTGGCCTTTCTGGCAATCAGCCTCTATCCTGAAGCTACACAACAATACCCCCCAGCCCCCACCCCCAAGAGCTGCCTGATTAGAAGACACTCATATCACTCAGGCAATTCCAAGGGATTTAGGAGCTGTGTGTTAAGCGATCAGAGACAAAGACAAAATATATATTTCTTATTGTATCACATAAATAAGCCTGTAATATTAGTGGTTTTATAAGCATTTTACAGTTCTTTAATCTGCCATGAAAGATAACCCTTTAAATCAAGGGATAAAACTTTAAATGCCTACTACAGTGCCTGGACAAATAGTAATTATGAGTGAAGGGAGCATGGTGAAAGAACAACAAGATGGGTAAGAAGTGGTATGCACTGCTCCATTTAGACCAGCCAACTGTCACCATGTAAAAATGCAGGTTCAGTGTTGCAACATCACAGGTCTGATTATTCAAGAGGAGCCAGAAATCCTTATTTTTGTGTGAAACTTCCCAATTTTTTTTTTTTTTTGCGGTACGCGGGCCTCTCACCACTGCGGCCTCTCCCATCGCGGAGCACAGGCTCCGGACACGCAGGCTCAGCGGCCATGGCTCACGGACCCAGCCGCTCCGCGGCATGTGGGATCCTCCCAGACCGGGGCACGAACCCGTGTCCCCTGCATCGGCAGGCGGACTCTCAACCACTGCGCCACCAGGGAAGCCCGAAACTTCCCAATTTTTAAAACACAGCACAGCCCAAACAAACATATCTCTGGGCTAAATATAGTCGATTAATGTAGGGGGATTGGTGGGTCAAAAGGTACAAATTCCCAGTTATAAAAGGAAAAAGTCATGGGGATGTTATATACGGCAATGGTGACTATAGTCAATAATACTGTACTGCATATTTGAAAGTACCTCAGAGAATGGATCGTGAAAATTCTCACCACAAGGAAAAAACTTTTTGTAACTATGTATGGTGACAGATATTAACTGGACTTATTGTGATCATTTTACAATATATACAAATATTGAACCATTACACTGCACATCTGAAACCAATACAATGTTATGTCAATTATACTTCAATTTATATATGCATATATACAATGCAAATCTGTCTTAAATCCTCTCAATTCTTTCTAATTTATCAGGAGAATCTGCCAGAAAAACCTACCCAAATTTCCAATTAAGTGCACCCTCCAATACTCTTCCTCAAAGCAAAAAAGCTAAAGCGTCCAGACCATGCAAAAGGTAATAAAAAGGAAGAAGGCCTAAATGTAACCAACTCATCCCCATTTTGCTTTATTAGTTTCTTGAAATTCTTAGTATAAAAGTGGTAGTATGACTGGTAGCAGTTACAGTAAAATTTCTAAACTCCCAACTATTTAAGAACTCTGATACATCTGTCATAATGTAATTTAACCTCTGTAGTACTTATAAAAATTTTAATGATCTTATATATCACAAAACAGTACTATAAATCACTTTATTTAATTTCTTACATCAGATAAAGTTTATACCTCATTATTATAAAAATTTTAATGATCTTATGTATCACAAAACAGTACTATAAATCACTTTACTTAATTTCTTACATCAGATAAAGTTTATACCTCATTATTATACTATAACTGCTTCAAACACTTAGATGTTAATGTACTCAGTATACTTACCAAAGTTTATGTAAATCTTCATTACTTTTGTTCCTTAATTGCTGACAGGTCCATGAAGCTCCTATTAAAATGATAAATTCATAACATGAAATAATTTTCTAGCTACATTGCCCTTTGGCAAATTACTTAACCTCTCTAAACCTGTTTCCTTATCTATAAAATGTGTAATAGCTTTATTATATTATAGTACAATATATAATTAGGATTTGTGATTAAATTAGATAACACATATGAAAATATTAGTAATGTGACTGGCAATAGCATTCAAAAACTGTTATTAGTAGTATAGAAGGTACCTTCACAGTCTAATGTCAAAATACTTAGTATCATTATAAATTAATATTCAACTATCTCTAAAAAAATGAAATGTAAAACAAACCCCAAACCGCACCTTAGTTAATTTCAACCTACTCCTCTTCTAAACCTTTTGCCAACCTTCCAAGAACAGTTAACTCTACTATTATACTGTCCTTCTAATCTTCTCTAATAGACATTCCCAAAGGAAATCAAAAAAGGAAACACTTAAGTAATTCCCAAACTGGATAAATAATCCCAAAATGACAGAGGGTTCAATAAAATTATTTAATATAGGTCAACCCAAATATCTCACCAGATTTCACTTTTTCTTCCCCCCAATTCTTTGGGTCATCAAAAAATTCTTCCAGTCCTCTCCTAGACAATGTGGTATGAAGTAATCTACACTGATGAAAAGATGTGACATTTGGTGTATTCTTAGTCAACAGACAAAGAGAAAACCTGCAACTGAACATATATAAACAAGTGATTCAAGTTTCACAACATTTGGATTTTATAAGCAATAAACGGAATCATTTCCTCACCTACAATGTCAAACAACCAACTTGGGGTTTCTGCCCAAGAAACGATAAACTCATAAAATGCTTTAGAAATTATTTTTAACATGCCATTATATATGTTGCTATCCTGTAACTTCAGAGCCAATATATTGACATAATTATATATTTTAAAAGTATTTTTTAAATTAATTAATTAATTTATTTTTGGCTGCATTGGGTCTTTGTTGCTGTGCACGGGTTTTCTCTAGTTGCGGTGAGCGGGGGCCCCTCTTCGTTGCAGCACACGGGCTTCCCATTGAGGTGGCCTCTCCTGTTGCAGAACACGGGCTCCAGGTGCCCAGACCTCAGGACTTGTGGCTCGCGGGCTCCAGAGCGCAGGGCCAGCAGTTGTGGCGCACGAGCTTAGTTGCTCCACGGCATGTGGGAGCTTCCCGGACCAGGGTTCAAACCTGTGTCCCCTGCCTTGGCAGACGGATTCCCAACAACTGCGCCACCAGGGAAGCCCGACATAATTATATTTTAAGGTAACATTTTTAAGTCCTTCATATGTGGCTAGTGGGCATATAAGCAGATAAAAACATTCTGAACTTTAATTTTGCAACACATCAGAGACCCCAATGCTTTCTCCTTTAACCCAGTAATTCCACTGAATTTAGAAATTTCAACTAAAGAAATTATCAGAGGGACTCCCCTGGTGGCACAGTGGTTAAGACTCCAAGCTCCCAATGCAGGGGGTCTGGGTCTGGGAACTAGATCCCACATGCATGCTGCAACTAAGAGTTCACATGCCACAACCAAGGAGCCCACACATGTTACAACTAAGGAGCCCTCGAGCCACAATTAAGGAGCCTGCCTGCCACAACTAAGACTTGATGCAACCAAATAAATAAAAAATAAATAAATTTTTTTTAAAAAAGACAAATTATCATAGATGGGAATTGATAAATCAAAGTGTCTATTGTGGTGATCATTTTGTAATGTATAAAAATATAGAATCACTATGTTGTACACCTGAAACTAATATAATATTTTAAGTCAATTATACTTTTAAAAAGTCTATTAAAGCATTATATATGATATCAAAAAGCTGATAATAATGTAAATGTGCAACTGGGGAATGGTTAAAAACATTATTGTGCATCTGTATGATAATCTATTATGCAGTAATCTAAAAGTCATGTTTATAAAGAATATTTAATGACCTGGAGAAATAACTTAAAATACAATAATGAAGTGTATAACAAATGTTGTATTCCTACCTAGAAAAATTTAACGTGAATCTAATCATGAGGAAACAATCAGACAAATCCAAATGAAGGAATATTCTAAAAAGGCTGACCTTATTAAAAATGTCAATATCATGAAAGAGAAAAAACGAACCATTCTGGATTAAAGAAGACTAATGATAACACGACAATTAACAGGATAAATGTTCATTGACTGGACTCTGAATTAAAAATTAAGAAAGAAAAAAAAAATTCCCCAGTGTGATCATTGTAGTATTGTGGTTAAGACAGCGTTCTTGGGACTTCCCTGGTGGCGCAGTCGTTAAGAATCCGCCTGCCAATGCAGGGGACACGGGTTCGAGCCCTGGTCAGGGAAGATCCCACATGCCACGGAGCAACTAAGCCCGTGTGCCACAACTACTGAGCCTGTGCTCTAGAGCCTGCGAGCCACAACTACTGAGTCCGCATGCTACAACTACTGAAGCCTGCACACCTAGAGCCCGTGCCCCGCAACAAGAGAAACCACTGCAATGAGAAGCCTGCGCACCACAACAAGTAGCAGCCCCTGCTCGCCGCAACTAGAGAAAGCCCGTGCACAGCAACTAAGACCCAACACAGCCAAAAATAAATTAATTAATTAAAAAAAAAAGAGTGTTCTTGTTCTTAGGAGATATATGCTGAAGTGTCATGATGTTTGCAATTCTGACATGCCTCAAATAGTTCAGAAAAATAAAGGCATGGATATAAAAAGTATAGAAAATGTGACAAAATGCTGAGGATTGGTTAACATAGGTGCAGAGTATACGGTTATTCTTTGTACTACTCTTACAACTTTCCTTTTGGTTTGAAATTTTTTAAAATAAAAAGTTGGAGAAACAAGGGTAGAACACAAAAATGCATATACGTAAATATTATCCTGATTTTATTTTAAAATCTCATGTATGTCTATATATTCAAAGTTAAAAAGAATAGAAGAAAATCTGTTTATCTCTGAATGGTAAAACCATAGTTGATGTTTACTTTCTTCTTCAAAGCACTTTACCCTATTTTCCAAAGTGTCTGTAAATGAACAGATATTTATTCAACAGTAATGATAAAAATCCAGAATTTTTTTTTTAAGGAAAAACGATGATGAGATGGAAGAGACGATTAATTCAAGTTTGCTACTTTTCCAGTTACAACCCCTGAACCTCTGCAAAAAACAAACCAAAAAAATTGCTTATCTCTGAAGCTAATGGAAGTTCACTATATCTGAGAGATGCCCAATAAATATGCTGGATTCAAGAGCACATACATTACTTCCTTTAAAAAAAAAAAAAGACTACTTTCATTTGGCTACCTTCATTTATTCACTCAACATTTACTGAACAATCTCTTTTTGACAGACTCTGGGCGTACACCCTCCCACCCCTTTTTAAATCCATCCAAATCTGACACAGCCTTCAGTTCCACAGCCAAAAGCTTTCAGTGAAGTTTTTCCCAACTCACCCAGCCGAACAGGATGCTTCCGCACCTCTAGGTTTAGTTCAACAAATACTGGTTTTCTACAGACCCCACGACTGCCTGGTCCACAGTAGGTGGCAACAAAATGTTTGAGGAAGATACGGAAATGTCGCAGGTGGGCGACTTCTCCAAGGTCACTCACTCCTCACGGAGGTGGGTTCGGGCCCAGCCATCCCAGAGGCCTTTCCATCCCTAAGCGTTTCTCAGTATCTCGCCAACCAAACAAGAACCAAAGTTGGAGAAGTGGACAGACCTACTCCTCACATCACTTACCTTGTGCTAGCAGGGACCTGAGGACTTATTAACGACCTGGAAGCCTTCAGGGCCGCCGACACTCTCCTGCACAAAACAGCCAAACTGGCAGCAGCCATTTTTCCGCATAAGTAAGCAAACCGCATTTCCGCCAACAATGATGTCACTTCCGGCGTCTCACGCCGACCGGATGACGAGAACAGGAATTGGCTTTGCCCTCACTCAACATGGCCACTTTCCGGCTTCGCCCTCGTTGAGAAATTGGCTCTCTCGGCTCCCGTTACATTTGCCCGCTCTTCTCTTGCCCGTAGTAGCCATGGCGGCCATGAGTTTATTACAGCGGGCTTCGGTCTCTGCAGTGGCCGCTCTGTCTGGCCGCCGCCTTGACAGTAGACTTGTATTCGGGGGCTTCCTCACCCGTGACTTTCCGAAGACTGTCGGTGGGTACTGGCTTTGGGAGAAAGCGCTATCAAGAAACGCGGGAGGAGAGATGGAGGACTCTTCCCGGGTGACCTTGGTGGAATCCGGAGAGAGCTGGGAGAAATTGAGGACTTGGGACTTGAGAGACGCAGCATGGGCTATGTGAGGAGACTGAGGGTTTTCCTGGAGTAATCAAATCGATCGTGTTTAAGTAATTAATTAGAATTTGTGAGACGCTTTGTCATTCACCTATCCTGTTGGTGGTAATTTGCGGATGAAGCTGATGTTAGAAAGGCAAAGAGCTGAGACCCATGTCTCTCAGGCACCAAGATTCTTTGTATGTTCCACCTGCGGTACGTTTTAATCTCACAAGGTGGGAAGTCATGTTGCTGAGGAGCCCGCTGATGCTAAGTAATAATATTGATATATGGACAGGTGGAGAGGCTCAGGGCTAACTCATCTGCTAGGCACAGTGCCTTCATGATACTTTTAGGTGTCCACGAAAATGTTTTAATTTAAATTTCTTTTAAAATCAGAAGGAAAAGGGCTATAATGTTAATGCATATGTGATGCTGAATCCAGCCTGAATTGTATTCGTTTTATATCAACGGAATCATAAAATAATTATTTTTAATGTCTTCTTAGAGAGGAAGGGACCTATGAAGAAAAAGTTCCTAGGTCTTAGGAAAGTCAGTGCAGTCATGGGAGGATTATTTGGAGCCTCTTGGAGACTGTGGACTGAACTCTAGGGGAATGAATAATCATAATAGCAAAGCATCAAATGCTTTGTATTCAGTCTGCTTTTTTCCCTTTTGGATTCTGCAAAGTGAGTACAGTGTTACCCCATTTTACAGATGAGGAAACTGTGACTCAATTATTACAAAAATAATGCACTACTGTATTAAGTGAATAATAATAATGGGAGCTAGCATTTATTGAGCACACATTATATGCTGGGCACCATTCTAAGATATTAAAGGTATTCATTTAATCCTCTTGATCAAAAATATACTGTAAGCGATTTGTCCTATGCAATACAAGTAGATACAGAGGAAGTGAAATTTAAAGCCCAAAAGATTCTTCTCCAACTTAAAAATATCTTTTTCTGTTTACTGCTCTTCTCCCAATTTAATTTGAATTATGTCACTTCACATGATGAGGCATTATACACTGATGCCATGAGGGACTTGCTGGAAAAATGGAAAGGAAAAAAAGTGGCATTGAACAAATTTCCGGCAGGAATTTGAACCTGTTACAAAACTACATGTGCTTACATTCTTTGATAAAATTCCTTTGTAAGCCATTTCTGATTACAAATATCCTCTTCAAATACCCCCTCCCCCCATGGTACTTAATCATGCCTACCTGGAGATAAACTGAGGTAAAATTTCTCCCCTAGATCCCATTTATACACTATTCCCCATTCTTGGAGTTCGGGAAGGATCTTCGCAGGTAATCTACACCTTTTCCACTGGGAGCAGGAAAGGATGTGATAGCTATAGTGAGGTTACTGTGTTTCAGCAGTGTACCTGCTTTCAAAGGTATTTTGCATGTGAAACCTAATCTATCACTGTGGAATGAAAGGTTGTAATCTGTTTTATATTATTGTTTATGTCTGCCTCTAGGAGAACGTAAGATCCAACAGAGGAGAGAACCTTGTCTGGTTTTGTTTCCTCTGGATATAGACCACCTAGGTTTAAATCCTACCTCCAGAGTTTAGTAACTCTGTGAGCTTGGGTCATCACATCTGGGAAGCTAAGTGGAAGGCACTTAATTGCTCCAAACCTGCATTTCTTCATCGTTAAAAAAGAGGATTTTATTACAAGTGTGCTTATTTTCTGTTGACACGGAAATAAAATAAAACTAATCTCTTTCCCACTGACAAGTATTTATAACCCTGAAATGTGTTTCTGCATAATTTTGCATCTTTCTAGAAATGTCATTTTGAATGAACTTGTCTCTTACCATAAGAACTGTTTTGTTTTGTTTCTAAAAAGAGGGTGATAATTTTAACTCACCTCAAAGGTAGTGGTAAACAGTGAGTGGGAAAAATCTACAGCACTGGGCATTACCTTCTACAGGGCCCTGTGGTCTCACCTTTCTTAAACATCTAGTACTGTCATGTTATCATCAATCACTCTCAGTGAAAACCTTTCTCAGAAAATAAGCAGATAAAAGTATTCTGTTTAATTATTAAATGTCAAACATCAAGGGATTCTAGAAATAAGCTTAAGTTCTCCCCTCAGCTGCAGAGAACTTTTATGTTGAAGGCTGATGTGCATATAATTATGGCTTTAAAACCTGAGAAGAGTATTAAACGAAGTAGTGTGGACTTAACTCAGACATGGATGATGAGGCATGTTAACTGGATTCTAGGGATAGTTTTAACAGGTGCAATTGATGGAAAAGTAAAGGATGTGTTTTCAGATATATCTGAATATGGGGCTCTTGGGACAGGTAGGTGTTGCGAGAGAAGGTTAAAAAAAGAGAAGTTAGGACCTAATTAGGGGAGGGACTGAATACAAAGCCAAAGTATCTTAACGATTTTGTAGGCACCCGAGAGTATTTTAGCAGAAGAGCAGCATCAGTAGTATGTTTTAGGAAGATGCTTCTGAATATTGGATGGCTTATCAGGCATGTTGATTTCTTAAGCCACTGAGGTGAAAAGGTCTTGGAGAGAAATGGAAAGTTTGAATTTTAGAATCAAGAGGCCTTGACAACTGATGAATGAGGCACAGGAAGATGACTGAGATTTTTTAGCCTGGGTAATTGAGTTGGTGGTGCCATTAACTGGGAATAGTCTGAGAATGAGGGAAAGAAAATGACCAATTTTGGGTGTTGTCTTGGAGACACAAAAAAATCTGATATTATCTTATTTGATCCTCACAAGTATCACAATTGTCCAAAGCATAACTTTCCTGAAGTTATTCGCATTAAAAAAAATTGGTTAGTGAAACCTTAGTTCCACGTAATTACTGAGTACCTTGAGACATTCCAGGCTGTAGAGAGTGGAGGAAAATGCCTATTTTTGTGGCAGAAGGATTGAGTTCCAGAAATCCTGGCAGTCACCTGGTTGTAAGCAATGTTCACTCTAATAATTTTAGATTGTAAGCAGATGGCCCTACTACAACAACAAATCATGAAGGCTCAGAATATTTGAAAAGAGTTTAGGGCTATGAAATATCCTTTAGAACAATTAATAGTATAACAGTTACCTAACACATTTAATGGCATGAATAATTGTTGTTTAACAGTAGGGTAATTATATGTAAAGAAAGCAAGAAGTTCACATTACTAACTGTTTAATATTGCTAGAATGCAGCCAGCTCAAGCTTTCTTCCATAGTTTTTTTTGTTTGTTACACTTTCCACATCTACTAATACTGTCATTTGTAATCAGTGGTCCCTAAAACCCCACATAGAGTTTAATCCTTACGTGTTTCTCTGTGTGTATGTGTGTGTGTGTGTGTCTGTCTGTCTGTCCATCTGATTGAAAGGGAAAGTTGGGAGTATACTGTCTCTTCTGAGAAGATTTACTTTCAGGGACTAAAGAAAGATCCCCTACCAACATTAAATTTACTTAAGAAATGTAAATTCAACAATATTTATGGAGTTCCTACCATGTGGCAGACACTAAAGTGCACTGGAGATACACTACTGAATGATTCAGCTTAGTGCTTATTGTTCTAGAGGAAATAACCAAATGATATTAAGGAGAATAAGTGGGAGACCAGCTGTGGATATAGGGTAGTCAGAGAAAACTTCTTTGAGGAGGTAACATTTGATCTTACCTCTGAAGGATGGGGTGAGGAGCTAGCCATTCAAAGAGCCTGAGGAAAAGCTTCCAAGCAAAGAGGAAGGTTAAGTGCAAAGACCTGAAAGCAGGAAAGAGTTCTTGGTGTTGGAAGGAAACCATTGAGATTGATCAGTAGGAAGGGTACGTCTTTTTATTCTAAGAGAGGCCATCTATTCAGATTCTTTGAGGGAAAGGACCTTAGAAATCTTATAGGCCACCCCCTGTAGTATGCTAATCCTTGTTACATTCCATTAGTGATACTCGAATAACTCCATAATGGGGACTGGGGAGGCAGTCCAATTTTATTTTCAACCACTAAAATTGTTAGAAACTTCTTCCTTGTATTAAGCCAAAAATTACTCTTTCACACATTGATCCTAGTTCTTCCTTTCAGGTCAGTGCAGAATAGTGTAAGCCTTTGTCATTGGACAGCCTTCAGCTATTTAAAGGCACTTCTCTGGTCTCTATCCTGACTTCTGTTTTGTAGGCCAGTCAGCTTCAGTTCTTTCAGTTTCAGTAGGTCAATTTCCAGGTTGTTTGCCGTCCTGGTTGCTTAACTTAGGACGTGCTCCAGATTGTCCCTCTAAAACAGTGTACTCTGGGATGGACACACTTCCACAGGTCTGGTAAGACATGGAGGTGGAGGGCTCCTTCTGTTTTGACCCTGTATTTCTGGTACATCAGATTAAGATTGGATTACCTTTGGGATTTTTTGGTTAACCACATCCACATGACACCAATGACTTTTTCTTTTTTTGTTTTTGGCCACGCCATGCAGCTTGCGGGATCTCAATTCCCTGACCAGGGATTGAACCTGGGCCATGGCAGTGAAAGCCCAGAATCCTAACCATTAGGCCACCAGGGAACTCCCACCAGTGACTTTTCTTAAGTTTGTGAGCCACTAAACTTCTGGAGTGTTCAAGTAGGACTTTCCACTTACTATACTTAATCCTTTTAGATTCAGCCTTTTGTAAGTGTGTAGGAGGACTTTTGGGGGGATCCTATTTCATCATTAGTGTAGTAGCCACTCTTGTAGCAGTAGTTCTGTATCATCAGGAATACCATCTCCACCACATTCAGGCCATTCATAGAAATTGTGAGAGAGCCCTTTGGCAGGTTACTGCATTAAGTAATCAGCACCTTTTGGGTATAATCAATCAACCAATTACCCATTACAGATTTCTTCTAACTTGCAACTTCTCTCAGTTTATAATGTGCCTTCCTCATACCTCCCCAACTCCACCAGCCTGTCTAAAGAGGGGCTTTACTTCTGAGCCTTTTCTTTTCTGACACTACATCCTGTTTCTTTCCTTTGTTGTCCTTATAGACAACAAAGACAACAAAGATTGTTGTCTTTTACAATATAGATTTGTAATTATCTATTTTTTCCTCCCAGCAGAATCTAAATCCCTCTTATACTATAGACCTAGCATAAGACCTGTACATAGTAGGCACTTAAATATTTATTGAATTAACGAGTGGTTTGTACTGTTATCCAGCCCATTTTTTTCATCTAGTCCACAGAAATTTCTATTGTACCTTTCAAATGATTTGCAGAAATACATACTTACCTTGTCAAATTCTCTTGTTATTTTAGAAGCCTTAGTAGATGATTTATACTTAGTAAACTTGTGCCAGCTTCTAATTCTCTTGTGAATTAACCTTCTAAATTCATTGCAAGCTGCTGCAGGTGGTATCAAAGTTTAAGACAGTTCCTGCCTTCAAGACACTTATATTTCAGTGGGGGCAGTGAAAGCAAGTTTACACATCAGTAGAATATACAGCAGTTCAGAGGTAGGAGAGCTCTCAGCTGGTTGGGAAGCATGTTGGTTTCTTGGAGGATGAGATGTCACCTGGGCCTAAAGAATAGATTTCAGGAGAGGGGAGGTCATTCTTGACATGTAAGCTTGAACAAAGGATACAAATCTTTCTGACATCTATTATGATTAAAATTCCTTTAATGGGAAATTAGTTTTTTATTCAGCAATGACTCATGGGAAATTCCCTTGAATGCGGTTACAGAGCAGAAGCATAGTAACCCTCAGTTTCTCAGTAATGTTAGAGCCTTTCCTGCTTTTAGCAGAAAGGGCTTAGAGTGGCCATAGTGATCCTTCCAGACTTCCAAGAAAGGGAAATCGCATAGAAAGCAGATCCAAGAGTGAGAGTTTTGCCTCAGTTTATCTTCAGCAAGGCTTGATTAAATACCGTCTGGGAGAGGATTTGAAGAGAAGGATATTTACAATAAGAAATGGCTTACGCATTTGCAACAACATGGATGGACCTAGAGATTATCATACTAAGTGAAGTAAGTCATACAGAGAAACACAAATATTATATATCACTTATATGTGGAATCTAAAATATGATACAAAGGAACTTTTGCAAAAGAGAAACAGACTCATAGGCATAGAAAACAAACTTATGGTTACCAAAAAGGAAAGCAAGGGGAGGGGGATAAATTAGGAGTTTGGGATTAGCAGATACAAACTCTCTATATAAAATAAACAACAAGGTCCTACTGTATAGCGAAGGGAACTATATTCAGTATCTTGTAATAAACTATGATGGAGAAGAATATGAAAAGGAATATATATATTTATAACTGAATCACTTTGCTGTACACCAGAAACAAACACAACATTGTAAATTATTTTTTACAAAAATTTTTTGTAAAATTTTGTAATATATTTTGTAAAATTTTTGTAAAATTTATAATAATTATGTAATATAATATTAAATTATTATATCAACTAAAAAAAAAGAAGAAATGGCTTATAAAGGGATTTTATCAAGACATATTAGAGTGTATTCTTTTGAACAAGTTCAAATTCCTGCTAGAGAGATATTGAAAAAATATCTTTCCATTTATTTTGCATCAAGTCCCTAATGTATATTGCCTCATCATATGACGCAATTTAAATTAATTTCTTTTGCAGCATTAGCAAATATTTATTGCAGAGGTAAACAAAGGTACGTAGCCCACCAAGAGTATCTGATCTCCCTGCCTGCTACTGAAACAAATTCAAATAATCATTTAGATATTTCTTCAATAAATATCAATATCTTGAATATTGATGAATAAAAATGATGAAAATATTGATGAATATGTTGAATAAAAATGAGGAGAGCTGTAGTTTAGAACAGTACATCAATCTCTGTTTAAAGATATCCTAGTATTCCCTGCCTTTAGTACTCAAAGAAGCATGTATTTTTTTATCTTAATCGTATATATATATGTATATATATTTTTTGGAAGGGATATTTTATTTTAATTCATATTAAACATTTATGCATGTACGTTTTCGTATAGTCTGACTTTTATCTCAAAATATAACAGTATATCCTTATAAACCTTGTATATAACAGGGTTATTTAATATTTCCAGCTCCTGTGCGACACAGTGGAGACCATGGGAAAAGACTGTTTATCATCAAGCCTTCTGGATTCTATGACAGACGTTTTTTGAAATTAATGGTGAGTTAAAACTTGTTGAACTAAACTCTTTACATATAAATAGGAAATTTTTTTCCTGTTTAGAAAACATCTTTCATTTTATAAAATATTTTTTTTTGTAAATTCATATTCCTTTTCTCAGAAAAATGTTGAGATTGAGTAGTAAGGTCTGGTTTGTTAGTGAATTTATTTTTTTAATTTTTTGCGGTACGTGGACCTCTCACTGTTGTGGCCTCTCCCATTGTGGAGCACAGGCTCCGGACGCGCAGGCTTAGCGGCCGTGGCTCATGAGCCTAGCTGCTCCGCGGCATGCGGGATCCTCCCGGACTGGGGCACGAACCTGCGTCCCCTGCATCGCAGGCGGACTCTCAACCACTGCACCACCAGGGAAGCCCCCTGAATTTATTTTTAAATTAGTGAACCTTTTCTTCTTCAAAAAGAGAATTCATGCATATTGGAGGTAAAAATTGAAACATTCCTTTCTTCTCAAGATTATGGTGTTTTGAAATCATCTGTGTTCCCTGACCAAAAGAAAAATCTATAAATTATAAAACTGAAAATGGATTCATTTGGGGATAATTATTTATATTACTAATATATTCTTTAAATTAACAAAGAACTCATTGAAGGACTTCTTTAAATATGTAACTCCATTATTTTGGGATATGATTTTTTATTTCTTTGTTGTTTAGGAACTTTGATTTCAGAGAGTGAAACAGGGCATTGACTGCATGTTTGTATCTCAAGTCTCTGTAAAGGAAAGTAGAGACTTAGAAGGTGGAAGACTGGACTCTGCCACTGTTCCTAAAGTTGTGACCCACTGGCTGCCCTCTAGACCTTCCCTTGCCTGTCCATTGTGCTTAATGCCCTCTCCATCTCCATGGTTGAGCTCCTACTTTTCTTGTGATGACCAACTCAAACTCCAGAGATCGCCCTTATCTTCTTACACTTTTATTCTTAATATAAAAATTTCTTTTATGACATTGCTTTAACCAAAAATGAAAAACCACTTAAATATATATTGTATTATACAATTAGTCTTTGCTTTCTTCTTTTATTTTTGACACTAAATATAGGCATCTAAAAGCTAGAGCAAAAGAAAATTACAGAAATAAATAATTTTATACAGCATCTCCAATTTGGCAAGTTTATGTTATAAGAAATATAAGGAAATCATGTAATGAGGACAGTTTGAGTGTGAGGAAAGGAGTCAGGAAATGGTTATGTGAAAACTTTTTTTTTTTTTTTTTTAATCTTAACAGAAATTCTACATTTTGTTGACTGGGATTCCAGTAGCAATTGGCATAACTCTGGTGAATGTATTCATTGGTAAGTATCTCCCCCACCAACTAAATTAGTAAATTTTTAAAACCTGTGTACATTAATACAAAAAAGAAATTATGGATATTATAAGGGAAAGTTCTTCAAATAATAAAATAAACATAAACATGAGAACTTATTTTAAAATAACCAAATCTTAATCTGCAATAGCATACAGTGGTTCTTTTTTTAACTTTTTGTTTTCTCCAAAAACCTTTAAGGTCACTGACTCTATAGGCCACATAAAAGGCCTGTCTTCTTCCTCTTTCTCATTTCCCAAAACCAGCTTTGAGAAGTCTGAATAAGGAAAATAGAAAGAGAGAGAGGTGGAAAAGAGGCTGAGGGATGGAAGAACTTTTTTTATACATCCTGGAACATATAAAGTTATAATCTTCCAAAAAAGAATAGATTTGTGAATGATAGTAACTATTAGGTCTCCTGGGAAATTCTGCTCACTCACAGTACTTCTAACATCTTGAATCCTAAATATTTTGTCTAGGATGTTTAAGGAAAACCAGAGGAATAGTATGTCTTTTATTATATCTTCTTACACTATATAAAAACAAAACGAGAACCCTCA
The DNA here is from genome assembly GCF_951394435.1 of Stenella coeruleoalba. Taxonomy (NCBI): domain Eukaryota; kingdom Metazoa; phylum Chordata; class Mammalia; order Artiodactyla; family Delphinidae; genus Stenella; species Stenella coeruleoalba. The sequence continues at coordinate 57,630,847 of NC_137150.1, forward strand.
TATAATGCCTATATACAATGCATTACACATAGAAGACATCTAAAAAATACCTAATGAATGATTTTCCACCAGCTTGAAGTGAATTTAAAATATTAGATATCTTCATTGCTACAAAACAAAAGGTTCTTTAAAATCACAAGAGGTTGGTTTCTTACTTAAATAGTGAAGAATTAACATTATAAACTCCTGATACTAAAGTTGAATATCACTGTTTTCTCTTATTAGGTGAAGCTGAGTTAGCAGAAATTCCAGAAGGCTATACCCCAGAGCACTGGGAATATTTCAAGGTTGGTATAGGTCACTGAAAGTTATTTTCAGTTAGGTGTCTTGTCAATGTACTGGTTAATATCTTAATTTAGCAATTGTGGTATAGTTTTGTATTCAATTTTTTATAACAAGTAAATGATACATTTTGTGCTCACTTTTTATAAGTAACTTTTGGTAATTTTCTGCATTGTTTTATTACCTTAAGCTTTATGGTTTTTTAAAGACTGACTCTGCACTGTGTTCTCAACCTAGAGAGTAACAGTCAGAATTTATCCTACGTTCTATGCCATAGGGAAAACTGTACTGATACTAATGCTAGCTGTCATTTATTGAACACCCACTGTGTAGCAGGCACTATGATAAGTGTTTTGAAAATACTATCTCATTCCATGTAAATGGTACTATTATTATTTCTGCTTTAGAGATGAGGAAGCTGATGCTTAAAAGAGGTTAAGTGCTCTGTCTAAGGGATAGGGTCAGTATTTGAACCCAGGCAGTCTTGACTCCAGAGCCTGCACTGTTAATTAGTCATTTTACCATACTGTCATGGCTACTAAAACGCAAAATTAATTCTGTTACTTGTCTTTACAAGTGTTTTAGTGAGATGGCCTTGATTACAGTATATCTTATCATGTTTTATTATCTGAATGAATTATATTTTAGAAAAGAAATACTTCATTATTAAATCTTAAGGTAAGCCATATAATTAGTTTATCTTGGCTGACTGGTGGAAAGAGCGCCATTTTGAGATCACCAGACCCCGGGTTTGGCTCCAAAATCTGCCAGTTAAGATACTTATAGTGTAGTATAATAGGAAAGAGCACAGGTTTTAGAGTCAGACAGACCTGGCCTGAGTGCAGATGCTGCAACCTAGTAACTGTACAACCTTGTGAAATTTGCTCATCTATAAATGAGGACAAAGGTAGTATTTACCGAACAAATTAAAATTATTTTAAAAATATATAAAGTGGTTGATACATAAAAGTGTTATTGATTTACCTGAGATGGTCATTTTAGGAGAATAGTAAACTGGAAAAGCAAAGTACTTTTCAGACACTAATTTTAAACACATTTTCTCTTGTAGCATCCTATATCAAGATGGATTGCCCGAACTTTCTTTGATAGTCCTGAAAAGAATTATGAAAGAACGATGGCTGTCCTTCAAGTTGAAGCTGAAAAAGCTGAATTACGGTAAAAAAAAAAAAAAAAAAAAAAAGGGCAGGGGTTGGAGTGCAGGGAAGAAAATCCTTTCCTACAGTTGCAAACCACAGGAAGAAATTTAATAAAACTATTTCAACAGTGTAGGATGCTCTGTGTAAAAGGGTGAAGATGGAGAGAGAATTAGCCTGTTTAGAGAGGAGATTATGAGTTGGAGACTAGAAGGCTATTAGGAGATAATATCTGTCAGATTAAAAAGAATTCTTGTTTGAAATGTCCTGACTCTTTTAAGTGCAAGGTAGCCCTCTCCTTCCCCTCCCCCACCCAATTTCCTTTCTTCTTACACCCAGTGTCATCCTTAGAGGTGACTACTATTTAATGATCTCTTATATTTTATGCATTAAAAATATATTTTTTATATATCATTTACAAAATATATTAACACAAATGGAATCCTGTTATCAGCACTGTTCTGCACCTTGTCTTCCTTTCATGTAAATATACAATCATTCCTTGGTAACTGAGGAGGATTGTTCCAGGACCTCCAGTAGATACCAGTCTGAGGATGCTCAAGTCCCTATATAAAATGGCATGGAACAGTTGGCCCTCCGAAGATAGATAGGGCCAACTGTATCTTGATCTTTCGGTAATAGCATATACTCTATTCTTTTTAATGGCTGCACTGGATGGATGTGCCTTAATTTTTTTAACCAGTGGGGGACCTATTGTTGGTACTTAGGCTTTTTCCAAGTTTTTTGATAATTATACATTGTGCTGTGGTGAATATCCTCATATATTTTTGCATATTTATTCAGTGTATCTGGAATATAAATTCCTAGCAGTGGCACTGATAAACCAAATGTTATGCTTTAAATTTTAGATAGCTTTTGTCAAACTCTTCTTTAAAAAGTTGTACCAGTGGTCTTTTCTGTCACCAATACAGGATAATTCTGTTTCTCCGTACCTTTCCAAGTAAAGGAATTTATCAAACCTAAACATTTTTGCTGATAAGACAGTTGAAAAATGTTATCTCATCATTTCAATTTTGTATTTTTTGGCAAAGTTGAGTATTTTTTTGTATATCTATTGGTTGTTTATATTTCTTTTTCATAAATTGCCCATTTTCTATTAATTTGTGCATTGATTAAAATAGCCCCTTTTGTTTTTGTTGCAGATATGTTTTCCTAGCTTGTCATTTGTCTTCTGACAGTGTAGAATTTTTTTGCAACTTAGTGTTTTTATGTTTCAGATAACAAAAATGCAGTAGTAGCTAATATGTTTTTGAACACTTACTGTGTACTGATGCTTTAATTGCTTTTAATATATTTACTCATTTAATGATTGTCAAGCTTGTCAGTCTTTTTCTTTAGCTTCTGGAATTTTGTGTCATATATAGGTCTCTGATAATAATAAAATAAGTAAATACACAAGTCCAAAATTTTTTTTTTTTTTTTTTGCTGTACGCGGGCCTCTCACTGCTGTGGCCTCTCCCGTTGCGGAGCACAGGCTCTGGACGCGCAGGCTCAGGGGCCACGGCTCACGGGCCCAGCCACTCGGTGGCATGTGGGATCTTCCCAGACTGGGGCACGAACCCGTGTCCCCTGCATCGGCAGGTGGACTCTCAACCACTGCGCCACCAGGGAAGCCCCAAAATTATTTTTTAATGTTCACTCATATTTTCTTTTTCTACTTTTAAATATGATCTTTTCTGAGATTTATTTTGGTGTTTGGAATGAGGTTTACATACAATCAAAAGTACCCATTAAGTTCAGTGGGTTTTGACAAAATATATAACTGTAACCACCACTATCGAGGCCATTATGATCACCTAGTGAGTTTCTTTCCTGTCCCTTCAGTCAATCCCCATCCCTTACTCTTGGCCCCAGGCTACCATTGATCTGCTTTCTGTTCATTCTGCTCTAATTTTGTAGTTTACAAAAATTGCTATGATATTGAAAACTATTTAAATGATTAAATGAACATATGATTGGCTTGTTTTGTAGATATGTAATTACATGTATGTGTAGTTACCATATAGAACTGTCATTAAGTATTTAAGAGCATGGAATAGCATTATGCCTCATACTTAGTTAGCTTTGGACATTTTTGAACTTCAGACATATACCTTTGATAAAACATCAGATTACAAAATTTCTTAGACATATAACAATCCCAAACAATTTCAAAACAAAACAAAGTAAAAATAAAAACAAAAACAGGGGACTCCTCTGGTGGTCCAGTGGGTCGGACTCCGCGCTACCAATGCAGGGGGCCTGGGTTCGGTCCCAGGTCGGGGAACTAGATCCTGCACGCGTGCCACAACTGAGAGTCCGCATGCCGCAACTAAAAAGATCTCACACGCAGCAATGAAGATCCCGTGTGCTGCAACTAAGACCTGGAGCAGCCTAAATAAATAAATAAATAAATATTTTTTAAAAAACTAAAACAGGACCCTGACTTTTACTCCTAAAAGAAAGAGGCAAGTGTGAGAATGGAATGGGGAGTACCTACACATTTTTAAAAATATATATTTAGGTATTTGGAAAACTGAAGCTTAAAGGAAAGGTATAAAATAGAAAGGGACTGTCTTACGTAATTGATTCCCCCAGAGATAATTTATTTTTGGTCCTCCAGAATTTTTAATACTCTGTACATGTGTACATATACATAGCACAAATGACTTTCTCTGCTTTTTAATGAAATGGGAAGATGCCACACAGACTCATTTTATACGTCGCTTTTTCAACCTAATGATATATCTGTCCTCTCCTTCCATGTTACTATATATAGATTTCCCTCATTCTTTTTAACAGGTGCATAGGTTGTCCATTATATGGGTGAACAATAATTTATTTAACCAGTCCCCTGTGATGAATATTTTAATTACTTGCATTTTAGATTATTATAAAGAGTAGAAAAGAAAAAGGTTGATATTTAATCCTAAAAAAAAAGATAAATGTATTCTCTTATATACACTGTCACAAAGGTATATTGTCTGTCATAGATAGGGTTGGTAAACTGGTTAAGGTTCATGAAGTGAATAATTTAACTGTGACAGATTTCCAGTCATAAAAAGTTAGTATGTAGTCTATAAAAATGGAAAGTAAAAGGCTTGATGGAGAAGGGATTATTCCAGGAATGCGTGGTAGTTTTGTGCAAAGGCTTGGCTGTGGAAGAAGGAAAGTATCTTTCTAAAATAGAGATTATTCAGTTTGTGAAGAAGGATGAGGACAAATAAGTAGATCTTAGAGTCAGAGAATGTTTTTCTTAATCCTGGTTTTTCTTTTTTCTTTTCTTTACAAATATGGATTGTCCAATGTTGACCAGGCTCAGTGTGATGCTGGTGGCTGGTGAATAAGTTACCGTCTCTTCTTTCAAGAAGTTTTCTGTCCTAATGCTGATCGGCAGCCAGTATAGACAGGGGATGTGAGCTCCTCCAGGAAGGCTTGTTCCCTTTTAATTTCTAGCACTTGGCACAGTATGTGGTCATAATAGTAGGCGTTCTGTAAATGACTCTCCTAACATTTAAAAGGCAAGAAGACAGGAAATGCATTATCACTATTCAAGTGAAAGTGATCTGTCCAGACAAAGAGCAGGGACAGGAGGAGAGAATTGATTATCAATTCAAGTGACGCTTGGGTGATTAAAAACAATATTCATTGGCTAACTACATAAGCAAGATAATAAAAGCCAAAATAAGTCCCAAATTTTGCTTATAGCTACATATCAGATATATGCATACATATGGATCTGTGGAGGGACATTATATTTTACATAAAAGCAAGACTCTCAAGTTGTTGTTCTTTATGGAGATAATTCATTAACTTTATAATTGGAAATGCTGTAGTCACAACATCACCATTCGTTTGTTACAGGTTAAAGGAGCTGGAAGTACGAAGTCTAATGCGTGCAAGAGGCGATGGTCCCTGGTATCAGTATCTGACCATTGATAAGACACTTATTGATCATTCTCCAAAAGCAACTCCTGACAACTAATCTTTTATTTCTCTAAATACAAAGTATATTCTCTTTAGGCAATACTAAATTACTAGATATATTCTGTATTTTTTCTGTGTGATGAATAAAAGATCCTATTCGTTGCTCCATTTCTCAACATTGGTTCAGATTAAGGCTTTTTTGTGTGTGATTTCATTTTTTTTTTCCAGCTTTATTGAGGTGTCATTCACAAAGTTGTAAGATATTTAAAGTGTACGTCATGATGATTTGATACACATATATATTGTGAAAGGCAGATTAAGGCTTTTGGTTTGGGGCTTTCAGCTTCCTCTTTTAAGAATGTTTAAGTATAATAAAAAAAAACTCAAAGAAATAGGAATTTGTGAACTCCTAAAGGTGTAGCTTTGAAAGATTAATGTTGTATTTGTCTGATAAATGGAAGTTAGAGAAGTCTATGTTAAATATCAGGAAATATGTAGTTTATATACATGTGAGTATTGTAGATATGTGGATTATTCAAGGGCAACTCAGAATTTTAAATTATATAAATATTGAACCAATTATATAAAACATTAACACCTTAATAAACAATTTTTCAGTGAAGATATCTCAAAGTTCAATGTTTTCATGTTTTTAGCCATAAATCGTTCTTTTAAAATGTATATACACACACATGTTCATTTTTCTTAGATGCAGTATCTCAGATTCCTTAGAGTCCTTTTTTGTAAACACTGGAGAAGTTCCACAAGGTAAAATGATTACTGTAAAGATTATGAAATAAGTAAGAGTTAAAATAATGACTGTCATTTATTAAGCATTTACTCTCTGCTGAGCACTATGCTGAATAACTGCATTTATTCATATTATTTTCAAAATGACCTTATGAGGTCATTTTCTGCATTTTACAGATGAGAAATTGAGGCTAAGAAATTTTAAACACATGCTCAATATTTACAAAAATAAACATTTATGCTTCAACTTCCAAAATAACCTTTGAGCTTCAAAAATTCATTATTCTCAGCGAATACCTTTTGAATGCCCTTGTGCCTTAAGGGCCCTAAACGCCCTTTACAATCCAGCCAACATCCTTTGGGGTGATGGCATTTTCTTATTTCCCCAGAAGAGGGCTGTCTCGCCCAGCTGCTTCCAGATTTTGTTTTGAGGATTCCCTATGCAATTACCACCTCATAAGGCTGCCAAAGTATTTGAGAGAAGGACATGCTGTCCCTGAACCCCTGCTTGCATGAACCATTTGGTTTTGTAGGAGAAGGGGAAGGAGAATGGAAGCAGATAGGTCTTGTCAGTGGTCATTGTAAATGATGCTACACCTATGTACATTTACATTCAATATTGTTAGACTTCACACGTTATTTTTCAACACCAGCAGGTTTTACTTTATTTTCTTCTTTCTATTATTATATACAAAAACTTAACATAGAAAATATGGAAAGTGTGGGACTTCCTTGTTGATGCAGTGGTTAAGAATCCGCCTGCCAATGCAGGGGACACGGGTTCGAGCCCTGATCCGGGAAGATCCCACATGCCACAAAGCAACTAAGCCCGTGCACCACAACTACTGAGCCTGTGCTCTAGAGCCCATGAGCCACAACTAGTGACCCCGCGTGCCACAACTACTGAAGCCTGTGCACATAGAGCCCGTGCTCCACAACAAGAGAAGCCACCGCAATGAGAAGCCCACGCACTGCAACGAAGACCCGACACAGCCAAAAATAAAATAAATTTATAAAAAATATATATATATGGAAAGTGTTACAAGAAATACTGGAAATCTCACCAGCCATAAAGAAATCTGAGAAATTTCCTTTAATTTTTTTTTTTTTAGCATAGCTGGGATCATATATATATAATGGAGAGGTTTTAAAAAAAAGTTTGAAAGTGTTTCTTGGAGGGAAACGTTAGTAAAACTCTACTGGTCACTAAGATACATACCGGAGGTCAAGTGGTCATCACAGGACATGTTTCCCCCACAGCACACTCCTCAGCACAGATGATAGGCATTAAATCAGATTACATGTGCTGGGGGAGAACAGGGCACTGTAGCAACCTGTGGCATCCCGAGCTAGACTAAGGGTACATGGAATGATTGGATGCTCATTCCATAGCATCTGGAACATAGCAAGCACTGAGTAAAGATCTATTGAGTTAATGATTCATGGATTTAACATGAATTTTGAGTTATCTTTAAATTATCTTTTTTCTTTTTCTGTAATTCTATAGGACCCAGCATGGTGTTCTATAAAGACATGGGATTGAACTGAGCAGACTTCAGACTAAATTCTGAGCTTGCCAAACACTATGACAATAATAATGACTACTATCTATTTGGTATCTGCTGCATGTGCCAGACATATTAGGAACTTTATATTTAATCTTCCCTCCATCTCATATTGAGAAAACTTCACTGCTTTAAGCCCTATTTCTGAAATGGGGATTACGCTCTCCATCCCACGGTAGTATTGTGAGGATCACCGGGATGGTGCATGTAAAGTGCCTGCTACACTGGTTAAATAATAGGTGATAAAGTTCTCTCTGTCAACTAAAGATTGAGAAGGTGTACTCCTTTTTCAAGAAAATTGCTAAATATCCTATACTATCTCTGCTTCAGGCCTGTTAACTTTAAATTCTGCAATGTAAATTAACCATACTGTTCTCATTAAAAACAGATACACTCTGCTGGAGATCACAAGGAGTTAGCAGAGATTGTCAGGGCTCCATATCTTTCCTTATGTAATTATTTCCAAATTGCAGTCCTCGATTTCAACTGTCTCTATTTTTACTTCCACATATGATATATACTTAATATTTTCTTTAATTTGACCTTTTTAAACTTAAATTTTTTTAAATGTTATATTATGACTATAAATAGGAAACAAGTCCTTTGCCATAATTAAAAGGCAATCACAGGTATAACTATGGATTATATTCTACCTAGATTTTTACCAAATGGAGACTTTCCTTTATGAAAACAAATGGAGAATTGAAAAGGCAATAACTTGGTCATGGTGTGATGCAGTATATCTTCCAGGTACATACCCATACTTTGGACATTTTTTGTATATTACATTAACATGGCAATACCATTGACATTGGAAAATATGAAAATAAATATCCTCTAATGTATCAATTATAATTAACCTTAATAATTCACATTTTTGTTTTTCAAATCACTTATCATGACATTTAATTAGTTATCTAAAATCGTAGTAATTCAACATTGCACATCAGAATTAACCACAGAGAGTTTGTTTTTGGAAGAACATTTGAACAAAACCTACCTAGAGCCATGATCTCTTCTATTTTTAACCTAATAATCACATATCTAAGGAATTATCTTAAAGAAATAATCCACAAAAATGAAAAAGCCATATATACATTAAACTCTTAATCACATCATATACAATAATGAAAAAACATAAGCAATATGTACTTAATAGGCGAGTGGTTTGTTAATTACTAGTATATCACTTGATGGAATATTGTGTAGCCGTTAAAAATAATTATGAAAACTATGTAGCAATGAGGGGAAATACCTATGTTACTTAAGACAGAGGTAGAGAAACTATTACAGAAACCCCAAATATATCACAAATGAGATGGAAATTTCTTTCTTTATCTTTGTAAAAGTCTCAGCTGGTATGGCAGCTCTCCTCCATGAATTCTCAGGATCCCAGTCTCTTTCTATCTTGTTGCTCTGCCATTCTCCACCTGCTGCTTCCATTGTATGGTTCAAGATGACTAACCTAGCTTCTGCTATCATGACTAAATCCCAGCCAATGGGAAGAGGGAAATAGAAGAGGGAAGCATGTTCTATCCATCTAAAACATAGAACTAGAAATCACATTCACTTCTGTTCCCATACCACTGGACAGGACTTAGTCATAAGACCATACCCAGCCTCAAGAAATATGTCCAGCTAAAAAATTTTGGAGAAAGGATACTGAGGAAAAACTAGCAGTTTCTGCCAGTCTTCTCTAGTGTTAAGTGAAAATAGCAGGATACAGAGTAACTGTACACTAAACATTAATTGTACAGTGGAGAAGTGAGACTTTGACCTGGTGATCAAAGCTAACATCACACACACACACACACACACACACACACACACACACACACAAAATAATTTAACATTGGGACTTCCCTGGTGGCGCAGTGGTTAAGAATCTGCCTGCCAATGCAGGGGACACAGGTTCAAGCCCTGGTCCAGGAAGATCCCACATGCTGTGGAGCAACTAAAGCCCTCAAGCCACAACTACGGAGCCCGTGTGCCACAACTACTGGAGCCCGTGTGCCACAACTACTGAAGCCTGTGTACCTAGAGCCCGTGCTCCACAACAAGAGAGGCCACCACAATGGAAAGCTTGTGCACCACAACGAAGAGTAGCCCCCGCTCGCAGCAACTAGAGAAAGCCTGCGCACAGCAACGAAGACCCAACGCAGCTAAAAAAAAAAAAAAAAAAAAAAAAATTTAACATTACATTATGAGGGGACACATGGATATACCCTGAGAAGAACACAGCCTGTGCAGTATGCCAAACTCAGTCTAATTCAATCCAATCACAAGGAAACATCAGTCACACACACACGAGATGTAAACATTCCATTTTTTAAAAAGCTGGACTGTTTATTAAAAATGTGAATGTCATGAAAGACAAAGAAAGGCTGTGAAAATCTTCCATATAAAAAGAGGATAAACGACATGCAACTAAATGCAATACCTTCCACTGTACTGGAAGGGGGGGGTATGTTATAAAGGGGGGGAGTATGTTACAAAGGATCTTGTTAGATCAACTGACGAAGTTAGAGTATGGAAGGTGGATTAGATAAAAGTATTATTTCAGAGTGCATTTAAGAAGTTGATAATGCTCTGCAGTTATAAAGAGAATATCCCTATTTTTAGGAAGTGGACATATTTAGGGGTAGAAGATAGAAATATTTAGGGGTAAATGTGGTGTATGTGATATGACGTCTCTGGCTTACTCTCAAATCATTCAGAAAAAATCTCATTTCTATGTATGTGTGTATATATGTATGTGTGTATACATATACACATATATTCACATATGTATGTGTGTATGAATAGATATGCACACATATATATGAGTCTATATGTATCTCTCTACATATACAGTAATTAGGTTCAGATATGTGTGTATATATACATCTATGTGTGTGTGTGTGTGTGTGTGTGTGTGTGTGTGTGTGTGTTATGGGCGGAATTGTGCCCCCCACAAAAAATTCATATGTTGAAATCCCAACCCCCAGCATCTCAAACTCTGACTTTATTTGGAAATAGGATCTTTAAAGAGGTAATTAAGTCAAAATGAGATCATTAGGTGGGCCCTAATCCAGTATGACTGGTCTTTTAACAGGAGATTAGAACAAAGATATTTACAGAAGGAAGATCATGTGAAGACACAGGGGGAAAGATAGCCATCTACAAGCCAAGGAAAGAGGCCTCAGAAGAAACCAAACCTGCTGACCCCTCGATTTTGGACTTCTGGACTCCAGAGTTGTGAGAAAATAAATTTTTGTTGTTTCAGTCACCCAGTGTACGTACTTCTATCTTTCCTCCTTCTCCTCCACCTTTTCCTTTAATTGTCCTTTACCTTCTTCTTCTCTAGTTAGTTTCATAGGACAAATTTTTTGAGAACTATTCATGTACTTAAACTGTTCTTACAAACTGCTTATATTTAATGGGGCTGTCAAAGTGACATTGGAAATAATACAACACAATTTAGATGAATGACACCGTATATATATGTCAGAAGTTTCATTAGAACATTTGACTTTCTTGTATACTTTGGAGCTTTCTCTTCATGTGGTCTCTTGTCGTGTCATCATTTCAAGAGAGTTTAGGAGATATCTGAGGTTTTTTTTAAAAATTATTGTAGTGAAGTATAGTTGATTTACAATGTTGTGTTAATTTCTGCTGGACAGCAAAATGATTCAAAGTTGTACATTCTTTTTCATATTCTTTTCCATTATGGTTTATCACAGGATACAGAATACAGTTCCCTGTGCTATACAGTAGGACCTCGTTGTTTATCCCCTTTATATATAGTAGTTTGCATCTGCTAATACCAAACTCCCAATCCATCCCTCCCCCACTTCCACACCCCTTTGGCAATCACAAGTCTGTTCTCTATGTCTGTGTCTGTTTCATAAATAAGTTCATTTGTGTCATATTTTAGAGTCCACGTATAAGTGAGGAGATATCTGAGTTTTTTTTAAAATAGAGGAGGCAATGAGAATGAGAAGAAAGTGAGAGAAAGTGCAATTCTTACAAGATTTTTTTCTTCCTACATAGAAAGTTTTTTTTTTTTAATCTTCCTACTATTTTACAAATGAAGAGAACAAAGTGTGGAGCAGTTAGTTAATTAATTCTCTCAGGTTATGTAACTAGGGAGTAGAGCTGGATAGCTATAGCTAAGAGTAGCATTGGCTTTTATCTCCCAAATCAACGTCCTGTCAATTTTCACTTTACAAGTTCCCTCATGGAACATGATTTCCACTGCTTCTCCCTGACTTGGTCGTTGCTTGCTGCATGCATTTTTGCAATATCCCCAGCGGGTTCTTTTTGCCAGCAGCCATCCGCCTGCAGCCTATGTTACACTGGGCCACCAGCCTTATCTCCTTCAAAGGTCACCTTCATGTTTGTCACTTTCCTGCTCAACAGCCTTCAGTGACTCTCCACTGCCTGTAAGGAGGAAGCCCAAAGTCCTTGCCCCACTTCAAACTGCCTGCAGTGTCACATTCTTTTCAGTGATAAACTTTCTGGACACTTGATCCTTGCAAAACCAGTCTATTCTTTAAATTTATTTTGTGCACTCCCCCAGTATGCTAGTTGTTAATCTGTGTCATGCAGTTGACGGCTAATCATGTGTATGTTGTGGAATACTGTATCTTAGGTGGACAAAAAGAAAATGTGTGGACTCACACATTTACCAAATATATTTTGGACATCTATAATATGTCAGGTGTGAGATGTTGGGAGGTAGGAGTTAAGAAGACAACAGGTGGTTTGTGGAAGAAAGTATAGTTCCTCATTGAAAGAGAAGCAGAAAAGTAATTCAAGCTGTATCAGTTTCTTATGGCTGCTGTAACAAATCAACACAAACTTGGTGGCTTAAAATGGCAGAAATTTATTCTTTCATAGTTCTGGAAGCCAAGTCTGAAATCAATATCACTGAGCTGAAATCAAGGTGTGGGCTGGGCTATTCTCCTTCTGGAGGCTCCAGGAGAGAATCCATTCTTGCTTCTTCCAGCTTCTTTTGGCTGCCAGCATCCTTTGGCTTGTGGTCACATCACTCCAACCTCTGCCTGTGTGGTCACATTGCCATTTCCTTTTCTGTGTGTGGCAAATCTCATTCTGCCTCTCTTTCATAAGGACATTTGTGATTACATTTAGAGCCCACCCAGATAATATAGGAAAATTCTCAAGATACGTAATTTAATCACATATGCCACACACAGATCTTTTTTTGCCACATGAGATAATATTCACAGGTTCCAGGAATTAGGATGCGAATATCTTTGGGGGACCATTATTCAGCCTACTACACAAGTCATGAGATCATAAAAGCTTTTAAGAGATTTTCACATAAGAGTGTTAAAAATAAAACAAAACTTAATTACTTAGTACTAAGTAACAAGAATTTTTAAAAATTGGTCTGTATTTCTAATTTTCTAATGTGGTTGTATCATTTAGAAATTGTATTCAGCTACTTGTAACAGAGCATTTCCCACTACCTCTTTCAAAAACAGTGACTTAAACAGATACAAATTTATTTTTCTTTTACGAAGACCATTCAGAAGTAGACAGCCCAGGGCTGACTAGTATGCAGCTCTAAGAAACATCAGGGACCCAGTAACTTCCTATCTTTATTCTCTACCAAACCTGGATTCCATCCTCACTTAAGGTCCAAGATGGCTGCTGGAGCTCCAGGCATTACATCCAGATCAGAATGACATCAGAAGGGCATAACACTTTCTTCTTACATCTTAATTTCTAAAATGTACTAGATGCACCTAGATGCAAAGTTGGAAAATTTAGTTTTTTACCTGAGAACATTACCCAATTTCATTTTCTTTTAATTTTTATTGGAGTATAGTTGATTTACAATGTTGTGTTAGTTTCAGGTGTACAGTAAAGTGAATCAGTTATACATACATGTATATCTACTCTTTTTTATTTTATTTTTAAATTTTTATTTATTTTTATTTACTTTATTTTATTTTATTGTTATTTTTTTGGCCACACAGTGCAGCTTGTGGTATCTTAGTTCCCCGACCAGAGATCAAGCCCCGGCCCTCAGCACTGAAAGCATGGAGTCCTAACCACTGGACCACCAGGGAATTCCCAATCCACTCTTTTTTAGATTCTTTTCCCATGTAAGTCATTACAAAGTATTGAGTAGAGTTCTCTGTGCTATACAGGAGGTCTCCCAATTTCTTTTTCTAAGAGAGAAGGAGGGATGGATATTGAAAATCAAAAACATTTTTTTTGAGCAACTTCTATATGTAAAAGCACAGCTTAGATCAGGGAATGCAAAGCTGTATTATGATGGTCTCTGCCCTCAAGTGACCTGAAATCTAGTCAGGGAGACAGAGTGGATAAATAAAAGATTTTCTAAAATACACTTATTATCTAATGAGTGACATAAGCAGTAAGTGTATGTGGTAGACTTTCTGAAAAATGTGGGGCAAATAGGATTTAGAAACATCAAATGAATGAAGGAGAATATTCTAACTGGGGTTCATCATGAGTATAAAAAGCACGAGTGTTCATGAAGTGATCAATGAATACTGAGGGAGCAATTTGGTTAGCTGTATGTATGGAGGAAAGCAGTTCCCCACAGTAACGTGCAGTCACTCACCAAAGAGGAAGGAAGGTATCAGGTTTGTGGATAATGATAGAAATAATAAGAATAGTTAGCAAGTTCCAGGAACTCTGTTAAATGCTTTACAAACATTTCACATCCTTGTAACAATTCTGCAAGATCGGTACAGTATTTATTTATTGAATTTTGTTCTGATCAGCATCCCTTATTTGCAGAATGCAAATCACAGGCATCGGCATATGCAGAGGCCCAACCAAGCAGACTTTCTCCTAGAAATCTAGACCTTGAGTAGAGACGCATATGGATGGAATGAAATTACTGTTTCATTAACTGGTGGCAGCATTTGGAAAGAAGGTGCATGAGTGGCTGCTACTGTGACCTTGGAGCATTGGTTTCTGATAGTTCAGCCTATTCTTCAGTACCAGGAGTCAACCAGTACTTTTCCAAAACACCCCTTATTATTCCTTTATGTTGGTCAGAGCTAGTTTCTATTGCTTATGACGGAAGAACTCCAACTTTTTCACTCTCAGAGAATGTGTTGCAAGCAATAAATGCTGGGGGATACGAGGTGGGTATTTGGAATTGCTTTTCAGTTCAGAATTGGGTAGAAGGCAGTTAGACTTCCATTCAGATTTCAAGACAGAATATAGCAGGCTGTAGTACTCGGTGGTGAAATAGATCAATCAGGTGAACACTTGTATTGTGTGGGACTGTGTGTCCAGAGCCATAAAGTTCTGGGAAAGGTGGCTGTCCTAGCCCCTGGGCAGTGGGAAATGTCAGGGCTCTGTTTTAAAAGATGGGTAATTGGATAATTTGATGCAAGGAAAGGACATGTTCAAAATTTTAAAGTCTTCAAGGAATAGGATGAATCTCAAAATATTTATGTGACCGTGATAAAATAATTACTTCCTGCTTGCAGCTGTAGAATGAGATCCCTGAAAATCAAATTCTACTGCTGAAAATGCTGTCTTCCTTACTTTAATGTCCAAGTAATGGCACAAGTGAGGAAAGAGTAAGGATTCCCATAATTGAAATAGAGCAATCTAGGGGTATATAGGGGACTGGGAGTCCTAAATTCTGAAACCCTTCTGAACTTTTCCCCACACTCTTCCCTTCTTTCTTTTTCCCTTTCTTCTAAAAAAGCCATACTCCCTTTCAGGAGCAAGTTAGCGTTTTTCTCATTGTCCAACGCTTTAGTATTTTCTACTGATAACCATTTTCCCTGATAACCCAACATGGTCTCCAAGAGTAAACTGTAGAATCAGAGTGGAAGAGTTCAGTAGTTATTTTCCAGGATGTCACAAGAATCAACAAATTCTACAAAAATGGGGCAAATATCTGTGGGAATGACTTTTGAGGGTGCTTGACCAAGGAGGGCCAAACATGAATTTGAATCAGTCCAAATCAATCGATATGGATTTACTCAGCAGACATTCTGTGTAGAATGTATTAGCGTGGGCACAGTCCTAATGCAAACTTTGGTTGCCCAGCCCAAACCTGCACCAAATGCTGGCTCATGCTAAATGGTGACAAAGGGCTGGAAATTCCTTGGCATAGCATAGAGGAAGGGACTCAAGAGATAGAAATGCTGAGTTAGATCTGTCAAATGTCTCCAACAGGGCCCAGAATCTATTTTTTTTAATTTTATAAATTTATTTATTTTATTTTATTTATTTTTGGCTGCGTTGGGTCTTCGCTGCTATGTGTGGGCTCTCTCTAGTTGCGGCGAGTGGGGGCTACTCTTTGTTGTGGCGCGAGGGCTTTTCATTGCGATGGCTTCTCTCTTTGTGGAGCATGGGCTCTAGGTGCGCGGGCTTCAGTAGTTGTGGCACACAGACTCAGTAGTTGTGGCTCACGGACTCTAGAGTGCAGGCTCAGGAGTTGTGGCACACGAGCTTAGTTGCTCCGCAGCATGTGGGATCTTCCCAGACCAGGGCTCGAACCCGAGTCCCTTGCAATTAGTAATTTACTAATTTTCCAACGGGCTCTGAATGCTGCTCACAGGAGTTGCCCATGAAGTGGGCTTTCTGATCCCTGTGGGGCTGGAGGAGTCTGGGGTGGATTCCCCAGGTGGTAGTAATTCACTACCAGGAGTAAAACCAGCATGGTTTTGATATGAAGCAGCAGTTCAAACGTGATGAACAGATCTTAGGGAATGGCTAATCCACAGACAACTCTGGCTACATTTTACCGTGGGGTTCCCAGGAGTGTAAGCAGTGGATCTGCCACTAAGATATCACATCCCTCCCTCCCCAAATGCACGTTTAGAGACCTCAATCAAGACACCTTGCTAGATAGTCAGGAGGAGTTAGTTGGCACTCCCAGAGCTCCTTGATTGGAGTGGAGGCTGGGTTCCTTAGGAAAGATGCTATAGTATTATCAAATATGCACATTCTGAACCTTCCTCCTGGCCTTCCCTGAAGCTGCTTCCCTAGTAACAGTGCCCTGGAGAATGAGAAATATCCAAACTTTTCAAAGACTATTGGAAGTTGGCTATGATTGAAACTATAACTTGCTGGAATGCTGTTCCCATCTGCTGGAGTGGAGGCTTATGGAGAACAGATTATATATCGAGTTCTGACCTACTTCACCTCACAGTAGGCCGGGTGGGATCCCGAGCTCATCCTGTGGCTGGTACTCCAGTTCCTGAAAGTATTACTGGAATACATGACCTTAGCAAACTCTAGAATCTCCACATTGGCTCCCTGAACCGTGGAGTAAGAATTACCATAGGGCTTCCCTGGTGGTGCAGTGGTTGAGAGTCCGCCTGCCGATGCAGGGGACGCGGGTTTGTGCCCCAGTCCGGGAAGATCCCACATGCCGCGGAGCGGCTGGGCCCGTGAGCCATGGCCGCTGAACCTGCGCCTCCGGAGCCTGTGCTCCACAGCGAGAGAGGCCACAACAGTGAGAGGCCCGCGTAGCGCAAAAAAAAAAAAAAAAAAAAAAAGAATTACCGTAGGAGGAAGGACCAAGAGGATGCCACTGATGTTCCCCTTCCCTAACAAAATTGTAAATGTGAATCAAAGCTGCACTTTGAGTGGAGCTGCAGGAATTCATGCCAGTATCAAAGATCAGGAAGACATAAACTTGGTGATTTCTGTCATACTCCCATTCTTTTCCCCATCATTTCCTACCATTTCTCCCGTTAGAATGGAGAATGATAGTGGACTGTGGTAAAGTTAACAAGGTGGTGATTTCAATTTGGTTGAGGTTCCAGAGATGATCTCCTTATGAAGCAAATTAATGTATCTTGCGGCATTCAGTTTGCAGCTACTGATCTGGCTGCAGGTTTTTTCTCCATTTAGATAAACAGGTTTGCCATCACCTGAAGGATAAGTAGCACAACTTAATTCTCTTGTTTAGGGTCATGTCAATTCTGATTCTGGATCATAACGCATGGCCTGTAGGGATCTTGACCAGGGGTTGACAAATGTTTTCTGTAAAGGGCCAGACAGTAAATACCTTGGATGTTAGTCCACGTGGTTTTGGTTGCATCTACTCCACTTTGCCGTTGGAGCGCCAAAACAGCCACAGACAATATGTAAGTGGATGAGTGTGGCTGGGTTCCAGCAACACTCTATTTACAAAAGCAAACTGCAGGCTGGATTTGTGCTGCAGTTTGCCAACTCCTGATCTTGACCATCAGCATCTATAGGAATGATGCTAGCCCTACAGTGATGACAATGTGAAAACAGCAACTGGAGAGCAGGAAGTGGCAGGTGCCCTGTGACAGGTGAGAGATTCTGAAAATACAGGGGTTTGCCATCCCAGTGAAATTCCAGAGGGGATTTTAATATTAATAATATAGAAATTTAGAAATACAGAAATAATATAGAAAAGTTCTTTATCTCAAGCTCCCTACCGCTAAGAAAGTGGCACTATATTTGGTAAATTTCTTTGGATTTTGGAGTCAGTCTGCATCATGTTGAGGTAACTCGCTTTGCCTATTTACGAGGAAACCAGAAGAGCAGCCTGTGGCTCTATGGTTAATATGTTTTCTTTACTGTGTTCACACCAGGTTTGTCTACACCTGAGTGGAGGGCACATCTACCTGTGTGTGCATGGAAATGGTGGTGGGCATGAGTAGGGATGGTGTCAGATTGGCCAGAAAGGCAACTTGCCTGCCTACCTCGGCGAGTAACTTATGAGTCAGGCTCCTGGAAGGACTGTGGTGTTACAGATCATGAAACCCAAAAAGGTGAACAGGGATCTCAGGTTTCCTCTTAAGCGGAATAACAGCTTATCTCACCTTGATGTTAAGAGCTCTTGGAACTTCCTTCGTGGTGCAGTGATTAAGAATCCACCTGCCAATGCAGGGGACACGGGTTCGAGCCCTGGTCTGGGAAGATCCCCCATGACGCGGAGCAACTAAGCCCATTCACCACAACTCCTGAGCCTGCGCTCTAGAGCCCGCGAGTCACAACTACTGAAGGCCAAGCGCCTAGAGCCCGTGCTCCGCAACGAGAGGCCACCGCAATGAGAAGCCTGTGCACTGCAACGAAGAGTAGCTCTTGCTTGTCGCAACTAGAGAGAAAGCTCCCGCGCAGCAACGAAGACCCAATGCAGCTAAAAACAAATAAATTTTTAAAAAAATTAATAAGAAAAATTGGAGCTCTTCAAGGAGTTTGCTCATTCCAATCTGAACCACCCTTCTAGTTAGGCAGATTGTCTGTAAACTTAACAACAGAAGCTTGCTGAGTTTTATATGGAGGGTAGAGGGGACAAGCAAGTAAGAAAGAGGACAGGCGGAAGAGAAAATTGACATAATCAAATGGTAATGTAAAAAGTTAGCATTTCCCTTATTTACAAAAAGAAACGGAGACTTAATGCAAAGCATTTAAATAACATGGAAGAGGACAAAGAAAAAATAAACAAAAATAACTTTTTTTTTTTTGCGGTATGCGGGCCGCTCACTCTTGTGGCCTCTCCCGTTGCGGAGCACAGGCTCCGGACGCGCAGGCTCAGCGGCCATGGCTCACGGGCCCAGCCGCCCCGCGGCATGTGGGATCTTCCCGGACCGGGGCACGAACCCGCGTCCCCTGCATCGGCAGGTGGACTCTCAACCACTGCACCACCAGGGAAGCCCCAAAATAACTTTTTTCAGCCAGAGATAAATGCCACTAAAATGTAGGTTATTCCAATCTTTTTTCTATGCTATGACTATGTGTATATGTGTGCATGTATTTAGACAGAATGATAGTGTATATGCTCATTTATAATCTGTTCTTGGTGTCTGCCTTACATTTATCATTTTTACATGTCAGTGAATATTCTTATACCACATGACTTTTGATTGGTACATAGAATTGCTTCAAACAGAAAATGCCTTAAGTTTCTTAACCAGTGACCTATTGTTTTATGTTTAATAACCAGTGCTTCTTGCAGAGGCTCTCTGCCAGGATAGAAAATTTGATGGATATGTCTCCATAACAAGCTGTTACCATATATGGCTTTACCAGATCACCGCACATAATTAGAGGACATCTGAGGTCAAGAGCTATTCCGTTAATTGAAACAATTAAGATATCTTTTTTCTCTGTAGATTTCCCCAATTCCCCTTTTTGGCATTAGTCACAGTAACTAATATTCAGGTCATGTTTTAATGTAAACTCTGGGAACATTTATGCAGCAATGAATTTTACCTAAAAGGCACAGAGCTGACTACAAAACCTATCTATTACAATGTCACAGATGTGAGTCATTCATTTGGTAGGTACTTATTGAGTGCCTAAAATAAGCAGAGCACTCCATTCTGGGCAGGCAATATTCCGTAAACACTGAGCTGCCACGATGTGCAAGGAAACTTAGGAATATAACTTCTTTCAAAGGATTTGCTTTCTAGGGGACAAGATATGGAACCAAGACTGATTAAATAACAGTACAAGAGATGTTATAAGGCAGTATCTAATGATGGGTACAGGCAATGGGGCTGTCATTTTTTTAAAGATTGATTCCTCAGGATTGGAGCTGTCAGAAAAGCCTTCACGGAAAAAGTCTTGAAAGAACTGAGAAGATAGGAATGAGAGGGGAGAGCTTTCAGCCAAGGCTAGAAGACAAGTACATTTATCCTTGGGGTACAGTAAATAGAGCTCACATGAAGTGTAGGAGTGGGAGTAAAGTCTGAAAAGAAGGGGTGCGAGATGGGAGAGGTCCCTGAATGGCAGGCCATGGGAGTCTGGGCTCCACCCTGAACATCATGGGAGGAGGCTTTTGAGCTGTAGAGTGACGTGGTGGCCTAACCACCTTGATGTGACAAAAGTCAGTTCTTCGTCTTAGGTCCTCTGAAATCTCTTCGGTAAGACTTTATTTATTTTTGGCTGTGCCACGTGGCTTTCAGGATCTTAGTTCCCGGACCAGGGATTGAACCCACGCCCTCAGCAATGAAAGCGCAGAGTCCTAACCACTGGACCACCAGGGAATTTTCCAGTAAGACTTTAAATTTATGTTGGAAGTTAAAATTGTTTACTCATCATCACCTTATTCCCTCTCTTTGATCAAGATCCACATGTGGAAACTGGCCCAATAGTAAAATAGTCATATATAGAATTTGCAAAATTAAGTTTAAAAATTCCAGTAATTGAACTAGAATTTTTCCCTAAAATGGCATGATTAAGACATTATCTTAATTCAGTGAAGTTTCTCTTATTAGCCTTTGTGTGTTGATAAATTTTTACATTATTTAAAAAACGTAACATCATTGAAGACATTTTGAAGATAAAAACAAAATCCTATAACAAATCATAAACATAACTATTTAAATTTTGTCTTTCCAGTCTTGTCAAAAACGCATGTTTATTTTTACCCAGTCGCAATAATAATGTATAAGTATTGTAAACATGTTACGCTAACATACAAATGTATTAAAACAATCATTTTTATAATAATCCTTTTTAAGATTTATATAAACATCTTTGAATAGATGTACCCAATTTAATCATTCCTCCATGTTTAGATGGTGTCATTTTCCCCTGTTTTTCTTTTTCTTCCCCCTGTTTTGATTAGAACTTTCCATCTGGTGTGCCATTGACATTCTGGTATGCAGAGATGGCATTCAGGTGTGATGAGATCTCTTTGATCCTTGGGAGGTCATGGCTGGGGATTGCAGTGACTGGGGCCCCAGACTAGTAGCCCCAGGCTGCATGAAGCCATCCTTGACCAATTACTTCAGTGGGCTGTACAAATATTATCATTTTCAATGCGTGCCATTGCATGAAAAAAGTTGGGATGTATTTTTATGGTGGTGCAGTAATTGTCTTCAACGTCTATTAATATTACTGGTTATTGTTTTTACAACTGAGTTATAATTACTTTTTTAAACAGTACTTGCACATAATAAAGATGTTAATGGTACAGAAAAGTAAATAGTGGTAGTAAGTTCCTCTCTAACCTTAGGCACTGTGTTTCTCTCCACA
This sequence comes from Stenella coeruleoalba, assembly GCF_951394435.1. NCBI lineage: Eukaryota > Metazoa > Chordata > Mammalia > Artiodactyla > Delphinidae > Stenella > Stenella coeruleoalba. Next base: position 57,652,502 of record NC_137150.1, read on the forward strand.
GAGCCCAATTGTCATTAATTTCTTGTGTGTTCTTCCAGAGGCTTCCTAAGGCCAAACAAGCACCTATCTATCTACGATGTAGCATAAATTTACATGATATTGATATCAATGTCTAAATCTATAGCTATCTAGGGGCAACATTAAAAATATTTAGCACAGGTACAACCACTTGGAAGGAAGGCCCATGGTATACAGGATGTGCCAGAGTGCCTACAGCACATCCTTGGCCTTGAATGTACGCTTTGCTTTTACACATTGATTTGCACTCAGCTCTTTTAATCCGGTAATATGATTTGGAGATTTTTCCACAACAGCATGTACAGGGTGCTTCATTCTTTCGACGGTACCGTATTTTAACCACTTCCTACAGATGGATTTTTAGGCTGTTCCCAGTTGTTTGTTACTATAAACAATGCTCCAATAAATATCCTTAAACAGTGTGAATTTATCTGTAGCATAAACATATAGATAAAGAATTGCTGGGGAAAATATTACATGCATATAAAATTATGGTTGGTATTGTTAAATTTCCTTTCAAAGAAGTTTAACGTCTTTATTCCTATCAGCAATGTATGTAAGGTCCTATTTCCCAAACCTGGGCCAACTCAATATATCTTTATTAGTCTGAAAAATAGTGTCTCAATTTAATTTGCATTTAATATAAAAATATTTAAACTCTTAAATTTTGAATGCTTCTGAATCAAGTTTTTCTCTGTAATTAGACAAGCAAGCTTCATCCATGAACCTGAAACAGGCACAGATACTATTAGAAGGTGAGAAGCTGGTGAGGATAATAATAAAAAGCAAAATCTCCTTGCGAGTATCTGCCCAAGGATGAGGGTAGCATCGGTGTTTAATTTTTTGCTTTGTGTCTCTTCTTCTCCATTTCCAACAGATCGCATTAGAGAGTTGTGAGTTACATAGATGTGTGGTGTTTGAGACTTGCTTGAGGTGTGGAAATTTAGAAGAGCAGGGCAACAAAGGGCTCATTTGTCCTCCTCACATCAAATTCCAGGTACCATCCTTTCTCCCTAGCAGAGCCAGCACATCTACAAAATCAGAGAGTGACAGAGAAATAATGGAAGAAAAAAAAAAAGGAATTTAAGTACTATTTGATCTGGGAGAGGCTTGCAGAAATCAGTGTGTTGTTGTTTTTTTTAATTGAAGTATAGTTGATTACAGTTTACAATCTCTGCTGTACAGCAGTGACTCAGTTATACACATATACACATTCTTTTTTTATTGAGATTTTAAACAAAATATTTACTTATTTATTTATTTTTGGCTGCAGCGGGTCTTAGTTGCACAGGAGCTTTGTTGTGGCACGTGGGCTCATGGTTGTGGTGCTCGGGCTCTGTAGTTGCGGCACAAAGCTCTCTAGTCATGGCTCACGTGCTCAGTAGTTGCAGTGTGAGGGCTTAGTTGCCCTTTGGCATGTGGGATCTTAGTTCCCCGACCAGGGATCGAACCAGCATCCCCTGTATTGGAAGGTGGATTCTTAACCACTGTACCACCAGGGAAGTCCCTCATTCTTTTTTTTTAAATTCTTTTCCATTATGGTTTATCCTAGGAGATTGGATATAGTTCCCTGTGGTATTCAGTAGGACCTTGTTTTTTATCCATTCTAAATTGTATTGGGTTGGCCAAAAAGTTCGTTTGGTTAGTGAATACATTGTTCAATAAAATTCTTGGTGAAAATAAAAAATGTGTCTTTTATTTTTACTAAAAACAGAATGAACTTTTTGGCCAACCCAATAATAGTTTGCATCTACCAACCCCAAATTCCTAGTCCATCCCTCTCCCCGATCTCCCCCTTGGCAACCACAAGTCTGATCTCTATGTCTGTGAGTCTGTTTCTGTTTTGTAGAGAGGTTCATTTGTGCCATATTTTAGGTTCCACATATAAGTGATACCATATGGTATTTCTCTTTCTCTTTCTGACTTACTTCACTTAGTATGATAATCTCTAGTTGCATCCATGTTGCTGCAAATGGCATCATTTTGTTCTTTTTTGTGGCTGAGTAGTATTCCATTGTATATATGTACCACATCTTCTTTATTCATTCATCTGTCCATGGACATATAGGTCATTTTCACGTTTTGGCTGTTGTGAGTAGTGCTGCTATGAACATAGGGGTGCATGTATTTTTTTTTTTTTCAGCTATTGATATACATATATCCCCATATCTCCTCCCTCTTGCGTCTTGCTCCCACCCTTCCTATCCCACCCCTCTAGGTGGTCACAAAGCACCGAGCTGATCTCCCTGTGCTATGCGGCTGCTTCCCACTAGCTATCTATTTTACATTTGGTAGTGTATATATGTCCATGTGACTCTCTCACTTCGTCCCAGCTTACCCTTCCCACTCCCCGTGTCCTCAAGTCCATTCTCTATGTCTGAGTCTTTATTCCTCTCCTGCCCCTAGGTTCTTCAGAAGCATATATATTTTTTTAGATTCCATATTTTTTTTTAGATTTCCATATACCCTGAGAAAACCATAATTCAAAGAGTCATGTAAATAGAGCTGCAATGTTCATTGCAGCTCTATTTACAATAGCCAGGACATGGACGCAACCTAAGTGTCCATTGACAGATGAATGGATAAAGAAGATGTAGTACATATATACAATGGAATATTACTCAGCCATAAAAAGAAACGAAATTGAGTTATTTGTAGTGAGGTGGGTGGACCTAGAGTCTGTCTTACAGAGTGAAGTAAGTCAGAAAGAGAAAAACAAATATCTTTTTGAACTATAGTTTTGTCTGGATATATATGCCCAGGAATGGGATCACTGGATCACGTGGTAATTCTATTTTTAGTTTAAGGAACCTCCATACTGTTCTCCATAGTGGCTACACCAACTTACATTCCCACCAACAGTGTAGGAGGGTTCTCTTTCCACCACAACCTCCCCAGCATTTGTTATTTGTAAACTTTTTAATAATGGCCATTCTGAGCAGTGTGAGGCGGTATCTCATTATAGTTTTGATTTGCACAGAAATCAGCATTTTGGGTCACTATTTATCCATTTCATTAACTGGTAGGGATCACTGGTATCCTGCCCTTTAAGTTGGGTGTAGGTAGGGAAGCTCAATGGAATTGAACCTGTATTTTAAGAGTTTTTTGGAGAAAATGAGAGTATGCTGTGAGGTTTGCTCTGTTTGCAGATTATTACCCCGCATTCTCCCCAACCTAACCCTGTTTATTATTTATTTTGAGGAATTGGACGTGCAAAGGCAGGGAAGATGCATGTGTGCACGTAAGATCCCAAATCAGTCAGTTGAATGCTGAACGCGGAGACCTCGAATCTCGGCAGAAGACTTTCCAAAGGTAGAGAAAAATATACCCCTGCCCCATACGTAAGAAAAATCTGTATTATTGGAAAAATACACATCTATCCTTCCTGGATCCTACTCTATTCTCTTCTAACGAGATTTAGATGTTAAAAAAGTGAGGAATGAGGCTTAGTGAGACTAACACTGAAGTGCAAAGAACAAATTTAGATTTGGGCCCGACGTTAGGTTCTAGATCTGCACCTCAAGTTCCACCCCTACCCAATCAGGGGCAGTCCCCGCTGTTATCCTCAGATGTTTTAAAAGCAAGCGGTTTTTAAAACCTCAAATCCTGCTCTTTGTGTTGGTTGCCTCGGAGTTGTCCCTTCGCAGCCTAACGATTTACGGTAGAAAACACGGAGGTGGTGCCCCACCGCAGCATGCTCACGACTTCCGAGCCTGCGGCCCGGGGTCTTGCCCTCCGCCCCCGGCGCCGAGCCGGGCCACGGCGCAAGGCCCCTCTCCAGCTCCCCCTCCCCGCGCGCTGCGGCTGGCCCTCCCCAGCGCCCCGCCTGACGCTGCAACTGGGCCGGCGATTCGCCATTGGATTAAAAATAGCAGCGTCCCTTCCACCAGCCCGCCACTACGCGCAGGCCCCCCGTGCCCGCTCCAGCCCCGCGGCCCGCTCTCTCCACCCTTCCCGGCTCGGCTCCAGTCGCCCGCGCAGCCAGCAGCCGCCGCCGCCGCCGCCGCCGCGGGCGGACCCAGCGCTCCGCTCCGCTTGGGTGCGCGCCGCGGCCATGCAGCGCCGGGGCGCCCTGTTCGGCATGCCGGGCGGCAGCGGCAATAGGAAGATGGCTGCAGGAGACATCGGCGAGCTGCTGGTGCCCCACATGCCCACGATCCGCGTGCCCCGGTCCGGGGACAGGGTCTACAAGAACGAGTGCGCCTTCTCCTACGACTCCCCCGTAAGTGAGGCTCGGCGGCGCCGGCGGCGCCTCGGGGGAGGGTCGCGGTGCGGGCTGCCTGGGGCGGCCGCGAGCAGCCGAACTCGGCGGCACGTGAAGCGGAGGGAGAAGATGCGCAGTGGCAGCCGGGGACCTCCTCGCCGGGCGCCAGAGTTGGCTCAGGGGCACTGCAGTTCAGCAAACAGTTAGTGAGTGCCTACTGGGTGCCCGGCGCTGCATGCCCCAAGGCTGCTGAGGCCAAAGACTGGGCGGCCGCGGTGGCTTGCTCCGCCAGGCTTCTTAGGCTGCCAGGGCCCCAGTACCTAGAAGCTTGCCCCAAACCCCGCCACCGTTTGAAAGGTAGATCGAGTCGAAGAGTTCCCTGATCTTAACTGTACGTTGCAGATGGTTTTCGTCCTCTTTGGGGCGACAGCGGAGGGCGCGTAGGTGGACGAGATTGATTCCCCCCTTCTCTTTCCGGGACCGTTTGCTTTGCCCAGGGATTCCCACTCCTGGTCAATTATGATTTACTCTCTGATCTTTTCTCCCTCCACTTTAAATTTCTCCCCACTCCTTTTCTTTACGTCAGAATGTCAGAAGAAACCTTCGGGTGCTTACACTCGGGCAGCAGAAATAGGGGGTCTGCTGGATTACTACGGTTTCCTTAAGCCTTTCCGCTTCTTCCTCTAAATGAGTCACTTTGAAATGCAATAGTATAAATTATTAAAAGTTCAGTCGCGAGTCGTGACCTCAGAGACTGGAGGGGGAAGTGAAGACGCATCACCGCCTTCCACCTAGGGCTGTTGGTGGTGTTTTTCACCAGGTTGTATGTGTAAGTGTGAGAAGGAAAAGGAGGGTGAATGTCCCTTTCGGGAGTCAAAATGGGCTTCAAAGTGACTCAGCTGTCTGGCGTTTATCATGTCTTTTTGAGGATCAGGTTATTTTTATCCACCCACTTTAGAGCTCATGTGTCACTGGGCAGATCTCAATGCAAAAGGGAGGTGCATGGATGGAGGGACTGAGGTAGGTTTCACAACAATAGTCTTAACACATTTTATTCATATTATGTATTGTTGGCGGAAAAAAAACACAACCAAATGAGCGGCAAATGTTCCAAAGTATCCTTTATTATGTTGTGAGTTGATTTCAGCTGATTTCAAAGCCTTTTTGTTTTGTATACACTGAAGTCCCAGAATTAGTATCCTCTGTGATATTTAATTTTTCTTTTTTGTTAATTCCAGATCATTTGGGGGATAAACATCTCATTTGTTCATTACTTATTTTTTTCTTTCAAAAGTCTGTGTAGAGTGGAATGAAATGGTTATATTTAATACTTAGCGTATTGTGATCACACTAGTTAATGTGACGGTCAGCAGTGTCATTAAATCCTGTTATCCACAAAGTATTTGAAAATGCATTTTCAGATTTTGTGTCTAGTGTTGGGCAGGTTTCCACTAATAGCTTTTAAAGGTGGAGAGGGATGACCCTAATTAATTTAAGCCATCTGCAGATTGTGAACTCCAGGAAGAAAGTAGCCTAATTCTTTTAGGATAACACATGTGAAGTGCGTAAAACTGCTTTTTCTATGTTTGATCCGGGTTACTCTTCAAATTCTTCTTACGAACTTTGTTATTGGAAGTCTTTGCCACATTATAGTGTAAGGCAGGTGTAAAAAAAAGCTTATTATTTTTTTTGCGGTACGCGGGCCTGTCACCGTTGCGGCCTCTCCTGCTGTGGAGCACAGACTCCGGACGCGCAGGCCCAGCGGCCATGGCTCACGGGCCCAGCCGCTCCGCGGCATGTGGGATCCTCCCGGACTGGGGCACGAACCCGCGTCCCCTGCATCTGCAGGCGGACTCTCAACCACTGCGCCACCAGGGAAGCCCAAGCTTATTATTTTAATTCACTTCCACAAATAGTTATTGGGAGCTTACTGTGTGCCAAACGCTATTCTAGAAGCATCTTGTCCAGTGTAAACTGATGATTTCATTTATATCACAGTACTTCTTTGGGGAAGACTAGGCTTATTTACAATGCCGGTGCATCAGTATATTTCCTGTTTCAAGGGAGGAAGAGAAAGAAGGTTTTATAACAAATTATATTAAAGCACAGTGCATGATAATTCCAGATCTTTCCCTATGGTCCTTAACACTTCATCATGAACCCCATAAGGGTTCTTGAGCACCTACTATGTGTCAACTCATACATGCGTGGCTATAAGAACCATACAGAGCAAAATCCATTGGTGCCAAACACAGCAGACTTTAATCCACCAGTGCTATAGGACTGTGGTAGACAAAGGACCAAAACCATTTGAGTGGAAAAAATAGTCATCCTTGCATTGGATACTTTTGAAAATGGTCTTAGATAAAGATGCATAGAAATAAATAGGAGAACAACATTCCAGCTCAAGTAACAGCTCTTCTGGGATGGGTGAGGATTGTTTTTTCACCTACCAATCTGGTTTCATCCCAGGCCCACCTTCTCACCTCGACCTGTAGTTCACCTCTCCATAACTTGGTTCATCTTGCAAGATCTGTGATGGGACCTTTCTGGAGAATGGGGACTTTGTATCTTTGTATTCCCAGCAGCTGGTGCAGCATCTGGTATATATGCCAGGAACTCAATGAACGTGTAGGAGATATACAAATTATCTGTGGTTACGGGTTCTGCAAATGGTAAGGATACAACATATGGGAAACATTGGGAAAGGAATCATGTGGGGTTATCATGTAGAAAGTGGTTACTTTGTTGTGGGGACAGATGTGAAAGAGAGAGCCAGACTGGCAGGGTTTGAATCCCAGCTCTGTCACCCAGCTGTGTAACTTCTCTGTGCCCCAGTTTCTCCATCTGTAAAATGGGGACAATCATAGAACCTACCTCATGGAGCTGCTTTGTGGATTAAGTAAATTAATATGTAAAGTGCGCCTGGCCAATTAGTAATCACCATAGGAAGAAAAGAAAGAGATAAAAGAGAGTTAATCACATGTTGTAAGCCCAGGTGTTTGGTTGTCAGTGGTTACGTAGAAAGTTTGGTGTGGTTGAGTGGGGAAATTGGTTCATACTTCTGCTCAGAAGCCTTCATGAACCACCATGTAAAATCTACTCTCATCTCCTTAGTTACTGAGCCCTTCCTTCATCAGAATGTACCTTGTCCCATCTCTTCTCACTTTCTAGGTTGTCAGCTCTGGGGAGTCCAGTCTCTGGGTCTTCAGTGTGTTAAGGCTCATTTCCTTTCCTAGGACCACCTTCCTCTATTTGTCTTCTGCTTCAAACTTCATCCTTTCCTCTGAAGCCTACATTACTTAGGGTCTGTGTCTTATAACACAGCAGTTATAGTCTGTCTTCTATAGTTTGCCATCATTTTATTTTCTTTTACCCATTTAACTTGTAGTTCTAAAACATCTACTTGGTACAAAGCATTAGGTAGGAGAGGAGCTGGGCCACTCTGGTGCTAATTATGCCCCTCCCCACCTGTCTGAGAGTGGGGAGCTTACCTTATGCCCTGTCTCAGCTGGGGTCAACTGAAGACTGAGATAAGGGCTTTGGTATACAGTCTGTTTATTTTGGGAAACAAAATCCAGCAGGAAAGGCTTTGAGATCATCTACTTGTAGGAAAATATGAAATTGTGATTTACAATATTGATATTGTGATTTACAATAAGGAATATATATTTGGTCTTTGACCCTTTTCCTGGCACAGAGCTCCTAAAACTCTTGGAATTTCCCAAGTGATAAGAGCCATGAAGGTGTCTTTTGTTATCCTTAAACAATCCCCTTTCAACCACACCTGAGTTTGTGCTAGGGGCTTTTGGAAAGCTCCTGAGAATGGGCTGGTTGTCAGGGGAACCAACCAAGTGATTAGAAGGTAGGAACTTACAGCCCCTCCTCACCTCCGGGGAGGGGAGGAACTGGAGATTGACATAATCAACAGTGGCCAATGATTTAGTCATTCTTGCCTATCTAATGAAGACAACAACAACAAAAATCCCTGAACTGTGGGGTTTGGAGGGTGCTGGGAGGGCACAGGAACACCACGCCCCATTCCCCATACCCTGCCCTGCTCATCTCTTCTTCTAATTGTTCACTGGTATCCTTTAACATCCTTTGTAATAAACTGATAATCCAGTAAGTAAGTTGTTTTTCTGAGTTCTGTGGGCCGCTCTAGCAAATTAATTGAACCTGTGGAGGGGGTCGTGGGCACCTACTATTTATAGTCAGTCCTTCAGAAGCACAGGTGATAACCTGGACTTGCAACTGGTGTCTAAAGTAGGGGGGCAGGGCTTCCCTGGTGGTGCAGTGGTTGAGAGTCCGCCTGCCGATGCAGGGGACACGGGTTCGTGCCCCGGTCCGGGAAGGTCCCACATGCCGCGGAGCGGCTGGGCCCGTGAGCCATGTCCGCTGAGCCTGCGCGTCCGGAGGCTGCGCCCCGCAACGGGAGAGGCCACAACAGGGAGAGGCCACACAGTGAGAGGCCCGCGTACCGCAAAAAAAAAAAAAAAGATTAAAGTAGGGGGGCAGGGGGAGGCAGCCTTGTGGGACTGAGCCCTTAACCTGTGGAATGTGATGGTGTCTCTAGGTAGTGTCAGAGCTGAGTTAAATTGTGGGGTACTCAGTGTCTACAGAGAGATGGAGAATTGCTTCCTGAGGGGTCCACCCTGCCCCTCACATTCGGTGACCAGAAGTGAAGTATTCTGTGAATAGAGGAGCGACACAGGAGTGTACTTCTGTCTTTTTGTCCTTCCTTCTACGAGTACTTATCGATCTGCCTGGTACTACCTCAGACATTGCTAATAATAATAATGACAGCTAATATTTGTACAGAGCAGTGGTTCTCAAAGTGTGCTTCCTGGACCAGCAGTGCCAGCATGTCCTGAGAACCTGTTAGAAATGCAAATTCTTGAGTCCCATCCCAGACCCACTGAGACAGATACTCTGGGATGGGGTCTAGCTATCTGTATTTGAATAAGCTTTCTAGGTGATCCTGACCCGTGCTAAAGTTTGAGAGCCAGTGATGGGGCACTTGCTAGTTGCCAGGCAGCATTCTAAGCATATATTTATTCATATATTCACTCATGTAATCCTCACAACAACCTTATGATGTATATTATTATCATTTTGCAGATGAGGAAACTGAAGCACAAAAGTCACACAAACTATAAGTGGTAGAGCTGAGATTTGAATCCAGGTTATCTGGCTCTAGAATCTCTGCTTTTTTATTCTTTATTTATACCAATTTAACCATGTTAATTATACAGTTCAGTGCCATAAATACATTCGCATCGTGTGTAACCATCACCAACCATCCATCTCCAGAACTTTTCTATCATCCCAACCTGAAATTCTATACCCATGATGCAATAACTTCCCTTCCTCCCTACTTGCAGCCTATGGTAACCACTGTTCTGTTTTCTGTCTCTATGAATTTGCCTATTCTAGGTACCTCATATAAGTGGGATCACAGAGTATTTGTCCTTTTGTGTCTGGTTTATTTCACTTAGTATATCTTCAAGAGCTTCATCCATGTTGCAGTATGTATCAGAATTTCCTTCCTTTTTTAGGCCAAATTATACTATATTTTGTATAGGCCACATTTTCTTTATCCATTCATCTGTCAATGGACATTTGGGCTGTTTCTGCCTTTTGGCTATCATGAATAAAGCTGCTGTGATCAGCGGTGTACAAGTATCTGAGTCCCTGTAGGGACTGCTCTTTACTATTGTGCTGTGTATGCTGCCTTCTGGGCAATGAGACTTGCTATCATGGTGTTTAGTTGTTTCCCAGGGGAAAAAATAATTTAATTTAGGGTCTATGTGGAAAAATCCTCCTCCTGATGGATAAGCAGATATAAGATAGTAAAGCAAAATTTAGGAACTTACAGATTGTTTTTTTTTTCTCTTGGAAGATATAAACTTAAACTAAGTCTAATTGGTTTCACATATCAAAAGTTCCCTTCCAAAATCAACTAACTAAAAAGTTGTTTTACAGCAACAATTCTCAAGCTTTTTGGCTCCTTTATACTCAAATATTTTTGAGGACCCCAAAGAGCTTTTATGTGGTTTCTATCTATTGACATTTACCATATTAGAAATTAAGACAGAAAAACTTAAAACAATTTCCGTTCCATTAGCTTATTAGAGTGATGATGTCATCGGATGTCACATAGACTCTGAAAAATGCTCATGAGAGCATGTGAGTGATAAAGGCAAATGAGTTCATTATGAAAATAGTTTTGACCTCCCAGAACACTTGAAAGGTCTTGGGGCATCACAGGGTTCCCAGGCCATACTTTGAAACCAAAGTTCTAGAGTTTAGGCAAGTACAACTGGTTACTCCAGTGACATACCCCACCTGCATTGAGGTTTTTGTGGGTTCACATTTTCACATTGTGGTGATTGAATAATTTATTGTTAATCTTAGCGCAACCATAATGTCATATTCCACACATACATTCTTCTTAAAGCAAATTAAAATTTAAAGAATTTGACTCCTTTTGAAAACAATTGCAACTACTTGGGCTCAAATTATTGGCTCTTTTAGAGATGAGAATTCTTTATTCTTTTGAATATCAGCTTTACTGTAGGATCATCTGGCTGGGCTGTTTCTTTGGGGAACCTTACATTTTAGCATCCTGATTTTTTTCCTTTGACCACGGGTTAGGAGACTTCTGTCATCTATTGCCTGGAAACTGAAGACCTGTCTGCCAGGACTCAGGGGAGCTGAGCAAAAGAGGATGAGGGTGGTCTCAGCATATGGGTATAGAATACCAGCTGGATATTGTCTCTTGGTTCTCAACCCTATCCCTGTTTTGCTAAGCCTTCTCCCATGTTGCAGGAGCTGGGAACATGGACACTGCATTTCCCAGAATCCTTTGATGGCAGGATTCTGATTTTGGTTCTGCCAGAGAGATTTGGAAGGCGAAAGAGAAGGAGAAGCCACTATTGCTATTGCACAATTCACAATGCAGATGTGAGATTTTCCAGTCAGCTTCTGAATGTTCTTCTGGGACTCAAAGACACATCAGTCATGGGGGAGCTGGGATCATCTGTTCAGTTGCTTATGATGCTTGTGCATCCTGATTTCTTGAACTTGAGTGGTAGTTTCTCTGACCTTGGCTCTCATAGCTGTTCCCATGATTCTGTAAGCCTCTAATTTCCTGTAGTAAATCCCTTCCTGCCTGAAATACCTAGAATAGTTTGTATTTTCTAACCCGTTCTGTCCTGATACATGTACATTACACATACGTGTCTAATTCTCCATGTATTATGGTACCCCTATTCTTAACTGAGCCCATTGTCCCACAGACCTGAATCCTTTGTTTTTACCTGCTTTAGAGAATAAATCAGTAGTTTGCTGGTGTGCAGGAGGGATTTGGGGCGCTGAGTGGTACCTACATAGATTTTCAACCTTTCCTCCTTATTTTAGCTCCTTTTTACCCCAATTTCAGAGTAACCTGGAGTTTTCTGGAGTCTTTTGGAAATTCTGGGGTGTAAATCAGATAGAATCTTGGCTTTTCCTCCTGCAGGGATAGGATTCGGCTTTATTAGCTCATCTTAGTCTTTTTAGTGCTTACCCATCTACAGCACAGTTTCCAGGTTTGTGGTTTATGTTTTAAAAAAATCACTTAAGTGTTCTTTTATTTGGGTTTCAGAAAGGGGTGAAATTGACATATGTATGTAATCCGCCCTATGTACCCTAGAGTCCTGCTTTTCTAATCTAATAATCAAGAAGTCACTTGCTGGCTCTTTTTGGGAGCAGTTAATTACCCTTTAAAGTTGTGTCATTTTTAGAGTCTGGGAATGTAAGAGATGCTGCTGATCCTGTCAGGGAGCCTTTGGAGAGTTTGTATTCTCAGCTCACGTTGAACCTGGACATCTGTGCATCTCTGAATTCTCTTTTCTCTCCACTACATTCTTCCTGTGGACTGGAGCTCAGTTCAAGTTGCTGCCATTCATTTAGTGCCCCAGGCTGGGAGATGTACAATGCCATCCACTCTACCTCCCTCTCCCTCTCTCTCTTTTTAAACAGCTGTGTAAAATACAACAGAAAATTTACCATCTTAACCATTTTAAGTATACACGTCAGTGGTATTAAGTACATTCCCATTGTTGTGTGCAACCGTCACCACTCTCCATCTCTGGAACTCTTCATCTTGCACAACTGAAACTCTTTCCCAATTCAACGATAATTCCCCATTCCTCCTTCTTCCCAGCCCCTGGCAACCACCATCCTACTTTCTGTCTCTATGAATTTGACTGCTCTAGGTTCCTTCTGTAAGTGAGATCATACAGAATTTATCCTTTTGTGACTGGCTTATTTCACTTACCTTGTTTTCAAGGTTCATCCATGTTGTAGCATGTGTCAGAATTTCCTTCCCTTTTAAATCTGAATAATAGTCCATTGTATGTGTACGCCACATTCTGTTTATCCATTCAGCTCTCAGTGGACACTTGGGTGGCTTCCACCGTTTGGCTATTTGAATAATACTGCTGTGGACATAGGTGTATCCCTGTCTCTTTTATGTCATTTTCCATTAGTGACCAGGTTCTGGCTTGGCCTCCTCTCTCCTTCTCCACTGCCAGGGCTCAGGCGCTCATCACCTCTTGCCTGGATGGACTCTTGCAGAAGCCTCTTAACTGACCACCTTGCCTCCCTTTTATCTGTCACATTGCACTCCCAGTTGTTTCTCTAGAACATGGGTCTTATGTCTTCCCTGCCTAGGAATTTTCAGTGGCACTGTTCAGACTTTTCTAACAGAGCAAACAAGTCAATTTACCACGTTGATCCAACTTTCCTTGCCAGTGTTGTCCCTTAGCACCTTTGTGTTCTTCAGATGCCCCATGCTTTCATCCCTCCATACGTTGGCCTGTGCTTGGAATGGAATGCCCTCTCCCAACCCCTCACCCCCTGAAAACCCCACCGATCCTTAAAAACCAGCTCAGGTGTTCTCCTGGGGGCTTCCCCACACCCCCCAAGCTGCGTTAGAGAATTATTTTCCTGTGCTTTCAAAGCACTTTGTCCATCTCTATCTTGGTTGGGATACCGATTGTTGAAGACACAGAATAGCTGAGGTCTTAGAGAATTAAGGATTGAAAACTGTGCCGTTTGGGAACCTGTGCTAGTAAGGCTTTATCTTTTCTGTTTTAAAAAAATCATGAGCATGCATTTTGGAATAAAAATGTTATTAAAAATAACCAATGCCGGGCTTCCCTGGTGGCGCAGTGGTTGAGTCTGCCTGCCGATGCAGGGGACACGGGTTCGTGTCCCGGTCCGGGAAGATCCCACATGCCGCGGAGCGGCTGGGCCCATGAGCCATGGCCGCTGAGCCTGCGCGTCCGGAGCCTGTGCTCCGCAACGGGAGAGGCCACAACAGTGAGAGGCCTACCTACCGCAAAAAACAAACAAAAAATAACCAATGCCGTATTTTTACTTTATCATATTGTCTGGAAAGTCGTAAGCTGGACCCTTGAAAAGCTAGGGAAATGTGTCTTGGGTACTTGCTGAGTATTTTGTGTATTATGATTCTAGATGCTCCAGGATCTTGGTAGAAGTGATCACACATGGTGCCCCTTGGGGAGGTGACAAGAGAGCTGGTGTCTGTGGGTGTTGCCCAGGCCTCTGTACTGCTGCTCATGATCAGCCCAGGACGCCCGTTGTCCCCATGTGCAGGGCAGATGTGGACGAGAGCACCTATTTTTAGAGCTGGAACAGCAGGACAAGGCAATAATAAGAATTTAATGAATCTGAACGTGACTCCAGACTAGAGATGTTGCAGAATAGTATGTGCTTCCTGTAATAAGATAAATAATAAAACATTTTGTTTTGTGTTAATTAGCAAGTACTAATACTTATTTAGTGCCTCTTATGCCCCCAGGACTGTGCTAGGTGCTACTGGGAACGTGTGAGTATTAGGAGAGAAACAGAGGACCACAGGAAAGGAGAGTATGATCTGGATCTTTCTATCATAGTGGAGTGTGAGCACCGATTTCGAGTGTCTATAATGAGTCAAGTACTGTCCTAGGTACTTCTGTATATAACATCTCATTTAATTACAATTGTAACCTGTTATAAATGATAATCACTATTTTTGCCCTGTTTTACAGAGAGGAAACTGAGAGTCAGGGAAGTTAGGTAGCTTGTTCAAAGACATGTACAGACATCTCAGTATGTGACAGAGATGGGACGTAAGCCCTGATATGTCATCAGGTTAGACCCTGAAGCACTTATAGGATATTTAAGTTTTGAACCGTGTGGCACTTGTAACGTGTGAATGGAGATTTCAGGCACAGGAGCAATCAGTAAAGTCTAGAAGAGTTATTGGCCTGGACAACTGGTTGGGATTTGAAAAGGTGGCATTTTGGAGGAGGGGAGACAAAGGTGTGGGGGTGGCACCAATCTCGGCATGTAAATGAGAGCCTTCACTGGCTTATGGAAGAGAGGATTACTGGGGAAACTGGAAAGCAAGGCTGGGACTTCTGTGGGTTGTGAAGGAGATTGTCTTGATAAGTTTAGACTGGGTGAGCAGGCCAGTTAAGAGCAAGGGAACAGCATGAGGCCGTGGTTATTTGGTGTGGCTGTTCTGGAAGTGGAATGAGGAATAGGTTGGGAGGTAGGGAGACCTTGAATCGGAATTCAACTAGGAGCCTCTTGTAATATCGGAGGGGGGCGCTTTCCTGATGGCAGTGGGGATAGAGATGGTGGGATGTTGGGACTAAACTCGATAGAGATTTCGATGAAAGATATGGCTCAACTTAGTGACAGAATATGCAGTGGGTGAGAAATGGGAGGAGTTAAAGATGACTTCACAGCCGGTACCCTGGGAGGTGGAGTGTATCAAGGTCATAGATGAGGAAGGTGAGGCGCCCACAGGGAAAACTGGGGGGACTGACTGGCTTGGAGCTCAGAGGTCAGGGTTCGGATTGCAGAGTTTGGCAGCCTCTAGTTTAGAGACCCTGGATGTGTGAGTAACCCTTCCTTTTGATGGACCTCAGGGCCCCACCTCTTTGCTCCTGGGATCTTTGCCCCCCAGGTTGTTGAGGAAGCGGCGACTGGCACAGGGCTCTGGCCCTCCCACCGATTGGCCCAAGTTCCAGAGAAACTCAGACAGGAGCCCGGGGCAGTATTTCCAGCCTGAGGCCTTGGAAGCAGCCTCAGCTGGTGTGGGCTCTCTCTCCAGAACCCCAACCAGCAGAGCGGGACCACTGATAGATCCAGTTTAATGGCTGAAGTTGATGAGGGTGCGTGCACCGTGGAGGCCGTCAAACCCTACAGCTGCTTCCCTAGCGTCTTGCCGCTGCTGTTGTCAGGGAACTGTCAGCCTGGAAAGGCTAACTCCAAGGACTCGGGTGTCCTGTCCTTTTTTCTTAAGGTTTTTTTTCATGTGGACCATTTTTAAAGTCTTTTATTGAATTTGTTACAATACTGCTTCTGTTTCATGTTGTGGTTTCTTGGCCGCGAGGCATGTGGGATCTTAGCTCCTAGACCCGGGATCGAACCCGCAGCCCCTGCCTTAGAAGGCGAAGTCTTAACCACTGGACCACCAGGGAAGTCCCCTCTGGCTGTCCTTCTGAGTTTGGGGAGTGGAGCTGTCAGGGCCTGCTCCAGCTTCTCCCCTCTCTTGCAGGAAAGCCTGACAGAGCACCCGGCCCAGGCTACTCACTTCAGTGGGGTGGCTCCCTTCTGCTTTCTTGGAATGGTATAGCCTTGAAATAAAGGAAGAAACTGCTCTTTTCCCCACGCCCCTACAATGGCCTGTGCTTACTGCCAGCCGCCCACCTAGCTCCTGCCACCAAAACGACATCTGCCTCTCAGTTGAACCCAGTAGCACTTGGGGGGCCAGACTGGCCTGGGTCCCGGTCCGCCCCCCTTCTTACTACTTCATAGAAACAGGACTTCAGCAAGTGCCTTAATTTCACTGACTTTCTCTAAGCCTTGGTTTTCCCTTCTGTACTACCTACCTTGCAGCGTTTGTTGTACTCATGGCTGCTGGTGGAATACTACTTACTGCTATCCTTCTCTTTAGTGGGAGGTAGTGGGGGGATCCCTCCGAGTAGAAGGTGAAATGGAATTTATAGGGTCTTGGGGTTGCCACAGAGGGACGTCCTGTACTTGGTAATTCTTTGTGAGGCTCTGTCTGGTAGCAAAAGCCTTGGGCGTTGAGTGTTTGCTAGGCTCCTTTGGGGGGAGCTCTGTTCAGGGGTGTTATTCATACTCAGCTTCAGCTCATACTGATGGACTTTTTATGGGTTAGCCTGGAAACCTAATCTTCATGTTTAATATAGTTTATCAGGGGAAATGCATCCTGAAGAA
Source organism: Stenella coeruleoalba (assembly GCF_951394435.1). Taxonomy (NCBI): domain Eukaryota; kingdom Metazoa; phylum Chordata; class Mammalia; order Artiodactyla; family Delphinidae; genus Stenella; species Stenella coeruleoalba. Next base: position 57,669,030 of record NC_137150.1, read on the forward strand.
AGCCATCTATTCTTAAAAATAATAAGAAAAGACTATAAGAGGTTTTTACCTTTGACAAGGTGGTTTCACATTTTTTGTTTTTTAGATGTAAGCTGGGAATTACTTAGATGGATTATAGCTTCAGTTCAGTGCTGCTGAAGATGCTCACCTCAGTGTCTTCATTCTCAGATGATTTTTATTTTGCCCATTTGTCCTCTGAGCATCGTAGTAGCTGCTCTTCCTCGTGTCCTGCCCAAACCCTTCCCAGCTGTTCAGGTGACAGCATCCTCATTGCTCTAGATACCCAGAGCAAGGATTTAGTTTCATACTTAGGAAAAAAGTTAATAAATGATGCCTCAGTGGAACAGTAAATTTATAGTGTGTCAAAACCTTGCTGCTCGGACTGTGCCTTTAGCCGTCTGGGACCAGGCTGTGCAGCTGTAAGGCGTAGGAGTTCTCTGCAGAGAGAACGTCAAAGTTGGAGCAAACTAGAAGAATCATGACTGCATTAACATGTCTATTTTTTCTTAACACTTCATGGCCACAAGCATGATTTATCAACATTTAGCAGAGGCCTGCAGTCTCTTGGGATTATATGCGTTTGTTTTTTTTTCTACTTATCTGATTTGGACAAATTTATTTCTGTGGATTTGCTGTTGAAACCAAGGTTTTGGATTTTGCAAATGTTGTATTCTGTATTTTATTTATTTTATTTTTGCTTTGGGTCTTCATTGCTGTGCGCAAGCTTTCTCTAGTTGCGGCGAGTGGGGGCCACTCTGTTGCGGTGCACGGGCTTCTCTTGTTGCAGAGCACGGGCTCTAGGCACGTGGGCTTCAGTAGTTGTGGCATGCAGGCTCAGTAGTTGTGGCACACAGGCTTAGTTGCTCTGCGGCCTGTGGGATCTTCCTGGACCAGGGGTCGAACCGTGTCCCCTGTATTGGCAGGCGGCTTCTTAACCACTGCGCCACCAGGGAAGTCCCCCAGCCTATTTTTTTGTTGTTGTTGTTGTACGCGGGCCTCTCACTGTTGTGGCCTCTCCCGCTGTGGAGCCTGTGCTGTGGAGCACAGGCTCTGGACGTGCAGGTTCAGTGGCCATGGCTCACGGGTCCAGCTGCTCCGCGGCATGTGGGATCTTCCTGGACCAGGGCACGAACCCGTGTCCCCTGCATCGGCAGGCGGACTCTCAACCACTGCCTATTTTTTGATAGTGCTTTTCTCTATCACATTTCCCCTTTCTGTGGGCTGTGTGCTTGCTGCACTTGATCTGGAACTTTGTTTTACTTTCTTCTTTTTTTTAAATTTAATTTGATTTATTTATTTTTATTACTTATTTATTTATTTTGGCTGTGCTGGGTCCCAGCTGCAGCACGTGGGATCTTCGTTGTGCATGTGGGATCTTTAGTTGCAGCATGTGGACTTCTCAGTTGTGGCCTGCGGACTCTTAGTTGCAGCATGCATGTGAGATCTAGTTCCCCGACCAGGGGTCGAACCCGGGCCCCCTGCATTGGGAGCGTGGAGTCCCAACCACTGGACCACCAGGGATGTCCCCGTTTTACTTTCTGACTGCACATTTGCTTCCCGTCTGCGTGTACTTAATTTTTGTATTTTAAAACTGTCGTCTGTTTGTTTTGCTCTAGAAGCCAGATTGTACTGGAGAATCTGTGCTCCAGCCATTGGAATATTCATATGTACCGTTCAGATATGGAAGTATCCGAGAGGCTGGATTAATAGGCAGATGCTTGCTTGATGAAAGCAAGAGTCAAGCAGAGAGAGGTGGGCAGTCTTATGAAGTAATGAATCAAAGCAGTTAGGGGTTGACCTCAATTCTGCCGTTTCCCACACACTTCTACAGCTATTCTGTCTTCTATGCTTATGGGCTGTACCCTAAAGTTATAGACTGACTCTACCCCAGTCTCCCCATCTCTGCCGTGAGCAACCCAGCCCCCGCTCCCTCCTCTGCCACCCCCAGAGGCTAAGGTGCCGTGTTGCCTTGTTTAGACAGGGCTGTCTAAAGGACTTTCTGGGATGATGGAATTGTTCCACATCTGCACTGCCCAGTATGGTAACCCTAGCCACATGTGACTGTGTACTGAGCTCTTGAAATGCGGCCAGTGCGATGAAGAAACTGATTTTTTTATTTAACCTAATTTAAATTAATTTAGATTGAGACATTCACATATGCCTAGTGGCTGCTGTACTGGACAGCGTGGGTCTAGACTTTACAGTAGCCTTGGATATTCTCTGGGTCCTCACCCCATAATTCTCTTCCTGTTGCCAGAGTGATCTTTTTTTTTTAAATAAATTTATTTATTTATTTATTTTTGGCTGCATTGGGTCTTCGTTACTGCACGCAGGCTTTTCTCTAGTTGGGGCAAGCGGGGGCTACTCTTCGTTGTGGTGTGCGGGCTTCTCATTGCGGTGGCTTCTCTTGTTGCGGAGCACGGACTCTAGGCACACAGGCTTCAGTAGTTGTGGCTCGTGGGCTCTAAGCGCAGGCTCAGTAGTTGTGGCGCACGGGCTTAGTTGCTCCATGGCATGTGGGATCTTCCCGGACCACGGCTCTAACCCGTGTCCCCTGCATTGGCAGGTGGATTCTTAACCGCTGTGCCCCCAGGGAAGTCCCAGAGTGATCTTTAAAAATGTAGATCAGATTGTGGCGCTTCTCATCTGGGAACCCTCCAGTGGTTTTGCATCCTGCACTTCTCCTGCCTCTGCAGACCTCTTCTCCCTCTCCCTCGACTCCAGCACCCTGAGTTTCTTTCTGTCTTTTGAGGACATAGCCAGGCTTTTCCTGGAGTTGTGGCTTTTGTACATGCTTTTTCATCTAGAGAGGGTTCTCTTTCCACTTTGCTTGCCTGGTCCCCCATCCTGAGATCTAGCCCTCCTGGAGAGCCCCCCATGCTCCACCCCCATCACACTGTATCAAGACCCCAACTCCCTGGTCTCCACCCTCAGGCTCCTCTATCACTCTTATCTCTGCCGGAAATTATCTTTTATGTCTCTTTCTGTTTATTTTCTGTCTCTCCTTGCTAGGATGTAAATGTTATCAGGACACCAAGCTTGCTTGTCTCTCTCTCTGCTGAATAAACTTCCTGCCCCACATCCCCCTGCCCCCCTTCTGTTGCCCCCGGAGAAGACATCACAGCCTCATTCTCTCTCATCGCTTCTTTTCCAGACTCCGCACAGACCATCCCCGCCTGTAAACTTAGATGGCATCCAACTGGGGTACAGTGTCCTTGATTAGCTTCATTTTTCTCAGTTGTAATCACATTCTTGTCTGCCTTCCTAATCACCTCTCTTTTACTTGTGTGTTTCCACGTTTCCTTAGCTACTCATTTCGAGATAATCTCTTAGTTATTTCAAACCACACTTTTACTTGGAGCAGCGAGAATATCCAGACCCTTAAAGCTGTGAAGTTGTGAAAGCCTAAGGAAAGCTTGGTTTAAGAAAAGGAAACATTTGAATGACTGCCTGTTCTATTCCACATATATTTTTGGATTCTAAATACTTTCAGTTAAGAAAAATATTATTGTTTTTATTAATAAAAAGTGAATCCATGTTCTTAAAGAAAAATTAGAAAATGCCAAAAGACTATGTGAAGAAAAAAAAAATCACACCTTATTTCCCGATGCTGTTACGACATCCTGTGCCGTGGAGCGTGTACATGTTGTGTATATTACATCGTACACACTCTTTTGTTATTTGCTTTTTTCACTCAAAAATACTATGTACGTTTTTCCTATTAGTAAATACTCATCCCAAGTCAATTTTAAATGGCTGAAAAAGTGTTACGTTTCATGGATGTACCGTAAATTACTAAGCAAATCTGTTCTTGAGCATGGGGGTTAGTTCTTTTCACTATTATAAGCAGTTATTTTAGTTCATTTCTTTTCTCTCTCTTTTTTTTTTAAAAATAATCAGTGTTCTAGGAAATACTGCGTTCTTGTCCCTTTTGTTGTCTCCCTTGTGCATGGGTGTGTGTGTCATGGATTTGTTGTGACTCCATCTACCTACATCATGTTTCTCTTTGAGGCAATGACCACTTGTTTTCCACACTGTTCTGATGTTATACAAACAAGGGTTACGCGGGACACTGTTTCCTGAGTGCGCAGCCCACACAGGCTCCCTCTCCCTTCCTGTTTCCCAGCGGAGGCTGGTCTCCAAGAACACGCTGTCGTAAACAAAGTTCTTCAAACACCTACTGATTGACAGTGTGGTGTATTTTTATTTAAAATGACTGTTCACTTGCTCCTCTGAAACATGTTGTAACCTTGACCTTTATTTTCGCCAGTGTTTTAATATTCTTTTAAGTGGCAAGCAGTGTAAAACAAGGTGATTTTGTCCTTGATGTTACTTCTGAGTAGTATGCAGAGTCATCCAACATAAAGTAATAAGTGAATGGCTCTGTATCTCTTGTATCTGTATTGAAATGCATTGAAGACTGGATTTAAACAATGCCTGGGCTTCTAATGCTGCACTTCTCTTTTACAGATTGATCGTGGGGTGGGAGAAGTTGACAGAGGGAATTGTTATGGAGCCTTGGAGAAGCCCTGAGTGGTATTTCTTGACTTCCTTGTAATTTCAGGTTTCGAAATCAAGTCTTGCATCTTGGTCACGTTTCCGTTCAGTGCATCATGTAAATGATAATTAGAATCTTCTTTAGCTAAGACCATGCAGAGAAGCACACACTGGTCATTCTGGGCTGGGTGGCCTCTGGAAGTAGGAGCCAGATAGGGTCCATGGTGGGAAGGGGTTGTGGAGACAGCATTGCTGTCTTGAAGAACCATGTGAGGCTGGCTTGGTTATGGAAGGCAGGAGAGCTGGGACAGTGCATTTCTGGTGTCCATGTTGCTAAGAGCATGACTTTAACCAAACAAACCTGAAAAGTGAGTATTCCTGCTGGTGCCTCAGTCTGTTTTTCTATGCCTGGCCATCGGTTTTCTTTTGATGATTCCCATTGTTTAGCTATGCCAAAGAGTTTAAATCGAGCCCGTGCTGTGCAGTGTATTTTAAATCCAGATCGGGAGGGCACTGAGGACCGGTTTGAGAGAGAGAGACTAAACTGTGTAACTAAGTGACAAATAACTACACAAAACTTGCAGTTCCATGTTTGTCCAGTCCTGCTCTGCACCATTCAGGTACTGTTTTTGCAATTCAGTAATGAATGTGATACAATTCTCCTGCCCTCAACGAGCAAATGCATGTGTGGCTCAGCTTCTGAATGTGGTGACCCCAAATGAAGGAAGCTTGGGTTTCTCACAGCTGCAGATTTCAATGAACAAGATGCTAACAGTTGTGAAATGAAAGTGGGTTTGGTGTTAAGGACCATCAGCACAGGGGGATGAGCAGAGGGATGTGGGAATCGGTCATGGGCAGAGGCTGGCAGGTTGATAGATGGGTGTGGGACCTGGGCAGTGTCTGCAGATGTGCAGGCGGTAACATGTGCAGCTGATTTTGACATGGGCTACTCTGAAGGCTTCAGGCCTGTCCTGGTGTCCCTGGGGGTCCTTGAAGAGATGCTTTCCTGACAGTGAGACTCTCAGAACTGGCAATTCACCTAGCTCTAGACCAGGGCTACTTGAAGTGTGGTCAGCTGACTGGTGCCATGAGATAAGCACAAACATTGAGAGTAGGTGCTTAGAAATTTCTATAGCAACTTGACATTGAAGCCACATCCAAGTGCATCAGCAGTGGATTAGTTTGTTTGAACAGGATATAGACCCATTTGGGTTTTGTGGTGCTTACACATGTCAGTTCACACCTGGCTGGAGCTGAGAACTAGCCACGTGCAGTGGGACCACCAGGACCATGTATCTTTCCTTAATGAATAGAAGCAAAACAAAATACAAGACAAAGCGAAGCAACCTGGTCCTTCACGACAGTAGTGTGAGAAACACCACTCTAGACCAAGCACAAAGGTAATGGGAGGCGAGGCTGAGGACCCCCAAGGCAGGAACTTAAATAAGTATAAAACCGTTGATCTGTTCCAGTTTCATTTCAGGTTTTTGTCAGCGTACAGCCTCCCTTCCCCTCTCCCTTTTCTTCCTTGCCATCAGTATGTGTTCTTTTTCCATGAACATTATTTTTTGTATGTACATTATACACAATTCTATACATATTTTCTGTACGCAATTACACAGAATTCATACATTTGTCATTTTAAATAATGTTACAGTATTTGTTGTGTTTATATGTCTCAAGTTCTTAGTTCCTCTATTTGGGGCCATTGCTACTTTCTCCTATTATAAATAGTTCATCTGTGAATATTTTTGTACAAATTAGTTTTTTTCCCTCTCTCTTACTGTTGGGTTCCTGCGGTCATACTCAAAGGAGAAATACGGTGTCAAAGGTCACAGTTTTATTGCTCTCTAGAAGGGTGGAACCGATTTATATTGTGGGAGTAAATATACAGGTTTTCTCCGCGGCTTCAGGCTGTGTACTTTTTGCTAGTTTAGTAGGTGAATAATTGCCTCGAGATTGTTTTAATTGCTTACTTCAGGAGGTAGTGATGATGATTTGATTTTAGTATTTTCTTACAGTTAAAACTAAACGATCTTTAAAAAAACAACAGCGAGCTCTTACCAAGTTGAACCTGAATGTTGACATCTTATATCAATAATTTTATCACTTTTTACGTGGTTTGGATATAATCTTTTCTTCATTATACTTTACGTCTTATCGCATTCTGTTATTGTTGCTTTTCTGTTTGTTTCCTTATATTTTGTAATGCAAAACTTGTTCTTTAGTGTTTACATTTTTATACTCAACTACTCCATCTCTTTTGATATTATATATTTTTTTGGCCAGAAATTACTTTCCCCTTCACAAGTAGGATAAATATGCTATTCTGCTCTTTTTTCTAGTTTTTTAGATGCTTTTCTCCTGGATCTGTCTGGACCTCGTTATAGTGTTTGGTGTAAGACATGTATCTAGATTAATTTTCTTCTATACTGCTGTGTAACTCTCCCAGTAACTTTTATTAGTGATTTCTACCCCCCCCTTATTTTTGTGTATCTTGTGGTTTGACGTATATTAAGCAATTATCATAGAATGAATATATTTTTGGAATCTCCATTCTTATGCTACCGTTTGTTAAAAAATTAGCCCAATATATATGAATTTTATTGTAATCTATTTTAGTAAACACTCTACCACTATTACTTGAAAAATGCATTAGTTTGTATTCTGCCCTCTTATTCTTTGAGCTACATTTCACTGTCAATTTGTACGGTTCTCTAACCTGCCTGGTTTCTTTTTTTAAAACATTTAAAATTTTAATTTTTTTCTAAAGACATATCACACCAAATCTTAAGACAAAAGACACTGGATATTAAGGAAGAGGTGGTTCATCCCCGTCTTTACCATCTAGCGCAGTTACTTTTTTCTTGTGTGTACTCTGCTAGCATTATTACAAAAACCAAGATGTGATCCTTGGTTTCTGCAGTTTTAGCAGTACTTATGCAAGAAGGTCCTTCCTGATTTCTTGGCTGCACTATTGGCCACATGAAGGCAAGTGCTTTATAGTGCTTTCTGGGGCAGTGATCTTAGTGCGGGTGTGGGTGGTCTATGAGAGGATGAGGGTGAGGATTTGAAAACTCTTAAGAGTCAACTAGCTTAGCTCTGATCCCAGGCTGTAAACCAGTCTCTGTGCTTTGGTCACAAAGGAATCTGGTTGAGATGTGTCAGCACAGACTTGTCATCACTAGTGAGAGAAGCCACTCAGAGCACATGGCATGGAGTATTGATTTTGTATGTGAAAGAGTCTTATAGGACCAATATTTAGACAATAATGAGGCAAGAGGGAAGAAAGTGTAGATCATTAGACTGGGGTGTTTTGTTCTATATGGGGTAGCTTTTAAAAGAGTTTTCCTGTCTCAGTGTGTCTTGAATTTTTAGAACTTCTGGGAAGTCCCTTGGGCAGTGCTTCCATCTCAGAGCCGCTAGAGAGGGGCATATGCTGTTTCCGAGGCCAGCCCATATGTGGGATGGAAGATGTCCTTGGATGTTTGTAATAGAATCCTTTGCGATGTGGGGTCATCTATGAGTGCCAAAGCATTTTTTTCTTTGATTATGGACTTTGTGACGATATCAAGAGACTCCAGAGATTTGAGATTGAATGTTTGGCATATTAAATTTTTATCAAATTCCCTAATAAGTAAAAAATTCTTGGCAATGAAGTTAGCAAAGATTGTATGATTATTTTAGAGATTATATACTCTCGCATCACATAGCTATTCTATATTTTTCTTCAGAAAAATGCTATGCTTAAATGTTTTTCTTCTGCTGCTTGCTAATTTCTTGCTTCTCCCACTAGTTGCCTACTACATTTTCTGACAGATTAATATTTGTTATCGCCAGCCTCAAAAGTGAGCTGTCAGGCTCACTTTTTTCTTCCTTCTGCTTCTCCCCCCAATTATAAAATACTTGTGGTAATAGGAGATACACGTAGCACACAGACCTTTTAGCTCGTAATAAATAATTATCGATGTTTATGGAATAATTTATAGCATGGAGGGTGTTTCATCACCTTTGAACTTCACGAAACCTTGGGAATTATTGCTAAAGCCATGTTTATTGAGGAAAATACTGAAGCCCAGAGACTATCTGACAAGCTGTTTAGGCAACAGAGCTAAGTAGTGGCAGTTTAGGACCTTTGCTTACAAATCTCATATTTCCCCCATTATATCTTCTGGTTTGAGTTCTTTTTGATCGAATTACATTTTGTTGGAAGAGAATGGAAGTGTTGTTCTTTTTTTGTTTAAATCACACTATGGGATGCTCAATTTAATGGGCTTAATGAATAGCTGACCATTATAATGATGCAATATTTTTTCTTAAGGATTATGACTATGCAAAAGAATATGTTTATTTTAAAAATCTTTTGAAAATATTTATCTAATCTGTTGATCAGGTGAATGTAATGTGTTGCCCCTAGTTGAAGAACTTCTCTAATTTTATTCTAGTGATGTCATTTTTTTTGGCTGTGTTGGGTCTTCGTTGCTGTGCGCGGGTTTTCTCTAGTTGTGGCGATCGGGAGCTACTCTTCGTTGCGGTGCGCGGGCTTCTCATTGCGGTGGCTCCTCTTGTTGCAGAGCACGGGCTCTAGGTGTGTGGACTTCAGTAGTCGTGGCTCACGGGCTTAGTTGCTCTGAGGCATGTGGGATCTTCCCGGACCAGGGCTCAAACCCGTGTCCCCTGCATTGGCAGGAGGATTCTTAACCACTGTGCCACCAGGGAAGCCCCTGTTATAATGTTCTTGTTGTGACAAGGCTTCTTTATGTCTGGCTTATAAATCATAGATACGATGTTGGAAAATTTTATTTGAAATTAAAAAAATAAACAATCTTGAGTTATTGCAACTTTAAAAATTATTTTTCATATATTTGTAATGAGCATCAGTGTCTGTTTTTGATACTGTAATTTGTGCTTTACTAAAATTCATTGTAAGGAATTTTGGTAGGTGTTTGTTGGCAAATTCTAACAGGTATTTAAAATTTTTGTTTTTTAAAGAATTATTTGGAGGGGTGAGACTAATAGGATCATAATAAAAATCCATTTCCATTGAGGAAAGGATGGCTAATTGTATAGGCTAAGTTTATGGAGAAGCACATTAAGCAAAGTGAGAGAAAAGGAGAGAGGAAATTGGGATAGAAAAGTATCTTATTTATTTATTTAAGCCATGTCTTGGGGCTTGTGGGATCTTAGTTCCCCGAGCAGGGAGACTGGGGATGGAACCCGGGCCCCCTGCGGTGTAAACACGAAGTCTTAACCACTGGATCTCCAGGGAAGTCCTGAAAATCAAGTATTTTAAATGTGAACAATATCCTTGCCTGTTCATTGTAGCAGTATGTCTATAACTAAATAATACTTGAAGTATGGCAGAGAGGGATAAAAGAGAAATAGATTCAAATTTAATTCTGACACTTCCAAGCTGTGTGAACTTGGGCAAGTGACTTATCAGTTTTTTTTTAAACTGCAAAATAGAAGTAATACTAGCAGCTTGCAGTATTGTTGGGATTAGAAATAATATGTGCAAAGCACCTGGCACATATCAGGCATGTAATAATTTGAGGACTCCATCTTTTATTATTTACTTATTATGTTATTATTTATTTCTTGAATTGTTATCATTTATTAATGGGTACCGTCAAATATGCATCACCAAAGGAAGGGAACAATATCTTTGAAGCATCCTGTCCTGCTAAAAGGATAGAAAGACTGTATGTTCTGGAGACTTGCAGTGACCAATGAGGAAGAACGATGATGAACCATTGAACTGATGGTCGTTACATAGAGAACAGACTTGTAGTTGCCAAGGGGGAGGGGTTGGGGGAGGGAAGGATTGGGAATTTGGGATTAGCAGATACAAACTATTATATATAGGATGGATAGACAACAAGGTGTACTGTATAGCACAAGGAACTATAATCAATAGCATGATAAACCATAATGGAGAAGCATATGAAAAAGAATATATGTATAACTGAATCACTTTTTAAAAAAATAAATTTATTTATTTATTTATTTTTGGCTGCATTGGGTCTTCGTTGCTGCACGCAGGCTTTCTTTAGTTGCAGAGTGGGGGCTACTCTTCGTAGTGCACGGGCTTCTCATTGCGGTGGCTTCTCTTGTTGCAGAGCATGGGCTCTAGGCATGTGGGCTTCAGTAGTTGTGGCTCACAGCCTTCAGTAGTTGTGGCACGCAGGCTTTAGTAGCTGTGGCTTGCAGGCTCTAGAGGGCAGGCTCCGTAGTCATGGCGCACGGGCTTAGTTGCTCTGCAGCACGTGGGATCTTCCCGGACCAGGACTTGAACCCATGTCCCTTGCATTGGCAGGCGGATTCTTAACCACTGCGCCACCAGGGAAGCCCTGAATCACTTTGCTGTACAGCAGAAATTAACACAACACTGTAACTCAACTATACCTCAATAAAAGTAAAAAAATAACATTATTTTATGAAGTGACGGTCATTGGATCAGTTGCCAACGTTCTTCTATCCGTGATTGTCCCTTACCCCAGTTTGGAGAGTCAGGCAGGCATGTTTATTTCCCAAGGCCTCTGAGTATCTGCTTGCCTGTGAGACCGTGCTCAGCTGTCTGGGAGCACCGGGAACCCAGGGTTGTGGCGGGAGCTGCCTCTGGGTGACCGTGAGCCCTCGGAGGTCACTGGAGATGACTACGATGGCCAGACTTTGTGTTCATTGTTTGTCATCATTTGCCTTCCTTCCCCTTCCCTTTTTCTGTGTCTAGACTACTTGACTAATGTAACCTGTCTCTTTCTTCTAGAATTCTGAAGGTGGACTCTATGTATGCATGAATACATTTTTGGCCTTTGGAAGGGAGCATGTGGAAAGACATTTTCGAAAAACTGGACAGAGTGTCTACATGTACCTGAAGAGACACGTGCGTGAGGTGAGGTGCACACTTTGGGAGAACTGGCCTTGACATCTTCCCCGTAGCGTTGTCTTAGTGGGGTTCATCACATGGAGATTTTACTATGCCCACATAACTTCTCATTCTCTTGGATGATAGGAAACAAAACTAGCACTGTTGGCAGAAATTCATAGACTTCCCAAACCTTAACTTAACCAGTTCTATGTTTCTCTTCCTCTAAGCCTCTGATCGGAGTTGTTAAAAAAGACATGGGTTGCTGATGGAAGAAAAAATCAAGTCAAAAAGTACAGAAAATAATGCCAGAAACACTCATGGATAAAAAAATCAGAAATAAAAAAAAAAAACTTGGATATTTTTGCTTCAGATTTTTTTTTTTTTTTTTTAGTGAGAGAGCTTTCCTAAAAGTTCAAGTCCCTTTTGGTCCTCTCCATCCGCAGAAGTAACCTCTGTTGTGAATGTGCTGTTTCTCATTCCCATGCCTGTCATTATATTTTATTTAGTTGTGGGTATTCATGAGCAATATATAGTATGACTTTTTGTGTTTTAAAGATACAGGTAAATATTATCGTACTGCTACCTGTAATTCTGCCTGGAGCTCTCCCCTTCAACAGAATCTATCCATGTTTCGATGCATCCGGGTGTACTTAATTCATTTCAATAGTTGTTTGGTGTTCCGTCTTATGAGTACCTGGTCATTTATTATTCTGTTCTCCCATTGATGAAAACATTTAGATTGTTTCCTTTTTTTTTTTCTTCCACAAACTATGTACCAATGAACATTTTTATACATTTCTCTTGGGGGAACGTGTGCAAGATTTCTTTCAGAAATGAATCTAGAAGTGGCGGTGTTGGCTCACGAGTGTGCTTCCTTTCCTTTTTACTGGTTATTGCTAAATCCCTCCCTGGAGTGGTTGCACCAATGTACACTCCAGTCTGCCATGATTATGAGTGTTTCCCCACACCCTCACCAGTGCTTGGTCAGACTTCTGATTTTTGCCAATCGAATGGTTGTAAAGTGGCATCTAAATATTTGGCATTTCCTCCTGTGAGGGTTGAAGGTCTTTTCATCCGTTTATTAGCCAGTCTCCTTTTCTCTTCTCTGACTTGCCTATTATATTTTTGGCCTATTTCTCCATGGGTTTATCTTTTTCTTAAAAGTTTGGTTAGTTCTTTTTACATTCTGGATACCAAAAATTTGTGTTATATACAAAATTTTCTTATGGTCTTAAGAAACGGTCTTAACTTGCCGTTCACAGTTGGGTCTGCTTGGGGGTTCTCAGTTGTGTTCTGTTGCTCTTATTTGTCTGTCTCTGTGTTGGTGCCTCAAGTGTTGATATCTAGGAGTGCAAGCACTTTTTCCATGTTCATTTTTTCCCTAGAAATTTCCTGGATTTGGAAGTTTATTTTTCTGTATGGATTTTGGAATCAGTTCATCTAGTTAAAAAAATCCTGTTGAGATTTTGATAGCGATCACATTGAATTTGTAGACTGAGTAGTACTACAGTAGACTGTAGTCTATATCATTGTCTAAGCTCCGTGAGGGCAGGGAGTCTGGTCTGTCTTGTTCACCTCTGTGTCCTCAGCACTCAGTAGGGCCCAGCACATAGTAGGTGCTTCATAAATATTAACTGAATGACTGTTCAACATGGCATACCTCTCTATTGATTCAGGTCTCTTTTATGTCCTTCAAAAATGTTTTGTAATTTTCAGTAAAGGAGCTTTTATTTTTGTTAGATTTTTTTAAGGTACCCTATAATTTTTGTAACTACTGTTGCTGCTTTTTTATCTTTTCATGTATTTTAATTAGTTACTCATGTTGTTTGGAGATATTAATTTTCAAATATTGATTTATATTTAGCAATACTGTTCAATTTTCACTTTAGTCTTAATAGTTTGTAGACTATCTTGGATCTTCTGTATAGTCAATGCTGATTTGAAGTTCATCTGATCTCTCACCCCAGCCTACCTAATATGTTCTCTGTTTAAGTTCTGGACAAGGAGAGATCCCCAAATTGGACAGTGGGGAGAGTAGGAGGAAGAGGAGGAAGAAAGACCAGCAGGTCAGATAGGTTATAAACTGAATGATTAGCTTTACAGTAAGCTAACGTTGGCCTAATACTGTATGATTTACATTCACTACTCCTGTTAGGTGGGACATAGCAATTCTGATAAAGTTTGCTTTGTATCATCTGTCTTAGTGTAAAGTGATGAAGTTTTAGGAAACTGAGGGAAAAAAAATGAAGCTGAGGCCCAGAGACTTGAAATAACTTGCTCAGGGTCGCAAAGCTAGTGGCAGAATTACAGAATGCAGTTAGCTCTGCCTCTGAAATCTTTTTTTTTGCGGTACGCGGGCCTCTCACTGCTGTGGCCTCTCCCGTTGCGGAGCACAGGCTCCGGACGCGCAGGCTCAGCGGCCATGGCTCACGGGCCCAGCTGCTCCATGGCATGTGGGATCCTCCCGGACCAGGGCACAAACCCGTGTCCCCTGCATCGGCAGGCGGACTCTCAACCACTGCGCCACCAGGGAAGCCCTGCCTCTGAAAGTTTAAGTTAAATATTTCACTCTCTGACCACAACCCTCTCTCATTTTAGCTCTTTCACTCATTTATTTCTATTTTGATCTGTTTCACCCGCTTCTCAGGATCCATGACTTTAAACATTCTCCTATCACCAGTACCCTCACCTTGTCTTGCCTCCTTACTGTCCTTCAGAACCCCAGCCAGTCCATCATCAGTATCATCCTCTGTTTCCATGGATGCACCACTAGGGATCCCGCACACACTGCCATGGGGTTTGGGACCATGTCAAATTCCTGGCCTTCTCCCTGCGGCTGGGCCCTCTCACTGCCCAGCAAATCTAGCCTGTTCCCCCTCCCACTCCAAACTTTGGATGCTTTTGGCAAGACTTTACCTGTCATTCTCAGAAAACGATCGGACTTGTACTTTCCAGAGGAAACGGACCCCTGGACAGGAACTCCCTGAGCTCCTGCCTTGCCTCCTGGGAACTCATCCACAGTGGTTCCACTTTTGTTTCCTCCCATCTCAGCACACCTCACACGTTTCCGCACATCTCAGAGAGAAGCTGTGTTCTTTCTGTCCTTGTGGTCCCTTTCCTCCTGCCTCGGAACCTTCGTTAACTCCACTCCCTCTTACACCTCCAACATCTCCCTCTTCTGGATTTCTTCTCCCACCTTAAAAAAGAGCACAACACAGAACTCTAATTTGAGTCCTCTTTCAGTCACCCCATCCTTCAATGAAAGCTTTAAAGCTTTTCTGTTTTCACCATCTTCACAACACCCTCTAGAATTCAAGATGGCTTGAATTCTAGAGACTTAGACCTCCTTTGGATTCTGCTTTCATTCCATGACAGGTTGGTAACCAACTCCTGTTATCTGGGCCTCCCAAACAGCTTGGAAGTCCATCCTGACCTCTTCATCCCTCCTGTTCTTGTCTGAGTGCTCATTATGCCTTAAAAGGGCTAGTGCTGTAGCTTCCTGACTAATGTTCCTTCCTTCATACTTGCCACCTTCAATCCCACCCAGTCTGCATGCTGCACCCAGAGCCATCTTTTCAAATGCATATACCTATGCGTCTGTGGCACGCTGAAGCTTAAATCTCGTATGTCTTTCTCTCTGTTGCAGGATGAAGTCCAAACCCTTTTGCATGTGATTACAAGGCCTTCCATGATCTGACCCCTGGAACCTTTCTAACCCTCCCTCTTATTCCACCAGCTCTGTGCTCTAGACATAGCAAACCACTTCTCCTTTCTGGAACATATCATGATTTCAGGCCTTTGTACATGCTGTTTTCTTTTTTGGGGGATGCCCTACTTCTACCCACCATTCCTTTTTTTTTTTTTTTTTTTTTTTGCGGTACGCAGGCCTCTCACTGTTGTGGCCTCTCCCGTTGCGGAGCACAGGCTCCGGATGCGCAGGCCCAGCGGCCATGGCTCACGGGCCCAGCCGCTCCGCGGCATGTGGGATCTTCCCAGACCAGGGCACAAACCCGCACCCCCCGCATCAGCAGACGGACTCTCAACCACTGTGCCACCAGGGAAGCCCCCCTCATTCCTTTTTTACCTGTTGTATTCCCTGTGGCCAGCATATCCATATATCTATCCATCATCCACCCACCCATCCATTATCCATCCATCCATCCATCCGTCCAACCAACCAACACGTATTAACAGAGCAGCTGCTATATGCCAGGACTGCTGCTCTTCTTACCTCACCAACCCTGCCCATACCCTCCATCCCCAGAAGAACTATCATTTCTTCCTTATGATGTGATCCTCACCTCTCTGAACACTCACCAGAATCCGTTCTGTGCTCTTTGTTTGCATCATGTTCCCCTCCTATTGCTGGTGAGCCCCTCAGGGGTTGGAGCGTGTCTTCACTCACTTTGCAGCCTGAGCTCCAGCACAGAGCCTGACAGTCACGTCTGCTGTCTGAGGAGTTCCAGTTTCTCAAACCCTGTCGATTTCTAGTGGTGACTGATGCAGGGACAGAGATGATGGTCTTTTGAAGGAAGACCTGGTAGTTGTGGGGTTTTTTTTCCTGAAAGGAAGTGGATCTAATCCGAGTCTGAGGTGTGACTGTCTCGTCTGGGGAGAGCCTCATGGTCCAGCAGGTCTCCCTGCAGCTCCTCTTCTCCTTTCTCCCCTCACTGTCATGCAGGAGTGGAGGGGACATTGAGGTTGGAACAAGTGAAAGGATGCCGTAAACTTCCATAGAGAGATTGCAAGTGACCTCCAGGATTGGTAAATGTGGATGGTTAAATATGCCTTTGGTGCAGGTTTTATCTCATCCTTTTTTGAGGCAGGTAAGTGGAGGGGAGAGGAGCAGAGGCTTTGAGATCTTGGAGGAGACGGATTCTAAGAGCGGTGACACGAATGTGGCATTAGTATTTGGAGACACATGATTTGGAGCTAAAGGGTTCAATAATTTTGTATTCCTGAGATGTGAACTATAAACTTATAGTAGAAGCTGTAAAAACTTATTGTGAGAATCACAAAGATGAGTCCACTTTCAATGCGAAATAATAAAATGTGGGAAAGGAGACTTAAGACTGATAGGAGGGCAAACTAAAGAAGCAGCAAGGCCTTGGTGCTGCGATAACATGCGGCTGCTTGAAAAGATGCTGGGGTTTGACCCACACTGCGGTGTGTTAGAAACGTGCTCTTTTCTAATAACAGGAAGAACACGCAGTGTGGAAATAAGAGTTTTGGCCATTGAAACAAACATTTTAATAGTCCTGTTTGAGAGTAAAATTTCTTGTGCAAGTATCAGAAGGGTAATGAATGACTTCTTTTGCATAACCACTTGGTAGACGTTTATTTCATTGCTGCTGGGGACTTCCACCAGAGGTAGAGGATACATGGAGCTTAGGATGGCAAACAGCCATCAGCTGGGGCTCCAAAAATGTGTAGGGCAGTTAGATTGAGGCTTATTATGACCAGAATATCAGTGACTCTTTATTAATATTTATGAACTCTTTCAACAGTAGTAGTTGTGCACACCTAGGACCAAGCACAGGGGACCCAGTGGGTAGCAGGGGAACAAGAGCCTCCCTCCTGGAGCTACCATTTCTCCAGAGTAGCTCCAGTCAGGGCATGGGCTCCAGCCTCTTGGGAGCCTGTGCTGATTTGAAGTTGAAGTGTCTACTTCACCTTGACCCTGGTTTCACTTCCCTTTCCAGAGGTGCTTTCTTGATAATTTGGTGAAAACATAATCAGGTAGAACAGTAGCATTGCCCTTCACTTACCTTCATGGACCTGGGTCAAGTTCCTGTTTATCCTGGAATCTCTAGTCCAAGTGAAATATTTCCTCTTGGCCTTTTATAAAAACAAGGAACCTCTGAGATTTTACCCCCACCCCCAATCATCTGTTCCATAGGCTGAATTTTAACAATCTCTTGTTTTCTTTTCAGAAGGTAAGAGGGGCATCTGGTGGAGCTTTACCCAAAAGGAGGAATTCCAAGATTTTTTTAGGTAATGTAAATAGTTATCAATAGTGTGCCTGGATTTTCTGTGTGTGTGTATGTGTGTGCATGTGCATGTTTGATTTGGAATAATAGGTTGTTTATTGCTCTACAATTTAAGGATGAGAGGAACCAATTTAACTCGAGATGATCTGTCTCCCCTTTATGTTTACCTGGTGGTGAAGAATGTTTACGGCACTCTTGTTGGGTTAGTGATTTGAAGCAATTATGCTGATAGTGACTGGAGAGAAATTGTGATTCTGTTTCTGGCCTCCTTTTTCACTGCCTTTAAAGAAGAGATAGTTTTTCTTTTTTTAATTAGCCAACCTACAGACTTTATTTGTATTTCACTATTTTTTTCTACTAATGAAATACTATTTCACTATTTTTTTGTTCTTCCAGGATCCCATGTTGTATTTGGTTGTCATGTTTCCTTAATCCTGTCTAATCTGTGATAGCTCCTCAGACTTTTTTTGTCTTCAATAATTGTGACACTTTTGAACAGTGCTGGCCAGTTGTTTTGCGGACTGTACCTCAATTTGGGTTTATCATGTTACTTCATGATAAGCCTGAGGAAGTGTATTTTTGGCAAGAATACCACACAGGTATTGGGCCCTTCTCAGGGCCTGATATCAGGGGGCACATGAAGCTGAGCTGTCTTCACACTGGAGATGTTAACCTTGATTGCTTGGTCAGGTAGTGTCTGCTGGGTTTCTCCACTATGAGATTACAGTATAATTAATAAATATTTTGGGAGTGATACTTGGAAACTGTACTAATACTTGTTTTTCCTTAAAGTTTTGCCTACTAATTTTATCATCCATTAGTGGATCTTGCCTGTAACAGTGATCACTGTGGTGTTTGCTTAATAGTGCTTTTCTGTTTCCCTCATTCAGAAGAGCCAGTTTTGCTCGTGCAAATACATACGGACTTCTATATCATGTACTCATGATCGTATTTCTTTTTTTATTTAATTAATTTTTATCGCCATATAGTTGCTCTACAATATTGTGTTAGTTTCTACTGTACAGCAAAGTGATCATATTTCATATTAAACTTCTGATATGGTTTTCCCAGGAGAAAAAGTGGTTTGATAATTTTTGACCAAGCAAGTTTATATCGCTAAATGCCTAGGATTATTGTTTGGAAGGAATTTCAAAATTGTTTGCATATTGTAATTTCATTTGATAAAGAAAACTTATACACATATATACATATGTGTGTATGTATGTGTATGTGTATCTATATGTGTGTATATCTGTATGTACGTACATATACGTATATGTATGTGTATATATGTGTATGTGTGTACACACATATACTCACATACATATATAACTGAGAGTCTAGTAGAGTCTGACAAAATGTACGCCAAATTATTAATAGTAACTCTTTCCTGGTGGTAAAATTGAGGTGATTTTAGTTTTCTTTTTTTGCTTATCTGTATTTAAATTCTTTTTCTGTAATAAAAAGACACATTAATTATTTGACAATCAAAGCCATTGGAAACAGTCTTGGAGCTGAGTTTCCTTCCCACTTGGTTTCTCTGTTACCCGGCACTGGGCCCACCCTTGCTGTCTTTGCTTCTGATTTTCAGCCCATGGTTTTCTTTGTGAGGCTTATCTGCAGTTGGTTTTTCCACACAGGCCAGTCTTTCCCACTGCTTGTCATGACTTTGGACCACAACCCAGATTAACCAACTAGACTCAGAGCAGCTTAGAATGAGCCAGAAAGCTGAAATGATTGAGTACATTCTGATGTTTTGGTTATAAGCCTTCGGCTCCCTTCCACAACTAGAGATAATTGATTTCTTCTGAATTAAATGACATTCACTCTTAAATTAGCATGGCATTCTTGAATGTGGAAATAATTGAATATTTTGACCTACATTGTTATTTTTCATTATTTTCTTTGGTTGAATAAAGAAGTTAGCTGACCTCTTATCCTTTAACCTTTGTGTCTTTTTTTAAAAAATAAATTAGCTGCTTTTCTTTTCTTTTTTAATTAATTAATTTTTTGGCTGCATTAGGTCTCTGTTGCTGCCCTCGGGCTTTCTCTATTTGCGGAGAGTGGGGGCTACTCTTTGTTGCGGTGCGTGGGCTTCTCAATGTGGAGGCTTCTCTTGTTGCGGAGCATGGGCTCTAGGCGCACAGGCTTCAGTAGTTGTGGCACGCGGGCTCAGTAGTTGTGGCTTGCGGGCTCTAGAGAGCAGGCTCAGTAGTTGCTCCACGGCATGTGGGATCTTCCCAGACCAGGGAGTCAAACCCATGTCCCCTGCATTGGCAGGTGGATTCTTAACCACTGCGCCACCAGGGAAGTCCCTAACCTTTGTGTGTTTTACTCAAAAGACCCTGCAGTTTGATTTCTCTAGTGATCATACTGGTGGTAGCAGATATTGTCAAGTAATTGTTTTAAAAATTAATCCAAAGGTAAGCACTGAGGTTTTGTGCTTCATACTGTGTGGACCCCTCCATTGCTTCCTGGGAGAACTAGCCCACCCTTTCATTTCAGTTGGACTTTTTCTATAGGCTGCTGTCTGTGTTCTCTCAACATTTCATGTCTTAGAAAGCTGCAGGATCTGCCTAAAACTCACAGCCCAGCAAAAATGTTCTATTTGGACTGTACCACTTTTTAAAAAGTTTAAATTTGAATGCCATTGGCACTCTGGGGCTTGTCCTAGGCCCCAGTTCTCTCTATTGTTTTATACTCAGATGCATCACTAACTTATATTAGTAAGGATTAAGTTTTGCAAGCTCTGATTTATACCCCCTTGTAGCTCCCAGTAGCAGGCACTTTTCTCTTGCCACACTGATCACAGCTCTGTTTTCAAGGTGGTGTGGCCTGTAAATTAATTTCAGTGAAGGGCTGTATTAGAACTACCCTGATTTATGTAATTGGAAATGTAAAATATTGGTGAATTTTAATAAGGTAGATGTTTATTTCTCTCATTTCATATAGAGGATGTTGGGAAGCAACAAATCCAGGCTGATGTGATGGCCTCATGTTCATCAGGATCTAAGTTCTTCCCATATTTCTACTTCACCTTCTATCCTGTCCTGTAATTTCTAACCTTATGGTCACTTCATGGTCCAAAAATGGCTACTGGGACTCCAGCCATCACATCCCTATTCTGGAAGGCAGGGAAGACAAAGGGGAAAGGACCAAAAAAAAAATCTAATCTCCCAGGGGATTCAATTTCTTTTTGTCAGCCTTCTCATAGAATCCCATGCAACACTTCAGTTTACGCTTCTCTGGTCATAACTTGGTCACGTGACTATGCCGTGTGCTGCACAGGAGGCTGGAAAGTAAAGTCTCTTAACTGAATAAAGTGTGTTACTAAGGAGGAAAGGGAGAATGAATGCTGGGAGGCAGCTAGTAGCCTCTGCCACAGTTTCCTTCCCTAAAAGGGACATTGGGTTATCTCTTCATGAAGAGGAGGAGAACTCTCTTGTAGCCTCTTTGTTTCTTTGACTACAAAGTACCTTTTCATTGCTATTGAGATGTAGTTATGATGACCCTTTATCCCCTTCACAAAACACATGCAGATGACTAATGCTTTTTCCTGGATAGAAGCTTTTTATCCCCTTTTACCTAATGACTTTGTGACTAATTCCTTTCCATTGGTTCAACAGTGATATTGAAACCATTGAATCATTTAGTTATGACCTTCAGTATTGATTTTATAAGGGAAACTGAGGCCATTAGCTGGTGCTGAATTGCTTACCCAAGTCTCCTGAGTCTCATTCTGCCCCGGCATTCAAGGCACTCGTCCTCCTGATTACTTTGATAGTCATCTAAGTGAAACCCCAGTTAAGGGATCCTTCCCTCAGGTCTAGCTTTTGCTGGTAATGTTTTTTAGAATCAACAATGACAATTCTTGGTAATTTTTGAATCATAGAAATTTTATGCTTCTTTTAGGATTTAGGATTTTAAAAATATTCTTTGAATACATAGCACATGGACAAAGCTTAAAATTGAAAAGTTATAAGAGCTTCCATAATGAAAAGTAAGTTTTTTTCTCTCCCTTCCCTGTCTCCCAGCCACTTAGTTACTCTGCCCAGAGACAAATAATATTTTCTGCTTGTACATCCTTATATGTGTTGCGTGTTCTTCCAGCAATAGTCTAGACATATACCATGCTTTTAGACTTTTTTCCTGTAGGCCATGGGGAGCCATTAACACTTTGGTTCCCAAAACTGTGTCCTGAGGCACTCCGGGTTGCCTCAACTAACTCACGGGTAACTCACGGGATATTTTAACTCTTCAAGGGAACACAGTGATGCTTGAACATTGCATGAGAGATTAGCTTGATGTAGTCTCGCTACTAGGGTATCCTATACTCCTTTCAGTGACTTCATCTCTTTGTGAAGCTATTTTTTTTAGTGGTTTCTGTGGTAAAAGGCTAGTACTATGAAAATAAATGTGGAATGGGAAATAAGGGAGGCAGCGTCTAGTCTGATTCAAAGAGTAGTTATGCAGTGCCTCACAGTTATACACGTCCCTTGTAAGGAATTACAGTTATTTAAGAGTGAAATAAAACATTCATTTCCTTTCAATTTATGTGTATTATCTTTTCACATGGTTCCTAACTTATTAGAACATAAATACGTAATAAGTTGTTTGGACCGAACTACTAAATAAAAAGAACTATCAGGCATTTCTTTTGGTTTAGGACCAATTCTTGGTATTGTGCAAGAATTGCCTGGATGCTAAAGGGTGCTGTGAACTGGGAAAGTGTGGGTAGCTCTGCAATAATGTTTTTAAGCTAGAAAGGGACACTATTAGGCTGTCTTCGACAAAGATAAGTTACAGCGATATGAAAGATTGTGAATTTTGGGAGTAGGCTGATAGAAAAGTTACTGTTTTATGAGATGGAAGGAGAGAAGGGGGAATGGAAGGGAGTCCGGGATCTTCAAAGAAATACCCCAGGACTTGTGATGTGATTCTGGCCTAATCTCGTATATTCTATACATTAAAGCTACAAATGTGTGTAGTTGTGTAAAGACTAGTAAATTTAATTAAAAGTACCGTATCTTTGGTACATCATAAAAGTGTTAAATGTTTAATTAAAAATACCGTATCTGGGCTTCCCTGGTGGCACAGTGGTTGAGAGTCCGCCTGCCGATGCAGGGGACACGGGTTCGTGCCCCGGTCCGGGAAGATCCCACATGCCGCGGAGCGGCTGGACCCGTGAGCCATGGCCGCTGAGCCTGCGCTTCCGGAGCCTGTGCTCCGCAACGGGAGAGGCCACAGCAGTGAGAGGCCCGCGTACCACAAAAAAAAAAAAAAAAAAAAAAAAAAATACCGTATCTTTGGTACATCATAAAAGTGTTAAATGTAAATTGATGACTAATAACGACCTGCTGTATAAAAAAATAAATAAAATAAAATTCAAAAAAAAGTGTTAAATGTTCACATTTTTATTGACTCCCCTACCGGCACCCCCAACTTTCACAGACAGGAGTAAATGACTCAGTTCTTCCATGTCTGAAGACTGGGATGTCAAAGAGCTACTGCTAAACCTCAGAGAGCTTACATTCCACATTTTTGTCTTTAGCCTTGGTATTCATACTTGATAAAGAACAGGTTGAAAACAGAACATCTGTGGAAAGTTCCAGGAATGGGCCTGTTCAGAAAAACTCATCTGCGCCTATAATGACCAGAAGTTTCAAGTAAACTCTATTTTGCTGTTTCCATCTGAAGTAGGTCATTAAGAACAGGGTCTGTGCTCAAGGAGCTGCCTCCGTACCTTCTCGTGAGGGCGAGCGGTTGGTCAGATTTCACGGCACTGGTGCAGCAGACTGCTCACCTCCAGCACACGAATTAATACCAATTCAGTCAGGCCGAGAGCACTCTGAGCCGGGCTTCACTGCCCTAGTTTGATTTAGGGATCCTTTCCTCCGCTGTGCTGCTTCATAGTTACTTCTTGGAATGGCTGTGGTCCCAGCCACTTCTCTCAAGTATCTGAGCAGATCAGTAAGTAGAGTTAAAGAAGAGGTATTTTAAAAAATTTTTTTTTATCTTTGTAGAAGGTCCCGTCCAGGTATTGCCAGTTAATAGTTCCCGTGGAAAGTAGCTGCTGGGAGAGGTTGGGGGGTGCTCGTTCTGCTGGTCCCTAGGCTACGGTTACTCTGTCGTTTCCGCGACTAGATGTTTTGGGGTGGTGAGACTCTAATTAGAGAAATTTGGAAATTGTAGATTTACATTTAGGATTGTGGGGTCATATATATGCAGGAGAAACCTTAGCTTTGTCCCTTAGATTCAGAGTGTAGGTTACCTCTGCTGACTTTTCCCTAAATTGGATTAAGGTTTTTGGGAAAGATCATGGTCCCCTTCCATCCCAGTGAATTAAGAATAAAAATAAAAGTGAACTATAAGTGTAAGGAAGCCCAAGAAAGCTCTGCCTTCTTGCATGACAGTAAAGTCTTGCTTTTTTAAACACACATCAGTTACCAATTTAAAAAAACCCAAAGCTGTAACAGCCCTTTGGGTGCTCTTGCTTTGCTGTTGTCCTTAAACACGCTGGTATTCTTAACTTCCTAGTCTCCTTTCCCAGATGTTTACTGAGTGTGTGGTGTGTGTTGGGCATTGTGTGGGGTCTAGGGATTTAGAAGGTGAATAAGACCCACTTCCTGCGCTTAGAGCTTACAGTCTAGAAGCATTTGAAGTTCATATCTTCTCCACACTCAGATCACATAGAAGATCCCCCATGATATCCTGGTCCTCCTGAAACTGACCTCAGGATTGCTTTGGAGCTGGGCAACCAAAGGGAAGGGAGGGCACTTGTGCTTTTGTTAGTTGTCAGGAGCATAGAGAAGAGATGACAGTGATGGCGAGGGTGATGGTAGGGGTGATGGCAGCTCTCTGTGGAGCCCCTAACACCTACCAGATCTTAACTAGACCTTAAAACCTTATCTTCTTTAATCCTCTCAACAATCTTAGGGGGTAGATAATATTATCCATAGCCTACTTATGAGGAAAATGAACTTGGAAAGAACTTGCCCAGGCTTCCGTAGCTGGTCAATGTCAGGGTGGGATTTTTTTTTTTTGGCCTTAGTTTATCATTGTTTTTGGCCAGGTAAGATTTTTTTTTTTTTTTTTTTTTTTTTTTTTTTTTGCGGTACGCGGGCCTCTCACTGTTGTGGCCTCTCCCGTTGCGGAGCACAGGCTCCGGACACGCAGGCTCAGCGGCCATGGCTCACGGGCCCAGCCGCTCCGCGGCATGTGGGATCTTCCCGGACCGGGGCACGAACCCGTATCCCCTGCATTGGCAGGCAGACTCTCAACCACTGTGCCACCAGGGAAGCCCTGGCCAGGTAAGATTTGAATTAGCATTAAGTGCAGATGTTTTCTCTGGAAAAAAGACATTTAGATAATGTGTTATATGAGCTGACTGTGTACACAAAACCAAACGATTTATACTGTGGTTACTTAAAATCATTATACACAATATAATAAAGAAAAATTTAAGAATAAAGTTCATCCATTCATTCTTTTCTTTTCTTTTTTTTTTGGGCCATGCTCTGCTGCTTGTGGGATCTTAGTTCCCTGACTAGGGATTGAACCCGCACCCTTGGCAGTGAAAGTGTGGCGACCTAACCATTGGACCGCCACGGAATTCCCCATTCATTATTTTCATTTGTTCAGATTTCCTTCGAATTTTTGTCTATGAACATTACTACAAAGTTGTCTTTTCAGTGAAGGTGAATTTTGTATTTTTAGCATTAACATGGCATAAACATTTCCATGTTTCTACATAGTCTAAAAAAATATCATTTAAGTAATATTCTAGTGGGTTCAACACCATTCCTTTTTTTTTTTTTTTTTTAAATATTTGGCTGTGCCGGGTCTTAGTTGCGGCATGCAGGGTTTTTAGTTGTGGCATTCAAGCTCTTGGTTGTGGCATGTGGGATCTAGTTCCCTGACCAGGGATCAAACCTGGGCCCCCTGCATTGGGAGTGTGGAGTCTTAGACACTGGACCACCAGGGAAGTCCCAACATCATTCTCATTGAACACTTAGGTTATAATTTTTTAAAATGACGGGTATTGGGGCATTCAGATTTTTATAACATAGAATGTCTGCCTTTGAGTCGTTTTCTTTAAATAAATGCCTTTAGTTACTTCTTAAACTCTTAGACTCTTCTTTAACATTGCTTTTTGTCAAAATAACCTCTTATGGCTATCTAACAATGTTTATTTTGGCATTTCTGATTCTTATTATTAGAGTCCTTTATCAAAATGTGTAGGCTGCATTTTAGCTGTATCTCATTTTCCACTTAAAACTGCTCTCCCTTTGAGAATTTAAGAGCGGAACTGTACATAAAAAGATTCCAGGTTGAGGCACACAACAAGGTAGTAACAGAATCTAGATCCTTTGGTTCTCAGCTGGCTGCTTCATCGCTTCATCTAGTAAAATAACTTTCTCCTGTTTATAGAGCCCATATTCGTGTGCCTGTTTGTGTGTGGGTTTGTGTGTGTGAGTAGAAGATGGCTCGAGAGCTGTTTGTCACCATAGTTCCAAATGTCTAAATATACAAACATGATCTGGGATTCTGGTATCCATGTGAATGCAAGGCTGAAATGTCCATGTAAATATTGTGACAGGACATTTCCTTGAACCTTTGCCTAACCTTTCCCAGAGATGAGCCAAGTAAAGAGGTGATGACTTGATAGATAACAGGCCAGACTTTCTTATTGAAAATTCTCCACCGCCTGAGGACAACAGGACCACTTATATTATGGGGTTTCCCCCTCTGGCTTACTAGGCAGTATTTCCACAACTCTTAGCAGGGAGGGAGAGGATGGGGGAGATAGAGACAGAGCGAGGGACATTGAGATTTTATTTTAAAATAATTGTTACCATTTATTAACAACCTGTTATGTGCCAGGTCTCTTGTTTACAATTTCTTATTTATTCTTCATATAAACTGTGTGAGATAAGTGTTACCTCCATTCTACAAATGAAGCCTGTGACTTGCCCAAAGAAACATTAAACTTTGGACCCGGAGTTGAACCTAGGTTTGTCTATTCTCAAACCCGTGTACTTTCTTCTGTTGTGTTGTAAGAAACATTCCAACCCATTCTTGTGAAATCAGGAGTCAGGTACCCGACACATCATAATGACCAGCCTATTCCTTTAAACATCTCTAAGAATTGAACATCTAGCACAAATGTCTATTGTAACTGTAAAGCTTTATGATATGACTTAGTCTTCTTTATACATCTGTCCCTTGAAGATAAGTGTGTATAACTTAGGAAGGATGGAAAGGCCTCCTCTTCCTGGCTTGGGGCAGATGGATGGCTGAATTGTAAATGCCGCGCCCTTGGTTTGTCAGCCCTGTGGATATCTGGCTTTCCCAGTGAGTGCTGCCTTGGTGTGGAATATTCTTTCTTCACTTCGTGTTCTTTGTTTTTGTTTTCTCCTCAGATCTAGATACTGATGACGATTTAAATAGCGACGATTTTGAATATGAAGATGAAGCCAAACTTGTTATATTCCCAGACCACTATGAAATAGCACTACCAAATATTGAGGAGTTACCAGCCCTGGTCAGTGAGTGTGCACGGCTGCTAGCTAGATGCGCGTGACTCTCTGTGTCAGGTGTGTGTGCGTGTGCAGTGTGTGTGTGCTGGGCGGTGGGGAGGGCGGGGTGAATGAGAGAGGAGGGGAGGAAGGAGTAGGAACAGAAGCAGATTGCTTCTCCTCGGTGAAGAGGGCCTCGCAGGTTCCCTTTCAGTGACACTGGGCCGTATACACTCCGCTGCCTGTTACTTCCAGTGCTGTTTGGGCTTCACTGCTCACTGGCCGGCCTGCTCCAGGTGGGCTGGCTACTTTCCACCTGTGAATCACAGTCTGGTGCTTAGATTTTCAAATTGTGCCCCCGAGATGTGCAGGGACTGCTGGAGAGGGGTTGCTTTCTGATCAGGGACGCCTAAAATTTTTATCTCTTCTGCATGTTGGCCTTCCATGTAAAATTTTGTTTGGGAAACATAAAAGAATTCCACCGAGAAACAACAGCAACATGATTATGAAAATAACCCAATATTTACAAATCACAGGTCTCCAGGAGCTCTGTGATAATGTGTTCCTTTGAGGATGAAGACTGCTTTCTAGGTTTTAGAATTTAGCTTTAGTGGTGAGTTCTTTTCCCTTTCCTTCCCTTCTTTTTTGTGGAGCAACTTCTATCTTCCTGAACAACTTAAAGCTGGTGGCGGTGGTGTAAGGAAGTCAGTCTCCATTTTACTTTGATTCTCGAATCCTGTGGGGACCCAGACCATTTTCCTGCTCTTCCCTCATTTCCTGTATTGTCTCCGCCGCTCCATCCTTTCCTATGTTCCGTTTCCTTTCCTTTCCTCTTTTCTACTCGGTTGCATCCTGACTTCACAGAGCCTGGCTGCAGATAGTAGAGTTAGACATTCCAGTTCATTTTTTCCCCTCCTCAAGCTTTGCTAGAACCAAAGCCAGCTCTTTAGGTCCCTGATTCTTTCAGATGCTGCGTGACTCTGTCTACAGTCCCCTGCTCATGTGCCCCTGCCAAGAGGGGACGTTTGTGCTTGGGATTCGCATGTCATTAGGGACCAGGTTGCCACCATTCAGCCTCTTTTGCCTCAGATTCTACTTTATACCTAAACATAAGACCATAGAAGTGAAAAATTTATGTATTAAGCTATCGTAGCTCTTTCCTCTAATTATTTGATATAGCATATCTTTTTTAGTACCAAATGCATACGTTTTAGCAATGTGTACAGAATTAAATTACCTCTGCTTTCTCCAATTCCCTGTGTCACTCAAGTGGCTGTGATCAAGGACAAAATATATGATGGACAAAATGGTCTTACCCCGTGCCATTACTTGATATTATATACTAAAGCTTATATCTGTATACAACGGACAGTTCTCACTGCCCTTGTTTAATATAACTCTTGAGTCTGCTGTCAAAAAAGAAGAAGCACATTGTGAATGAATGTCATGAGAAATGATTTTTCTCTCACTCCCTTATGAAGAAAAAGTCGTTACGTGAGAAAAGTTAATGAGAGCCTTTGAGTACTTTTCATTATTCTTATATTTAGAATATAATCCTAAGTGTGAACAGTTTTATAGAAAAGTGAAGTGTCACAGAAATCCATATCCAGCAATATATATATATTATAATTTTTAATACAGAGTCTTTTAGAATTAAGAAATACTTTAAGAATTAAAAAAAAGAGAGAACTGTTTGGAAGTTGAGGTGGGGAGATAGAAGGAAAAGCCTGATTTATCTGATGGTAACTGGTAAGATGTATCTATATAAAAGATGCTAGTTACTATAATTTCTTTTCATGCTTTTGCTACATTTTTGGTGTTTGATAATTCTTTTTCAGCTTTTAAATAACAAAAATTATTGAACTCACCCAACCAGGTGACTCTTCGTCATCTCTTGAGTTTCTCAGCACAAAAAAAAGAAATCAGTTTCAAATAGGTACTCTGTAGATTCTACCAGAAAGTTAAACTACCTCTTAGTGTTACAGGGGTCACAGAGACATAGTGTTTGGGACTCAGTAGGGATCTTACAGCCTGAAATCTAATGCTTCATTTTAGAGTCAGGAACTCAAGCCTTGGTGTGCTTGTAATTGGTTAGCAACTAGCTCCCTGGGGGCAAAGCCCTGCATTGTAATGTTTGCTGATTTCCATGGTGTAAATACTCCCATTTCAGGCTAACATGTCACCTAATGCAGTGGTGGGAAGAGATGTGTAGTAGGACATCCTCACACAGAGTTATCACCGTTTGCGTAACGTGGATGTAAGTGACCTCAAGAGCATATAGATTAGTTATTAAGATAGAGTAACACAACTAGGGAGTGAAGAGTTTTGAATATTTGTTACCTTTTAAAAATATACTTAATTGTGAGCTAATAGAATTTAATTTTTAATAATGGCTGTGTTTAACAACCCTCTTGCAGAATTTCTTAAAATTTAACAAGTCTGTAAGCCAGTTTGAGCCAATTCCACAACACCCCTGTACTTGAGATAATTCACAGTATAATTATAGGATAATGGATCCTGACCTTCATCTGTGATCCATAATAAGGGCCTCTAAGTGATTTTAGACGGTATTCTGAAAACACTAGGTCAGTGTTTTATAACGTCCTAGATGATTAAGGAAATTTTGTTGAGTGTCACCAGAAGGATATTCAAAGAAAAGAGAGAATATTATATTCTTATTATTATCACTGTGCATTGCAAACTAGAACACTTAAAAAAGACCTAATAGGGTGGAGAAGATTCAGAGGAGGAAAGGGAAGGGATCGAGGTAGTCAGTGAAACAACAAAGAGGTTGTAACAGACCAGACTGAAAAGATTAGGATGTGTAGCCAGAAGTGCTAAGGCAGCATGGCCCAAACCCATAAAATCAGGAAGGGGCTCATGGTGAACTCAGCCTTGTTTTCTAGGGGCATTACTGGAAGGGCATGGGAGATGAATTTTGATAATTGAAAGGAAAAGCTACTTATATAACGTTTCTTGTGGGAGATGAATGGGAATATTTTTAAAAAGGTTTAGAGAAGGGTAAGATAGGAGAAGGGGGAATTAAGAGGTACAAACTACTAGGTATAAAATAAATAAAATACAAGGATATAATATACAGCACAGAGAATATAACCAATATTTTATAATAACTCTAAATGGAGTATAAGCTATAAAAATATCAGATTACTATGTTGTATACCTGAAACTAATATAACATTGTAAATCAAGTAAAAAACTTCTATCAAATAAACACCTCCCCCCCAAAAAAAAGAGATTTAAATATATTTATGAATGCCTGATTGCCTGATCTGTAATGGAGTATAAGCTTTTTGAGGGCAGGGACCTTTTCCTTTTCCTGACTGTGTGTAGCCCAGTGTAGTCAATTGGTAGTGTTTAGTATAACCTTGGAGAGTTTTAAGCTGGAGGAGGATGGGATCTAATATTCACAGCAGATCACTGGCTACCAGGCAGAGAAGAGGAAGCAAGAGTGGGAGAAAGGAGATGGTAAGGAGGCTGCTGTGTGGCCATTCAGGTGAGCTGGGACGATGGCTGAACAAGGATGGGTATGGCCGAAATCAAGAAGAGGTAGACTGCAAATAGATTTTGGATGTAGGACTGATAGGAGTTGCTCAGGGCCTGGGTGGGGGTGGGAGTGGGATGGCAGCTGAGGGAACTTCCTCCATTGTCTCTATTTTTCTTTTTTCCTTGTAGCTTATTTTATTTTATTGGAGTATAGTTGCTTTACAATGTTCTGTTAGTTTCTGCTGTACAGCAAAGTGAATCAGTTATACGTGTATATATATCCACTCTTTTTTAGGTTTCCTTCCCGTTTAGGTCACCACAGAACATGTCTCTTAATCCATTCTGGGATCCGTTATCAGTGCTACCCAGAGGAAAATATTCTGTATGAAGTTCAGCTAACTGTACAGGATGCTAGTGATGTAGAATACAGATTTTTGTTAAAAATTGTTTTTCAGACAGTTCAATGGCTTTTATTATATTCAGAGTTGGGCATCCGTCACAACTATCTCATTTCCCTCTAGTCTCTGGCAATCACTAATGTACTTTGTGCCTCTGTGGATTTGCCTTTTCTGGGCATTCCATACAAAAGGAATCATACAATACATGGTTCTTTGTGGGTGGCTTTTTTTTTTTTTTTTTTTTTTTTTGCAGTACGTGGGCCTCTCACTGTTGTGGCCTCTCCCGTTGTGGAGCACAGGCTCTGGACGTGCAGGCTCAGCGGCCATGGCTCACGGGCCCAGCTGCTCTGCGGCATGTGGGATCTTCCCGGACCGGGGCACGAACCCGTGTCCGCTGCATCGGCAGGCGGACTCTCAACCACTGCGCCACCAGGGAAGCCCCGGTGGCTTTTTTTTTTTTACTTAGCATATATTTTCAAGATCCATCCATGTTGTAGGATGTATCACTACTTCATTCCTTTTTATTGCTGAATAACATTTCATTGTATCAAAATACAATACTTTATCCATTTATCATTAATGGGCATTTGGGTCATTTCTACTTTTGGCTGTTATAAATAATGCTTCTGTGAACATTTATGTATAAGTTTTTGCGTGGATACGTATTTCTATTTATCTCGGGTGTATACCTAGGATTGGGATTGCTGGGTCATATGGTAACTCTGTTTCACCATTTGAGGACCTGCCAAATTATTTTCCAAAGTGGCTGCACCATTTTACATTCTCATCAGAATATGTTTTTAAAGAGAGTTAGAAATAGCTTATAGCATTAAGCAAGTAGCGAATGTGGCGAGAGGCATATATCCAGAATCAGTGGGGTTTGGGAGAAAGCAGAGAGTCCGCCCTCTCCCGTAGTCAGCTGGTGCCAAGCCAGACATCACAGATTTGCTCATGATGTGGGCTGATCTGACACAGAAACATCCAGGCATGTCCCCATCCAGTGTCACATTTGCACTAGATTAAGAAATGGAGCCATGCCGCTTGCATTTCATTCAGGTGCCCTTGACCACGTATCATTGTGTGATGAGTGGAGGATATTGGTTGTCTGGGTGTATATTTGTTAAGAGTAAAACACACCACTTGGGTAAATCCTAGGCATACCTGTTGCTAATTTCACCCTTGTAAATTGTTCACCTTATACTTTTCACTCCACTTGCTAAGAGGTAGCAATTGTTAAATCTGACTCTTATGCTTGGGTTTACAAACTGGATTTGGTTCTTTGCTATCTTGTGTCATTATTACTATTGCAAACTCCAGGCCAGGATAAAACCTAGCTAGACCCAGGGAGAATGTGCTGGAGTCAGGAAACTAGCATCTTGCTCTCGTGGTAACTGAGCTATTTGAGTTTTCTTGAATTAAGCTGTATTTATTAATAAACTTTAAAATTCATTTTATAGAAGTTGCTATTCTCTCAAGCTGTTTTAATATATCACATCTGTATTTGTCTTACAGGTAACAATTGCTTGTGATGCAGTTCTCAGCTCAAAATCTCCATACAGAAAGCAGGACCCAGATACGTGGGAAAATGAATTACCAGTGTCCAAATATGCAAATAACCTCACCCAGTTAGACAACGGAGTCAGGATTCCTCCAAGGTGAGGGTCAGACAGCAAAATGGAACATTCCCCCCCAAAACGGGCCAAAGGAATATTTATATTTCTACCTCTTCACTGAAATAGCAATTATATATTTTCTTATCAGATGCCTTTTACTAAAAATAAGCTTGGAAAAAAAAATAAGCTTGGGACTTCCCTGGTGACACAGTGGTTAAGAATCCGCCTGCCAACGCAGGGGTCACAGGTTTGAGCCCTGGTCCGGGAAGATCCCACATGCCGCGGAGCAACTAAGCTCGTGCGCCACAGCTACTGAGCGTGTGCTCTAGAGCCCTCGAGCCACAACTACTGAAGCCCGCGTGCCTAGAGCCCGTGCTCCGCAACAAGAAAAGCCACCGCGATGAGAAGCCCACGCACCGCAACGAAGAGTAGCCCCTGCTTGCTGCAACTAGAGGAAGTCTGCACACAGCAATGAAGACCTAACACAGCCAAAAATAATTAATTAATTATTTATTTAAAAAATTAATTAGTTAAAAAAAGCTCAAAACTTCTCTCTAGAATTATCTCTACCTTTGTAGTAGACGCTGACCATGGCCAGCCCCTGCCCTGGAGCCCATCCCCACCCTAAGGTCTCCGGTTGTGAGCACCTGCAGCTCCTTGCTTGAGGGCTTTCTCTGCCTGCCCGAGCCAGGTAGGCCAGTGCACCGGACAGTCAGAAACGCTGCAGAGACGTGCTCCCTCCTGTGCTCCTGGAACAGCCCTCAGCCAGTGACTGTGGAGTGGAGGGATGAGCACCCTAGGTCCCTACGCTCAGGTGGGGTAACTGTCTCCTGGAGTTCCCCAGCTGGACTGAGCCCCAGTGGCCTATGGGGTCATCTGCTTGTTCACAGTCCCTGCACTGGCTTCCTGCCCTTTCAGTCTGTCTTCCCTCACTCCCCTAGGGTGCTTCCTGGGATCGCCTCCCAAATGAGCTGTTTGCATTCAAAACTTTGTCTCAGAGTCTGCTTCTGGGGCACCCAACTTACAAAGACGGACAATAGTCTTTGGTTGTCGCATTTTGGCTGGAATGCTCTTTAGGCTCCTTTTGCACCTCCTGTAATCAGATGCCAGTGTGTTTCCAGAGGCAGGTGCTGGAGGGAAAGAGCAGGTAGATTAGGAATGTGTCCCTTCTGGTTGAACCCTGACTGTACTGCATTCCTGTTCTGTGTGGTCTTAGGGAAGGTATGGTTCCTCGGGGCTTTTTCTCCCTTTGATAGTGGGGATGGTAATAATGCTGAAGAGTGTATATTAGAATTAAATGATAATACTTCTGTAAAGCTCCTGGCACATACCTGACATTCGACCTTCAGTTAAGTTGTTTTCCTTTCTACTTAATTTAGATTGTCAGTGTAGTAGAGTTTTGTTTAAACCAGTCTTACTGCTTGTGGCTAATGCTTTGGAACTTCAGATGTTTATACACATGGGATCTTTAATGTTTTAAGCTTACTCGGGCTCCACAGTCTCTCATGTAAGGAATTTTAAGGAAATGACCTTTCCTCCTACCCTCAGGTTCTGTGTCTTTTCTAAAGTAAAAGAAACATCTCGAAGGAGCTGGGAGGAGCTGGCCCCCACTGGGGAGGCAGGCAGGTTACTGAGTGGCCCTGCTGCTCTGGAATGGATCTCTGTTAGTCCGCTGACGGTCTCCTGTGACTGCCCCAACTGCACCCAGCTTGAGACACTCCATTTTCTTAGATGTTAATTTTCTAATCACGCCTTGTACTCTGGCTGTGCTAACTGCTGTCTGATGATTTCACAGTGGTTGGAAGTGTGCCAGGTGTGACCTGCGAGAAAACCTCTGGTTGAATCTGACCGACGGCTCTGTGCTGTGTGGGAAATGGTTCTTTGACAGCTCCGGGGGCAACGGGCATGCGCTGGAGCATTACAGAGACCTGGGCTACCCTCTAGCTGTGAAACTGGGAACCATCACTCCTGACGGGGCAGGTGAGTGTGCCTTTACCAACTTGGGAACTTACAGTGGCTCCCTCTTAGATTTAACCAGTGCCTTAATCTCTGGGGTTGGAGGGCATAAGCTCTGGACTCAGCCCAGGTTCGAATCCTCATTCTGCCTCTTGTTAGCTGTGAGGGGTGAGTTTTCAGATCCTTCTAAGCCTCAGGTTCCTCATCTTGAGGATAATCACAGTACCTCCCTCATAGGTTTGTTAAGATGCATAAGCATTTAGCCCAGTGCACACCGTAAGGTCATGATAAAAGTTTGCTGCTTTTGTTAGTATCTTTCTGAATATCTCTTGGCTAAGAGGACAGAAGCAGGAACCCGGACTTGTGAAGTGAATGTGCATAATCAAACCCACCATTAGAATAGTAGGGGGAAGGCCTAGAGTTCACTATGGGGATTAGTATCATTTTAGGTACAAATGGATTCATTATGGAGAAGATGGGTTTTAAAGATACTGTGTGTTCAGAACCCCTGACATCAGCAGGCAGTGACGGTGTCCAGTGCAGCAAAGGGTTAGAAGTGGTTCCTGCTTGTACTATCAGCTTCAGAACTGGTCTTCTTCGTGCTCTCACACTGTATGTTAGCTTTTGGCTATGTTTATACAGTTAATTCCTTCTATCATTTGGTGAGGGAAAAGAGAAGTTACATCAGGGTTAATAATGAGAAACTTAAATACTGAGCAGTGGCCATAAGAGCCCATCATCTCAGCATCACTGAAAACACTTAGGAAGCACAGACCTGCACTCACACCCAGGTCAGTTTCTCCATCTGTCCAGGTTTTAATCTTTATTTCTTCTTTACTTTAAGGTAAGATGATTTTTTTAGGAAAAATATAAAGACATTTGGCTTTTCTTCTCGGCTATCTTTCTCTGACTGAATCAGCCAGCCTCAAAGTTATTTAGTGAGGATGTTTTCACTGAATGTGGTACACTCTTTGTCAGCCACGCCCTCTCCATCTAACTGGTTTCATTTATCTGTTTTATAATTGAGGGCTGGCAGTTACGTCATGTCTAGATTCTTTTGATTCACCTTTTGGGTAAACTTCCAAAGTTTAGTGGACTTCTTTTAACTCATTAGAGAAAAGTAGCTGCAAGAGTCTCAGGTGCTGGTGCCAGACATTTTCCCCTCAAATAAATAAACTGCTACACAACCCAGGTTGAGCCCTAAGCCTTCCAGGATCTGAAGAGGAAATTCAGGACATGCAGTTGGATTCAGGGTTACAGCAAAGTGCTTACAGGTCTTTGCTCTGTTGAATAACTGCTGTATATGGTAACCATCATTGTTCTTGTAGGGCCTATAGAGAGAAAGAAGAGTTTGTAATGTAGGCATTCTATTGGGTACAATTGCAAGGGGAGGATAATTCAGATGTTTCTACTTTTAGTGCTATCTTATGCAGAGCCTTTTTTTTTTTTTTTTTTTTTTGTAGTGCGCGGGCTTCTCACTGTTGTGGCCTCTCCGGTTGCGGAGCACAGGCTCTGGATGCGCAGGCTCAGCGGCCATGGCTCACGGGCCCAGCCGCTCCGCGGCATGTGGGATCTTCCTGGACCGGGGCATGAATCCGTGTCCCCTGCATTGGCAGGCGGACTCTCAACCACTGCGCCACCAGGGAAGCCCCCTTTTTTTTTTTTTTTTTTTTTTTTTTTGCGGTACGCGGGCCTCTCACTGTTGTGGCCTCTCCCGTTGCGGAGCACAGGCTCCGGACGCGCAGGCTCAGCGGCCTAACCGCTCCGCGGCATGTGGGATCTTCCCGGACCGGGGCACGAACCCGTATCCCCTGCATTGGCAGGCAGACTCTCAACCACTGCGCCACCAGGGAAGCCCAAAGCCCCCTTTTTTAAAAATTGGAGTACAGTTGATTTACATACAGTGTTGTGTTAGTTTCAGGTATACAGCAAAATGATTCAGTTATACATATGTATATTCTTTTTCAGATCCTCTTCTATTATAGGTTATTACAAGATATTGAATATAGTTCCCTGTGCTATACAGTAGGTCCTTGTTGTTTATCGATTTTATATATAGTAGTGTGTATCTGTTAATCCCAAACTTCTAAATTATCCCCCTTCCTATTTTCCCTTTGGTAACCATAAGTTTGTTTTCTATGTCTATGAGTCTGTTTCTGTTTTGTAAATAAGTTCATTTGTACCATCTTTTTAGATTCCTCCTACAAGTGATGTCATATGATATTTGTCTTTCTCTGTCTGACTTACTTCACATAGTATGATAATCTCTAGGTCCATCCATGTTACTGCAAATGGCAATATTTTATTCTTTTTCATGGCTGAGTAATATTATGTAGTGTTTTGATAAGACCAGTTATTAGAAGTCCAGCTCTCAGAACATCCTGTTCAAGACAACAATTATTTGTATATGGGGATTTGATCTAAAATTTTCCTTGAGCTATGTCTTTTTCATCTTTAAGTTCCAAACAAAATCTTATGCATGTAGGCATGGATACTTTGATTAAATGAACCAGCTGGTCTATAAGTACTTAAATAATTATATTCTATTTAAATGTATGCTAGTAGTAAAGGCAAGGATTAATTCTATTCTCTATGCATATATTTTTAAAAAAAATATTTATTTATTTATTTTTGGCTGTGTCGGGTCTTACTTGTGGCATGCGGGATCTTTCATCGTGGTGCGTGGGCTTCTCTCTAGTTGTGGCGCACAGGCTCCAGTTCTGGTGCATGGGCTCAGTAGTTGTGGCTCGTGGGCTCAGTAGTTGTGGTGCACAAATTACTCTTCATGTAATTGAGAGTATTTGAATAAATACTCTTTTTTCAACCATAGAAAGCATAAAACATTGGCAAAAGCAATGTAGAATGTGCACCTGTGATGAGGGTTCTTAAACTCGCTTAGCTGAGGCAATGTTCACTTTTTTTTTAATGATTATTTTTTAAAAAATTATTGTTTTTTATTTTTTTGGCTGTGTTGGGTCTTTGTTGCTGTGCATGGGCTTTCTCTAGTTGTGGCGAGTGGGAGCTACTCTTCGTTGCGGTATGCGGCTTCTCATTGTGGTGGCTTCTTTTGTTGCGGAGCATGGGCTCTAGGCTTACGGGCTTCAGTAGTTGCAGTGCATGGGCTCAGTAGTTGTGGCTCATGGGATTAGTTGCTGCACGGCATGTGGGATCTTCCCGGACCAGGACTCGAACCTGTGTCCCCTGCATTGGCAGGTGGATTCTTAACCACTGCTCCACCAGGGAAGCCCATGTTCACTTTTTGACAATAGATCAGGATTTGATTCTGGCTTATCTTGTGCAGAGTTGGTTTTAATGCAAATAATTATTTTCAGTCTAATTATCATTACATATTAGTTTATGGGATGCATCAATTCTATTTTCATTTCTTTTAAATCTGTTTAATAGATTGCTAGTTGTAGCTTATTGTTTATTTAAAAAGCC
This sequence comes from Stenella coeruleoalba, assembly GCF_951394435.1. Taxonomy (NCBI): domain Eukaryota; kingdom Metazoa; phylum Chordata; class Mammalia; order Artiodactyla; family Delphinidae; genus Stenella; species Stenella coeruleoalba. Next base: position 57,706,815 of record NC_137150.1, read on the forward strand.
AAATAAGTTAATGAAAACATGTGTAAAGTTTCTATAAATGTCTGATGATGGGCCTTGTGGATGTTGAGGCCCAGGAGGGTAGGGTGCCCTCTGTGTGGGGGTGGGGTGGCCCTCTCCTGATGACGGTACCACTGGTGAGGGTCCACCTTCCATACTTGCTAGGCTCACTGAGGCTAATTCAACTCACAAGAGACAAAGTGTTCAAGTCGGGGTGTTTAGTATTTAGTTTCTAGTGAGAACCACAACCACCTGTAAGTGGGATGTTTATGTCAACTCGACCAGTATGTTCCCTCCCTGTGGGAAGCTGAATTATATTTAGAATATTGCTTAGTGAACATGGAATCCAAACAGGTTGTGAACTCAGATGTTTAATGGTTGTGTGATCCAGTCGTCCTGGTTTCCTTCTCTCCAGTAAGGACATACCTGCTCAGTGAGAAACTCCTACTCATCTTGAGGTCTCAGCCTAGAATTAGTTCTTCCAGGAAGCCTTGATCCCTCCAGGCTAGGCCATTGTGGTGGCTGGGTAATAAAAGTGGGCCCCATATCGAATTCCACTCTGGGTTCCATGGGTACAGCAGCAAACAAAAAAAGAAACAGATCACCATACAAGCAAACAAAACGCTTTCCTCTGTGGGAGGAGACATTCGTTTGGCAGAGCAAGGTTGAGGTTCTTGGTGGGAAAGGAATGAAGAGGGTTGGAGGCAAGAGAAGGTGTGTTTTTCTTTCATCATAGAAATTAGTTTACCTGAGAAGAATCCTCAAAGCCTTGGTGACTACAGGAGAGTCTTCCTGTAATGCCCATGGCAGCAGTGAAATTGCCTATCCCACTGGCCCCTGCACCAGCTCAGCAGCATCTGAAGGTGATTTTTTTTTTTTTTCTGTTTTCCATCCTTTATTGAAAGGTCCCACATCCTCAGGGACCCCAGGCAAACCAGACGCCAGACAGGTCCCCCCAATATAGCAGGAGGCCTGAAAGGGGAGAGGAATGACTTATGATCCCACCACACCTCCCTGGAAACAGAAACCCACCACAGACGGACAGGCAGACAGGGCCAGGACGGGGGAGACCTTACCTCCCTCTAGGTTCTCTGCCCTTTGCCCCCAGTTGAAAAGAAAGTCAAACACCGACTATGAGGCACCCCAGCCCCCCACCCACCCTAGCATAGTTTGTGCTCCCCCCCGCCCCCCTCGCAAGGGGCAGCACTGAGGCAGCTTCCCGTCGCTCTCTTTCACTTTGGTTTGCTCCTGGCAGCTCCGTGCCCTCTTCCTTCCTCCCTCAGCCTCCGGTCCAGTTACCCCTACATCTTCGATCACCTACTCGGACCTTCTCTCGGGTCTCTAGGGCCTCCTGCCCCAGGGCTTCTGGGGAAGCAGCATCTCCTCCCAGCGAGGGGCTCCGCCAGGCCCTCTCTGCCCAAGATGCGGGGCTCACACGGCCGCCCCACTCTCCTTGAGGTCAGGGGCTGAGCGCTGCCGTCTCAGCCGCGGGGGCCGTAGTGTATGGGGGGTAGCGGGGCCCTGGGGGCCTCTGGGCTGGGTATGGTTGGGGCTGCTGGGGATAATAGTTGTGCTTTTTGGGCTGCAAGTTCTGGGGTTCGGGCTGTGCAGAACCCCCTCCCCGGATCGGCCCCCACTGTCCAGGGAATTCCTGCGGGGACGGTGGGACTTGCGGGGACTTGGGGGACTGCGGGCAGGGGTGGCCGGAGAGGGGGTGAGCTCCTCGGGGGCGGAGGTGGCGCTGGGGACTCCCCGGCCCCCTCCTCCAGCCAGGACTTGAGGTGCTGGGGGTTGCTCTTGAAGGGGAAAAGCAGCGTGCAGTCATGAGGGGGCACAAAGTGGGCGAGGGTTCTGCGCAGCCCTCCGCCCCGGCCCCCGGAGCCCTGCAGTCCCTGCAGCCGCAGCTGCTCCTGCTTGAGCCAGCGAAGGCGCCCCCGACGGAAGGCAGGGTCCTCCTCCATCAGCCTCGACACCCGCTCCCAGCTCGACAGGGGCGGCGAGGAGGGCCGCGTGGGAGGTGCTCGGTCACCGGGGGCTTCCTGCTCCGCTGCCTCAGACCCTTGGGGCTGGGCTCGCGTGGCCTCACCGGCTTCTTCATTCTCATCCTCGTGATCCTGGGTCAGGGGGATGACCCTCTCCACGTGAAGCATGTGGTCCCTCAGGGCCTGCAGCTCGCGGTCCGTGCTGCTGTTCTGCAGCTCCACCTCCTGCAGGATCCCCGCCAGCTTGTCGGTGTGAGCCCGGAGGTCCTCCACCTCTGCGCCACGGGCTCCCTCCTCACTGCCGCGTGAAGGTGATTTTTCTTCTTTGGTCATCTTCACCCCTGACCTGGGTATCAGCTCAAGGATTTGGATCAAGGCATCGACTACTTCATTTTAGTTTTGACCTGGTTTGTGTCCCTCTGTGTGCCTCTGTGCTGCTCCACTGTGGCACTTTTCATGAGATCCTGTTGCTGTGTCGAGTGGTGGTCACCTGGGACGGCAGGGCCTGAGCACCACGTTTGTTGTTTACTATTCTGTCTCATCTAGCATAGCCCCTCACACATAGTAGGTGCTCAGTAAATATTTGTGTTGTAAACAGATGGAGGAAGACAGACACACCGATAAAGTTTTCTCCTCTGATTTACCTTTTTTTCTTTTTCTTCTTTTTTTCTATTTTATGGACATCTTTTTCCTCTTACTTGTTTTCCTTTCCTGACCACAGTCTAGGCTCTGTCTGGTCTGGGAGTTATACTGTCTAAGGTGATGGTATATACCTCTGCCCTCATTCATTTTGTGTTTGGGTTTCTAGATTAATTGCTGGAGCATTCTCTTGTTTCTGTTCTTTTCCTGTCTGTGGCAGATGCTCTATAGGCATGCAAATATAAACTCATGGTGGAGAGATGCAGTTTGGGTGAATGGATCATACATACTCTGGAGAGATCCTTTCCTCTCTGACTTGTGACTTGGTGTTTGACCAAGAGTTCTGGGTTTTTTTTGTTTGTTTGTTTGTTTTTTCCCATTTGAGCTGTGATGATAGAGCAGTGAAGCCAACTTCTCTGGTTTCTTTAGTCTTTCTAAACACCAGATCTTGTTGAGGTACATCTCTACCTCTCTCTCCTTCTTCTTTCCTGTGTGGGTATCTGAGGGCAGAATTTGGACTTCTGCCATTTTCTGGGGCTTAGGAAAGAGAGCCCAAAGTCACATGAGTAAACCGTAGCCGAGAAGACACCTGTTGAGGTCCTTTATACTAAACCAGCATTCTTATAAGACTATTTGAAATAATACAGTTTAAACTTGTGAGGACAGGGACCCTGCTTGTCTTATTTAATATTAAATCCTCAGTATCTGTATATATTTGGTGTTCAGTAAATATTTCTTGAATACAATGAATGAATCAATAAATGAGTGAATGAGTGAGTGAGTAAATCCCTGTGGGTGAACAAGGATGACCAGTGGTACGCTAGTCCTAATAGTATACCACCATATAGAAACATTTTAATCTTTGGCAATTACTTATAAAACATTCTTTTCAATCAAAATATAATATATTTGGGAAAAAAAGAAAAGCAAAAAACCAAGAAGAAACCTTCCCGTTCAGAGAAAAGAAATTATTACCATTTTTATGTAAATTCCTTACAGGTTCTCAGTCTTTGTCTCAGTTTTAGTCTCCATCTCTATTCTCTAACCTTTTCCTTACTTTTGGAACTTAATGCACATACTGTTTTCTAACATGCTTATCACATCAATGAGGTTATTCATGCTGTAAACCTTTTCTTTTATCTTTTCCCTTCTGCGGGTCTCTCCACGCTCTCCATGGCTTAATTTGTCATTTAACTTGAAATGAAACAATGACTGGTTTCCTTCTAAAGTAAACGTAGTTACTCATGAAACTCTGCTTGGACTATTCCTAGGAGGATCTTTCTGTGAGCTTCCTAACTGTGTGTCTTGGCTCCAAGCTTTTAAGTCAAGGAAGGGGTCAGCAGGGTAATACTTGTCAGGCAATGCTTATTTGCTACAATAGTGTCTGAGCTAAGACTTGACTTTGCTAAGCAGAAGTTGGAAATAAAGTGAATTTCCCAATGAAAAATGTGTAAGGATTTGCAGCTCCTGAGTCTATTTCAAATTTTTTTCTATGACTACATGTCATTTTAAAATTCTTCATGATTGCCAAGTTTAAGGATCACAGTTCATTTTTAGATTTCTTGTGTGTTACTCACTAAACTGTTTTTGTTATTGGGGTAAGAAGTAACTGTTGTGTCTGACCAAATCATGTCATATTTTTGGAGCAGTTAATGACTGGAGATAGGAAATGTTAATTTCTCACTAATTTCTCATTAGGCTGGAGCCTAATGGCTTAAGAACCATAGAGTTCTATGTGATTTTCACTTATTTCGAAATCCTAGACCCATGCCAATGGTGCATTTCTAGCAATCTTATTTTCTCTTGGAGCTCTGATAATTAGAGGCTTAGGGGCTTAGAGGCTTAAAGTCTTAAGTCTTCAAAACTATCTCACTAGTTAATAATAACCAAAGATAAGTGCCTGGGGAGTGTCATTTTCACCTTCCAGCCAATATTTGAGTGGTATTTTGGTGTCATGTGTCATAGATTAAAAATATCGTTGATGTATTTGTTTTAAGTTATTAGTTCAAATTTTTTTTTTTTTTGTATTTAAACTTTTTGGAATTTTTTTCTTAATTGGGCTGGGGATTTTGTCTTTTGTTTTTGCTTTTGAGAGCACTGAATTATATTTAAAAAAGGAATATAGATGAAGGCTGCTATTCACAAGTTAAAATGGGCCCCTAAGGGAAGAGGGATAGAAGAGAAAGCTATACAATGTTTAATCTATTAATAATAGAAAGAGTGGCTTTTTTGGGGTGGGAGTGAGTCTCTGTGTATCTGGGTTTGGGTCAGAGGGTCACCATAGTTTTTATATATATTACTTTTTGTTCTACTCCTGGTATTGTTCCAAAGAGCAAGAAACTCCTTGAACAGTCTATCTTTTACTGTCCTAAAGAATAATATCTTTATATCTATTTTCAGAATTTGTTTTTCAAATTTAGAAGTGAAGAAATTGTGGTATTTGCCTCTCCATTCCTGTTAAGGGCCTAGGATGGTGCTTCACTAAGCCTCTTGGTCTCCTGAGAGATCTGAGGAAATGGTCTAGTGCAGAGGAAAAAGGACGGGGCCAGGAGTCAGAATACCTGGGTTCTGGGCCACGTGTGGGGTTTGAGGCAAATGATTTAACTTTTCTAACCCTCGTTTCCTTACATGCAAAATGGGCCTGAAAATGTTTCCCTCTACTGCATTGCACTGCCCTATGACGACAGATAAGGCGGCAGTTTGGATAGCTTTTGAGAACGCTAGGCAGTGCTTCTCAGACTTTGCTGTGCACGTGGAGATCTTGTTAAAATGCAGATTCTCATTCAGTAGGTTTGAGGTTGGGCCCGAGATTCTGCATTTCTCACAAGCTCCCAGGTAATGCTGCTGCTTTGAATCATACCTCAGGAAGCCAGGTGTGGTCTAAAGCCTTATGTTGTCAGGGGGGATATTGAGGGTTCTGAGGAGAGAACCCTCCCCTGCCACCCCCAAACACACAGCTTCCCAACACCGGTGTGCCGTGAGTGGGTTACGGACGAGGCCAACATGCTGATCCCTCAGGTCCTGGGGCGGGTGGAGCCTCCTGAGTTACCCCACTGTGCCAAATGCATCGTCTTCTTCTGTGTGCCGTAGGGTGGACGCATTTGGGAAGCACAGCAGTCTTCACAGATCCCTCACCAGCTCTGTGGGGTGTGGACACTGAAGTAGGGAAGAGGGGATGAGGGGGCAGGCGGAGGTGGAGGGTCGTGAGGTGGTAGGTCTGGGACTACCAGAGAGACTACAGAGGGTTCCACAGGCAGAATTTTGTTTTGTCCTGGACCTCACACTGCGGTCCAGCCATTCGGCAGCCCCGAGGGCCTGTGTGTTCTCTGTTCCTCACAGGTTCTCCCTGCGTGGGCAGACGGTGTGGCTGTTTCCTCCATCTCTCTTCCCTCCTCCCGAACTTATATCTATGCCACTGGGGTTCGGGTTAGAACAATCAGTGTTAGGCATTTGTATTTGTCTAATTTTAAATTATTTTAACTTTAGACACTGTTCTTTTTTCTTGTTTCAGAAACCTTTTTAAAATTACTGTCTGAAATGTCAAAAGAATTGATATTATGGGTATATTTACAAAAATACCTATTTATTATGCTTATTTTTTATCATCTGTCTTCCCCCCCAGTTGAAACTCACAAGAGATTTTTGTTTTGTTCATTGCTATATCCCAAGCCCAGGGCACAGTAGGAGCTCGTAGGAGCTCGGTAAATATGTGTTGATTATTGAATGACTTGATTACAGATCTCAGTGCTTATTTTCTCTTCACCTTCTAGATGTTTATTCTTTCCAAGAAGAGGAACCTGTTTTGGATCCTCATTTGGCCAAGCACTTAGCGCATTTTGGAATTGATATGCTTCATATGCATGGGGTAAGAAAGGTCTCCTTTTGTGTCTATTCCCACTTTGCGGGGAAACTGTTTGGTTTATTTATATAATTCCTATCACACAAATCTTCATTTTATAGGTTTTAATGTTTGCATTTACTTCTTGAACTTAATTAGTATTTTCTTTTGGTTGTCAGCTTAGATTTTTAATTTTTATTTTATAGTAAAAATGGCACCTCATCCAGTACCATTTTGTTTTAGTTGGAGTTTACTTGCAAAATTTCTGTCTCCTTTGATGGAGAGTTGCGTGAATCACTCTTTGTTCACTAAAGGGAGAAGGCACGGGGAGATGACCTTTAAAATAATCTGTGACCAACATCACTTTAATTGATTACAGGAAGGGAAGCAGAGCTCCTGGGGCAGGGGTGGAAAGAATAAGCCAACAGATTGTTGATGGAAATGGTTTGCCTCATTTCATATTGTGTTTTCAGGCTGGTATCATGACTGTAATATTTGTCCCTATGAGGAGCTGGTTAACTGTGCGTGTTTTGCTTTAGCCCATGTCATCTCCCTCTCCTCATGTTCTCTCTAACTCCTCTTTCTCACTCATGTCACTTTTTTTTTTTTTGCGGTACGCAGGCCTCTCACGGTTGTGGCCTCTCCTGTTGCGGAGCACAGGCTCCGGACGCGCAGGCTCAGCGGCCATGGCTCACGGGCCCAGCCGCTCCGTGGCATGTGGGGTCCTCCCGGACCAGGGCATGAACCCGCGTCCCCTGCATCGACAGGCGGACTTTCAACCACTGCGCCACCAGGGAAGCCCACTCATGTCACTTTTTAATTTGTTTTCTGTGCTCTTCTTTAAACCTCCCTCCCATGTCGAGCTTCTCCCGAACCCCATGGTTTTATTCCACTTTCTTCTCCAACTGCCTTGCTTTTTGTTTGCTGTGTTGCATTGTATCTGCCCTTGAGATTATTCTACTTGCTTCTTTTTTTTGATTCCTATTTGTCTTCTTCCTCCTCCTATCTCCTTTCCTCCCAGTCTCTGTCTCTTTTATTTTAAAATCTTTTAAATGGGGGTTTTTCTTAAATTGTGGAGAGATACACCTAATGTAAAATTTACTGTTTTAACCATTTTTTAAGTGTACAATTCTGTGGCATTAAGTTCATTTGTCTTGTGCAACCATCACCATGTTAGTCTTTTTTAATGAGGTTGTTTATTTCTCTGTTTAACTGGGGAAGAAAGGCAGAAACATCTATTGCTGTTAGAAATAATTGGTGGGACATGATGTTTGAATGATAATCATTGTTAAAGTTGTATTTCTTCAATGACGTTGCCCCAGACAGAGAACGGGCTCCAGGACAATGATAACAAGCCGCGGATCAGCGAGTGGGAGGTGATCCAGGAGACGGGGACGAAGCTGAAGCCCATGTACGGCCCTGGATACACGGGTCTCAAGAACCTGGGCAACAGTTGCTATCTCAGTTCTGTGATGCAGGCCATCTTCAGCATCCCGGAATTCCAGAGAGCGTAAGTGTCCCGTATAGACCAGGGTGCACAGCCTGCCCTGCATCCCCTCCGCGTCCAGTCAGGCAGCGTGTGCTGAGGAAGCCCTTTACCATCTGTGCTGTGATTTCCCGCATGAAGCTGGGTGAGAACACTTGTCAAGTGTTATGGGGATCAGGTGAGATAAGAAGAGATTTGTAAACTGAAAAACCACCTACAGGGATTTGTCATATTAATAATGGCTTCCAATTTTAGACCAATACCCTCTATGCCAAGAAAGTAATAATCATTAAGCTTCACAGCAAAACTGCCACATCTCGTCCTATAGATGCGCTAGGAGAGGTTCGGTGATCTGGTTTCAGTGGTGAGTAAGTGGAGCTTCTAAGAGGATTTAAGCTTTTCTTTTTTTGCTACTCAAAATGTGGTTCGTAGATGGTGCTGGTCCTTGGACTGCTGCATGTGGATCCGAAATGAGACAGGTATGGAAATTGAGAGTGAGCATTCAGAAATTGTGGTGGGCCTTTGACGTTGCCGTTTTTTATAAGTGGCATTTCATTTTTTCAGTACAGTTGACCCTTGAACAACATGGGTGTGAACTGCACGGGTCCACTTACATGTGGATTTTTTCAATAAATACGTACTACCGTACTACAGGATCTGCGGTTGGTTGAAACCATGGATAAGGAGGAACTGCGAATCCGAAGGGCTGACTGTAAAGTTATGCATGGAATTCCGATTGTGCCGAGGGTTGGTGCCCCTGACTCCCGTGTTGTTCAGGGGTCAACTATAATTTATTTTTATTGTATTTTTAAAGGTATCATCTATATGAGTTGAAATCAACAAACTAGCTGGCTCTTCACCACAAGTAATTGGGAGGCACTGATTTAGGGTGCTTCCCACCTGTACATGTTCAGGCTGCCTGCTTCCTCCCTTGCTGAGGGGCAGAGAGGCTGTGTCTCTGGCCCTTTTCTTCCTTCAACTGTGCTTAGGACAGGGAGCCACAGAGACTGGTAGCTGCAGCTCATGGGCAGCCACTGCCTCAGTTTAGGAAATAATCTCTAGTGTTTCCCAGAGCAGGTAGGATTCGACCTTGGTTCAAGTATGGAAGAGGACACACATGTGCTAAGACAGAATGACTGGCAGATAGCACGCTAGGGACAGCACAGGGCAATTTTTAACCCACGTGGAGTTGAATACTAATGATTTTAAAGGTAGTTAATAAAAGTATATCAGATGTCCTTTTCTTTCCTCTCGGTATTTGAAGTCTTACCTCTTCATACTGTTCCTGGCTTTGGAAATTTATGGTCAGTTTTCCATGTCAGGTTTTAATTTTTTCCATCCAGCCAATAAAGAGCGGGTTCTGCTGTGCTCAGCAGTGTGCTGGGTATGCGGGGTTCAGTGGTAAACAAAAGGACCTGGTGCCCAGCCCCAGTTGGGGAAACAGACATTAAATAAATGTAGACCGTCCCCAACTTGTGATGATTCGACTTAAGATCTTTTGACTTCAAGATGGTGCAAAAGTGATATGTGTTCAGTAGAAACTGTACTTCGAATTTTGAATTTTGCTCTTTTTCTGGGCTAGTGACAGGAGGTACATACCCTCCTGTGACGCTGGGCAGGGCAGCAGCCATAGCTCCCAGGCGGGCACGTGACCCTGAGGGTAAACAACTGATATGCCTGCAACCATTCTGTACCCAGACAGCCTTTCTGTTTTTCCCTTTCAGTACAGTATTCAGTAAACTAGATTGGATAGTCAACACTTTATTATCGAATAGACTTTGTGCTAGATGATTTTGCCCAACTGTAGGCTAATGTAAGTGTTCTGAGCATGGTTAAGGTGGGCTAGACTAAGCTTCAATGTTTGATAGGTTAGGTATTGTAAATGCATTTTCAATGGACGATATCATCAACTTATGATGGGTTTATTGGGCTGTAACCCCATCCTTTGCTGAAGAGTATCTGTAATCATAAGAACAACTGCATGGTTAAAAATATGGTAAATTCCATGAAGGAAAAGGGAAGGAGGTGGTCAGGGAGGATCTCTTTGAAGAAGGGACACACAAAGGGATACTCACCTTGACTGATGTGCAGGGGGAGTGTAGACAGGGTTTTGGAGAAAAGGAGGAGCAAGTTTGAAGCTCTGAGATGCGAAAACCTTTTCAGAGGTACGCATCATGCATTGTATTATTTTTATAAATTCTTACCCATGTCTCATACCTGTTTTATCATTTGATTTGGAAACAGTGTAGCTTCATCTTATCTGTCTCATGCTCCAAGATTTTTTTTTTTAACTATTGAGGGAAAGTCCTTATTGTAGGTGTTGTATAATTATTATTTCTTTTAAACTAGAATGGAAGACACTTATATTCTTTTGTTACAAAGCTCAACAACAGTTTTAGTGCTTTACAGCCTACAGTTTTTGAAAATATTTTCTACACTTCAAAGTTTGATGAACAATTAACTTTCTGAATTTTTTCTTCAATGAAAAAATGTACCTCAGGGCTTCCCAGGTGGTGCAGTGGTTGAGAGTCCGCCTGCCGATGCAGGGGACACGGGTTCGTGCCCCGGTCCGGGAAGATCCCACATGCCGCGGAGCGGCTGGGCCTGTGAGCCATGGCCGCTGAGACTGTGCGTCCGGAGCCTGTGCTCCACAACAGGAGAGGCCACAACAGTGAGAGGCCCGCGTACCGTGAAAAAAAAAAATAGTACCTCATGTCTATAATTTGGAATTAAGATTTGAATCTCTCACCTGGTCTCGTTTCAAGGGTTGTAGAATTTTGTAGTATCTAACATTTTGTATTCTATTCCTAAACATTTACTGTATGTATTAGAACATGAGCAACTTATTTTTCATACTTGTCCTCGGTCTTTTGGTTCTTTTACCGAATATCACTGGGTTGAAGTACTTGCTCTTCAAACTACTTTTTCCCCAGTGGGACTAACTCAGTGGAGTTACGTCCAGGACTGGTATTTCCATTTTGTAAGTAGAAAGAGTGACTCACAGAGAGATTAAATGACTTATGCACAACCACGGTGTAATTCGGGAACATCAGCTGGACTCCTTGATACCCTGCCTGCCACTGGAACCCAGTTTACATTTCAAAATAATTCCGATGAGGAGCAAATCTAAATAAACTGGCGTACGAATTGAATGACAACAAAGATGGATTGTCAGGTAGCAAAACTGTTTTTTGCTTTGAAAACCACTAGATTACAAATTGAAGATATAAGTATTGATACTTTAAAAATTATCCAGCATTACTTCTGCCTTTTAAAAATTTTTGAAATTTTAAAATTTTATTTATTTATTTTTAAATTTTGGTTGCGTTGGGTCTTCGTTGCTGCGCGTGGGCCTTCTCTAGTTGCAGCGAACGGCGGCTACTCTTTGTTGGCGGTGCATAAGCTTCTCATTGCGGTGGCTTCTCTTGTTGCAGAGCATGGGCTCTAGGCACGCGGGCTTCAGTAGTTGTGGCTTGCGGGCTCTAGAGCGCAGGCTCAGTAGTTGTGGCGCACGGGCTTAGTTGCTCCGCGGCATGTAGGATCTTCCCAGACCAGGGCTTGAACCCCTGTCCCCTGCATTGGCAGGTGGATTCTTAATTACTGCAGGGAAACCCCTACTGCTGCCTTTTAATTTAATTTTGTTGTAATAGAAGATATTCCTCATTGATTAGAAAAGGAATATAAATTACTAGCAAAATGGACTTTTCTGACATCAAAGGTTTATTACCCCCTTCTTCTCCATCAACCTTGCCGGAAAGCATAAGGTTTTCACTAATGTTCATCTTACCAGTGGATTTTTTTTTGTCTTGTCAGGTTTTGAGATATGATAAAGACTGGATTGTGAGAGATGATAAAGACTGGATATGATAAAGATATGATATGATATGAGATGATAAAGACTGGATATGATAAAGATATTGTGAGAGAGCTAATGTTTATAATGCTTATCGTGTTGTATATTAATTAAGAATTCTTCAGTGCAACCTCTGACTCTGAATATAGTTTGGTTTATCTATTATTTGGCTTTTGGTCCATTGAAAATTTCTAAACGGAATTGTTGTTCTAGTGATACAACCAAAAGCCATTTGAATGGGACTATTCCAGAGACGTGTGCTCTGTTAATTTTTATGTTGGTACATAACCTTGGATACAAATTCCGAGTTTGTAATCAGCAGGTGCCTAGAAGTTTCTAGTATTTCAGGGATCTAATTAGAGGTCATTACTAACTGTAGTGTATCATGGTTCTCTGCCAAGACTTTACTGCAGTAATGCCTGTTCTGTTGGGTCATTCGGTAGTCAGTTATGAAAATTGGTTGTGTGATTAAATGATATGAATATATTCATTCAACACATATTTATCAAGTGCGTTTTACGTGTTAGATGCTGTTCTAGTGCTGGAGATGCAGTCATTTAAAGTCTCTGCCTTCATGGAGATTATATTCTAGTATGTGATCTCTAGAAAGATAATAAACAAGAACATAAATAAATTGTATAGTTGCAAATAGTGATTCATGCCAAGAAGAAAGTTAGCCAGGCTCAGGTGATTTGGAACATGAAAGGGAGCAAGGATCTGTAGAGAGAGCGTTCCAGGAAAGAGACAGCATGATGGCATGACCCTGAAGCAGGAGCGAGCTTGGTGTGCCCAGGGCAGCAAGAAGGGGAAATGGCCGGGGCGTTGTGGTCTGGGAGAGAGGAGTGGGAATGAGGTCAGAGAAGCAGGCAGGGCAGGGTGCAGGAAGGGACAGGGAGAGGGATCTGCTTCTGGTTGCCTCTTCCTAGAGCTGTCAGGCTCAGAGAGTCCAAGCCTCAAGAGGGAAAGGTGAACAGCACAAAGCAGGGGGTGTGAAATAGGAAATGAACTTAAGAAGTGAAAGAAATGATTGTGTGTTGACATATATACGGAATCTAAAAAAAAAAATGGTTCTGAAGAACCTAGGGGCAGGACAGGAATAAAGACACAGCAGACATAGAGAATGGACCTGAGGACACAGGGAGGGGGAAGGGTAAGCTGGGACAAAGTTAGAGAGTGGCATGGGCATATATACACTACCAAATGTAAAATAGATAGCTCCTGGGAAGCTGCCGCATAGCACAGGGAGATCAGCTCGGTGCTCTGTGACCACCTAGAGGGGTGGGATAGGGAGGGTGGGAGGGAGATGCAAGAGGGAGGGGATATGGGGATATATGTATACCTATAGCTGATTCATTACGTTATAAAGCAATTATACTCCAATAAAGATGTTAAAAAAATTAAAACTAAAATAATTCCCAATCTATGTATAATTATTTAAATGTAATGAATTCACTTATATGCTTTCTCTTGAAAAACATGCTTGTTCAATGAAAAAGATATTAGTTTATTCATCTACTTAATTTTGAAGATTGCTCTGTAGACAGACTGACAGATATGTACTCCTGGAAACAACTAATACAGGAAAATATATTTTTGACACGTTTGGAGGAAAATTAAAAAAAAAAGAAATGATTGTGTGTTGAGATGAGAGATGGATGGTTACAGTTAGACTGCTCTGTCAGGTAAACTGGTCAGAAGGAGGGCTTGTGGGCTGCACAAGGGACTGTGGATGGGGCAGGTACATCTGGCAGTGTGGTTCAGGGCACAGCTTGGGCGCCAGGCTGCCTGGGTCTACTCTGGGCTTCATCACTCCCTCTTGGGTGATTTTGGAAGGTACCTAATGCATTTGCACCCTGATTTCTCATCTCTCAAAATGAGGTAACGACAATAATCCCTTCCTCATATGGTTGTAATGAAGTCTTAATCAGGCAGTTTAGGAAACGCTTCAGAAACGGTAGTTGTTACTGCTGTCATCATTCATTTTGACGCCACCAGAACAATTCCTAACCTTACCTTTCGTTTTGGGGAAGGTAGTTGAGATGGCGTAAGCCAGTGGTCCTTGACTCTGACTACATGTTAGTCTCACTTGGGGAACTTGTAAAAGATTCCAAATCCCAGGCCTCAGCCTCAGGCAGTGAAATCAGAACATCTGGGGGTGGCTCTGGCTTTCGTATTTTTTCTAGAAACTCTTTAGGGGATTCTAACTCGTACCTGGGGTTGAGACCCATTGATAGAAGCATAAACCTTTTAGGGAGGCCCATGAATATGACTGCAGAGGTAGGAGCTCAGGAAAAAATTCTCTTCAGGTGGGTGATTTAGTGTTGACAGAAAGGCAAGAAGGTCTTAGCTAGGATGATAGCTTATTTGGGTTCTGTTCATCTCTCAGTTCCTATGTTTTGACCGTTGCTTTTCATTTTCTAGGTATGTAGGAAATCTTCCAAGAATATTTGACTACTCTCCTTTAGATCCAACACAAGATTTCAACACACAGATGTAAGTGCCCTGTTGTAATTTTTAACTATCTGATATAGTGTTCATAGTGGTTTTCTCTGGGTTGCAGAATTAAAGGCAATTCTCTTCTTTATTGTCTGTATTTTTTAAAGTATTCTGAAATAAGCATGTGTTGCTTTTGTAAAAAGAAAAAAATCAGTAAAATTGTAAAGTACTGAGAAAAGTTGAAAATGGAATCAGTATGAAGCAGAATCAAACAGATAAGTTATTTGTGAGTAATTGAGATACAGTGTTCCACCTAAAAGCAGGTGTACTTATTGAAATTTGTAGGTAATTTTAATATCTCTGAGGGGAAACAGCAATAACCTTTTTGTCTGTTTCTCCCTCCTGTCCAGGACTAAGTTAGGACATGGCCTTCTCTCAGGCCAGTATTCAAAACCTCCGATGAAATCCGAGCTCATTGAACAGGTGATGAAGGAGGAGCCCAAGGTATGTGTCTGGGTATTTGCCACACTGAAATGCTGGAAAGAGGAACCTTCTCAGCAAGAGCATGGATTTCCTATGATTTGGCGAATGGTGGCCATCAATTTAGCAAGCTGTCAAAATAGCTCTTTCATTTTAGGGTCTAGGGTGTCTGTCTGCTCTTAAAAATCGTGGTAAGGAATAGCCAGGGTTGGGGTTTCTAGTGGCATTTGCTTCATGGATTGTATGTGATTGCCATCATTAATGGTCTTTAGAAATAATATTATTCATAAAGTAGTGCTGGAATGGAAGGAATAAACATATAAAAATATAAACATTTTCCCCTCGGTAACCCAATCTTGGCCCTTGTAGTGTTTGTGTTCTCCTAAGCCTCAACTCTGTTTTGCTAGCGTTTCTCAAGAGGCTGGTTGTTAAAAAAAACAACACACATATTCCTATCCCGCCCCTAGAGCTGAGGATTCTGAATTTCTGGGGAGGGCTGGGCAGTCCTCATTTTAACTAAGCTGCCAGGGAGTTTGTAAGCACACTCCAGTATAGGAAACTCAGTTGGCCATTCAGTCACTATTACTTGACTCATTGAAAGATGTGCTTCATCTCCTAATAGCCAGACTCCCATTTCCATGTGCCTGCAGGTTGGGCCACTGACCCCTCCCTGGGCTGCTCTGTTAACGCAACTCCAGATGGCGCCACTCGCAGCCTGGCCTCTTGGAGTGGTGCCCTTGGAGTTGTGCAGTGCGCAGCTTACACAGCTGTATTTGGCGGTCTTGGCTCCCACAGCTGCAGTCATCCTGGGTGGAATGCAGGCCCCGCTTCCCTAACCCCTGCTCTGCCTCCAGGGTACCTTGTCTTGACTTAGTGGGCAAGTTCTTTCAGTTCTGTGTCTCAAGTGTGTGACCTCTGTGCTCCCAGCTTAAGTCAGTCATCCTTGACTAATGCCTGCAGACTGAGAGCAAGAATCGAAAGGGAATAAGTTCTTTTTCATTGGGAAGCCAATTAGTTGGGGAAATGGAGCAAACAGGAGAAGAGAGACTAGGAAGGGAACATACAGAGGCAGTGTCTGGGGGTGGGGAGAGGGAAGTGGGTTGTGAGAGGGTGGAGAGGGATGTAGACATTCTGAGGGCCAGGCCTGGAGATCAGAGTGTCATGGCCAGGCAAACCTAAGTCCTCCAGTAGCATTGTTATCTAGCATTGCAACCATGAGTCCCTTATCCACGCCAGACAGGAAGACCCCCAGTTGGGATGCAGTTGAGGTGGTCTGGGCTATCAGGTTATCCAGGCTTCTTCTACCTCTGAGCTCCTGTGGAACTTTGAAGAGGTGATGGTGAAAAAACTTGGCCCCAAATGTTGTTTTTGATCACATTTATCCTGGGTGTTCATCCAGGCTGTCACTTCTTGGGCCACTCTCGGGGCAGAGTCCACCTACCCTGGTGGAGGAGATGGAGACTAATTGGGACTCGGGAGCCTGGCTTCCTCTCCTGCCTTTGCAAGGGATCTGGAGACTGGGGGCAAGCCCCGTAACCTTTCAGTCTCAACCATCAAATGGAAGATTGGTCTCGCTGGCGGTTGTGAATAGTGCAAGTGTGAAGGTCCCCTCTCTAATGTAAATAAAATCTGTGTACAGTACAGGACAGTTGTGCTTTTGGAATCTCCTCATTTGAGAAAATGGGAAATGAAAACTCATCAATTTAGCAGTGTTTGGAAGGAAAATTTGGTTTTAATATCACAATATCCTTTTACATTACGAAAAAAGGTAGTTCTTATATAAGTCATATTCTTTATTGAGTCTGTGAACAGCTGGGGACCCTAGTCCCCTCCCCACCATTAGATTAGCGTGGTAGCTGTGTGATCTCCAGGGGTCTGGGGCTTGCCCTGCCCTGTCTGGTTCAAGGTGTGAAACCCGGCAGCACTTGGACCATATCTGTCTTGCAGGTGTGTTTTGCTTGCACCTCGCCCCCTCCCCAGAATCTGACTTTCCAGCTTCTTTTAAACACTCAGAGCCTCTGGCAGTCCCAGGCCCGTGACAGCAGTGGCTGGAGCTGAGTAGCAGCCCTCCCTTCATACAGGACACACTGTCCCCAGCTGGCCCCAGTCCCTTTGTGATTCGTGACCTGGCTGGTACGCTGGGTATTTGGGTATGTGACCCTTGATCTAGATGATTTGTAAAGTCCTTTCCGTGCTCCGACATGCCAGGATCAATTGGGTCCCTTTAACATTCAGAATGAGCTTGAGTTGACCGTATGATTTTCTTTGTGGCCCTGGAGGTGCCAGTTTCAAGCTGTTACTTGAACAGGCAAGTAACTCATTGTAAAATCTCCACTCCTTGACAGTGGAGAGAATTACTTTCTGAGGCATCAGGATTTTCACTGGCATTTGGTTTCAGAGAAACCAATTTGTGAGAATCTTTCTTCTTTCAGGTCTCAGGAGCCCTTTGGTCAGGTGGTCTTGTGCTAGGTCTCTGGTGTTTGTGTCTTATCTTGTAGATGAGCCTGAAATGCTCCAAGAGATGAAAGAAGATGTGCTGAATCAAAGAAGAGGATAGATTACGAAAGAATGTGTGGTGCAGGGGAGAGAACACAGAGCCATGTGGCAGGAATGCTTTTTTACAGGGTCACCACCAGAGATACCAATAACTAGCATTACACAGTGCTTACGAAAGGCCAGGCCCTTCCTGTATGTTCACTGATGCAGAAATGGATGCACAGAATCCTAACCTAAAGTTACAAAGCCAGGGAGTGGGAGAGCTGGGGTTTACACCAGGCAGTCTGGCCCTGAGTGTGTGCTGTATTGACCACTGCACCGTCCTGCTTCTCTAACAGTTGTTCCAGTACTTGTTTCAGGCTCCCAGTGCCTCAGTGTGTAGATGCTGGTAGGTGGATGACAAAAGGGGCTGCTTATATTAAAAAGAATGAAATGATGCCATTTGCAGCAACATGGATGGACCTAGAGATTGTCATACTGAGTGAAGTAAGTCAGGCAGAGAAAGTCAAATATAGTATGATAATCTGCTTACATGCAGAATCTAAAAAAAAAAACCAAAGATACAAATGAATTTATTTACAAAACGGGGGGGAAGGTTGGGGGGAAGGGATAGATTGGGAGTTTGGGATTGACATGTACACACTGCTATATGGAAAACCAACAAGGACCTACTGTGTAGCACAGGGAACGCTGCTCAATATTATGTAACAACCTAAATGGGAAAAGAATTTGAAAAAGAATAGGTACATGTATATGTATAACGGAATCACTTTGCTCTACACCTGAAAGTAACACAACATTGTTAATCAACTATACTCCAATATAAAATAAAAAGTTAAAAAAAAAAGGGGTTGCTTAAAGTTTGTGGAATTACCAGGTAGCCCAGTAACTTGGGCTACTCACATCTTGGGTCATTTCTAAAATATATACGTCTGGATATTAAGTTGCTCTGCTACAGACCAAGGTGAAATCTAGTTTTTATGTATGCATGCTTAATACATATTTCATCTATAAAAAGATTTGCAGTGTTTTTTGGGGGCACTGCCGTTTCTGTATAAATTTGTTGAATTGATTTTTAAAATTAAATTGCATCTATAGTAGCTAAAACCTCCTCACTATAAAAGGACACTTTTTCTTCTTCAAAAAATAATATTCCTGGGCTTCCCTGGTGGCGCAGTGGTTGAGAGTCTGCCTGCCAATGCAGGGGACACGGGTTCGTGCCCCGATCCAGGAAGATCCCACAGGCCATGGAGTGGCTGGGCCTGTGAGCCATGGCCGCTGAGCCTGCACGTCCAGAGCCTGTGCTCCGCAACGGGAGAGGCCACAACAGTGAGAGGCCCGCGTACCGCAAAAATAATAATAATAATATTCCTGATCTTTATGCATTCTAAGACAGTGCTTTCACACAATTTAATGCTGAATACTCCATAATTTATTTCTCCTCCTGAAGATAGCACATTATTAACAGTTCTGTATTCCGAACAAACTGTTTCTTAAGTGACAGTTCATTTAATTTCCCATCTAACTAATCCTTGACACAGAATTGCTGGTCTCAGTTTTTAATCAACATGATATAACCAGGGTTCTACTTCCAGATGATGTAATTTTAGCTCCAAACATAAGAACTTTGTTTTCACTAACCTCCATTTTCCTACTTTGGGCAAATGTAACATTTCTGACTCATCTTTTGAAATACGAAAAATAGCTTGGGGGAATACCCTCTGTTCCTTTAGCTTAGGAGATTTGGGGTTTGGACGTGAGTTAGGAATTACTGGTCCAAGGTTTATGGTTTAAGGTTAAAAATTTAAATCAGCAGATGACATATACCTGTGTTTGGGGACGGCTGAGATGCATGTATTTTTTTCATTCCTGTGATCTTATAATGTAAGCATCTGTACAACCGTTGCTCTAAAGTGATATAAAGTCTCATCTTGCTGCTTGTTTATTAATTAAAGCATTAGCCTCAGAGGAATATGAGTGGACACTGGCTGGCTGCCTTCTTGGTTGCAGTGTTAAACAGAAAGTTCTGTGTAAGCATTTGGGAAAGATTCTGAACACGGTAGTCCTCTCTCCAATTTTAGCTGATCTGTTTTGCAGTTGCTGATGGAGAAAGTAAGTACAGCACCCTATAACTATGACAGGTTCCTTAGGTGGGTGCTATTTAGGAGACTATCTGGGGCTCCCTCTTATAAAGTTAGTTGTCAAGACTAGCCTTTGCTTCTGGGGTCCGAGGGGCAGCTCACAGCAAGAGCAAGAGCTTCCTGAAGGCGGGTCTGATTCTTGGTCAGTTTGATCTCTCTAGCCTTGTTTGGTGATGGGCCCGTAGGGGACACTCAGGTGATGACACTGACCCAGTGCCAACCAGGAAACATGTTATTTCTTTGATTTACTTCTTTGGTTCTTGTTTATTTATTTTGGCGGTGCCGTATGGCTTGCAGCATCTTAGTTCCCTGACTAGCGATTGAACCCGGACCACAGCAGTGAAAGCGCCAAGTCTTAACCACTGGACTGACAGGGAATTCCTTTTGGTTCTTATTTAGGCTTTGGTTTCTTTGAAGTAACTGCCTTATTCTAGAGCCTGACCTTTTAAAAAAATTATTTAAATATGCAAATATACACACACGTAGAGAGCAAAGTATAATGAGTCCATGTACCATCATGTAGCTCAGCAGTCACCATTACTGCCAATATGGTTTCATCAGTCCCTCCTGAACTCAATTTTTCCCTTCCCTTCCTCTCCTTTCCCCACAGTATTTTGACACAAAATCTAAGCATCATCCCTTTCCCCTGTAAATATTCAGTATGCACCTGTAACTAGAATACCTTCTTTTTTTTTAAACATTAATATCATGTTGAAAGTTGCTTAAAGTGTTACAACAAAATGTATCAGCCAATACCCAGCCCACATATAGATTTTCCCCTGCAGTATCCAAGACATCTTTTCAGAGTCCCCCTCTTTTTACAAGCGATTGGTTTGTTGAAGGAGCCGGATCATTTGCCCCAGGATTGCTCTAATGATTGCTTCCTTGAGGTATTGTTTAGCTTGTGTTTCTTACAAGCTGGAAGTTAGATCCGGAAGCTTCATTAGATTCTGGCTCATTTTTTTGATAACCTGATTTTCTATCAGACATGAAGCGAACATAGTAATAGTTGAACATGGGAATTAGTGAGACCCCCCCTCAGAAATCAGAGATGGAATAGGTGTGGGACGTGGGTGCAGGCAGAGGGGTCAGCTGATGGTTAGGCATTAAGTGTGGGGAAGCCGAGTTTGAGATAAATCCAACCCAGCTGTGAGAGCCCGGAGCTGGTCTGCCGTGAGATGTGGGGAGGGAGAGGCAGCATCTCTCCGGTTAGGAAGCTTTTCAAATAACTTCTCAGTGACCATCAATTCTCAAGCTATAGCTTGTCTGTTGCACCAGGGATTAAGCAAGGTCAGTTGAGGGAAAACAAAGAACTGGGCACCAAGAGAGAAGAGGCTTGGGAGGGGAATGAATGAGGCTGGGCTGCAGTCCAAGTGGGGGGCTGAGTCTCTGGAGTTTTCACCAGGGTCTCCATTGAAACGTCTCCTCCCAGCTGTACAACCACGTGGTGGCACAGAGCAGCAACCAGCTTTACAGAATTTGTTTTCAGCAAGTTAGTAAACTTTTCCAAGCAGCTGCTTTGATGGGGACTGGCAGCCACCTCAAGTTCCAAGCACAGCTTGTAAGAATTAACACCAGCAGGCAGTGAGTGTGTGCTTATGTGCGTGCCTACGCCGAAATGCACAACGCGAATAGATGTATTCCAAGCGGTGTCTCTGCACTGCCCAGAGTGGACATGTCATTGCTGGCCTGGCCTGTGATGTTGGCCCCAGGGGTGCGTGGGTTTGAAGAGGGCTTGCCCAGAGTCCAGACAGACTGTATACTCTTCACAGCAACTGGTAAGAGGGACTCAGGTACATCAGAGGTGAGAGCTAGGCACACGTGTGCAACAAGCGGTATTAGGACACAAGAGAAAGAGAAAGACAGACGGATAAAGAGAGGCTGCGATTGACTTTTCTAGTTGTGTGATCCTGGACCAGTTACTTAACTCCTCTTTGCCTCAGTTTGCCTCCAGTTTGCCTCAAGTGGAGAAAATAATAATAGTAATCACCTCATGAAGTTGGGTGATTTAAGTAAGACGCATGTATAAAGTGTTCAGAACTATGCCTGGCACCTAGTGAATATTCATCCAGGTACCTAGAATAGTGTCTGACATTTTATAACACTCGGTAAATTTCTATTGAATGAATGACTAAGTGTTAGTCATTATGCAAATGTAAGGCATTATTTTTGCATGCGTGTGTTGGCTGATACCATGTAGATATACATCGGAATTGTGATTGGGGAAAGTTACAAACTTTTACATTCCTTTCGGGAGGTGTATGTGTGGGTAGTTAAGCTGATCACCATAAATTGGTCTTCACTTAGCCCTAGAAGCACATCTGAAGCCTTGTGTGTGTGTGTAAGCTGGTCATTTATGTACAGGTTCCAAGCCCTCAGATGTTGCCACTTTGGGGAGTTCTTCTTCCAGAGCTGTCAGCACTGTTTCAAGTCCTCTGCAGTGTTCCCTAACGTTTGTTATAGATACGTGCTGTCCCTCATCACGCCCCCACCCCGCCGTTGTCTGTCAGCTCTTGGAGGGCAGAACCCCCGATGTGTTCTACATGAAGGAGGTGGTTGGGAAATGCTGGATGCCTAGGTCAGATATATTTTCAGCAGGACAGGAAAATTCACCTGAGTTTTATTAGAAACGTTGCTTAGAACATGTGTGTTGGAGAGATTTTATATGTAGAGCTGCCCTGTGGCGGCAGGGAGATAGCTGTTGGAGTTTCCCATCACCTGTTGCATCTGACTGTGTGATTGTGCACACCTGTCGTGGCCTCGAGACCCTGGGCATTGACCCTGGTGTCCAGATCTCAAAGAAGTGTGAGACAAGGCCTCCGCCTGCCAAGGACTGCAGTCAGGCGGAGGAGACAGGCCAGAGCGGGCTGAAAGTTAAAGGAAGTAGGAGGCATGTTGTGCTCTGTGCTCAGTGATGGCCCAGAGAGCAACTTCTCTGGACTTCAGAGGAGGGGGAGGTGGCCTGGAAGCTGAGCCTGTGGAGGTTTTGAGAAGTGGGTGCACCTTTGCAGAGAGCACATGAGTTACTTCTTCTGCTTGATTGGCAAGGGGGAGGTTCGTCTCACTGAGACGTGCTGTGCTACAGCTGCCGCTCTGGCTTTGCTGCCGAGAGCCTGGAATCGGGATCAGAACCTGGGGTTCATTCTGGTTCTGCTCTCTGCAGGCTGCATAGTAATCTGGTCGTAAGACCA
Source organism: Stenella coeruleoalba (assembly GCF_951394435.1). Lineage (NCBI taxonomy): Eukaryota > Metazoa > Chordata > Mammalia > Artiodactyla > Delphinidae > Stenella > Stenella coeruleoalba. The sequence continues at coordinate 57,729,354 of NC_137150.1, forward strand.
CTTTCAGTTGACAGACCTTTGTGGCACTTCTCTGCAGTTCTCGGTTTCCTTAGCTGCAAAATGAGGAAGATGGTAGAACCTTCTTCACAGGGTTACTGTGAGTATTAAACGAGGTGACATGCAGCACCATTATTAGATGGAGACAGCTTTATCCTGAGCCCACCTCTGTCTTTAAAGGTGATGTGGATCTTCCACTCTGCCTCTTCGGAGTATCCCAGGCAGAGTGCCTGGATTTCCTGCAGAGTACAGCATTAAAAAGCCCAGTTCAGGGCTTCCCTGGTGGCGCAGTGGTTGAGGGTCCGCCTGCCGATGCAGGGGACATGGGTTCGAGCCCCGGTCCGGGAAGATCCCACACGCCGCGGAGCGGCTGGGCCCGTGAGCCATGGCCGCTGAGCCTGCGCGTCCGGAGCCTGTGCTCCGCGATGGGAGAGGTCACAACAGTGAGAGGCCCGCGTACCGCAAAAAAAAAAAGCCCAGTTCACATTAAAGCCAGTTTAAAGCTTCTCCCGCTACCAAGCTCGGGAGGCTTGGAAACCAGCAGTGTAGAAGGGTCGGCGTCGGCATCCTCCGGTCTTTGTTTGTCCTTGCTCCACCTCTTTGCCTCCTCCCACCCCCTCTGGCCCCTCCAGAGTCAAGGATCAGGGTTGGGGGGATTGGAGACAAGGCAGAACCTTTGCCTGAGCTGGTGCGTTTGCTCCCTCTTGGCTGCCATGAGTCTTCTATCATGGCCGGCCTTTTTGTGGGGGGCACATTAGTGGTTCTTCACAGATGCCCTCCACCCCTGCTTGTCCCCTCAGGGACCTCCACAGGGACCTTTTATCTGATACCCTCCCCGATGACCTCTGTAACCCCCCCCTCTCCCCCCCAGCTCCTGCTGTAGTCTCCTCAGCTGCCCTCCCATCATCTTATGCAGTGTCCTTTCTGGGGGAGCCTGGCTGCCTTCTGAGCTGTCCTTTTAGCCCCCGGGGAAGGTCACACATCCTCGTCAGCCAAAGTTGTCCTTGCTCTTCCCATCCTGGCAGCTGCAGGCAGCCTCCTTCCGCTTCTCCAGGTGAGGGCAAGCTCCTGGGAGCTCCACGAGCCCGGCAGCTCTGCAGTGGTTGCCTGGGGTGTTGCAGAGCCATTTCCTTTACTTTTTCTCCTGTTCTCTCATGGGCGGGGCGGGGGGGGGGGGACAGGAGATGCTGTAGACCTCTCCTCTTCTTTAACTTCCTTCAGAGGAAGTCAACAGGAAGAGCCCCATCCTGTTCTCATGTCAGGCTCATAGCACAGTGCTTGGTACATAATCAACATCCAGTGCATGCTGGCCGCTATCACTATTTAGCTAACGGGGGCTTCAGTTTTCTTACCTGAAATCGGGGCTAATATTAATCCCCACCCTGCTGCCCACTTAGTGCTGCTAATGTGTATGAAAGTATTGTGAGTTGGTTTTATTTTTATTTTTTAGCCTCAACAGAATGGGATCTCACCACGCATGTTTAAGGCCTTTGTGAGCAGGAGCCACCCGGAATTCTCCTCCAACAGACAGCAGGATGCCCAGGAATTTTTCTTGCACCTGGTGAATCTAGTAGAGGTAAGTCAGTCTGCAGAAATGCTCAGAAGGGTTGTCAGAAGTGTGCCCACCCCTGCGTGCAGTCCCCGCTGGTGTGGCTGGAATGCTCCGCCCCCCCACTCCCCACCTAAGTTTTTCCCTGGCCAGGCCGCTTCAGAGTCGGCGTCTTTGGGCCTTTCTCTGCTCGGACTGCTTGATGTAGTTGCCCCTCGTGCCCGGCCTCCTGGGCGCTTGTGGGACTCTCTGTTCTCCTCCTAATTTGAACGTGTTCTGGGAGTGTTTATCCATTATTTCATTTGCCTTTTTTGTTTTTTGTCTCTCTGATAAGCTCCTTCAGAGTTCCATGTGGTGTTTGGTGTCCTCCTGCCATCACTCTGAGATGGTCACTCGGCTCAAAGCAGAGTCGACTCACATTAATAAATGCTGTGGTTTTTTAAAGGCCACTGAGAATTCATGATTAAAGGCTTTTTTCCCCCTCTCTTAAAAAATAACTACTTTTTTCCTGATGACGGATGTGTTCCTTGTGGAAACATAGGCACAAAGGAGAAAATCAAAACCTCCCATGCTACCTGCTCCCACAAACAAGCAGTGCTAACATTTTGGTGTCTGACCCTTCCCCCCAGGCATTTTCCAGGTGCTATCCATTTTCTACGTGTTGGTTTGCGAGCAGTGTTTTTCACTTAACCTTTTGTGAACGTTTTGCCACGTCATCACCTACTGGAATATAGCATGATTTCTTTTTTATTTCTGTATAATTTACATTAGTGCATTTATATAATCATATCATACATGGCTTAATTTTTCCAGGGCAGTCCTTGATTTTTTTTTTTTCCCTTTCTCTTTAGTTGGGCTTCCACATCTCCTTTCTTCTAATTCTTTCTAGGTCAGTCCCTCTGACATGACTTTTAACGGCTGCATAATATTAATTCACATGATGAACTATATTTAACCAATCTCCCATTTTTGGACTTTAGGTAACTACCAGTCTTTTCCTGTACTCTGGTGAACTGGCATGCCCAGGGGGAGCGTTTAGTAACACCAGATCTTTACACCAGCTTTATATTTGATTCTGTGCTAATTTTTATTCATGGCTTAATATCCACAAATTTACTAACTTGTTATAATCCAACCTTCAGAGGAACCGCATTGGCTCAGAAAACCCAAGTGATGTTTTTCGGTTTTTGGTGGAAGAACGTATTCAGTGCTGTCAGACCCGTAAAGTCCGCTACACGGAGAGGGTGGATTACCTGATGCAGTTACCTGTGGCCATGGAGGCGGCAACCAACAAGGGTAACGTTCTAAAGTGGGAAATGAGCAGTGTGCTTCTTCACACGTGAAAACCCTCAAGTCAGCGATACTGCAGTTCAGTCTCTGCGAAGTCATATCAGGAGCAGACCCAGCCCGGACGGTGTCTGGTTTGCATGTCTTTTTTCATCTTTTCCTCAGTCCCCAAAAAGAAATGACTTTCTTTTGACATTTTTGTGGAGGGCTTATGGAGGGAACCTACTTCAGTGCCTATAAATTTGACTAACTGGTTGGTTTAGAGGCAGCTTAATTTAGAGGAAATTATTTGTAATTTAATATTATCACTCACAAGTTGTGTGGAAAGGCTGAGGGGAGTGATCAGAACTGCATGTTATTTTTTGTTTTGTTTTGTTTGTTTGTTTTTTGGCGGTACGCGGGCTTCCCACTGCCGCGACCTCTCCCGCTGCGGAGCACAGGCTCCGGACGCGCAGGCCCAGCGGCCATGGCCCACGGGCCCAGCCGCTCCGTGGCATACGGGATCCTCCCGGACCGGGGCATGAACCCGCGGCCGCCGCATCGGCAGGCGGACTCCCAACCACTGTGCCACCGGGGAAGCCCCAGAGCTGCATGGTTTTTTTTTGTTTTTTTTTCGCGGTATGTGGGCCTCTCACTGCCGTGGCCTCTCCCGTTGCAGAGCACAGGCTCCGGACGCGCAGGCTCAGCGGCCATGGCCCACGGGCCCAGCCGCTCCGCGGCATGTGGGATCCTCCCGGACTGGGGCACGAACCCACGTCCCCCGCATCGGCAGGCGGACTCCCAACCACTGCGCCACCAGGGAAGCCCCAGAGCTGCATGTTTTGATGTGAGACATTCAAGCAGAGAGAGGCCTCTTAAAAATAATCCAGCTTTGGCATCCGAGTAAGATGCCTGTTGTGGGAGATAAAGTGTGGCAGGGCTCTTTGTGGGGCGAGGATCCTTGGAAGGGTCTCTGGACCTTGGAAGCAGGAGGAAGGTGGGGGGACCTCAGGGGAAGGTTCCTTCAGTCAGTCTGATCTGGTTCTTCCCAAGCAGAATAGATGAATGGTATTTCTTAGAATTAACGTCTTAGAAGCAGAAAAAGGAGAGATATCTGCTAGATTGCTTATTTCCTGTGAACTGGTCATTTTTGTAAGGTTTAATGACTCCCTGGCTGGCGTTTTTCCTTTTTTTGTTTGTTTGTTTGAGGTGTAGTTACCTTATTGTGTTAATTGGAAAATGGTGATTATGATGATTTTAAGATGAAACGATTTCCATTTTCTATAAACTCATGCAGCTTTTCACCCGTTTTTAAATTCTTATTCATTATACAAAGTAGAAATGGGGGTGGGGGTGTCTGTGGTTTGTTTCCTTTTTAGCACTAGGCTTAATTGCTGTCTCTTGCCTACCTTGGGGATACTAACATATTGTGCTCAGTTCTGTGATCCTAACTCAGAATTTATGAGTGGTAAATCTCCTTTTTTTTTTTCCAGAAAGGAGACTTAAAATTTAGTCTCAGGAAATTGATTGCTGGGAACACCTAATGCTAGCATCCTAGATAGAAGTCCATCATAAACTGATTTTGGACTGGGGAATGAACTGTAAAAGCATATTCAGATGTGTTTAAGAAAACACAAAGGTATATCAGTGTGTCTAAAACCTGATAAATCAGAAGGGATTTTTTTGTAACAAAAGAAATTCCCAGAAAGGTCCATTTGAAATCTATATAAAATTTTGACTTACAGGTAGTTTCCAAGAGCAGATCTGCTGACCCTTGGGAAGTTCCCTTGGTGTGTAACCATTTGAACAGGGATAGTGTAGAAAGGCCTTCTAGGTTGGCCGCTCTGCTCTCTGCAGTGTCAGGTAACGCCAACACGAAGTTGTCTTGGCAGTGCTGGGTAGGATCATGGGCTGAGTGCCTTGGATAACTGCGGTCCTTATAGTTCATCCTGCTCTTTGGCCTGCACCCTCCATGACCTCTAATCATAGTGAAGGGCCGGGAAGAGGTGAGCCCTTGGATTTCTTTCAGTGTGAAATTCTCTGGTGTGAAGACTTTGTGATTAGAGGGTGGTATTGGGATCAAACCAGCCTTGACCTCTGGACAAATGAAAGTCCAGGTTTGCGGATCACTTAACAGCACATGCGTGGTCTGAACCTCTCACCTGGGCTGGAGTTCACAGTTCCCTCCCGTCAGTCTCAAAGGGGAACAGGCAAAAAATTATGAATGGCTCGATGCGTCCTGGCAGTGCCACTCTAAACAGGATTTCAGCAGGCTCCTCTGGTTCTGTGGAGGGCAGCAAGTAAGCAATCCTGCCCCACCCCAGAAACCTTCAGTGAAGATGGTTCATTGTTCAAGGGGGTCTTTTTCATTTCACGAAATTAAGTGATTGCGAAGTCATTCGTTTGCTCTTTTATTCAGATGAACTGATCGCCTATGAACTAACGAGAAGGGAAGCAGAAGCAAACAGAAGACCCCTTCCCGAGCTGGTTCGTGCCAAGATACCATTTAGTGCCTGCCTTCAGGCCTTTTCTGAACCAGAAAACGTTGATGATTTCTGGAGCAGCGCCCTACAAGCAAAGTCTGCGGGTGTGAAGTAAGTGTGTGCGCGCTTGTGTGGTGGCAGTAGGATAAGGAGGGGGCCTTGAGAGGTGGGGACCGGGTTAGGGGAGGGTTGGGGGGCATCGTACAGGTCTGCATGCTTGCTCATGTGTGGCAAGATGGGATTATGATTTGCACAACACTAGTTGTTGTAGACCTCACTTGTGTGAGACCTGTCCAGTAAAACAGGCTTGTTGTAATCTGTATCATGTGCAAGGGAATGCTTTTTTTTTTTTAAGCCAGGTTGTAGTTTATCCCTTATAGGGAATTTGCGTTTTCTTTTCATTTTTTTTTTGTCGAGGGTATAGCCAAGAACCCTCCCCATCCATGGCAAGATGATATTAATGAAGAAATTAGAAAAATACTTATGATAGTCTTAAGTATTTATACTCCACTGTGATAGATTTTTGATTCCAAAATGAAAGATTTGGCTTAGAACTTGGTGGCTGTGTGTACCTGCCTGGAGATCCGGGGTCTCAGGGCATCTCAAAGTGGACATCAGGACTCCTGAGCATTGTTCCAATGAGCTGCCCAGGATGTGGTCAGGAGATGTTCTGTTTCTATATTGTGAGCCTTATTGTCAGGTACATTAAAAAAAATTTTTTTTTCTCCACTTGACACCTTAATTGATTTAATACAGTCAAGTCTTTGCCGGCACACTTCATATAGCTGGAGAAAGAGTATTTACAGTGGCCTAAAAAGGGGGAAGGTCTAAAAGTTAGGCTCTGGTAGTCTTACTACTTCTAGATATTCTTCAGCCATTTTTCTTCTAGGCTATGCCTGAGCTCTTGTTGATGTGAAGGGCAGGGAAGCATGGACGAGCTACTGCTGGCTGTTTTTATCACAACTTCAAGTAGCAGTCAAACCTGAATTACTTATTCTGTGTGACAGCCATCTCTCAGGATGCCTCTGTTTCAGATGACGACTTCATGTGTTAAAAATGGGAAAACAAGAATTTATTTCAAGAGCTTAAAAAAAGCTATATTTTCTTACAATAATTTCCTTTAAAAGTTTCTTCATATCTAAATGAGATTAATAATAGTTCAATTATCCATTATCCATTGTGGGGTAAGTTTTCATCCGAGGACTGCTCAGTTTTGGAGTGTGTGTGTGTGCGCGCGCGTGTGTATGTTTGTGTGTGTCCTTGAAGATAACAGTTGGTGAGCTGGCATGTTAAATGTTCGAGATTCTCTTCACTACAACTTGGACACATCTTTGGGCAGTTAGAAAGCTACACACTATGTTATATTAGTGGTGGAAACAACTTTTTTCTTTCAACTTTTTGAAATATATACAACATTGTGTGACTTTGTGTACAGCGTGTTGATTTTTATTTATGTTTTCCTAAATTTAATTATTGACAGTAGGCTGAAGATTCTTCAAACATCCTTTTCTCTTTGTGCTTTAATTCTGATACTGTATGGGGTGGAAGTGATCGGGGGCTTTCTAGGCTTAGAAAGCCCCCAGCATCACGTGTGAGCTGCAGAGTGGTCTTCATTGGCCTGTCCACTTGGTCACCCTTTTGTGCTCTTCAGTAAAGTGGTGGCGAGTCTTCCCTAAGGCCCAGAGAGTATGTCACTCTCTGGGCCTTAGGGAAGGCGCCTTCTCATCACTAGGAAAAGGCCCATCTTTAAAGTGGAGCTAGGAGGTGTTAGCTTTCCACAGAGACAGTTTCTGATCCCTGGGAGATCTGGATTCTTCTCCTGTGTCCACTTCCCAGCTTGTGTTCTATCCTGGGGCAAAGTCACCACCCAATTCCTTCTTACACCTGAGTGGAGGAATAATGCGTGCTGACTTGATTTTCTCCTCAAATGCTACAAAATATTTAGTTGTAGGCAGTGCTAACATAATTAACCTAGAATCCTTGAGGAGGGGTCTCTGCTTTCTCTAAGCCTTAACAGTAGATATTAAATTTTCTCTGTCTTTTGCATACACACATGCTCTTATGGTTAAATGTTTTAGGGTAACAAAGCAACGACCATTATGGCACATTTATTATTCCCGGTTATGTGCTAAGTGCCTCCCATCAGTTATCACTTAAATCCTCTTAGAATTGCTACGAGGTAGGTGCATTATTCTCCCTATTTTACAGACGAGGAAATAAAAGAAGTAATTGGCCACTAAGTGGCAGACTTGGAATGCATTCAAGTTTAAACTCTTAATCCTTGTGTTGTACACTGCCCACATATTTCTTATCGTGCTTGCTTATGTTTGTATCTTTATAATCCTTATATAGCCTTGTTTATTCCTTATTATACCTTATCATGTTTCAAATAATAGTTTTGGGGAAACCAGTTCAGTGGATTCCTAAAAGATCTTTTTTTCTTGCCTTTTCTTATTGCCAATAGTATAGACATTATCTCCTTATGATGTTAATTTGGGGCCTTGAATTTTTCTTGTGTTAGACCCAGAGTCTGAAAGGCCAGGAAGAGGCAAAAGATGTCCTCTTGGTAGATCTTGGGTCAGTATGGACCAGACATAAAGAGCCTCCCCTTAATTGGTCCTGAACAGACAGTGACTGGGAAGAATATTAGTGTTTGGAAATTTTATTCACCCAGCAAATATTATTGCTCATCTAGTATATTCTGGGCAATGAATTGAACAAGACCCTCAAGCAGCTCATGGATTAAGGGTCAACAGGGAGAGATTTTGTCTTGACCTTTATCATTTACGAAGAGAAAAGCACGGTGTGGGGTTCCAGAGCACAAGCTTTAGGTAGGCTGGCAGCGTTGGAATCCTCAGCATAGAACTTATTGGTATGTGACCTTGGCCAAGTGACCTCACCTCCATAAGCCTCTTTCCTTATATGTAAACTAGGAATAATAAAATAACTTCCTTTATAGGGTTGAGGTGAGGATTAAGACAGATAAACTACATAAAATGCTTTGTACAGTGTCTGGTGGAGTAAATATATACTGTAATTGTTACTACATTACTTTTTTTTTTGCCTTGGATTGTACAATTTGACTGTGGTTGATTATCATGTTTTCAACATATTTAGTGGAAAGGATAGAATTGTATTCTTTTAGCGAGCAGGTTTTCAATAAAATAGTTTCAGGGAGAGGGACAGTTTATATATATTTAAGGCTTTCATAATGTTTTTGCCTGAATTGTAATAAGTGAACAATTGTTATATTTTAAATAATAATAAGTTGTCAATAGATAAAGTATTGTTGTCAGGCACTTAGGACATAAAGTTCTAAGCACTTTATGTCGTAACTCAGTTCCCGTAACAATTCTTTGAGGTAAATTTGCTCTGTGTCTGTCTAGACCTTTTTGAATGATTTATATTCTAATGGTATTTATTAAATACATAACTTCTCAAGAAAAATTTTAATTCCAGGAATGATTTTAGGAATAAGAGGGTAAGTGGTGTATAACTTTGCTGGATTGAACAAACTTGATGTCCCAAGCCTCTAATGAATGAATGCCAAGTATTCATTGAGATTGAACACATTTATATTGAGCAGTCATCACTACATGTGTGATTCAGCTTAAGACCCTATAGAGGTTACAAAGATGAATAAGGAATGTTTACCTATTAGGGTAAATGTAATGTGGGCACCATCTAACCTGCTTTCTGGTACTCTTACGTTGGTAGCTACCCATAACAAAGTGATGTGTTAAATTATCCCTCGCCAGTCCCCCCAGCTGACCAGCCTCGAGTTTCCTCCACTGCCTCCCACCCCATGGTATTACCGGCTGATTCCTCAACCAGATACTGACTGCAGAGCAACTGCAAGAGGGCTCCTGAACCACAGTTTGGAAATCATTGATTTACTGAGGACTTTTGGTTGATTTCACTATTATATATTTTCCAGTTTTTAAGTGAATGTGGTAAGAGGAAGGGGTCAGAGAGGACATTTTTACAGTGGTTGAAAATACCAGATGGAGTTTCTTGGGTTTTGGTGAAACTGAGGATTCATCTATATTTAAGAATGATAATGTATTGATATTACTGCTTCTCAGAAGATAGGAAAACCTAATTAGAAGTAATGTATAATTTCTGGAAAGTGAGGCAGGCTAATGATAGTTCAGCTCCTGGTTTTTGAAGAACTCCCTTATATTATTGCCTGTACCCTTCTATCCTCCTTATGATGGAGAATTTGAGATCCAGAGAGGGTAAGTGACTTGCCTGTGGCAAAATACAGATCGGTGACAAACCAGGTCAGTGTCCAGGGCCTCGTGGATTCTAGCTCTTTCATGACAAAATAATAATCATGCTGATTCCTTAGATATACACAGCACAGTCTTGTGTGCCAGGTGGTTTCATGTCATTTCATGAACATTGCACAGCCCTGGCAGGTAGAAATTATTCATAAATCTATTTTGTAAATGTGAAGATGAAGCTTCAAAAAGGGTCCAATTTGGAGTGAATTAAGTAGCATCCAAGCCTTTTGACACTTTTTGGACAGTCCTCTGCCCCTGAACCGTGGCTTCTCTTGTACACTAGGGGGCAGCAATGCATTAGCGTTGTTTTCTGAATTCTGGGAAGATGCATGTCACATAGAAGGCAGTGACTAGATTTGAAAAGTAGAGTTTGTAAGGAGCATGTTCTAGAATCTTTTATTTTAAAAGGTACCTATAGTATCTGTCTACAGCTGATTTTCTTTTTTCCATATACCTACTGTACCCACATTGACACTTAAATGGAAATGGTCGTTATAAACAAGATAATAAATGTGGAGAGAATGAGCTGGAACCGGGGCATGAATTTGGTGTATAAATTGAATAGTTTGTGCATAAAATTGTCAAACTCACGTTCAGGCAATTAAGCATTCCTGAAAGTCTGAAGTGAAACTTAAGACATTGACCATATATATTGATTTTTTAATTTAAAGCCCAGATTTAGATATATACACACACCTTTAGGATCCATGTGGCCATGGATTTTAGATGCAGTAGTATTTTAATGAGGCCCTGGCATTTCCAATAGTCAGCCTCAACCAAATTTCCAATAAACCCTCCTCATGGAAACTCTGTGCTACCAGATACTCTTAGTGGGAGCAGGTTGGGTGTGTGTCAGGATTGCTCAGGGAGCTTTTTCAAACCTACACAAACACAATGCACAGGTGCCCACACACACCTACAAATACATATAGTAAATTCTAGCAAGGGTTTTAGAAGAAAACAAATGTTTATGGTTGAAAACCACTTTTCAGAAATATAAAATGCCACAGCAAAGTAAAAGTAATAATTTTGCAACGTGCCCAAAATCATCCTCAGGGACCACATGGTCCTCTGTTAAACATTTCCTTCTCGTGAAAAGGCCAGGATGAACGGTGAGGTGGTGAGTGTGTGTCCACTCGGGTGTGTGTGCGTGTTCCTCCTCATCAGTGCAGCCACTGGAACTGCGGGGTGTGCCTCAGACACAGCTTTTGATGCTTCGTGAACTGTATTCATAATTCTTATTGCCTTGTTTCATTGATCTAATCCCCTTGTGTTTCCCAGAACATCTCGCTTTGCCTCATTCCCTGAATACTTGGTAGTGCAGATAAAGAAGTTCACTTTTGGTCTTGACTGGGTTCCCAAAAAATTTGGTAGGTATCTTTTGCATGCTTTTGCTTGTAACATCAAATTAGCTATTTAAAAAACATGGCATGTGAAAGAGCCCATGTGGCTGGCTGCCAGAAAGTTTCATTTCATTCTTTTTCTGTGATTCCCACTTTTCTCTTTTGAAAGATAAGAATATATGATAAGCACTGATAGTAAAAAAAAAAAAAAAAAAAAAAATTATTGCCACATGCTAACCCATCCCTCTAATAATGGGTTCTGGAATGACCAGATTCTAAGAGTGAAAACAGGAGCCTCACGTTATCAAACCATGCTTCCCGAACTTGAACAGATCTTGGTAAAATGCAGGTGCTGATTCAGCAGGTCTGGGGGTGGGAGGGCCCAGGAGTGCTTTATTCTAATACGTTCCCAGGTGATGCTGATGCTGCTGGTTCGAAAACCACGCTTGGAGGTGCAAGTAATTGAAAATATACTCTCTTCTTAGCATCTCGCCTCTGCCTCTGAAGCAGGCAGGTGTGGCTAATGACATTTGCTTAAGTCATACGCATTTTGTTAATAATAACATGAGTATAGTCAGTTGTATTAAAAAGTCAAGAAAGGGATGTGACTTTGGCTGAAGTGGGCTTTCTTCTTGCTAATCTTAAAGGCCTTGACCATTGTTAGAGGTTAGCTTTCCAGACAATGCAGAGGAACATTTTCTCCATCATCTCGATTGAATATCAAGGTGTTCCTAGGCTGTCCTCAGGGCCGTGGAAGGATGTACAGTTTTACCTTCTGATTTCTCAAGCAAGTACTTCAGACTGTTCGCCAGTCTTTTAAAGTTTTTGTTTTTGAGCACTTAAAAAACAACAATCAGTCCCTATGCTGGTTAATTAAGCACTCATCTGCTCATCTGAAGGCAATAAGTAAAAAGAATGTAAAGTCGAGGGAGTGATTTCCCAGAAACCTCTGGCACTAACAGTTTGCATAGCACTTGTTTCCACGTGGCATTATGCAGCGTGTGAGCCTGTAGTTTATCCTGCTTTTCCTGGTGGAATAATTTTGTGGGCAGGGAGGAGGGCAGAGGGCAGGCTGCTTGTCACTCAGCCTTTCCTCCTTGGACCTGAGAGAGAAAACTGACTTCTCAAGACTTTGAACTGCTTTGGAAACAGTTTTCTTATTTTTCTTTGTCCTTCGAATATTGGTAAAGGATAAAAAACTCACATCAGATTTCACAGTCTTGCTGAAATTAAAGCAGCCTCAAAGCTTTCTTTAATGAACCTGAAATTTTCTGTTGAGGAACAGTTGTATTGATTTTGTTGGTCAGACATTGTGTTTGATTTTGCTGTCTGCTGAGATTTAAATTTTTTTTTAACTAAGCCTTTTCTTTGGGTGGTGGTTTTAAAAATAGGATTTACATACCTAGCATCATAATTGGTTTTGGGGATAGTATTTTCAGGTTCTGTTTGCAAGCCCGAGAGGCATGTCCTCTGCCAACATTTGAACCCATTTTCCACTAGGACCATATCCGAATGTGTGCAGTTATAAATCTCAACGGGTTGTTAGACTGATACATTTTGTATTTGAGTAAGTCAACACAATGACAACTGGGCTGAGAAGTTAAAAAAAAAATGTTCCTCAAGACGAATACATTTGAGGTTCAATTAATTTCTTTAAAGCTTCATTCTTTATTACCTTAGGTAGAATAATCACAGTACCCATCATGATCTGAGAAAAGGCATAAACTACAGGTTGCAAACTCAGATACCTAATAAGGACAGGGTGATCATGTAAATAAAAGAAGTAGGCTGGGTGTAGGAAACAGGTAGCCGTAGCAGTCTTGGTCTTCCTTGGGTGTTCCCATTTTGCATGAAGACGTGGATTAGGAAAACATTTCTCTGCCATAAGAATCAGAATAGCACAAATATGATGCTCAGGGTCGTGGGAGTGGTGGGTCTGTGACAGACGGGCAGGGAGGGTACACGGTGCCCTAGGGTGGGAGCTAAAGATCAGCCCCAGGCGGTTGTTGCTGTGTGAGACTCCGCTACAGGTGTTTGTTTTTCAAAATGAGTTGGAAATCTGGACTTCTGAATTACATTTTCCAATTTAAAAATTGGAATTTGTTGCCAACATTTTAAAAACATCAAGCAGAAAGTGTCTACAAGTGTTCTATGGGCTCCCAGTTTTCAACCTCTGGTTTCCCTCATTTGTTCTTGTTCAGTGTGAAACCCTGCCTCTGTGTTTCCCCTGACTCTGCATTAAAATCCTATCAGTCTCAGTGAGTCTTCTGGTCCCGTGATTTACTCCAGGGAACTGTAAAGCATCCCTTGGCTCTGCCTAGACACTTGTGCATAGAGTTAATGGTGTTGGATTTAGGAGGTGATTGTGGGTATTTGGAGAGCCCAGTGAATATAATCTCTCTCGTTTTGCAGATGTTTCTATTGATATGCCAGACCTACTTGATATCAACCATCTCCGAGCTAGGGGGTTACAGCCAGGAGAGGAGGAACTTCCGGACATCAGCCCCCCCGTAGTTATTCCTGATGACTCAAAAGGTACCATCTTCTGCTAGGAGGACCTTCTCGACCCCTCCCCACTCCTGTGCTGGAATGGTCCCTTTTCTTCCACCACTCCCTTGTCCCTTCCTGTGTTGCAACCCACTGTGGACACACAGAAGTGAAGCCTGGCTGCAACTGTAAGCTTACAGTAGTCATGGGAAGAGGCACAGAAACCCATCGTGAGTGGTCGAAATGGTCCCGTGGAAATCACTGGCAGCAGAGGGCAGCAAATCTCCAGAAAGTTTTTAGGTTACGTTGCCTCTGACTTTGCCTCCCTCCCTGCCTCCCTCTTTCCCCTAATGGGCCTGTGGGGAAGAGAAGGGGTGTGTTTTCAGTGGGCTCTTCGTCTGGGGGAGCCGTATCCTTGGAGTACCTTTAGAGAACCGAAAAGGGAAGTTCAACCATGTGTGTTGGTTTTAAAAATCTTGCCCATGTCTCACCTCCCCATCTTTGTCACTGCTTCATAGCAAGGGAGCAGTTTGGGTTTCTCTTATCTCTGAACCTTAAAGTAGTCCTTGTTCAAAATACTTAACTTTTAAAGGGAAAAGGACATGCAAAAAATGATTGCCTTTGTGAGTCCAAAAGCAGTGTGGAGAAATCTTGGTTTCAGAATTAGCTCAGTTATTCTGGTGAAATCACTTTCATTCTGGCTTTGTTTGCCCACCTGTTTACTGTTCACCTTCGTAATGAGTTAATTAGGTACATTAGCTAATAGTGCCAGATGGTTGGGGGCCCTGCCACCACAGGATTTCCATCAGCTGAGCAGTGTATATTATTGGTGACCATGTTGGGGTAAGGTGAATCCAGGAGGAGCAAGCTAGGATTCAGCGTCGGCACCTGTGTTACATTATTCTCTAAATGCTAAATTACAGAGGACGGAGAGCAGGGAAGGGGCCTGTAGGTGGGGCAGCCTGGGTTATGTGGGGTACAGGTGGTTCATTAAAGAGGTTCTAGAAAGAAGAGATCAGTCTTGAGTGTCAGAGAAATACAAGATGGTTTATTACCATTGCTCCTGCTTTCTCTCATGTTCAGTAACAGTCCTTAGTTTGTAATTATACAGAGTTCTTAGAAGTACAGGGAGAGAAATTATTTAGTTCAATAAGATGATAAGCAGAGCGTCTTGTTTATCTGCTCTAAATGCCTGAAACCTGGTATTCTCCCTCCTTCCTGGAATGACTTTATGTCGTGCAGGCTGGGGTGGTCTGACGGGGGGACGGAGGGGCTGACAACAGTGTGGGATCTCAAGGCGGGGTGGGTGGTGAGCAAGTGCTCCGGATTAACTCTTTTTCTTTCTCCAGAACACTTTGCCGTGGTTTGGTCTCACTTCCCTCCCTGTCCTTTAATTTCCAGATCGCCTGATGAACCAGTTGATAGACCGTATGTATCTTTTATGTTTTTTTCTCAGTGTCCTACTGTTGTTACCGGTCTAACTCATTTATCTGTGTTCTGTACCTGTGTATGTGCAGCTTTTCCGGGTGGGCACAGTCCTTGGTCTGCAAGTTGAGGTAGCAGCAAATCTAAACCAGTGACATGGTGATTAGGTGGCCCTGTGGTTCAGGAGAGTGAACATTAGTGTGAGAGCGAAGCAGCCCTGAGCTGGAATCTCAGCTCTGCCATTTGTGACTGTGTGATCTAGAATCGTTAACTTAACTTCTCTGAGCCTCAGTTTCCTCGTGTGTGAACGGGGGATAATGATGCCATTTCTTCCCTCCTTGGCCCCGAGTAGGCCTCCTTCTGCAGTGATGGCACAGTGGCCTGTCACTTTTTCCACTCCTGCTTCTGGACACATAATGAAGGTCTACCACTGACAGGACGTGGTAGTGTTAATTAATACTCTTAAGGGTGTTAGTTCCATCTGATTGTTTGTCAATTTTGTAGTCGTTTAGTTCTTGTAATTACCTGTGAGAGTTGATACTCTTGATTTTCTAAAGAACATGAAAAAAATAAACTATTTATAGGGAATATTTAGATATTAATTAGCAGGAAGGAGGCGTGTGTAACACAAAATACTCTGAATCTTTTTGTCTACAAAGCCTTTCTGGAGACACTGTTGTTAATGTAGAAGTTCAAGTGTTTTACTTTGCAAACGCTTTACATGATTGATCACATGGCGTACACCTCCCTATTTCCTTTCTGGGGCCAATTTTGATTTGCTGATTGCTGGGAAAGGCTGTTAGGGTCAGCGAGCGTCATGGGCGAACCATTGCCTCTGTAAATAATCTGATTGTAATGATAACAATATTTTTGAATGGTTACCATGAGTCATGTTGAGTTTATTACTCCATAAATTCTTTCAACTGTATTTAACTGTGCTATTAATACAAAGCCCAGATTCTTGTTTGAATGTCACGGTAAGAAGGGCAGAGTAGGTGACCTTTTATAGAGGATAAAACTGAGACCTAGGAAAGTTCAGAGACCCAAGAGCTAGGACCAGAGCCAGGGCTAGGCATCAAGCATGCTTTTCATGTCACTCGACCTTTTCTGGAATGTGAGGAGTTTCGATGCCCCTGACGCTGCAGAGAGCCGGCCTCCAGGATCTTGCCCCAGGGGAGGTGATGGGTGGTTGGAACTGTGTCAGAGCCTGTGTGACAGTGAGTATTCAGCCATTTTCCATTTTCCCCCTGATCTAAGCCTGCTGTCTTATCAGCAATAACCTATGTTCAGCAGGAGAAAACAGTATTATCTTGGGTTAATTTACATTTATATCCTACCTTTCTCAGATATTTAAAAGGAATAACTTTGATTATTTTCTTATTCTAAAGTGAAAAGATATGTAGAAATTATGGATTGGTGAAAACAGTCATCTCTGGTTTCATCTATAACCACTATTAACATTTGGCATCTGTCCTTCTACTGTTCTTTGCCTGTGCCTGGCTCACTGTATTTTCCCCAAAATGCAATTATACATTTTCAATTTAATATACTATTATATACATGCATACATTTATTAAGCTGCATTACTTTAACTGCATTCTGGGGAACAGGGTCTTTTACAAGGTGTTGAAAAGTATTCTGTAGAAAGAGTTTCATAGTTTCTTTACCACAGGAGTCTTTTTTGTTGTTGTTACTAAAATTTTAAAATATTTTTAATATTTTATTTGACTGAAGTATAGTTGATTTACAATGTGTTAGTTTCAGGTGTATAGCACAGTGATTCAGTTATACATATATATATATATATATACACACACATATATATATATTCTTTTTTTAGATTCTTTTATAGGCTACTGTAAAATATTGACTATAGTTTCCTGTGCTATACAGTAGGTCCTTGTTGGTTATCTGTTTTATATATAGTAGTGTGTACGTGTTAATCCCAACCTACTGCAGGAGTCTTTATTATAGGACTTTATAATTTTCACTACATTAATGCACACTGTGAATTTCTAGAGAGAATTGAGAATGCAGGTTTAAAAAACTTATTTGACCATGGAAGTCCCTTGTTTTGTGGTTCAGTAATTACATCTCTCTTAGAACACTAGGATTCTCTAGAACACATTTGGGGAATCACTGCTGTCCTACATCATTGCTTTCTTAAAATTTTATCTTGATAGGATGTTTTGTATATCCTCTTGAGAGAGCACTTTGGTAAATACATTTTCAGTACAATTTTTGTAGAACAGATGTCTCTGTTCTTCAGTTCTTCTACTGATTGCTGTCTTTGGCAGAGTTTTCAGTAGATTACAGACCTCAGGACATGGAAAATATAAGGGGTATGTTTTGTGTTCCTGTTCCCTCCCCACCTTTGGTATAATTTGAGAGCACTTTGTAGGTGTGTATGTGTGCACACACACGGACATACATACACACCCATGTACAAGTATACATATGCATACAAGCATGTATATGTGTGCATACACATACAGATCTATATTTATGTCTGTGTATCGATAAACACACACCTCTCTACCAATATCTATGTATTATTGTGAAAAGAAAACAAAATCTGTGTCTAAACCGAAGTTAGGTTTGTAAAGCAATCTTTTTTAATATCTTAAATATATACAATTAACAAACACATTCTTCTGTCATAACATTGGGCTCTCCATTTCTCAGAGCTGATTACATTCTATGATTGCTAATATATCTAAAAGCCTGCTATAACCTTCTGTGAGATTTAAGGAATAGGCTTTTTGGCCTGTAGATAATGCTTTTCTCTTCAAATTTCAGCAGTCCATAGGAGAGGCTGCTGTAGTGGTCTTGAGAGTGATGTAAGAGACTGAAATGGTTCTGGGAATACACTAGATCTCCCCATAGGAAATTAGAGAGTTGTTTTTCAGTGCTTGGATTGTTCAGGTAATTACCATGGTTCCTATTCGGGTCAAAGATTAAAACTCAACTCAAATAGCTTAATATTTGGATGGCTTAAAACAAAACACAGTTAAACCACCACGTACACGTTAAACAAAATAGCCCGTTCTTTGGGTAGCATGTGGATAAGGGGCGAAGAGAAGCTAAGACGAGAAGAAATAGGGTTGACTTTTTTACACCAGAATATCCTGTGTGCTCTGTAGCATCAGACATCGATGAGTCATCGGTGATGCAGCTGGCCGAGATGGGTTTCCCTCTGGAAGCGTGTCGGAAGGCTGTGTATTTTACTGGAAATATGGGAGCCGAAGTGGCCTTCAACTGGATCATTGTTCACATGGAAGAGCCAGGTAGGTGGTCAGAAAATGGGATGGCTTTGGAATCTGATGTGATCCTCAGTGATGTTAACCCTTGGTCCTACTGCGTCCTCTGGATGTGTCCCAGAAAATGACCTTTCAACTCATAATCTGCTGCATGAGGCTGGGGGATGGTTATTTTGCCCATGTAGCAAAGTCACAATCTTTGTCTTTCCTCCTTTTTTAAAAAATAGCTTTGTTGAGATTAATTCACCCTTTTAAATTGTATAATTCAGTAGCAAAAAGACCATTGGAAAGATATGGGATAAACTTCTAGCTATGAGGAGGACTTGAGATAGAAAAATGTGCGTGAAGAAATAGGGGCTGTTTAGTTAGCTTTTACTTTTATCCACTTTATTAAGCTATAATTCACATACCATATAATTTCCTCATTGAAAGTGTACATTTCAGTGTTTTTTTTTAGTAGATTCACAGAGTTGTGCCACCATCGCCAGTTAATTTCCAAAAAGAAATTCTGTACACGATAGCAGTCCCTTTCGCGTTTCCCCTGCTCTCTCCAGCCCCCGACAATCACTAGCCTACTTTCCGGCTCTGTGGATTTGCCTGTTACGGATGTTTCATATAAATGTAATCATACAATATGAGATCTTTTGTTTTTGGCTTCTATCACTTAGCATAATGCTTTCAAGGTTCATCTGTGTTGTGGCATGTATTGGTACTTCATTCCTTTTTACGGCTGAATAATAGTCTGTTGTATGGATGTACTATATTTTATTTTTCCTTTCATCTGTTGGTAGACATTTGGGTTGTTTCCACTCTTTGGCTATTATGAGTAATGCTGCTATAAACATTTTGTGTACAAATTTTTATGTGGACATGTTTTCATTTGTTTTGAGTGGAATTGCTGTGTCATATAGTAACTCCACATTTGACTTTCTTAGAAACCACCAAATTGTTTTCAACAGTGGCTGTACAACATTCCCATCAGCAATGTATGAGGGTTCCAGTTTCTCCACATCTTCACCAACCCTCGTTGTTATTGTTTTTATTATACCCAATCCATTGGATGAGAAGTGGTATCTCATTGTCGTTTTGATTTGCATTTCCCTAATGGCTAATGATGAACGTCTTTTCATATGCTTATTGGCCATTTATGTATCTTTGAAGAAATGTCTCTTCAAATCCTTTGCCCATTTTTAATGAGGTTATTTGTATTGTTGAATTCTAAGAGCTCTGGATACAGGCACCTTATCAGATATATGATTTGCAAATATTTTCTCCCATTGTGTGGGCTGTCTTTTCACTTTCTTGATGGTGTCCTTTGAAGCACAAAAGTTTTTAATTTTGATGAAGTCCAATTTGTTTGTTTTTTTCTTTTGTCACTTGTGCTTTTGGTGTACCTGAGAAACCATTGCCTAAACCAAGGTCACAGAGATTTTCTCATATGCTTTCTTCTAAGAGTTCTGTAGTTTTAGCTCTGACATTTAGGTCAATGATCCATTTGGAGTTAATTTTTACGTATGGTGTAAGGTAGGGGTCCAACTTTATTTTTTTTGCATGTGGATATGTAGTTGTCTCAGTACTATTTGTTGAAAAGACTGTCCTTTCCCCTTTGAATGGTCTCGGTAGCCTTGTTGAAAATCAGTTGATCATAGGTATGTGGGTTTATATCTGAACTCTCAATTCTATTTGATTGGTCTGTTGATCTATATGTTTACTCTTACGCCAGTACCAGACTGTCTTGATTATTTTAACTTTAGGTATTTTTTCTTCTTAGCTCTAAAATGTTGTTTATTTCAAGACCCCCCATAAAAGAAAAGGGCCTGAGTGTGAATATTTTCCCCAGATTTTGCCGAGCCGCTGACCATGCCGGGTTACGGAGGAGCAGCTTCTGCTGCAGCCTCTGCTGGGCTGGATAACCAACCTCCGGAGGAAACTGTAGCTCTCATTACCTCCATGGGATTCCATCGAAATCTGGCTCTTCAGGCGCTACGAGCAACGGTAAGCCTGGGAGACTGTATGTGAACACCTTCTTCTTGTTGGAGGTAGTTTGTGTTTTGTAAGTAGAGACTGAAACTTTCCAATGTCCTTTGATCGTTTTGAATCATGTCTGTCTCATGCCATACCCCACCACGCCCCACAAAGATGTATTTGTGTGTAGTATATATAAAGCTAAAATAAATGATTGAGGGAATCATACAGAGATTTTAAGAATAAGGAGATATTTTAAAAAGGAGGGAGATAATACACTGGGGGCAAGTTGACCCAGCTGAAAGAAACTCTGTATCATCTTAATATTTATAAGCATGAGGTCAGAGACTTGACTTGGAGCTTGCTTGTGGCCTTAGAGCAAAGAGGGATGCTTGAGATTCTGTGTTCAATAAGGCATTTCTTTTGGAGAAATGGTGCTTTTTTGATACCAAGACCTTGGAGCAGTGTCTCTCAAAAGTCCTCATAGAGAAGTCTCCTTGGAATTCTCTGCTTTTGTTTCTCTCTACAGAGAGAGAGGGTTTTTCAGGTATTTGTGAAGTCCTGATATTATCAGGAAAGAAGGGACCAGGAAACGGGAGGGTAGACGGAACCTTTCCTTTTGCAGTGCAGATATCTGTTTAGTATTGAGGGAGGAAAGTACTTTTTTTTTTCACACCATAATCCATTTTTGAGTGGATATCTGCTCCTAATTCCTTCTTGCTTATCCTGACTGGTTGCCTGCTGAGGTCCCTTGCTGAGGTCACAGCGGCTCTCTCCTGGCTCTGGGCAGTGTGGCTGGAAAAATCTGTTTCCCTTTAAAATGCTTGAAATGTCTCAACCAGAGTTTGTTTATGCGGGGTACTTGCTTATGCCCCAGTTATTTTACTTGCTTGACTGTTTAATTGGAGAGTCTACATCTAAACAAATTCTTTAACTCACCAAGTGATACCACAAAGGGAGAAGACAGAAATGTTTTTATGATCCATTGATTTGAATTACATGGAGTTCAGTTTAAAACAATGTAACTTAACCAACCAGTGTCGTCATCATTAATCAAGGCATCAGTCTTGTCTCTCCTGCAGTTCAACCACTTTGCCAACATTTAGGAGAGGAGCTCTGACACAGTACTCATGTTGGCTTCCCTCTACCCTGCATGGTTATCTGTACAAAATACAGTTGGTAGAGAAGATAGCGTGTGCGATTAGTGTGGCTTTGGAAAAGGCTGCACTGAAACAGATGCCTTTCTCTTTGGCATTTTGCCTCCCATCATTATCAGCATCAGCCCACAGAAATGCCGAGCTAAGACTGATATGGGCTTTGCAGTGCCGACCTGCTGCTGTGAGCTGTTTTCCAGCGAATCCAGTTACAGACTTCGGTTGGGAGACTTGCAGAATGTCCACGGAAAGTGTGTTTCATATGCAGGGTCAGAGCTTCTCACTCAGAGGCACTTAGGACTAATGAATTCAAGCCTCCTGTCCTATCTGCTTGACATCCTGGTTCAAATGGTCAGGATATAATGAGGCCCCGGGACTGCTTACATTGTAAAAATGTTTTGTTTTATTAGAATAGTAACCTGGAAAGAGCACTGGATTGGATCTTTAGCCACCCTGAGTTTGAGGAGGACAGTGACTTTGTGATCGAGATGGAGAATAACGCCAACGCGAACATTATTTCTGAAGCCAAGCCTGAAGGACCTAGAGTCAAGGATGGATCTGGAAGTAAGTTCTTGACTTAGCGATTGTCTGAGCAGTCGTGATTGTACATTCGGTTCGTGCCCTTCCCTCCCACTCCCGAATATTAAAACCTTTGCCATCATTTAAAAGTTAGCACAGATCCCAGCTTCTCATAAGTGGTGCACTTGGCCACTTTGCATAGGCCAGGGTGATCTGAGGAAGTCTTGGGCGGACTCAGTCATGTCACCTGGTAGTGTGTGTGCCTCAGTTTAGTGCCAGCTCTGACTCTATCACCTGAGGTGAAATTTCATCGTGGACCATGCACGTTTTTGTCCAAAAGAGAGCATTTATTTTCGTGGTGGTATTTTTGAAGAGTTGAAAAGCAGTCTTATAACCTTGACCCTGTTGTTGCTCATGATCATTTTCTGAAGGGCTGTCAGGATGGCAGGAAGAGGTGCCGTAGGCCCATGGGGAGCCTTCCATCAGCGAACACTTACATATGTCACTCTGTGCCGACTAGGGCTCTAAGCACTTTACCTAAGCACTCATTTAATCCTCACCATACCCATTATACAGGTGAGAAAACAGAGGCATAGAAAGATGAGGTAACCTTGCCCAAGGTCACATAGCTCTTCAGAGGTGGAGCCAAGATTCAAAGTCAGAATCCATGTTCTTCAGCCCCGTGATACCCTTCTTCTCGGGCTGTGCTTGCCTACAGGGTCAGAGCCCGGCGGCCGTCACCTCCTGCGGTCAGGTCCCAGCCTGCTTGGTTCTCAGTGTTATCTCCTCTGCAGCCCCAGACCTACAGCTCACGTGCCTGCTATGGTACCACACCACCAGCCTGCTCATCCGTCCTCAACCGTCTTCTCCCTACTTCCAGGCCTTCGTTCAGGCTAATCCTTAGCTGCGAACTGCCCCTTTTTTCCCATCACAGCACACTAAAATCCTCATCGTTATTCAGAACTTGGCCCCAGATTCCATTTCTCTGGACCACTTTCCCAGGTTCTTGTCATAATTGGTCCCTCTTTACCTCACATGCTGGTAGTAATTATACCAATATTAACAATCCTTCCACTTGTGTCACGTTTCATCTTCACAGTAACCCTGTGAGGTAGGTACCGTTATTATCTCCATGCCACAGATGGAGAAACTGAGGCAGAGAAGGCAAAGTAACTTGACAAGGTCACTGTGCTGGTGAGAAGTAGAACCGGAATTCCAACCCAAGCAGCCTCCCTGCAGAGCCCGTGCCTGCAGCCACTGTAACGTAGTGTTTGTTCTGTTATTAGAGGTATCAGATTCATCTTGAGATAAAATTAGTTGGGTAAATACCTGTGTCTCCCAGCTGACTGGGAGCTCGTGGAGGACAGAGGCTATTTTACTTTTATAAAGCTTGTGGTGTCCAGTGCCTAGAAAGTATCAAGTAAATAATAATTGGATTTAATTAAATTTACCATAACAGCATTTGCTCCTATGATCGTATGGCTGTAGCTCTACTCATTAATGGTCTTACCAGACCTAACACATATGTATTGATATAGCTCTAGAGACAGAGAGGGGGAGGGAAACTTTCTTCTTCTTTTATAGAAAATAGGAATTTCTTCACTGAAGTTGTTTTAATCCAACTAGACTGGAAAAGGATGAGCTGTAGTTCTCCCGACTTCCACATTCATCTAAAGGGTCTTGTATTACTTTTTGGAAATCATTGGCTTGCTTGAAACATTAAAAGCTGTTATGGACAAGCATTATTCAATAATTCACGAGCAGGACTTATTATGTGTTACATGTCCGTCGGTTCACTCCTTCCTTGATTTTCAGTAATGGACTCTTCTTTAGGGAAGGTGAGTTCTTGCAGAAAGAATAAACCATAAGATGGGGCCGCTGTAGAGCTGCCAAGGTATTTGGCTGCAGAGGGAAGGAGAGTCTGATCGTTAGGGTTTCCTGTCTTCTGATGGAGCTTGGAGGGACCAACCATTCTCTCAGAGATGGTCATTAATTATACAGAACAGCCACATCCTCTCCTCGGGCTTACTGAACTCAGAGTGACCTGCACGTATTCCTGGTTTTTGAGTTGCATCCTTGAGTAGGATGTCATGATGATGTTTTTGAGCACCCTTGAATTTAAAGGCACTCTGGGCCAAACTCTATGGCTTTACTCCTCATTGCTCCCAAATTTTGGCACTTATGGGTGAGGGTGGGGAAGGAGACAGTGATGCACTATGAGAAATCACATATGGGATATGCAGAATCTAAGAGCAGCAGGCGGTGAAAAATTTAATTATGAAAAAAGCATAAACCACCCTAACTCACCAAATGCATTCTGCGCTGGATTTTATAGAAGAACAGACGTTTTTAAAGTAACTTTTCCATCAGTGTGTCTGGCCCATGGGAGGTGATCAGCAAGTGAATGATTGAATGAAGAATTAAATGAATGCCAGGTGGTAGTGGTCACAGGGATAGTTTTTTTAATTACCTCTACTAAGTACCATTTGGAGGAATTAGCAGTGTACTGTTGCATTCTATTCTATTCCCTTTTCACAGGAAAGGGAAAAGATGATTTCTTGTACTTTGCTGCATTAGCACCTGAACTCATATGTCACTCTTTTCCTTTTACAAAAATTAACATTTATGTTGTTTCTTTTTCTTATAATTAAAAGGATGTATAATAATTTTAGCAACTGGAGAAAATACAGATATAGGAAAAGAGGAAAACAAAAATTACAATCCTGCTACCCGGTCATAACCCAGTCACTGTTAAATGTTTTGTGTATATTCTTTAGACCTTTCTTTGCAAATATATAAAAATGAATATAAAAATGTATATAAGAATATAGCATTCTATTCTATACATGCTATTTAAAAAAATTTGAAGTATAGTTGATTTACAATATTATATTAGTTTCAGGTGTACAACATAGTGATTCAATATTTTTATAGCTGACACTCCACTTATAGTTATTACAAAATAATGACTATATTTCCCTATTCTGTACAAGATATCCTTGTGGCGTACCTGCTTTACACTATACGTGCTATTTTATAGTCTGCTCTTTCGTAACTGTGGGTGTACTTTATGTAAATCTAGGCCATTGAACATATATTAATATTCCATTGTACCATAATATATATACCTAATCTTAGGCTAGTTGTTGCTTAAATAAAAGACGATTTCAGAAAGAGTTTTAAATAATGGGGTTATTTGCACATTTGGAAGGTGATGGCAGTGATTTTTAAATAACACATTTCTTAAAGGATGAATGCAGTTCACAGAAGTACAACAAATGCCTCTTTCAATCTCTATCCAGGCAACAAACATTTGTTCAGCTTTTCATTTTCTTTCATTTCTTCCCTCCTCCACCCGCTCCCTTCCTTTTTTCTCTATTAAAAATAATGCTGTAATGAACATTCTTGAGCTCTCCCTTATTATTTCTTTAGGGTAAGTTTCTGGAAGTGAAGTTTTGGGGTCAAAACTGCGTATTTTTGAGATGTGAATACAGATGATCCCATCACCAACCTCCCCACCCCCTGCCCCGCCCAAAACACAGCCCTGCGCTCCTGGTTCCCTGTCCTTCCCAACAGTGCTGTTGGCCGAGCACTCTTCATGTGTTTTATATCTTTATTGCCTAGTTGTTTTTCTTGTGTTAACCGCTTCCTCATTTCCTTTGCCCATTTTCCCATTTTTATTGAGGTTTTTAGATTTTTTTTATTGATTTGTATGAGAGTTTCAAATACTGTAAATTAGTTTGGGAATACCTCGTAGCTTTACAATATTGAGTTTTTCTGGCCAGAAACATGTTACCCTTTTCCTTTGCTTTGTATCCCCCTTCTCCCACCCCTGCAGAGCTATACGGTTTTCTCTATAAACATCTGCCTTCTTGGTTTAGTTCTCAGAATTACATTTTCTGTGTTACTTATGAATAACATTTTTCCCCATTATATTTTCTCAATTGTTCCTGCTGAATTTTGGAAAGTTCCTGGTCTTGTAATTGGCCATTCCCCAGGGATGTGATTAGAATTACATTAAATTACATTAAATTCATAGGTTCCACTCCGGGAGATGTGTATTCTGTGTAGGTGAGTTGTTTGCATTCCCCAAACATTGTTTTTTACCTTTATTTTGGTTGGTGAATTGGCTTGGACGTTTGACTTGGGGGTAATGAGGACAATTTAAAGGTTTAGGTGATTTCTATTTAGGAGCAAAATGGAGAGCCAAAACAGACAAACCAAGTAAAACCAACAACAGCGTTTTCAGGGTTCTTTTGTAAGTAGCAGGATTGCTGAGCCAAACTTGTCTAAGCAAAAAAGGGTGTCTTGTAATATAAAAGCTGGAAAGCCCCAGGAAGACTTGACTCTGGGCATGCCCTTGACTCCAGGACTCAAGCCCTTTTATATGAGTATATCTCTTGCCTCTGGGGTTGGTTCCAGTCTCAGACAGGCTCTCCCTCATGGCCACAAGATGGCTGCCAGTGCCTCCTACTATTGTATCTTTCCAGCAGAAAGAGTCGTGTCCCAGAGTTCTCAGCAGGTGTCCTGGGAATGTGAGAGTCTGTCGTGTACCCTCCCCTGTTGTCATGTCTGAGCCGAGAAGGGAAGGGTTGGTCTCTTCAAAGCACTGGTTTGAGTGTGGGCCTAGACCATCAGAATCAGGGTCACCTGAGAACTTGCTGGAGATGCAGATTCTTGGACCTCACCCAGGCCTACTGAATTAGGCCCTCCAGGGGCGGGCTTAGCGAGGTGTGGTTTAACAGACCCTCCAGGTGGTTCTAATTCAACTTAAATTTGAGAACCACCATTTTAAACAGCAAGATTAGTTTACTCTTACTTTAAGATGGAGGATCGTGGCTGCTGGGAGATCACTCCAGCAGGTTAACGCTGAAAATAATGACAAGGTAGGTGTTTGAATTGGAAAAACAGTGACTGGGATTAAAGAAGCACTTGTATCAAATTCTTCCTTTAGGGAATATGTAATTAAAAATTACTATTGCCATCTTTTTGAATGAGGAAGTAATGTCATTGCATGAAACTCTTTCATTTAAATGTTATCTACTTTGATTAAAAGGATTTGTGCTATTAACACTTGGTGAAATAGTAGCTGTCCTTTACTGAATGTCTACTAAGTGCCAGGCATTTCCTCTACCGCTTTTCCCTGGCTCCTTACAGCAAGGTATTCGGATGAGAAAGTGGTAGCTGACAAGGTTACGGACTTGCTTATGGTAGGACCACCTTGTAATTCAGGTCTGGCTGATTTTGAGGACTGTATTTTCTCCTTTGCCCCCTACTGAGTCATCCTATTTCAAGTTTTCTAAATTGGAATGGAGGCAGGAGCCTGTTTTTCAGAAGGCTCTGTTTATTGTCATGTCCTACCTGTTTTAAGAGCTGCACTTAACTTTCTGTTGAGTTTTTAAAATTTTTAAGAAGTGGGAAATCAAGTCATCAGTCTGACCTATCTGGGCTTCTGCCATTTGCAAAATCATTTCTGTTTCTGTGTTGCACTTAATGAGCGTTTAATTTTTTTTTTTTAAAAGAACTCACTGATTGCCAACGTAATTAAAATGTGATTAGTCTGTGATTACTCAGAACCTGCTCTGGCCCCTTCAGTCATATCGCTGTCATGGTGCAGACGTCTCCTTGCTGCAGCTGAGGATTTTCCAGCAAGGGGAGCAGAGAGACATTTCATTTACATAGTGGTGGGGCTCCCTGAGGAATGCATTCAGAATAGGATCTGGAGAGCAGAGGCACAGGGCCCAGGGAAGCCAAGCCCCAGTGGTCTGTTCGAAAGCAGTACACACTTACTTAATGCATCTGGGCTCTCATTCTTTTTTTAAAAAATATTTTTATTTATTTATTTATGGCTGTGTTGGGTCTTCATTGCTGCCTGCGGGCTTTCTCTAGTGGTGAGCGGGGGCTACTCTTCCTTGTGCATGGGCTTCTCATTGCGGTGGCTTCTCTTGCTGCGGAGCACAGGCTTCAGGCATGTGGGCTTCAGTAGTTGTGGCACGTGGGCTTCAGTTGTGGCTTGCGGGCTTCAGTTGTGGCTTGCGGGTTCTAGAGCACAGGCTCAGTAGTCGTGGCGCACGGGCTTAGTTGCTCCGCGGCATGTGCGGTCTTCCCGGACCAGGGCTCGAACCCGTGTCCCCTGCGTTGGCAGGTGGATTCTTAACCACTGCGCCACCCTGGAAGTCCTAGGGCTCTCATTCTGATCCCCCATGTCAGCACCTGTGCTTTTCAGTGGTGCTCTTAGAAGTTAAGAGGAAGCCACTCTGGAGTAAACTAATTTACACTGAAGTATAGATGACTGAGAACTATTAAGCTTAGGGAGAAGTGTTTGATATCTGTTGTTCTAGGCAGTACACAAATGAGAAGTCCAGGTGGATTGGTAATTTCGTGCTGGCTGGGCGGGGGTGGGGGGGGAGGCAATTTGTAGAACCTTTAAGATTCTGTCCATGTTATCAGCTGCCTTAAGCTGTTACTGATTTACCTGTATCCTCCTTGTTCTCTTTTTGGGAATTGAATAGTCTTCTAAAAGTTCCAAATCCACCCCCAATCCCCACCACACACACGGGTCTTTTCTCAGAGCAGGAATGAGGGAAATCAAGCTGTTGGGGGTGGAGACTGTTTGATATAGGGTGTTTGTGAGTCAAATGCTGGTCAATTGGGGATGACATTTTCCCTTCTGTTGTTAGGGGTGGGTTATGAAACACATTATTCAAGTTAGGAAGATTCAGTTGGAAAACTCAGTTTTGGTGTCTCACCAGAAGGCTGCAGAGCCCTGGGGTCTTGGTGGTGGTTTCGAGGAGTCTTTTGGTGTTTCTGTATTCTGAGCACTCTGTAGATTGACTAAATAACGTGTCATGGCCTCAGGATAACCACTGCTTTTCAAGTGGATGTAGATGCTATAATGGTTTATAAAATATAAATTAATTAAACTGGACTCCTGAATCTAGAGTTTGCTTTCGGTCATGATGTGTGGTTGAACTATAGTTTTCAAAAAGGTAAATGATGACTGTCACGTACATAAAAACTGAACACATACTACAGATTTTCTTTGACTCATTAATTAGGGAACCCGTTAGTTGTTATTACTGGTTCAAAAGCATCTGAAAAGCTATTTAAAAGATATCTAAAGATAATTTGATGGCTGAGTTAGATATAAAACTAGTGTCTATCAGGATCATAACTCCTTGAAGTTACAGGTGTTGACAGAAGAAAGATGCACAGCCTGAAAGTTTCAAGTGAAGTTTTCTGCGGGGACCTTACTGAGGGCTGTAGCTCTGAAGAACTGCTCTGAAGAGGTAGAGAAGGAGCCAGGATATATAGGAGTTTTTTGCTGGAAGAAAAACATGTAGTCGAGCATTAAAAGATTACTTTAATCACAAAGAAAAGACATCTCAAGTTAATGATTTTAGTACTTTCCTATGTAGGGGAAGATGCAAGAGTCTGGGCTCATTGAAATTATTTCTTAGATATGCATCTTAACTGTCTATCTAAGGCTAGTATCCAGAGCACAGAAAGCTTGCTGTTCTTCTCCATCCTGATTTCCCCTCAGGGTGCACCGTGGCGGCGTAGCTGCAGTGGCTGATGCAGGCTTGATCTGTGTAGAGCTGGAATGGCAGGCAGCGTTCCCTTCCACAGCACCCTCTTTCGGTCATAAATTCGACCAAGGTTTGGAGGGCATTTGGTGACCAATTTGTCCCATGGTATTAGGAAATCTCATGCGTAGGTCAGACGAGGATTTTGTTGATAGGCCATTCAACATGCTATTTTTGTATCAGGCCCTGTTGATAACCTAAAATTCTCTGGATCATCTGTCTTACTAGTTTATTACGATCCAGGAAATGTTTTCCCTTATCAGTTCTTTCCGTATCTAGAGTTGTACTAGTACAGTTATTCTATATAGAGTTATATATGTGGTCAGTTGCCTCAAGATGTTTAGCCACCATTAATTTTGTCAGAGGCCTGTTTACACGTCAGGTAATGCAAGAGACAACAATCTTTTTTTTTTAATAAAAAAAATATTTTTTATTTTTGGCTGCATTGGGTTTTTGTTGCTGCACGCGGGCTTTTCTCTAGCTGCAGCGAGCGGGGGCTACTCTTCGTTGTGGTTCGTGGGCTTCTCATTGGGTGGCTTCTCTTGTTGCAGAGCATGGGCTCTAGGTGCATGGGCTTCAGTAGTTGTGGCACTCGGGCTTAGTAGTTGTTGGCTCGTGGGCTCTAGAGCGCAGGCTCAGTAGTTGTGGCGCACAGGCTTAGTTGCACCGCGGCATGTGGGATCTTCCCGGACCAGGGCTCGAACCCTTGCCCCCTGCACTGGCAGGCGGATTCTCAACCACTGTGCCACCAGGGAAGTCCCAAGACAACAATCTTGTGAAATAGAATGTCCGTAATATAGCTAGTAACATTAATAAGGTCATAGTACAGCAGAGAGATACAAAACATAAACAGTTTGAAACAACAAAGAGAGAACAAATTAAAACAATGATTAGTATAACTAGTTGTAATCTGGATTGCAGTAAGCCATCAAGTCCAGAGGGGAGCCAGTTGGAGAAGCCAAATCCTGGGGGGATCAGGTAGAGAGAAAAAGGTAATGTTTCATCTTTGTTTACAAAGGTAAACTTTATCAACATGTTGTATATCATAGTTAGCATAAGAGGAAAGTTTTTCTGGAAAAGAAAGATTAAAAGCCACTAATATTTCAGACAAAAAGGCATAAATTTATAAATTATATTTATCATTCAGTTCCATGTGATTAATTCCTGTTGATCTGGATGAAGCCATCAGGTTTTCTATTAGTTTCGTAATTTCTTACCCAGTTTGGTAGTATGATCTAAAAGTCATCAGAAACTTATATTTGTCAAAAAGTCCTTTCTATGGATCTTCTTGAAGATCTTCATTTTGTAAAAGTATCAGAGTAAAACAGTTATAACAGGGAAGAGCCAAACCTGACTACATGTTGGATCTGTTTCTTTTACTTTAACCTTTGCTTTCCGCTGCTTTTGTTCACTAAAAGGATACTCTCTGTACATAATGGCCTGCCTCGGGGAACCCTGCCCCTCTGCCTGAATGTTAAACCAAAGTGCCTTTGTTCAGGCAAACATCCGGACCCTCTCCACCTGTGGATGGCTACAAGAAAGAAGAAATGAACACATCCCCTCCCCGAGGCTGGCCATTCCAGGTGATATTTGCAAAACTTATGGCCTTTTTACTTTACTTCCTCATCTCTTCCCCCCTCTGTGCATCCAAACTGGCATCCAAACCCCGATAAGATGGTTATTTTGAGATTTCAGTCAAAATATTTAAAATATTGAGACTTCAGCCATCTTCTCGGTCTGCCAGCTTTCCGAATAAAGTCGTATTCCTTGCCTCAGCACCTTGTCTCCAATTTACTGGCCTGTTGTGCAGTGAGCAGAGCGAGCTTGGACTCGGTAACAAGTTTGGCTTGGCCAGCCGGGCCCGGTCAGGAACATTGGGACAAGGCCCTGGCTGCTGCCGGGACCATTTGTCCTGAGCGTCTTCCCTTCAAAATTCCCTGAAGCGGCACCAGCTACCCCAGCGCTTGGCAGTTGAAGCAAGGAACCGACCAACTTCCGCAAGTCCACAGACTCGATTTTGTAGAGATTGGTAAGTCTACCCAGTTTGGTAACCGGTTCGTTGGTTGTGGTCTTGATCTTGTTTTGGTTTTGTGTATCCTTCTGTGTCGCGAGTTGGGGAACTTGAGTTTGTAGGGTAAGTCGCTCCGGTGTGCACACCCGGAACATATTCCCCTCTCAGTTTGGGCTTTTCCTTTACGGGATAAGCCAGTTTGTTTGATTGGGGTACCCTGTTGGAGGGGGGACTTGTCGTCAGACTCTACCTGATTTGGGACCGGTTCGGTAGGGAACTAGTTCGTTGGTTTTGTAGGGTAAGTCTACCTGATTTGGGAACTAATTTGTTGGTTTTGTAGGGTAAGTCTATCTGATTCGGGAACCGTTGGTTTTGGTCTTGGTTTTGCGTGCATCGATGCTAGAATTTGTTTGGGCCTTTTGTGTTGGAATTTGTTGGCGTCTTTTGTGTTTTGGTGTTATCAAACTTATAAAAAATAGGAAATACTCCATCCATCCCGAAGGAGAGCCCTTTGGAGCGTATATTAGATAAATGGGCTAAACATAGCCGGGAGCCTCTGACTAAGAAAGACATGATGTACCATTGTAATAGGATGTGGACCCAATATGTAAGATCAGAAGGGCAATGGCCCCTGAATGGCTCACTCAATTATTACAGGATCTCGCAGTTAGAAGTGTTTTGCAAAAGAGCAGGCTGTACCAGCAGTTGTTCCAACTGCCCACCCCGCATGCCACCGCGATATTCACTGCCTCCTGTTTCCCCTACCCGTGGGTATCTAATAGAAGTTTCTTTGTTAACCCTTGGAGCACAGGAGCCTAATTTAATATCACCAGCTAAGACTCCACAGGGCACCCAATTCGGACTGGGAGCCGCTTCCGCAGCAGGGCAGTTTCCCTTGCGCTGACATCCTGTAAGAGGCCAGGGGGACTCCCTTGGACTTGAGGCGTCAGATTCTAATTTCCCCACAGGAGCTGCAGGTAACTTTGACAGTGGGGAACAAGTTGATTGACTACCTTCCCTATTTATCTTAAGAGGCTTGTAAATATTAAATAAAGGGGAAACAAAGTCATCCTAGGAAAAACTTGCCTGTGTCTTTGAGATGCAAATGTCCTATCTGGTCTTCTCAGGAACCCTCATTTCTGCCATCTTTTTAAAATGCAAACTTTGAAAAGAGGGTAAAGTAATTTAGAAATTGACTTGTCAAGGCTAAATAAAAAACCTAAGTGTATTTTCTATAAAAATTCAGTCATCTAGACAAGTGAGCTTGATTTGTTCCATCTGCCAGAAACCTAATTTTAATCCAACCGCTTTTTGTGAACTGATGGGTTTTACATTGTTCTACCTGACTCAGGGCTGAAATTTTGAAATGAGAACTGTGATGTCTCTGTGTGCTTGTGTCCTTGTATGTGTCTTTGTCTTCGGATAACATTGCTGAGGTTGACTTGTGGATGAGCTCTATTTAATTGGCGTAAAGAAAAGTAAGCGCTTACAAACCAAACAATTCTAAATACAAGAAAAATTAAGCTAAATGAGTTTCAGGTTCACGTGAACTGAGACATATTCAGTATTAATGTTTGTTGATCTAATTAATACAGACATGTCATTAGAGTCATCAGGTATAATACTTTTATTGTGCCTAGGTTTAATATAAGCTAAATAAAATCTTGTTATATCTGTTGCAAATTTGTCATCAAGGAAAGTAACTTGATGTGAAGAAACTTTTAAGAAAATGCAAATGAGATAAGAGCTTTAGGTGAACTTCAAAAAATAATTATCTTTTGGGAATGTCTATCTAAAATTAATCTCTCCAGATATTAGACAACTTGAAAGTTAGAATTGTGCTAAAATGAATTAAGTGATGGAAGGTTTATGGAAAGTGGACCCCAAGAAAAGAGTTTTGTTCATGGTCAGGATTGACTAAGTTTAAAACAAGTTTGAGTAAATAAATTTTAAAAGTAAGCTGTTGCAAAACTTGAATGTGGCTTTTCTCTTTGTTAAGAAGACAAGGTTTCCTAGGATTTTGAACTGCCTTTGCTAACAGATTTTAAGTTTCTCTACCTTTTAAGTGATCTGTTCTATATTTGCCTTTGAAATCTTTTATTGTTACTTAGGTTAAGTGAATAACTATTGTTTCCCAGTGACCTGTGATCCTATCTGACTGTTTTAATTAAACCCTTTTGACATTTTTTTGACAAAACTTCCCAAATCAAATTATGAAGCTCCTTTGACCTCTAGCTAACTTTGGGATGCTTCAAAGGGCCCCTGAAACATCCCAAAGAGAGATATTAACTAATTAGGTTCACTTGGTATGTTGAATTACGTGGGAAGTGTTGTCAGATAAGTAATAAATCTTCTTGGGTTATATTGTATGGCAAATGATACAGGTATTCTAGAGATTATATGGAGTTCCTAAAATTTGGTATGTCCTGGTAAAATGTTATCAGTCATAATTCTAGTTATTATCTGAAAGTGTGCCATGTCACAGCAGTAACCAAGTTACTTTGTCAATTGCACTGTAATCAGATTTAAACGTGCCTTCTTAAGTCTTTCGTCATTATAGACAGTTATGGTTTCATTCTGACGCCTTTGCAAAAATGCTTCCTCTTCAAGAAGATTTATAGAAAGGAGCTTTGGATAAATACAAGTTTCTGACTTTCAGACCATCGTGGTGAACTGGGTAGGAAATCGAAGAGTTCTAATGGGAAACCTGATGGCTTCATAAAGCTGTTAACAAGGATTTAGTTACATAAGACTGAGTAAACTGGTGAATATGGTTATAATTTTTATGATTTCTGTCTGAAAAATGGTTTAAATCTGTGTTTTCCAGGTGTAAGGAAAAGCTTCCCCTTAAACTAATTATGACTTGCAGTAATTTGGTAAATTATACCTTTGTAAGCCAATTGTTTGTGCTTTGTGTCTCCGTGCTGCACTCTGTCTTTGTCAGTGTTACTAGCTGCATTACTTATATCCCATCTATTTTATAAGATTGTTGTCTCTTAAAGTACCCAGTGCGTAACCAGGCCTCCAACAAAACTTCTATCGGCTAAACGTCTTGAGGAAATAGGTCACATTTATAACATAAAATAATTGTAATAGTGTGGTTCTAGGTATGGGAAGAAGCAACAAGGGAAAATGTCTCCTGGATCATAATTAGATAGAGGATCCAGAGAATCTTTAATTATCAATAGGGCCTAATCCGAAAACCAGCACCTGGAGTGGCATATCAAGAATTTTCGCCTGATCTGGGATGAGCCTCCCAGCGCCGTGGGACAAATTTGATCATGAAATGTCTCCCAGTATTGGTCAAAATCCTGACCCAAGAGGAGAGGATCTGAGAAATGAAATATTTCCTGCCACATCAGTCATTAGTGATTGCAGCCCTCCAATGTGAGCCGTGGGCCCTGAGGAAACTCAGGGTATGAAAATACAGGATACAGGCCCCAGATAGCTGAGGTGCATATCAAGGGAGTGATTTCAGTGCCTTTTCCCATACATAGAAAAGGGCTAAATTCCTTAACTTGAGATGGTGCCTCCTGGGATTGAAGCCCTCAAAATTCCCACTGAATAGATCATAACTCTCAACTTTTAGGTTGTGAATACTTTTTTAAGACTACAGGAGTAAAGGAGACACTTTCAGAGGAACAAAAGAAACAACGTTTGGAACACTGGCACTGATGGTGAACACTCCCAGGAAGATCCATCTGACTTTGTCACCCGTTTTTCTACAAGATTGTGGAATGGACATTGACAGTGGGGAATTGTATCAGGGAAGAGCCAAACCTGATTACATGTTGCATCTGTTTCTTTTTTTTTTTTTTTTTTTGCGGTACGGGGGCGTCTCACTGCTGTGGCCTCTCCCCCTGCAGAGCACAGGCTCCAGACGCGCAGGCTCAGCGGCCATGGCTCACGGACCCAGCCACTCCGCGATCTTCCCAGACTGGGGCGCGAACCCGTGTTCCCTGCATTGGCAGGCAGACTCTCAACCACTGCACCACCAGGGAAGCCCGGATCTGTTTCTTTTACTTTAACCTTTGCTTTCCGACGCTTTTGTTCACTAAAAGGATACTGTCTATATACATAATGGCCTGCCTTGGGGAACCTTACCCCTCTGCCTGAATGTTAAACTAAAGTGCCTTTGTTCAGGCAAACATCCGGACCCTCTCCACCTGTGGATGGCTACAAGAAAGAAGAAATGAACACATCCCCTCCCCGGGCTGGCCATTCCAGGTGATATTTGCAAAACTTATGGCCTTTTTACTTTTCTTCCTCATCTCCTCCCCATCTCTGTGCTATAAAAGAAACTGGCATCCAAACCCTGATAAGATGGTTATTTTGAGACTTTAGTCTGCCATCTTCTCGGTCTGCTGGCTTTCTGAATAAAGTCGTATTCCTTGCCTCAGCACCCTGTTTCTGACTTATTGGCCTGTCGTGCAGTGAGCAGAGCGAGCTTGGACTCAGTAGCACAATGACAAAAGACTTAAAATGGCATGGTTAAACATATTATAATGCAACTGATAAGAAACTTGGTTATTTCTAGGACAAACAGCATTTTAAGATAATAACCAGAATTATGACTGGTAACATTATACCAGGATATACCAGATTTTTAGGAATTCCATATAATTTTTGGAATATCTATATTAATGACATCTACCCATATAATATAACCTAAGAAGGTTTATCACCACTTATTTGACAATGTTTCCCATGTAATTTAACATACCAAATAAGTCTAATAAACAAAGAGTTGAAACAACTCTTTGGGTTGTTTCAAGGGCCCTTGGAAGCATCCCAAAGTTAGCTAGAGGTCAAAAGAGTTTCATTTAGAATTTGACTTGGGAAATTTTGTCAAAGATAGCAAATGGTTTTAAAACACTTGGTCACATAGGATCATAGGTCACTGTGAAACAATATCTATTCATTGAATCAAAGAGACAGTAAAAGATTTTAAAGGCAAATACAGAAAGTTACAACAGATTACTTAACAGATAAAGAAAGTTTATAGTCTGTTACCAAAAGCAGATCAGTGTTCTAAGAAAACTTTGGAGGGGGCATCTGCAGTGGCTGTTGGCTTGATCCTTGTAGAACTGAAATGGGAGGCAACATACACACAGGTGGACCTCGTTTTATTGTGCTTCGCTTTGTTGTGCTTCAGAGACATTGTGTTTTTTACAAAGTGAAGGCTTATGGCAACGATGCGTCAAGCAAGACTGTTGGCGCCATGTTTCCAACAGCATTTGCTCACTTAGTATCTCTGTGTCACATTTCAGTCATTCTCGCAATATTTCAGACCCTCCACCAGCAAAAAGATTACAACTTGCTGAAGGCTCAGATGATGGTTAGCATTTTTAGCCTTAAAATATTTTTAAATTAAGATATGTACATTGCTTTTTTAGACATAATGCTATTGCATACCTAAGAGGCTACAGTATAGTGTAACATAGCTTTTATTTATATGCACTGGGAAACCAAAAAACTTCATGGGACTCGCTTTATTTTGATATTTGCTTCATTGTGGTGGTCTGGAACAGAGCTCACAATCTCTCTGAGGTATGTCTATATATATTCCACTGGAGAGAATTTTTTGATATCTTTCCCAGACAAAAATCTACAACTTAACAAGTAACTTCACTAAGTTTGGAAGCTTTCTTTAATCAGTAGTAAGTAGTGAGATGAACTAAGTTCATTCCCCTAGACCAGGGGCCAGCACATTTTTTCTCTGAAGGTCCAGATAGTAAATGTTTCAGGCTTCACGGGCCATACACTTGTCGTCTCATATTTTTGTCCCCCTTCTTTCCCCCTTTCTTCTGGGCAGCACAAAAACAGGCTGTGAGCTGGATTTGGCCTATGGGGCATCGTATGCCAGTCCCTACCCTAGACCATCCTTGGGTGGCCTTTCCTCCACATGATACGAAAGGGCATTCTGCCTACCCCTTCTGCTTTCCAAGTTTGCATATCATTTTTCTGACAGTGCTTTCTCAAAGAATAAAATCAAGTTCAATCCCTTATTATGTTGGGTGGAGGTGGTAAAATTTTGATGTTAAAAAATTCTTCGTATTAGAAAGGTTGTGAACATGTTCCTAAGTTCAGAAAAGGATGGGATTTGTTGGGAGAGGGAAGTGGGGATGCTAGTTTCAGACAGTTTAATTCTGGCTCATTAGAGGGACTCTGTTGGCCAAAGTGGTTTAGGCAGTTTTGTGCAGTTCTTCCGGATACTTTGAAAGCTTCCCTGTTGAAAGTCTGTTAGCGCAAGTTCTTTTGCCCGACGCGCAGTGAGACCAAACAAACCGAGACATCAGAGTTTGGAGCAGAGAAAGGTTTATCGCAGGGCCATGCAAGGGAACGGGTTGCTCATGCTCAAAAAATACCCCGAGCTCCCCCCACAGGTTTCGGCAAAGCATTTTTTTTTTTTTTTTTTTTTGCTGTACGTGGGCCTCTCACTGTTGTGGCCTCTCCCGTTGTGGAGCACAGGCTCCGGATGCGCAGGCTCAGCGGACATGGCTCACAGGCCCAGCCGCTCCGCGGCATGTGGAATCTTCCCGGATCGGGGCACGAACCCGCGTCCCCTGCATCGGCAGGCCGACCCTCAACCACTGCGCCACCAGGGAAACCCTCAGCAAAGCAGTTTTAAAAGCCAGGTGAGGGAGGTGTGTCGCAGGTTATGTGATCAGCCTGTGCACAGTTCTCTGATTGGCTGATGGTGAGGCAACAGGGTGGTGTCACAGGGGTTGACATTATCAATCCTCAGGCTCCAGTAGGCCTGGGGGCCATGTACTCATGATCATCAAGTAGTGAACGTCTTCCATTTGGTGCGGAGTTTTCACATCTGTAAAACAACTCAGGAAATGTGCATCAAATACTGTTGTCTAGGTACAGAGAGTAGCTAAAGCAGAGGATATGGGGAGGGGTCTGTCCCGGGAAGGCCCCATAGAGTCCTGCTCGGTTACAAGTCAACAGTTTTGAACTGATTTACCTTGCTTAAAAATGCCTTTTCTAGCTATATAAAAAGGGGTCTCTGTACTTTTTGAGAGTGTGGTGATGCTATTTTTGGAGGGAGACCTCTGGGAACAAGGAGAAGAATCAGCAAGTGGCTTCCCTGTCTGGTTTATTCACCTTGACTTTCTCTTTGGAAACAAAGATAAACTGAGATTTCTCACCTGTTGAATTTTTGCAGATTTATCGAGATTCTCTTTTGCTGTTGGTTCCTAGCAGGAGGGCTTGAATAATGCATGGAGCGGTCGCTTCTATTGATAAACACAGTTAATTTTAATTACAGGACTAAGATTTATGCTAATATTTTTTTCTTTATTTTTATGATTTTGAGTATACACGTGAATTAATTGCTTTTAACTAAAGAGGGGGAAATGCCTTTGGGGGCTTAATGACATGTTTGGGTGTGTTGGAGTGTATGGATTTGTTCTTTTCTCTATGTCTGTCTATTTTGTTAACATGTTGGCTTGTTGGTATCTGAGCAATGTTTCACTGAAATGACCCTGGCTTATGGTGAGAAGTGCTCATTAAATACTCTGTTCAGTTATTTAAGGCATTGTTTTGGGGGACAGTTTCTTGTGAGGGAAAAGCCTTCTTCGGAGGATCACATACTCTCTTCATTCCATGAAAATTCTAAGAGGGCAGCCACCTTGTGGGAGACCAGCCCCGTACCTCTCAAATTGAAGATTTGGAATTTGATATAAAATTATTCCTAGAGAGCTTTAAAAACCAACCAGGGTCTAGGAACATGAAAAAGTCTCAGCCTACACTCTCTCTTGTTTACTAGGGTGGGGATGGGTTCTTAGTGATGGGGAACACTGGGGAGGGCCGACAAGGGTAGGGTCCCTGGATCACTAAGTGCCAGGCAAAATGATTGTCATTCACAACTGTTTTTGCCTGGTTTCTGTTTCAAACCTGTGATTTTTTTTTTTTTTTTTCGGTGTGTGTGTGTTGGGGGTTGTCAGCTGATGTGATAGCTAGTGACAAAAACTTAGTTAAGGATGGGAAAGGCAATCCCCTCTGGTTCATTTCTTTTTAAAATAATTATTTCACTAATTTATACCCCAATTTATACTTTGGTAGGGGGTTTATAAAAATGTATACAATATGAAAAGACAGAAAAACAAGTGAGGACATGGGGTGAAGGGAGCCATGCCTACTGCATGCTGAGCACTGTTCTCTGTGTCTGGAATTCTGGAATATTCCAGTAAACACAACAGACAAATGAAATTAAAAATATATATATATTTGGTGAGTTTAAAAAACTAAAAAAAAAAAAAAAAAAAAAAAAACCCCAAAAAATCCCAAACAAACTTCTCATCCTTATGGAGCTATGTTCTAGCCTGGGATAAAAGGAAATAGACAGTAAGTAAATACACAAGTATGTGATATGGTGTTATTTTGAGCTCCGTGGACAACAGTAAAACAAGGTTGGGGTGAGGGTGGGGTGGAAGGAGGGAGGAGTTGCTATTTATAAGGAAGGCCTCTCTGAGATGACATTTGATCTGAGACCTCGATGAAGGGAGGACTGGATCATATGGCATCTGAAAGAAGAGTTTCAGATAGAGGGACCGTAGGTGTGGGACTTGAAGCCCTCTCTGTCAGTGAGAGGAGTAGCCGGTGTGTTTGAGGAGAACCCAGGAGGCCGGAGGAGCTGGAGTGGAGGGGGAGAGTGGAAGGAGGTGGGGGGACCTCATAGGTCATTGTTAGAGTGAGATTTGCAGCCATACTGAGAGTGGTTGGTAGGGGTAAGGGAGGAAGCAGGGAGCCCCGTTAGGAGGGGAGGCTATTGTAATAATTCAGACAAGAGATGATGGTAACTTGGATTGGGGCTTACTAGTGGAGGTGGTAGGAAGTCGTTGGATTCTGCATATATATTTTTTTTTTCTTTTTCTTTTTTTTTTTTTTAACATCTTTATTGGAGTATAATTGCTTTACAATGGTATGTTAGTTTCAGCTTCACAACAAAATGAATCAGTTATATATATACATATATTCCCATATCTCTTCCCGCTTGCGTCTCCCTCCCTCCCACCCTCCCTATCCCACCCCTCCAGGCGGTCACAAAGCACCGAGCTGATCTCCCTGTGCTATGCGGCTGCTTCCCACTAGCTATCTACCTTACGTTTGGTAGTGTATATATGTCCATGCCTCTTTATCGCTTTGTCACTGTTTACACTTCCCCCTCCCCATAGCCTCAAGTCCATTCTCTAGTAAGTCTGTGTCTTTATTCCTGTTTCACCCCTAGGTTTTTCATGACATTTTTTTTTTAAAATTCCATATATATGTGTTAGCATACGGTATTTGTCTCTCTCTTTCTGACTTACTTCACTCTGTATGACAGACTCTAGGTCTATCCACCTCATTACAAATAGCTCAATTTCGTTTCTTTTTATGGCTGAGTAATATTCCATTGTATATATGTGCCACATCTTCTTTATCCATTCATCTGCATATATTTTGAAGGAAATGCTGGATATATTTTTGGAGGATTTGCTGATGCATTGGATGTGTGTAAACAGTGGGAGAGAGGAGTCCAGATTTTGTCCTGAGTTACTGGGAGAATTGAGATGGATAAAGCTGAGGAGAGAATGCTCAACAAACTGGGAATGAAAGGGAACTTCCTCAACCTAATAAATGGTACCTACCAAAAAACCACAGCTCACATCATGCTTCATGGTGAAGACTGAATGCTTTTCCCCTAAGAGCAGGAACAAGACAAGGATGTCCACTCTTGCCACATCTATTTAACATTGTGAAAGAGGTACTAGCCATGGCAGTTAAGCAAGAAAAAGAAATAAAAGACATCCAGATAAGCAAGGAAGAAGTAAAACTAATTCTGTTTGCAGATGACATGGTCTTGTATATAGAAAATCCTAAGGAATCTACTTTAAAAATGATTAGAACTAATAAATGGATTCAGAAAGGTTGCAGGAAACAAGACCAATATACAAAATTCAATTGTAGTTCTGTACGTTAGCAGTGAACATTCTGGAAATGAAATTAAGAACATAATTCCATTTAATGCCATGAGACTGGATGAGATCAACCAGAGAGGGAGGGGGTAGGGGAGGTGGCAGAGAGAGGATGAGAATGTACAGGGGTGTGTGTGTGTGTGTGTGTGTGTGTGTGTGTGTGTGTGTTTGCGTGCGTGCGTATGTGAGAGAGAGAGAGAGAGAAGATAGAGAGAGAGAGAGAGAGAGAGAGAGAGAGAAGATAGAGAGAGGGAAGAAAGGCTTGAGGTCAGAGCCCCAGGTCACCAATGTTTAAAAGTCAGGAGAAGAGGAGAAGCCAATGAGGCACCTGGAAAACAAAAAAGACAGCCATGTCCTGGGGGCAGATGTTTGGGGAAGGAGGAGAAGTGGTCCGTAGTATGTGATGCGCCGAAGGCTAAGATGAGGACTGGGGATTCACAGCTGAATATGTGGATGAGCATTGGTGAACGGCAAGAGAGAGAAAGAATGAGAGAGGGAGGAGCGAGGAAAAGGGTCTGTCCAGAACCAGTACACTTGTAAAACACAACAGAACTTGAGTACCAAAAACAATGAATATGCAAGCTCATTTTTTTCCTTAATTAGATTCAACAGACATGAATATTCCTCTCAAATTATTATAAGAGTCTGTAAACGCTAACTCAGTTTCTGTACCTGTCTCGTCGTAGTCTGCAGCAGTTTGCGGAGTTGCACTGGTGCCAGTCTGTGGAAGCCACTTTGCCGGTGTTGTGCAGGCCTAGGATTGGCTGGGGGGCGGTGGGTGGGGGAATGAGCTGAAATTCCTTCACCCTGGATTTGGTACAGCATGTGCTGTGCAAGATGACAGCAGATACTTGTTAGAGAATAAACATCCATCTTAAGCTCCAGGAGGCTATATATCTCCTTGTTCAGAAGGCATGAAGCCTGAATTTCGGTCCCATGGAGGTTATAATCATGAGCCAGTCAGAAATCACAAGACGCATTTCTGAGCATTATCCCTTTCTACAAATGATAACACCTATCTGCTGTCTTCCTCCTAATCCTGACATTTGTGTGGTATTTTAGTCTGAATTGCTCATTTAAGCCTCATACAACCTTGTGAAGTGGGTGGATTTTTCATTTCTGTGAAGAAATGGGCTCCGGGAGATGAAACAACTTCTCCACCCTCATGCCGCTTGGAAGTGATGGAGCCGGGACTACCCTTTGAGACCTGTGAGCTTGCCACCAGACTGGGCTGTGGGACTTTTAATCCCCTTTCAGATAGGAGCTTAAGGTCAGCTGTAAAGTTCATGTCCTGCTTTGTTATGAATTTGCAGGTTGAAGTTGCTGTCCCTTTGGGTAGGTGGGTGTGTTCTCAACGTAGTAAGTAAATAGACTTTCATTCTGAACAGTTGCTGGATTACACTCTCTTTGGCTTTAAATTCTGGTCAGAAGTGCTGTTGATTTCTAGAAATGCTGCCTTGTAACTGAGTTGTTTCCTCTTTCATAGTGTATGAATTATTTGCGTTCATCAGTCACATGGGGACATCTACCATGAGTGGACACTACGTTTGTCACATCAAAAAGGAAGGAAGGTGAGTCTTTTTGAGAAGGTAAACTAATATCTATGTTTTATTGAGGACCTGCTATGTACCAGGCACTCCACTAGGTGTTTCATATGTTATCTCATTTGGTTTTCATAATGGTCTTGTAGGGATAGACTCTTAAAGCCATTTTACACATCAGGGCACTAAGGCTCAGACAGGCTAAATAGCTTGATGTTTGCAGCTATGTCAGAGCTAGTATTCAGCGTCACTCTTCACTGTCATAGCAAGGGGACCTCCCAAAGTAAAGACGCATCCCGCAGCAGAATGTGTGTCCATATTTGGAACCTCCCCAGGGTTGCCAGGTTTAGCCAACAAAACGAAACAAAACAAGAAAACCAGGATGCCCTATTATGTTTGAATTTCAGATAATGAATAACTTTTTAGTATAAATATGTCTCAGCTGTTGCATGGGACATACTTGTATTAAAAAAGTATTTGTTGCTTATGTGAGATTCAAACTTGACTGGGTATCCTGTGTTTTATCTGGTAACTCCAACACCCAGTGTTTGCCCTATTGTAGCTTTGGCTTCTTAAGAATTGTTAGGTGTGTGGTGAGCTAGGAATGAGACAGTT
Source organism: Stenella coeruleoalba (assembly GCF_951394435.1). Taxonomy (NCBI): domain Eukaryota; kingdom Metazoa; phylum Chordata; class Mammalia; order Artiodactyla; family Delphinidae; genus Stenella; species Stenella coeruleoalba. Next base: position 57,772,806 of record NC_137150.1, read on the forward strand.
GGGGGGGTGTAAGGCCGCTGCTCTCGTCAGAACCTTCTTCTGGGGCTGGATCCCCATGGGCCCCACTGGTTTCCCTTCCTTGAGTTCCCACTGAGTGGCCTGGCCTGTGGGTCAGCACCCCTGCTTGAGGCAGTGCTTGGGCCACATGGACACTGGAGAAACACGTAACCTTGCCCTCTCCTGGTAGGACGTTGACCTTGTACTGCAGGAGTGACTGGTTCCCAGTCAGGAATCCACTGTGTTCCTTTTTGGTGTGTCTTTTAGTCTTGTCTTCTCAACTTGATTAATAAAATAGTTGAGCACAGGAACTTGATTTATAGTGAATCCTTTTTATTACCAAGCATGATAGCTCTTTTAAAAATACTTTTCTTAAGAAAAATAGCTTAATTATAATTTAAAAAGCCATGAAATTCATTATAAGGAATTTGTAAAATACAAAAACATACAGAGAATGTGTTATTTGGAAGCCTAGAGAAAACCATTGTCTGTATTTTGATACATTTCCCTTTGTTTCATTGTTTTCACTGGGAGAGAGGGTATGTGTATGTCTGTATTTACAACTTTTCTAAAAGCTTAAAGTTTGTACACAGTACGTACAATTTTGTAACCTGCTTTCTCCCACTTCATATTATATTGTGATTATTTTCTTACTTTACCAGATATTCTTCAAAGATATTTTAATAGTTGTATAATAGTTCACTGCATGTCTATTTACTTCTGATTTTTAGCTAGTTGTTTTTTTTTTTTTTTGCGGTACGCGGGCCTCTCACTGTTGTGGCCTCTCCCGTTGCGGAGCACAGGCTCCGGACGTGCAGGCCCAGCGGCCATGGCTCACGGGCCCAGCCGCTCCGTGGCATGTGGGATCTTCCCGGACCGGGGCACGAACCCGTGTCCCCTGCATCGGCAGGCGGACTCTCAACCACTGCGCCACCAGGGAAGCCCTGATTTTTAGCTAGTTTTATACCTAAGGCTGAAAAAAACACATACTTCTTTGACTGAAGTTCTGAGGCCATCTATGGATTTCTACAAGTGGAAATGTTTGGAGGCTCCTTAGGAACTACTTTTTGATTGAACTTGAGAATAAAAAAGCAGTTGTAATTTCCCACCAGCATTCTGTTTCTTTTTATACAACAGACTTGAGTTTGGTTTATCTTAAACCATCTTGATTAGTTTAAGTATGGTGCAGTAACTTTCTCCTGCAAAGTTTCCTGGAACTGACTTAAATCCATCAAATGCTTCTGTCTTTTGTTTTCAGATGGGTGATCTACAATGACCACAAAGTTTGTGCCTCAGAAAGGCCCCCTAAAGACCTGGGCTACATGTACTTTTACCGCAGGATACCAAGCTAAACCTCAGACGTACAAATTGGCGAGAAGAAGCCATACACCTTTTTAATTTGCCAAAAAAAAAAAAGTAAGAAGTTGGGACAGCCAGACATGAGGGAGTACATGGGGTATTTATAGTTTATTTAAAGAACATCATTTGACGCCTTCTGAAGTAGAACCGGGAGGAAATTTCTATTAGTGATGATACACTACTGTAGATAATTTTTCTTTTTATAAATGTTTAAGAAGAGGATGGTTAAAAAAAAAAGTATTCCTGTTGCTGGTGGGGGATCTGCCACTGGTGCATCAACAGCAGGAAGTGCCGCCAATCCTCTGTTCTGCTTTGGGGGTCGGCGATAGTGGCCTCCAGAGGAACCAAGTAATGGGGCCAGTCGTGTCGCCTACCCACCGTAAACAAAAAGCCCACTTTCGTTTCATATCGAAAATCAGTAACTGGGCTGGGCTTTATTTGTGACATAAGTTTTTTTCATGACACACAATGATTTCTGACCTCTCCATGTAGAGTAGATTAGAACATCTACAATGAAAGATATTTTTAATTTAATCATATCAAAATTCATAATACGAGTGTGTGAATGTGTGTGAGAATGCGACTGAGAGTGTGAGACCTTTATAGTCAACTAGAAAATCTGTGACGGGTTGGTTTTTAAAGGTTAAAATAGTTGGTAGTAAGCATAGCTGGAAAAAGCAAGTCAATATTTTAAAGAAACTCAAACTCAGGAACAGTTTAAAAAATTAGTTCCCCGCTTAGATTTTCAGGCGTCAAAAGGCGTCCCTTTCAGTGCTGTCCAGAATTCAGTTGGGTTTGTGACATTTGGTCGTGTGAACGCAGATGCCCCCAGCAGCACAGTGTTGTTCTTTGCCAAAGGTAGATGAATTCTGTTTCTCAGCAGCCCTTCCCCCGAGGCATAGTCATGTGTACTGTTAGTTAAAATAGCTGATCTCTTCTTACCATGACACATGACAACTCACTGGAATCATGTTAAGTGCCCCAAATTTGTCTGTAATTTTCTCATCCCCAGCTCTTTGCTTGTCTTCATTTCTATGTGTTCTGGGGCCAGAGTTTCATCTCTGCCCTTTGTTGGCTAATCACCTCCTGACTTACCTTCACTGCTTATCTGCTGTGACCAACAGTGTGATCCTCAGCAGTTTAAGGGTTTCAGGTGCAAAGAAACTATATGACATAATGAAAGACCATCGTTTCCGTTTCGGTGTTTCAGCATTTTAGTTGCAACCTGGGATTAAATCAGAGTTTCAGATGTGATGAAAAAGTGGAACGATAGTGCTCTGTAATTTTCCTACTGCTCTGTACCAAATGCTAGGGTCTCTGGAATTTCTATTTCAGATTATTCAGTCAAATAAAAAAGGACTTATTGCTGTCTGCTTAATATGCATTTGATTGGTAGAAAGGATCTTCCTGGAGACTGTAGGAAAATAAAGTAGAACCAACTGGGTGAAATATAGCACAGAATTCCACAATTCTGTGAAGTCTGGAAGTTGGATTATGACATGTGAGTTATGAACAATCAGGGTTCTGGTTATGATTGGGGCCCTTCTCACAGGAGACGTGAGCAAGGGATGCAGAGCCCGAGGCCTGTGGCCCGTGGACCTGGGTGCGGCCCGTAGCTGGGCAAGTCCCTCATCTTTCCTTATGTGCACAGTGGTGTGATGACCCCCTGCCCTCTCTTTCCGACTGTGCTTTGTGGACCTGGAGAGATCTGATCGCTGACCATTTGAAGAGCAGCAGGTGGTGTGCCCAGTGGGTGGGCCCTAGTAGAGCATGCTTCCTCTCGTCTCTCCTCTGACGTTTTCTTCAGTTCGGGAACAAATGAGATTGGCAGAAGGAGGGAGCTCATGGGGCAGTAAATCTCTACTAAACTCTGCCCACTGGTGTCACCTTTTCACATTGTCTTGGACACCTCAAAGCAGCCCCGCTCGGTGACACGAGTCCCTGATTCCTGCAGAAACCCCCATGCTAAGCAGCCTTACGGAGTCCCGTTTCCTTAGGGCTGTAGTACCATAGAATAGTGACTCCAAACACACATCAAAAGTGACTTCTTTTCACCGCTGTTACAAAGGGAAGGCCTTTTCTGGGGGTGGGAGGGGGATTGGGGCTTTGGATTGAAATGTGGACAAAGTTGGCATGTGTATTTTGAGCAAATTAAAAAATTTTATAATAAAATCTTACAAAGTGAACGGTGTAAAGTCAGTATATAAGATTGCAGGCTCCACATTACTTAATTCATTAAGCAGAAAAAGAAATTTAGCCCTTTTGATACCTAAACCTATCGTAAGAAAGTGGAATATGGCTGCCTTTTTTTTCTCCTCACAAGACAAAGGGCTATTTCTACAAGGCAAAGTTTTGTATATGTGCTGTTCTTTATTTCAGATTGAGAGTTGGGAAAACTGGAGCAAATATTGGTTTTCTTTCATGCTTATAAATGTATTTGTATGTATATCTTAATATATTCAAGGCAGGCTTCCCTGGAATCAGAGTGTGGAATATACTGCTTAATTTTACACACGTATGTCGAGATTATTTATGACTAAAAACTGGAATAATGTGTGTATTTTGTCAACTGCTCATCAGCCTGTTAGGCGTCTTCTGTGTGAGGTGTGGTGGTGTAATTGTGAAAATTCTCACTGCGTGGGTGTATGTGTGAAAGAGAGCACTTTCTTCCTGTAAATATCTTTTGATATCCGTGTGTGCAAAATCCTGATGAATGTGTCTTTGGAAAATACAGCGTATCAAAGTTTTTGTTTTGTCAATTGATCTAAATGCCCACACAACTAATCAGAAATCCAGTTTGGTTCAGGTTGGGATTTTTTTTTCAAGGGGAGAAAAAGTATGGGGGAAGGACTATTAAAGAAGAGTCATGTTTTAATGCCATTTTATGTCAACATTGCTTTAATGTTCTGAATTGACTTGCTGTTTTCTCCCACCTACAAGAGAATGTGCTTGCCATTGCCCCGTGTTCACCGTGGGCTGTAGGGCGTAGCTTGAGCCTGCTACTCCCAAGATTGTTTTTTCCCTTGACCTGAACTGGATGGAGCCTTACCTGCAATTCATAGTGCGAGCACCTGCATTTGTAGCCCGACTCCACTTCTAAGTGTGGTGGGGCCGAGTCGCTTTACCTCTCTAGGCCTTTTTCCTTAAAATGAGTGGGTTAGACCAGATAAGCTCAGAAGTCGCTTTCTGCTCTAGCATTCGGTTCTATTTTTATTTTCCTGCAGTTACTACCTTGGTCAGACATGTAAGACGCGAGGGATCACATAGAGGTTCGATGTTATGGTTCTGGTTTGTTACAGCTTTCGCACCCCACTTTAGAACCTGCCTCGTTTTTAGTGTTTGCCACCCCAACTTCTACTCCCAATTTCTTGGGGAATTACTTTCTTTGGTGATTATCCCATTTTTTTTCTCCCACTCCTGAAACTCTCCACTTCCCAGTCGGTAAGGTACTTTGTTACCATCTTCCTCAAAAATGAAAAATCTATTTAAAACACCACCTGCCCTGACAAACCTCAGAACTACCTTCCACTAACTCTGTAACCTTTCTGGAGTATTATCTTACTCTAGTTGAGTCATAGCTATGATCCTCAAATAAGTTTTTCTACCACAGAAAGGATGTCTTTTCATCTGGTAGGCATCACTGTTGCTAAATGACATCATCCGTGTGGGCCGTCAATGGGGAGATGGCCAGTGTTGGGGGCAGGATAGGGGGATAGGATTAGATAAAATGTGATTCTATCCTTCACCTAAGGTCAAAAATCCTAGGTTACAGAACAGGATTCTGTACCCTTAAGTTGATGTATAAGATCGTCCACACAGTGCCATGGAGATTCCCTACTCAGTAAATCATCCTGAAAGAGTTTGTGTCATAATTCTCTAGATCTGTGCTGTTCAGTACAGTTGTCCATGGCCACATGTGGCTAATGACCTCCGGAAATGTGGCTTGTGCACATTGAGGTTGTGCTGTACACAGGAAATGCACGCCAGATTTGGAAGGCTTGGTACCAATAAAAGGGAATGTAAAATATTGCATCAATATTTTATATTGATTATATGCTAAGATGACCATATTTTAGATACATCAAGTAAGATGATATTAAAGTTTCACTTATTCCTTTTGATCTCTTTTTAACGTGGCTGCCAAACAAATTGAAATTAGACACGAGTTGTACTTCTGTTGGACAGTGCTCTCCAGACCAGGTGACGTGAGGAGGCAGCGAGGTGCCGTAGGTGTGGAAGGGGGGGGTCTGCAAAGCATCCAGACAGACAGAAGCAGCACAAACATTTTTTTTGGAGTCGGGAGCAATGTGAGGCACAGAATGCCTTCCAGAAAGCAGATTTTTCTGCATAAGAACCAATATATATATAAGACCCCAATTAAAAACCAAAAGCCAACGAGCCCAAACCCTGTTTCTTCAGCTTTGTCTAGAAGCTGCCAACTCTGCATTTATTTTTCAAGCATCTTCCAGGTGCCAAGGATGTTAGCCACCTGAGGGTGTTGGGCAGATTTGTTTCACTTTGGGCAACATTCTCTTGTGGTTTCTCCTCCCCCGGTATTGTTTTGTCTGTTCAGAGCTGGGTGTGTTGAAATACCATGGAAATCTGGCCGCTCCTCCTGGCCTCAGCTGAGGCTGATCCTGTGGCCCGCGCCTGTCTGCTTGGCAGGTTTTGATGTTGGCGCCTGAAAGAGTTTGTGTTTATTTTGCACTAATCACAGTTGTCGTTTAAAATATCTCAAATGTTTTGGGAGACTATTTGCCTGTGATGGAAAGAGAGATGGATGATTTATTGCTTCAATTGTTTTAAAATTAAAAGCTATTCTCACAATCTGAGGTCCCTTTATGGCTCTCTCTCTCTTTTTTTTTTCTTTTGCAAAATGCCACGTAAACCGATTCTGCCTTTTGCAGGTTCTTGTCCATCAGTGGAACAGGTAACTTGAGACAGTGACTAATTTTATTTCTTTTCAGGGTTTCTTTGTGTGGCCCCGAGGCTGCCAGGTCCCATCAGTAGTGGAATAGCGTCGATGGCACGATGTTAACTCTGTGAAGGAGGGAGGGGCAGGGCAGGTGGGAGTCTGCTGTCTTTCTCTACTGGGTGCCAAGTTGAATATTGGAATCGATTGTGAGACCTTTCTGTGGTTCCCTGGCTCTCAGTTTGCTGGTGGCTTCCTTAATGCAGGTATAAGCAGAGTCAACACTAGTTGCATCAAGGGATTTCAGCATTTTTATGACATTGTGTTTCTAGGCTGTAATGAGTTTCCTATTGCTGCTGTAAACAAATTACCACAAACTGAGTGGCTTAAAACAATACATTTATTAGGTCAGAGGTCTGGAAATGGGTCTCACAGGGCTAAAAGCAAGGTGTTGGCAGGGAAGCCGTAGGAGAAAATCCATTCCTTCCTTCTTCCAGTTTCGGGAAGCTGTTGGCATTCCTTGGCTCATGACCTCCTGAGAGCATTGGCGTCACTCCGGTGTCTGCTTCCATTGGCACATCTCCTTTACTGGCTCTCCTGCCTCTTTTTTACAGAGACCCTCGGGATTACATTGGGTTCACCCAGATGGTCCAGAATAATCTTCCCATCTCAGGATCCTTAACTTACTCATAGCCGCAGTGTTCCTTTTGGCATGTAAGGTGATTAGGATGTGGATGTCTTTGGGCGGTGGGGGGGGGGGGGGCTTATTTTGCTTACCATATAGGCTAATTACCACTTAAAATATGTTTATTCAGTGCTTAAAACTTTTAAAAGAATGAACCAATAATGTATTTTTAAAAATCCAAGTGAAGTGACTGACATCAGTGTTGTGCCATCTGTTTTGGTGAGGGAGTAAGAGGAGAAGGAAATGATGGGGGGATAGTGAGGGGTTGTTTTCCATTCAGAGAATTGTAAACTTCTAGGCCAGTGTTTGCAAGCCAGCTGCTGTTTACATTCACTTGATGTATCCCGTCGTGTCCAGTGGGAGAGTTTACCAGTGTGTGTATGTGCCGTTTGAACTCATGGTCCAGCTTTTCAAACGTCGTCAGTGGCAAACTTCAGTCACAGTGGAGAAATTTAACAGGAAAATGGTGAGTAATTCTCATCCCCATGCAAGCAATTATTTAAAAATCTACTTTCATTGAGGTAAGGAGGCAGGGTGGGATAATGGCCAAGGTAGAAGCATATAGACAAGTTCAAATACCTGTTCCCAGCCCAGACTAGCTGTGTGACTTTGGTAAGCACTTAATATCCTGAGACTCAGTCTTCTCATCTGTTCAGTGGGCAGAATAAATACTTGTGATGAGTTATGTAAAGCATCTGACAGTCTGGTGGACACAGGATATTTTTACTGTGGTATTTTATGTCATCATTTTAACCCATATAGCGTTTTGACTCTGCGGAGGTTTTGACCCATTGTTTCAGTCTAAAACAATTTTTTAAAAATAATCAATTATACCAACATTGATGACTTTTTTTTTCAAAAGTATTTTTCTGGAGATAATTCCATTAAGCAAATTTATTTTGTTCATCTGTATAGCACGGTTCATCATTCAATAACTACTAAACATCTATGTGCTAGGCATTGTTTTTCTTATGTATCAGTAAACAAAGTAGATATGGGTCTCTCTGCCCTTGCTGAGTTAATTTTCTACCAGGGAGAGGCAGATACTAAACACAGGAAGTAAGTAAATGATATGTTAAAAGCTGTTGAGTTCTATGGAGAAAAGAAGATGTAGATCAGTGGTGGAGGTGCGGGTTGAGGTACGAAATCAGGTACTCAGGGGAGTGCCTGATCAGGGAAGGCATCATGGGGAGGTGAGATTTGAAAGAAGACTTGAAGGAGGTGAAGGCGTCATCCAAACGTGTTTAAGGGAAGGATATGCTCGGCAGAGGGACAAGCTGGAGCACTAGCTCCGGAGTGGGAAAGTATCTGGTATGTCAGAGAAGCAGCAAGGGGACCACTGTGGTTGGGAGGGAGGGAGGAGTGGGGGAGACTGGTGGGAGAGGAGGAGAGAGGGGGCCAGATCGTCTGAGCCCGGGAGGCATTGGAAGGGCTTGACTCTAGGGTGGAATGGAGAGCCATTACAGGGTTTTGAGCAGAGCAATGACCTGCTCTGACCAAAGTTTCAGGGAGATTGTTCTTTGTTTAGCTTAGATGACAGGAGGGCAAGGACAGAAGTAGGGGCTGCTGTGGTAGGCAAGGGGAGAGGATGATGCTCAGAAGGATGGAGGGTAGCAGTGGGGGTAGTGCGGACAGGCAGATTCTGGGTACATTTGAACGTAAGGCCAGTAGAATCTCCTGACGGATAGGATGTGTGGGGTATGAGGGAATGAGAGTAGCTAAGGCTGCCCTTGAAGTTTTTGTTCTGAGCAATTGAATGTAGTTGCAATCAACTAAGGCAGGAGGGTGTGGTGAGGTTACAAGTGGTGGTGGGGAAGGATGGTCAGGAGTCCGGTTTGGGGCAAGCTGAGTTTGAAACTCCTATTAGACCTCCGTGGCTGATGTTGAGTAGGAAGTGGGACATGTCCAACTCTGGACTTTGAGAAGTCTGGACTGTAGATATCAAATTGGGAGTGGTTGGTATCTAAGTGGTTGTTTTTTGTTTTGTTTTGTTTTTTTGCGGTACGCGGGCCTCTCACTGCTGTGGCCTCTCCCGTTACGGAGCTCCGGACGCGCAGGCTCAGCGGCCGTGGCTGACGGGCGCAGCCGCTCCGCGGCATGTGGGATCCTCCCGGACCGGGGCATGAACCCGTGTCCCCTGCATCGGCAGGCAGACTCTCAACCACTGCGCCACCGGGGAAGCCCTCTAAGTGGTATTTAAAGCCATGGGCATGGGTGGGATCATCAGTGGAGGGAGACAGGAAATAGAAGAGGTCCAGGGACTGAGCCCTTCAACGTAAGTCGGGGAGAAGATGAGCCAGCAAAGGAGACTTGGGACGAGTGACCACCACTGTGCACAGAAACCAAGAGAATGGTGCCTGGAAGTGGAAACCAAGTGAAGAAAGCATCTTGAGGAGGTGAGAGTGACCAAATAAATGTGATAGGCTAAGTAAGATGAGTTCACTGTGAGATTGATCCACTTGGAGTCATGTGTGGTCTCCATGGGAACAGTTTGGGAGGAGAGGCATTGCAGAAAATGAATGCAGACAACTCTTTGCTTTCCTCTGTAGCAAAACTCCCCAAAGAAAGTGGGGTGGTGACTGATAGGGGAAGTGGGTGGGGCTGAGAGAAGTTCTTCCTTTTAAATATGAGAAATAAGATGGTCAAACAGAAAGTACAGTGTGGAGGATGTAGGAGGGCGAGGGGAGAAGTGCTGATTCGCTGTTCTTGAACAGGCAAGAGGTGATGGAATCTGGTGCCAAAGTCAGAGCTAACTTTAGGCAGGGCCTGGAAGACCTGTGTGGGGATGGGAGGGAGGCAGAGACCCAAGTGCAGATGCCACGGTGAGGAGACTAGGAGACTGCCATGAGTCTGGGAGTTCTTTCCTGCCATCGTTTTCTAGGAAAGTAGGAAGCAAGATGCCCAGCTTAAGAGGGAGTGTGTGGGAGATGGGATTTGAGGAGAGAGGAGAAGGTAAGAAGAGTCACCCAGTTGAACTCTTCCCAAACTTTGACATTTTCCTTTCTATTTTAATGAACTTACTTTGTTAACAATTCTGTAAATTTTATAAGGACAGTCTGTCATCAGTTTTTCAGTCCTCATCAATTTTTCTCTATTATAAATTTTGCTATTGCAAATTCCCCTTTGCAGCCATTATTTCCACTGGATCCAGCTCTACCAGGTCAAATTTTGCAAATCTAAATTTTGTCAAGACGATTTTGTTGTTCTTTATCAATTTTTAACCGATAGCAAATTTTACTATGAGCAGTGCTAGCCATTGTCTTGGAAATTTCTCTCAAGCCTACTGTTTCCCAGGTCAGTTTTTGCTGTTCTTTTAGTATTAAATGTACTCTTTAGTCTGTTGTTAATCTCTAAGACCTTTTTTTCACCTGGCACAGTTTTTGAGATTATGTTAATTATTTGCAGAAATATTAATTATGGACTGGATACAATTATCAGTAGAGCAAAGGCTTAGGACCTGGGTGCCCGCTGAAGTTAAAACGGCAAAATAGAAACACCCGGCCAAGGAATCCGGCACATGGTAGGTTTCAGTAAATGTTTGCTTCCTTTCTGTTTCCCTTTCAGAGAACTGGGCCTGGGAAGGCTGTACTGCCTGGATTCCACTTTTCTAAACTCAGTGGGCAAACTCAAGCAGGGCGCCTACTGAGAATCAGTAGTTTAGTTCCACAGGGCAAAATACTAAAATTAACCATCGGTGCCTAAAGTTCTGATTCCTTAAGCTGATTACCAGGCGGCATTATTGGTTATGTGGTGTAAGTAGAGGAAAAATACGTCAGTCCTTTGTGAGCCCTAAAGTGCTGGCTAGATGAGGTATTACCTTAAGGCGCCCTGTAAGGAAATGTAAAAAGAACTATTCAGACCTTGGTCTGCTTTTGAATACACACACGGAGTGAAGCAGCTATTTGAGGAGATTAATATTCATGTTTAAAAAGTGGCGGGGGCGGGCTTCCCTGGTGGCGCAGTGGTTGAGAGTACTCCTGCTGACGCAGGGGACACAGGTTCGTGCCCCGGTCCGGGAGGATCCCACATGCCACGGAGCGGCTGGGCCCGTGAGCCATGGCCGCTGAGCCTGACCGTCCGGAGCCTGTGCTCCGCAACGGGAGAGGCCACCACAGTGAGGCCCGCGTACCGCAAAAAAAAAAAAAGTGGCGAGGGCATAGGAGACATAAAAATGGTTTGAGTTATGCGAGAGGTGGGAAGAGGAGCCGCAGTTCACCACTAAGTAGACGGAACTTTACTGCTTATAGAGTAACAGTGAAACAGGAAAGAAAGAGGTACCGCTTGATTTCACAGAGAAAAGAGAATCCCACCAAGGTTAAGTGCTGCCTCAGGTGGAAAGAGAGGGCAGTGAAGAGGGAGAGCTTGTCCCCAACTCCACTTGGCTGGCTTCTTGTTGTTCAAATCTCAGCCCAAATGTCAGGTAAGAGAAACCTTTCCTGACCACCTGTAGATGAAGGAGCCCCAGTCACTCTCATACGTTACTTGCCTTGTTCTTCTAGCGCTTTGCATTGCAGCACGTGGCATTCTTATTTGTTAAAGTATTTGTTGAGCTCTCACAGAAATCTAAGCTCTTCAAGGGCTTGATTTGATTTAATTTCCACTGTCCTGCACTAGAACAGTACCTGTACTTAGTAGGTGCTCAAATATTTGACTGACAAAAATAAAAAGACCCTAAAACAAATATATTTTAATACTTTTATTCTAAAAAAAAATCACAAAATCCAGTTGCAGGTTAAATAATATTTTAGTCTTTAAAAATTAACAAAGGAGGAAGATCTTTGTTTTGTATCTAAAAGTGCATTCCTATTTCCAGATAACTTATGCAAAATCATAGGTAGTGATATTCGATAAAAGGACCTTCTAACCAGTAGTACAAATTGGATTCCATTTGACTTGAAGCAATTCTGATCCCCATATCCCATTTTGAAAGATTTCTGAAAAGACCTTGAAGCCACAAAGTTTATTGAAAACATAGTTTAAAATTGCACAAATATACAATTTAATAATGTGAAAAAGGAAGGGCATGCTTCCAATAGTAGTACAAAAATACTACCTTAATCTTGGTACTTTGCAAATTATAAGCCAATGGAGTAAATTAAACACATCAATATGATAAGAGATTTTTATGGTAGTAATTTTATTTCAAAGAGCAACACAGGGGAATACTAAGATGAAATCTTAATACCCAACAGAGTTGTGCTATGATATATAATATTTCACTAAATACACAGGTATGTTATCATGTAGTATGCCAATAACTTATGCTCCCGCTTCCACTGCCATTAATTTACTATAGGTCACTTAATTTGGATTGGTTTTAATTTAAAAACTCAATGTAAACATTTAAGGTTAAATTTTTTTGTTATCTACTTCAGATTAAAAATGAAATCCCAAGATTTTAAACATTATTGAGCATAAGGAAGCATCATAGAAGAATTTGTCTCAAACAGTATTTTAGCTTAGATATGCAATATTCATAGATATACAAAATATATAGAAATATCTTTTCTAAATAGTTAATAAATGCTTTTTATAGTTTGTAAAAAGTTTACTAAATTAATCAGATTTTCAACAAATGTAAACAAATTTGGGCAATGAAAATAGAAGAGGGTTTGGGTTAGATGATTAGATGATATGGGGATGGGGAATTGAAAATAATTAGTAAAATTTAGGTTTGCTATATTTCCTTTACTGCTAACACATTCAATCATGAACATATTTCTCACGTGGTACAATTCTTTTGTGGTATTTTTATATATCTCAGTGAAATACTGAGTGTGTATATTCTTTAGTTCTTTTTGTGTCGTACCATTTTCCTCTCCAAGAAATTCAAAGACAAGACACACACACACAGTTCTTTGGTGAGCAAAGAACTGCCTCATTCTTTTTTTCATCTTAATATTATTTTGAGTGCAGGTTTCTCAACCTTGAGAACCTTGAGTGCAAGTGTCCCAATGAGCCTGTCAGGGTTTTGCTGTGACATTCTACAGTGCTACAAGAGTTCTCTCTTGGAGAGCAGTCCTAAGAAAACAGTTCTGAGATTGAGGATTGGGGCACTTGTTTCCAGAATGTTATTCGGGTATGTCTGCAGAGGGTACCGGTAGCGGAAACTTTATTCAAGGCAAAATGGAGAGTTATGTGAAATCTCACACTTTTTTTCTCCTCTTAGCTGTTTAATGCCTCCACACAATGGTCTTGGCTGGGTGCTTGGGGGATTCTGTCTTGGAGCTCATCTGCATGTGTGTTGGGGTGTAGGGTACGAAGTGGTGACAAAGCTGTCGCTAACTAAAGACACCCCCATTGTCTTACTGAGCTTTGTTCCCTCCATTTCTGGTTTCCTTGTCCTTATTTTTTCCGGAAGCCGGGGCCACAGAAAAGGTCAGTGGGAGGACTTTAGAGTTGGTTCTGAGTGACCGTGAAATCACCTCATCAACCCTGAATTTCAGTGCTTTTAGACGGATTGACCAAGTCCAGTTTCTCAAGGGATGTGGCCCAAGTAGCTCACTTACCATACAAATAGGGCCGTGTTGAGGACAGTGGTGTGACTGACAGACACCCCACATACTACGTGACATTTGTGGAAATTAAGGCCCCATGTCCACTTTGCCTTATGATGGTTTTCATGTACCCGACGTTACCTTAACCTCCCCACCTTATTTAGAATGTCAGCATTTCTAAATTAGAAAAGCTCGAAATGCACTATTCAGAATTTAGAACCCAAAACTGTGCTGAGGCAATCAACATGATTTTGTTCAGTAGCATTCAGACAGGTGGATTTTGTTTCTATTTTGCATCTGTTGTGCCTCAGCCGGTTCTTAAAAATCGTTTGGATGTCTAAAGACCTGGACTCCTCGCAGGATTAGGTTGGCACTGGCTGCAACACTGCATAAACCAGCCATGTGAATCTCAAGGACAGGATATTTAAAAGCAAGTAGAAAAACTAGAACACAAAGTTCATGAACAAGTTCCTTGTTCAGAAGCAAGGAAATATAAGCTAACCTATGAGACTGACTTAATCATGCACTGGGTAAATTTACATTCAGTAAAGTTATTTTGCATGCTTTGGTTAATATCTGAGTAGGCAGATTTGCAAGTGCTAATGCATGCTTTATTTTGGTATGTGAGGTTATATGTTTCATTTTTTAAAAACTGCCTTTTTACAAACCTTATGCCAGAGTTCATCTACAAACCCTCTTAAAAAATATATAGATCTGTCTACTTCTTAGTTCAAAACAGTTTAATTTCAACCAGTTCTATAAATACTGAAATGATCAGGAAATGGTGCAGTAAAATCTGGCGAGGGAATACATTTGAAATTATTTTTACAAAGTTGAAATCATGCATTGCATGTGTAATAATTTCTAAAACAGAAGGCCTCAGAAAGATGGCACACAAATTAAGCCTTCAGAATACCCTGTTACTAGAATGCTTCTAGAAGCATTTCAAGAAATAAAACAACCACCACCACAACAACTAACTTATTACAGTCCAGCCGATTCAGGGACAAATGAGGAAGGGACACAAAACAACCATCTTGCTTTTTCTCTCTATTCCCAAGGAGCTCACAGACAAACAATGTTTATGGTACAGAGTTTGGGAGCTCCTGTTATAAGTAGGACTAGCTACAGTTGTATTCAAGTCTTGCCAGTATAGCACAAATACACTAGAAAGATTTACATGATATTAATGTCTAGACATGGTGCTAAGATTTAACATAATAGTTCCTTCAAAGAAAAGAATGAGGCAAGTGGCAGAAACCTCTGAAAGTGAGTGGGTACTGGACATTCCAACCCAGTTAAGTATCACAAATTTGCCATTCTAGTTGAAATACAGATGAACTGAGAAAGCACAGCTCATAGTTTTCTACTAACGTTTCCTGGTGGATAAGATCTGCCTTTCTTTCAAGGAGTCATCAGGAGTGAGCTTGGGAGAAAGCAAAGGGAATGATGACTCAATGTGATTGGCCCAGTAAGTGGATGCCTTATTTCTCCTTTTCCCTAACCCTCCTCCACCTCACTGTGAAGGTACAGGAGCACATAGAAATAGCTCACTAGACACAGTTATATTTTGAAATTCAGCAATGATCCCTGGCTTTCTCTGCATTTTCATTCCATTGACTAGTGAAATTGGTCCTCAAAAGTCACGTTTATGAAATTGAGTGGTCATTCTAGTAAAGTATTACCAACTTCTAAGAGATCTTAGGCTATTTATTACTCAGTAACACAAAAGATACTCAACGCCTTCCCAGAATGCCCCAGAAGGTAACCCAAAACACCCTACCTACCCTTTCAAATGGAAAGAGTAATTTAAATGACAATTTCACACCATGGAGATAAGATGCCAGAAAACAGTGCTGCCTTAAAAAATGTGTCACAGTTAAAAAAAAATGTATACAATAAAGACTGTTCTAAAATCTTGCTACTTTATTTTTGGTGGTGCCCTGATTTCTATAAACTTTCATGTGCTTTCTAGTAACTGTTTTTATTAAATTTTGTTTAAAAGTCTCACTGTATAAATGAATTTATTTACAAAACAGAAACAGACCCAGATTTTGAGAACTTAGGGTTACCAACAGGGAAACATGGCAGGAGGGATAAATTAGGAGCTTGGGATTAAAATACACACACTACTATACATAAAATAGATACCCAACAAGGACCCTGTATAGCACAGGGAGCGCTACTCAATGTTCTGTAATAAGCTATATGAGAAAAGAATCTGAAAAAGAAAGAATATATGTATAACTGAATCACTATGCTGTACACCTGAAACTAACACAACATTGTAAATCAACTATACTCCAATAAAATAAAATAAAAATCAAAAAAGTATTATTGAAGGAAAGGTATCCCATGCTCTTGGATTAGAAGAATTAATATTGTTAAAATTGCCATATTACCCAAAGCAATCTACAAATTTAATGTGATCCCTATGTAATTACCCATGATATTTTTCACAGAACTAGAACAAATAATCCTAAAATGTATATGGATCTGTAAAAGACCCAGAGTTGCCAAAGCAATACTGAGGAAAAAGAACAAAGCAGGAGGCATAACCCTCCCACACTTCAGACAATATTACAAAGCTACAGTAATCAAAACATCATGGTATTGGCACAAAAACAGACATAGGGATCAATGGAACAGAATAGAGAGCCCAGAAATAAACCCACACACTTACGGTCAATTAATCTTTGACAAAGGAGGCAAGAATATAAAATGGAAAAAAGACAGTCTCTTCAACTAGTGGTGCTGGGAAAGTTGGACAGCCACATGTAAATAAATGAAGTTAGAACACACCTTCTCACCATGCACAAAAATAAACTCAAAATGGCTTATAGACAAATATAAGGTGTGACACCATAAAACTCCTAGAAGAGAACATAGGCAATACATTCTCTAACATAAATCGTACCAATGTTTTCTTAGGTCCGTCTCCCAAAGCAATAGAAATAAAATAAACAAATAGGACCTAATCAAACTTATAAGTTGTTGCATAGCAAAGGAAATCATAAGCAAAGCAAAAAGACAACCTACACACTAGGAGAAAATATTTGCAAGTGATGTGACCAACAAGGTCTTAATTTCCAAAATGTACAAACAGATCATACAACTCAACAACAAAAGAAACATTCCAATCCAACAATGGGCAGAAGACCTAAATAGACATTTCTCCAAAGAAGACATCCAGATGACCAACAGGCACATGAAAAGATGCTCAACATCAATAATTATTAGAGAAACGCAAATCAAAACTATAATGAGGTACCACTTCACACTGGTCAGAATGGCCATCACTGAAAAATCTACAAATAACAAATGCTGGAGAGGGTGTGGAGAAAAGGGAACCCTCTTGCACTGCTGGTGGGAATGTAAGTTGGTGCAGCCACTATGGAGAACAGTATGGAGGTTCCTCAAAAAACTAAAAACAGAGTTACCATATGATCCAGCAATCCCACTCCTGGGCATATACCCAGAGAAGACTATAATCCAAAAAGATACATGCACCCCTATGTTCATAGCAGCACTATTCACAATAGCCAAGACATGGAAACAATCTAAATGTCCATATAAAGAAGATGTGTTACATGTATACAGTGGAATACTACTCAGCCATAAAAAAGAACGAAATAATGCCATTTGCAGCAACATGGATGGACATAGAGATTATCATACAAAGTGAAGTAAATCAGAGAAAGAAATACCATATGATATCAGTTATATGTGGAATTTAAAATATGACACAAGGGGAGGAAGGGATAGTTAGGGAGTTTGGGATTGACATGTACACACTGCTGTATTTAAAATGGATAACCAGCAAGGGCTTACTGTGTAGCACAGGGAACTCTGTTCAATATTATGTAACAACCTAAATGGGAAAAGACTTTGAAAAAAAAGAGATACATGTGCTTGTATAACTGAATCACTTGCTGTACACTGAAACTATCACAATATTGTTAATCAACTATACTCCAATATAAAATAGAAAGTAAAAAAAATGGGAAAAAAGATACAAATCAAAAGAGAAACAGACTCAGACAGAGATCAGACTTGTGGTTGCAAAGCAAGGTAGTGGGAGAGGGATGAATTAGGAGTTTGGGGTTAGCAGATGCAAACTATTATATGTAGAATGGATAAACGACAAGGTCCTACTGTATAACACAGGGAACTATATTCAATACCCTGTGATAAACGATAATGGCAAAGGATATAAAGAATGTATACATATGTATAACAATCACTTTGCTGTACAGGAGAAACTAACAGATCATTGTAAACCAAATATACGTCAATTAAAAAAAATATTGGAAAACTCCTTGGGCAACAATTCTGCGCTTCTTGACAGGTAACAGCCTATGAAAATCTTGGTTCTGACTTACACAGGTGTCTTGCAGAAAATCTTACTGAATGCTCTGCACATGATCCAATTATGACGGGAATGGAAGGTTGTCTCCTCTAACGCAACTCTTTGGAGCTCGAAGTTACTTTGTATTCCGAAAGCAAAATAAAACTTGGGCAGCAAAATTTGCCACCACTTAGCAACAATCAAATCAAAACATCCCACATTTACCCTACTGTCAGTCTTTAAATTGTTACTGATCTCATGTAGGTAGTGCCAGCAAGGCTAAGAAAACAGCCTATCGTTATTGCAAAATTCAGTGACTGCTGAAAGTATACAATGACACCATAAATAGAACACGTGTGAAGTTTGCTCCTAATGGACTATGATGGATGCACGTCAGCTGGCCAGCCAGTGAATGCACAGGGATTGGGAGGAAGAACATGCACAGAATGGATGCTATTCTATCGGGGATATTCAAGCAGGCAGCTGTCATGGGTTGGAGACTGGGCCCCAAGAGTCTTTCCCCAGACTGAGTTTCTAAGATGCTAAATTTCTAAAGGATACCGTTTATTCTTTGGAAAATATTGTTGAGTTTTATCTTGCTTCTCAGACTTCAGTGAAGGAGGCCAAGTCTGGGTTGTGACTCCTGCCCAGCAGTGAATGCCTTAATGCCCTGCCTCCTGCTGGCCAGCTGGAGGCATCACCTAGCCCAGGTGGGCTTTGACATGAAGATAAATGCCTGGCACCACCATAGTGCCCTCAACTCTTTGTCTTTATGACTAGAATAGGTTATGATGTATGGAAGCCTCAAGTGGTTTCATGTGTCCCTGGGATCCCTTCCTACCCACCGAGACTTCCAACATAACGGAAGAGAGGATTTCTGCCTGTACCTGGAGTTCGATGTCTCAGCATGTATATACATTTCCTCTCCCCTCTCCCAGTAGAAGCTAACTCCCCAGTCAATTATACTCTTGACCCAAATGCTGTTTTGCAGGGTAACTATAATCACGAATGTAACCAGCTGTTACTGACCAAAGAATATGAAGAAAAAGTTGGGATCAGATTGCTTTGGGGAAGATTCTGGAAGAAGGAAGGAGACACAATAAAGAAGAATGGGACAACTTCCCAGGATAAATTACTAGAATTGGACCATCAGTGAAATTATATTTTGGTTACCATTTTGCAAACAATTTTTCTAATTCTTTAAAAAATGGTGTCTTTTCAACTAATCACCAAACTCCCAACAGGCACAAAACGCTCTGAAGAACTGAGTGGAATATAACCAATTAAACATCACCACCAGCAGAAAATTCCTGATGCTTGACAAATGTTCAAAGTGAACGCCAGGCATGCATCTTGCATATTAAACCACTGACATTCAGTGAGGTTCAGCTAGAAAATATTGATCTTCTATCACTTAGAATGCAAAAGGGTGAGCAGTGCAGATTATTATGGAACTAAGAAAACACATAATTTTAAGGAAAAGATGTATTTATCACTTTTAAATACTATTTAAAATGTTAACAATTTAAAAGGAATATTAACTGTGCAGAGCAGTTAGAAAGCAAGGAAAATACGACATTTAAGCAAGTTAATGTTAACTCAGTAGAAATCACAATATCATCAAACTTCCTTCCTGCACAGAATTTGTGAAGAGGTACTACTTTATCTCTTGCTTCAGTTCATACAGTCCCAGAAAAGCATGTGAATAAGATCTGTGTTTGACATACTACACCCCATGTCATATCTGCTTTAAGAAAAACGTTCCTTCAAAACCCTACGCTATGAAAAACTATTTTCAGGAATTGTTATTTGGTCCGTTGATCAAACAAGGCTGAGTTCTCTAATCTTTTACCTCCAGGTTAAAAATTGGAGCAACAAAACAAAACTCCAGCAAGGCAAAAATATTAAAGTGCATATATACAATCCCAGAAAAGTTTTGATTGGGAAGAGCAAAAATTTCTAGTGCAAAAACTGCTTTTGCCAGCAAAGCTCGCTCTCTGGAATCAAAGGGCAACAATAAAAGTTAAAATTGGAACAGGTTTAAGCAATGCCTCTCTTTAGTCAAGAGTTAATATATGTGCATGCACCTTGGCCCAAACTATGTTCAATCTGGTAAAAGGGGGAATTTCAGGGGACAGTTCAGAAACACAATTCCCTGATCCAAGGCAGTGCTTTCTCCAGGTGTCCCATGAGCAAGTTCCTTAGATGTGTCATCAGCTGCAAGTGGGGACAAAACCCCAAAGAACTTGCAATATGCTTGCAGCTTCTGAAGAGTATTCACACGGTTACTTAATCTTGGTTTGTGTCTATCAATTCTTCTTCTGAGCCCGACCTTGACTATATAATGTTTTGTGCTTTTGGATCTGAACAGAGACTGGGCATTGTCTGTAGGAATTCCCTTGGGTTATATCACCATAGCCTTTTGAACATCCATTTTATCCTTTTTGGAATTCATAATGAAATAGTTTTGCGTTTCTCAGTACAATTACACAGATCAGGGATTCTTTTTATTTTTTTCTTTTCCATCAAGGATCCAAGTTGAAAGCTCTCAGGAGGACATCCAGGTCACCGAGATTAGCTGCCTGGAAGAGTTCCGGTTGGTCCATCAGAGAAAGGGCAATTCTGAGGGCAGCCCAGATATTCCCAGAGATTGCAGGATGAGGAACTTGCTGTTGATTCCTGCTCTTTCTTTGCAAACTGAGGGCAGTGAGAAAATTGCTGACCGCTTCTCTAAGAGGGTAGAAAAACAGGCATTTAAAAATGCAACAGATTTCAGAGTTAGCAAACTTAGAAATAAATGAATTAAGTTATCTTAGTCTAAAAATCCTAAATCACCTCTCTGGTGTTTTGGATCATCAGGTGAACAACTTTCTGATTCTCTCATTATTCCTCTGTGAAAAGTCATTGTTAAATATAGTGAAGTCAGAAAAAAGGAGAGCAAACTTTATTTTAGGTATGTCATGTGGGACAGGAAGAATAATAGCAAAACCATTGCTAACTCATTAATGCATTTGATTTTCCCCTACTCCAGGAATGATTTGAAGACTCAATACATCTGCAGATGTGATTTATATAACCAGAGGAGGCATCTGGCCTTACTCAGAAACGAAGTAGCTTAACTTTTCTCATTAGTTTAAGTTTTCTCAAAGTAGGAGGCAGCCGGGCTGAGTTGAGTTTTTTATCAAAGCAGCTGGACTTGGATCCCAGTTGTTTAGCCTTAGGCATATTTCTTCTCCAAGCCTCAGTTGCCCCAGCTGTATTACAGGGAGAATAAAAGTCATTTTAAAGCCTTGCTGTGAGGTGCAGCTGAATCATTTATGTGAAAGCTCCTATCATTAAGTTAGGTCAGTAGTTCTTCATGTGGTCTGGGGATCAGTGAGGTCAAAATTATTTTTATAATAATACTGAGATGTCATTTTACCATTTCACTCTCATTTTCTCATGAATATACAATGGAATTTTCCAGTGACTATATGATGTGTGATATCCCAATAGACTGAATGCATAAGCAGAGGTGAGAATGTGTCTTCTATAAGCAGCATATTAAAGAAATTTGTAAAAATGATAAAAGAGTGTCACTCTTCACTAAACTGTTTTGGAGAATAATTTTTTAAATAAAATATATAATTCATGTTAACATGTAATTAGTTTATTTTTAAATGAATCTCAAACTTTTCTCTGTTTCTAATATGGTAAATATTGATAGGTGTAACCCACATAAACAAAAGCCCCTCGAGGTTCTCAATAATTGTTAAAAGTGGAAAGGGGTCCCAAGAATACAAAGTTTGTGACCCACTGAGTCAGATGCTGTCCAGAGGCCTAGCTCCCGTGGTCCATTACTGTGCTCTGTTGCTTGCGTGCCCGGTGTACCGGCCGGGACTGCCCCCTTCAGCTTTCCTGTCACCTAGGAACGTGTAATATGTATCTGACAAACTTGTCTTTGCTAAGAATGAGGCCTCTTTCACTTGTATCTTCTGTACTCTTCTTAAAAGCTTTTCACATACTTGATCTCATTTAATTCTACGAGGTAGTCACTGTTTAGCATCTGGTAAGAAACCATAAAGAAAGCGAGGCTGGATTTCTGATTCCAATGCACACGATCCAGGCATTTGCTCATCTATATTGTTAGATCTGCCCAGAAGTAAAGGGCAGTTGGGGAATGGTTGTGCTGTAGGTAGCAACCTGGGTAATGGAAGGGAGTGTTCTCATCAGCCCTCTTCTGGGTTTCTTGTAATCAAGGAAGAGAAGAGGATTGATAGCAGATGCACACGGAGAGTTTACTTTGGAGGCCCTTTCTGGCTTCCTCGGCACAGGAAGGCAGCTCGAATGACAGTGACTCCAATTCCTCTCATCATCCTAGGCCTGTAAGAACTCTGGGGAAGGAAGATGCTGGAAGGCCCTCCTGCATGCCCTCCTGCACAGGCTGCTCCTGCCCCGATGTGTGGCACTGGTCTCCGAGGGCCGTGGAGAGTAACAGAATAGTCGAACCTGTTAGCCTCGTCAAGCAACTCCAGGTTTTCTCACGAAGATAGTCTAAACCTTTTGCCCAGCTTGAGAACTCAAGAGGCCTTTGAGGGGACTCAGAAGACTACGTGTACAAGTGGGAATAGTTTTCAAATGCTACACACATATATGTATGAATAAGTTTAAATTGTTTTAAATGTTATGTCACGATTAATAAAAAGCACATTCATTTAAAAGTATTCTTCATTTTATAGTAGCTCTCCCTCATTATACTAATACTAAAAACATCACATATCAAATGGGATGAGATTTCTGTTTTTAATTAAAAAGAGGTCCTCACTTTTGGAAAGGTTAAGATTTTTTTGTCTAAGTTCTACTTTGAAGTTCCTACTGACAAAAGG
Organism: Stenella coeruleoalba; assembly: GCF_951394435.1. NCBI lineage: Eukaryota > Metazoa > Chordata > Mammalia > Artiodactyla > Delphinidae > Stenella > Stenella coeruleoalba. The sequence continues at coordinate 57,795,469 of NC_137150.1, forward strand.
GTAGCATTTTAAGCTCCACCCAGGTTTCACGCCAATTTCCTCTCCTTATTTCAATGTATACAGTAGGAGGAGAGGGCTCGCCTTTGACTCTGTACAGAACGTGTGAGATGACAAATAGCGCATGTTATAGCTACATACACAGACACCTGCGGTTCTTGAGGGAGAAGCCCCAAGACTGGTGGATACCAACTCCTGGCTTTCTTCTGGGCCACATCTCTATTGAGGGTTGTTATTTCCTAAGCACCCACTTATACCGCAAGTGAAACTTATTTTCAGAATGCATTTAAGGCTTATGTCTCTCTTGATGGCCTTTTTTCTCAGGAAAAAATGCAAGATGTTTATTACTTCACAAAATTTCCCGTATTCTACATGACAATAAAAGACCCACACATTTTAGCCAAAACACTTTGCTATTCCAAAGTATCTGTCTGATTCAAGTGGACAGACTTAGCAAACAAGAATACAGGATGCACAGTTAAATTTGAATTTCAGATAAACAATGAATAATTTTCAGTATAAGTACATCCCATGCAATATTTGGGAAATACTTATCTTAAAAACATATTTGGTATTTATCTGAAATTCAAATTTAGCTGGGCATTCTGCATTTTATCTGGCAACCCTAAAATTGACTTGCTCTTATACAGGAGACTTTCTGCTTGAGATAAAAAATTCACACCTCAACAAAGTTTGTCCATTTCTACCTATTATGGATTTTCATGGCCTCCTGCAAATAGTTGCCCTACTGAGTCTTACATCTGTGAATGTCAAGAAAATATTTTATTGGCCCCTCAAGTATTTTTTTCTACACTAAGGAGTTACAATTAAAACTCATCCTAAAGCTTTAGAAAATTTACATGCTAAAGGAGGCCTTTCTAAAGCTTAATGTGTAAACCAATGAAATTAGAACACTCACTCCCTCATACCATACACAAAAATAAAAAACTCAAAACGGCTTAAGGACTTAAATATAAGATATGACACCATAAAACTCCTACAAGAGAACATAGGCAAAACATTCTCTGACATAAATTGTACCAATGTTTTCTTAGGTCAGTCTCCCAAGGCAAAAGAAATAAAAGCAAAAATAAACAAATGGGGCCTCATCAAACTTATAAGCTTTTGTACAGCAAAGGAACCATCAACAAAACGAAAAGACAACCTACGGAACGGGAGGAAATGTTTGCAAATGATGCAACCGACAAGGGATTAATCTTCAAAATATACAAACAGCTCATACAGCTCAATAGCAAAAAACCATACAACCTAATCAAAAAATGGGCAGAAAACCTAAACAGACGTTTCTCCAAAGACGACATACAGATGGCTAACAGGCACATGAAAAGATGCTCAACATCGCTAATTATTAGAGAAATGCAAATCAAAACTATAATCACACCGGTCAGAATGGCCATCATCAAAAAGTCTACAAATAATAGGGACTTCTCTGGTGGCACAGTGGTTAAGAATCTGCCTGCCAGTGCAGGGGACATGGGTTCGAGCCCTGGTCTGGGAAGATCCCACATGCAGCTGAGCAACTAAGCCCGTGTGCCACAACTACTGAGCCTGTGCTCTAGAGCCTGTGAGCCACAACTACTGAGCCCACGTGCCACAACTACTGAAGCCCATGTGCCTAGAGCCCATGCTTCTCAACAGGAGAAGCCACCGCAATGAGAAGCCCGCGCACCACAACGAAGTAGCCCCCACTCACTGCAACTAGAGAAAGCCCACGCGCAGCAACGAAGACCCAATGACCCAACACAGCCAAAAATAAATAAATAAATTTATTAAAAGAAAAAGTCTACAAATACAAATGCTGGAGAGGGTGTGGAGAAAAGCGAGTCCTTGTACACTGTTGGTGGGAATGTAAACTGGTGCAGCCACTATGGAAAACAGTATGGAGTTTCCTTAAAAAACTAAAAATAGAGCTACTGTATGATCCAGCAATCCCACTCCTGGGCATATATCTGGAAAAGATGAAAACTCTAATTTGAAAAGATACATGCATCCCATTGTTCATAGCAGCACTATTTACAATAGCCAAGACATGGAAACAACCTAAATGTCCATTGACAGACGAATGGATAAAGAAGATGTGGTGTGGTATACACATACATACACACACACACATGCACACACACAATGGAATATTACTCAGCCATAAAAAAATAAAAAAGAACGAAATAGTGCCATTTGCAGCAACATGGATGGACCTAGAGATTATCATACTAAGTAAGTCAGTCAGAGAAAGACAAATATATGATATCACTTATTTATGGAATCTAAAAAAATGATACAAATGAACTTACTTACCAAACAGAAACTGACTCACAAGACACAGAAAACAAACTTATGGCTACCAAAGGGGAAACGTGGGGGAGAGATAAATTAGGAGTTTGGGATTAATAGATACACACTCTATATATAAAATAGATAAACAACAAGGATTTACTGTACAGCACAGGGAACTATATTCAATATCTTGTAATAAACTATAATGGAAAAGAATCTGGAAAAATATATATCTGAATTACTTTGCTGTACACTAGAAACTAACACAACATTGTAAATCAACTATACTTCGATTTTGTTTTAAAAAGGCCTCCTTTAGTGAACTCAATATGTCTATGTGTACATATGCATTTATTTACATCTCTCCTTGCTCCAAAAGAAGGGCCTAAGGTGTCATAAAGTACATAAGAACCAACCTAGTCAGTGAATAAAGGTAGTAAAGATAAAATCAGGTTAGGGAAATCAGACAGAGCCAGGAATGAAGCTAGTATATGGAACGGACAGCACAGATTTGACTCCGGCCCTTTGTGGAGCTGCGGTAAAGAGGGCCTCTGCAGTGGCACATTTCACAACATCCACAAAATAAAACAAACCTGCTGCTCAGGAATCACTCAGCTATTCTTGGTTTTGACCTAAGATCCTCATAGAAGACAGAGTGTAATCCAGTGACTAATGTTCTCTCTAAGATCCTTTGAGTATAAATGCAGCAACTAGTTTCTAAAGCTTCAATATTTGCCAGTGGCACAATGCTCTAACGCAGTTCAGAGACAGCAATTCTTCAGATGTCAAAAGACCGCAATCCAGTTATGCAGCTCTCTCATGACTTATCTAAATAATAATAATAATCATGATGATGATGGCAATGGTAACACTCATAATAATAGTGCCTACTAGGTATTGAGCAGCTGCTCTGTGCTAGGCAATTACATTTAACCTGCACAATAATCCTGCAAGGGGGATTCCCCGGTGGCACAGTGGTTAAGAATCCACCTGCCAATGCAGGGGACACGGGTTCGAGCCCTGGTCTGGGAAGATCCCGCATGCCGCGGAGCAACTAAGCCTGTGTGCCAGAACTACTGAGCTTGCGCTCTAGAGCCTTCGAGCCACAGCTATTGAAGCCCACGTGCCTAGAGCCCGTGCTCCGCAACAAGAGAAGCCCGTGCACCGCAACAAAGAGTAGCCCCCGCTCGCGGCAACTAGAGAAAGCCCATGCACAGCAACGAAGACCCAGTGCAGCCAAAAATAAATAAATAAATTTACTAAAAAAAAAAAAAATAATAATCCTGCAAGATAGATACTATTACCTCTTTGTTTTTATGAAAGTGAAGAAATTGAGGCTCAAAGTTATATGCCCAGAGTTATAAAACCAGTAAATGGCAGAGCTATGATTTGAACCCAAGTCTGTCTGATCCTAAGAGCCTGGCTCTTTCTGAGAATGAGAAAGGGTTTACATTTTTTGTGGAGTTTAAAACTAACATTAATTTCTCTTTTTTTTTCCAATTATGAAAGTAATACCTGGTTTAGAAAATAGAAAAAATAGGAAAAGAAAGAAGAAAAAAATCACCCAAACTTTTGGTCATTTATGGTCCGTGTTGATGGGGAACAGACAGAGGATATAGACCTGAATGATAATGAGGAGGTCAAGAGAGGAGAGAAAGACATTTCAAACTCTAAACCCACCATTTAAAAATCTGTTCCTTTTTCTTTTAATAACTAACTTTACTGGTAAATTAGGTTTAGAACAGCAGTCCCCCACCTTTTTGGCACCAGGGACCAGCTCCGTAGAAGACAATTTTTCCACAGCCGGGGGTGGGGAGATGGCAGTGACGCGGGCGGTGACGCGGGTGGTGACGCGGGTGATGGGGGCAGCAGATGAAGCTTCGCTCTCGCTCACCCACCACACACCTCCTGCTGTGTGGCCCGGTTCCGTACAGGCTGCAGACCCATACTGGTCTGCGGCCCGGGGGTTGGGGACCCCTGGTTTAGAAAACCTGAATTCTTGGTTGTGCTTTGCCAAAAACTGGCCTTGAGACCCTCTTGAGTCATTCTTCTGGGTTCCCTCGTTCCCGCCCCGCCATGGTTCTTTTCTTCCTTACCTGGGAAATGAAGGGTTGAACTGCTCATGTTTCTCAGAGTTGCCCTTGGGGGTGTTAAAAACGCAGATGACTTATCCTAAGCCCCAATCAATCAAAATCTCTGGGAGAGGGGCCTGGGAATGTACATTTCCCAAGATGCCCCAATGATAGATCTGAAGATTTGAAACTTACTCTTAACAAGAGGAGATTACAAAAGGAGGTATTTTTACTGGGAAACAACCTTTCAGATTATTTAACCTCAGCCCTGAGCATAGCTCTTGGTTGTTAGCCTGCTGCCGTACTTTACCTGTAGGCGCCCAGGTTGATGCAGCTTATCCCCAGGTTGTATCTGGATCGGATGAAGCCTGGCTGAATCTCCAGCGCTCGTGTGTAGGCCTCCACGGCTTCCTCGCTGCGGTCTCCGTTTGCCAAGGTCGCCCCGAGGCGGTTCCATAATGAATAGTCCTGATGACAAAATTAGAGCTCTCTAACAACCCCTAGAAGCCACAATGACAGAGTATTCCCCTGTTCCCTGCTGAAAGATGATAGCTAAAACTGTATCCAATGCTCATGGACAAGGACCATGACAGGTGAATTACTCAAAAATCTTTATGGACAACCCTCTGAAATGACTTTCATTCATCAAAGAGCAGCTACTATTTGATGCTGTCAGGCAAATCATGTTTCTATTTTAGGTATCTAAGTATTAACAGCCACTGTAGCATATCAGTACTGATCACTTTAAACCATTGGATGCAGGGAAATAAAGTGCAGCAGAAATGCACAAAATGTAGCCTGTGAAAACTTATTTTTAACAGAGAATCTTATGGTTTCTTGCTGTGCACTTACCTCTGGCCGAACAGTTAAGGCAGCATTAAATGCATCTATTGCTCTATTAAATTCTCCCCTCAGGTGGAACAGTACCCCCAGACCTGTCTGTAGGTCTGGGTCGATCATATCTCCATTTTGGTGGGCAGCTTCTAGATATAATTCCTTCACTCCTTCCAGAACAGAGCTACAAGGGAAACAAGTTAGATTTGTAATCCAAATAGTCTGACCATAAGTGACTTACTAGTATGTTTGCTGTTTCAGGGGAACAGACTGGAAAAATCTTGCTTAAAATATCTTAGCTTAATGAGAGGACTATTAATATTGTAGGTTAAAAAATACCTGCTGATTTTCACGAAATATGTTGTTGTACACAGATAAGACTGTGCTAAGTAAGGTCTTGATGAGGAGAGTTCCATGGACCCTATGATGACAATGTAGAAAACCCCAGGGCTAAGTTTACCAAGGCTTGAGTGAGAATTTAACATCATGATTTATTGCTGATAGAAACAAAATTCCCAGAAGAAAGGACTTTCCTTTTTCCCCACACCTAATTCTCAGGCTTTACAAAACTTGGCACATTGGTATTTATTATAACTTATTTTAGGTTAATTATATGTCCAGAGCATTTGGCTTTGAAATACGGTACTCAGATAAACGTCTGGGAGTGTCCACAATGTAGGTCATTTGCCCAAAGTTTGGCTCTGGTCTTGGCATCAATCTTTGTGGTCAGTGCTGCTCTTCCAGCAGAATGCTGTCCTACAAACCATCCTGAAATGGGTGGTGGTGGGGACCGAGGCTCATTAGTTGCCCTGAAGGTGATTGTGTACTCGGATGTAATTTAATGAGAAGGATACCTATCAACGGGAGACTTTGACATCCGCCGGGTGAGGCCTGGAGACCCCTTCTTGCTCTTCACAAGGTATTTGTACTTTGGATTTTGCTTAATCCAATTTTTTAAAGCTTCACAGGCATCCTGCTGATGTCCGGTGTTAGTGTAACTCACAGCCAAAGCCATCAAAGCTTTCAAGTTGTTGGGCTGCAATTCTAAGCACCTGAAAGAAGGCAAAATAAAAGCCAATTTCAGATTTTTTTTTTGGAGCCAGAGTCTGAACAGTTCTTTAGAAAATTTGAGGTCTCAATTAAATGGTGCAAAAACATTGCTAAGTTTATGTTGTCTCTGGAAATACCGTATTTATCTACATGAAAATTGGGACCTCTGCACATTTTTAAGAAAGTTAAAACTCAGCCTGATTAGTGCTAGATTTGGTAATTTTAATGAAATGGTTTAAAAACAATAGAAAATGAGGCTAATCCTGCATATAATTTATTAGTAATTAGTTTATCTAATGAGAAGTAGGGAATATCACTATTTTAATGCCGATCTACTATCAACATATTAAATGTATCTTGTCCACAAAGCAAACTGACTTGAACTAAATTTGGATGTTAAGAAATGAAAGACTGTACAGTGTTACATAAAGGAGAGGGAAATTCCCCATGTTTCAACTACTAGTGTGGGTTTAGGAGGCACGGGCTACAGCTGCTCTCCCTCATGCTACCCCACTGGCCGCTGGCAAGGGCTTTTCAAACTTTGATGTGCATGAGAATCATCCGGGGATCTGGTAAAATGCAGATTCTGATCTAATAGGCCTGGGGGTGGGGGCAGCCTGAGGTTGTGCAGGTACGACAAGCTCCCAGGTGATGACGATGCTGGTGATCTGTGGATAAGACTTTGCTTAGCAAGCCCTAGACAGAACCTATATCAGTTCTTTAGGAAGAGATTACATATATATGGATGTATAATAAATATACATTTATTTATTTATAAGAAAGAGTAGGGAAAGTGAAAGTCTATTTGGTAGGGGCTATTTTCCCAGGGTTTAAATAGGAGCTCTAATCAAGGAAGATGTGATTCTATGCCCACCAAAGTAGTCTAGAACTTAAGTCAGGGGCTCAGGATGCTGAAACTATCTCAGGAGATTCTCCATAGACACATGGAACTAAAATTACATTGAGATTATTCTGAGTATGTTTTTCCTGAAGAAAACTTTCAGATGCCACAAAAGGCTAGAAAGCTAAAAAGAACTATTGATTCAACGAGTCTACTTTATGACTGCTTTTGACATAGACTCTTTTGTGCCAATGAAGGCCAATTTGTAGTTGGTAAAACACTGCAATTTAAGAACACGATGTCTTCATAAATTGTTTTCCAGAGCTAAATGGAAGTAATATGTGGCATCTTGGCACTTATCCTGGTCACATTTTTACGGTGTACTTAAGGGTCAAAGGACAAATCTGAAACCACAGGAAGTCCATTAACAGGTGTCCACCAGGCCCATGATTTTGCACTTAGCTTCATCTACCTCTGGAGGGCGACAATAGCTGCTTGTTCATTTTCATTCTCTGCCTGGGTTATCCCGAGGAACTGCCATGCCTACAAAAAACAACTGATGTCAACATTACAAGAGTAAGCAGAATCACTCATGTGCTTTAGTTGGTTCGTTTACATGTGACAGATCCCTCTGTGCAGAGCAGCCTGTCTCGGTTGTGAGAGTCTTGTAAAAGGGAAAAACATCACACGCATTTCTTCATTCAAACTCTCTTGTGACATCTGGGTCAAAATTCTCCATCATTATTTACAAACTCTAAGTATTTATTCTCTCCTGTGGCTCATGGAAACCTCTGAGTTTCTGAGATTTCATGATATTAGGTATCCTAAAATCAAAAGATAAATATATAAAACGATGCATCTATCAGGAAAAGAGGTAGAAAAATAACTCAGAAATGTAGCTAAATAGTCTAAAGTTTACAATAAGGAACCTCAAGATGTACAAAATAGAATTAGTTTGTATAAATGAAAGTCAAGCAGTTATTATAAGAGGTAACGGGAAATTTAGGAACTAGGGGAAACAAAACGAACCCCGCTACAATGTGTTCACCACTTAATATAATCATTGTTCAAAAGCATAAAACACATATAAAATGCAATATAATGTATATATACTTTTATAGCCTACATTTACACTTTATATTACATTATCAGCACTTTCATGTTTTTATAAAATCTCCCTTATATTTTTTAATTTAAATTTTGTTAAACAGATATCCCATCATTCCCTCAACCAATTCCCCTGTTCCTCTACGTTGTTTCTAATCCTTTGCAATGGTCAATAATGTGAAGAATATCTTCAAACAGATAACGTTTTCCGCATCTGGAATCAAAATTTTTAATATAAAAGATTTCTACTTATATACTTATAAGAACAGTACTTCTTACACCATTACAAGCGCAATACGCATCAACAAAACCTCTCATCACACACATTGTCCTCAGATTTGCTGGGCGTGTATCAGAGTCGTAGGGATTTTAAAAGATTTGCATAACTCTCTTCTTTGAGAAGCAATGCTATGAACATTTTAAAACAGAACTCTATGAAAACATAGGGAGTCATCTTAAAGTCCTGTAAAAATTGTATCGGCTTTTTCCCTCATGGGTTATTATTACACATAACATATAAACTCATAAAAAAAATACTAAGTATTTCTCCCCCCAGAATATCAGTGATTCTTTTAAATCTTTCAAACATATACAGAGCAGCTTCTAATTTGATTTCACCTTTCATACATCTTAGAATGCTTCTTAAGAAAAGATTGATGAAACAGTCTTTCTCTGGGGGCATCTTCCTAGCCTTTGGGTGTGGTGTCATTTTTACCATTCACAGATCGTCCATTATCTTAGCGTTGGGCTCTCCATTGATTGAGAAGCCCTGGGTCCTGGTCTAGGATCCATCAGTTACCAAGTGTCCTCATTTTCTCAGTTATGAGCCTGGGATAATAATGTATATACCTTTTTATTAAACTTCCCAGGGTTGTTACGTCAAATGATATAATATATATGAAAACACATAGCACTTAGAAATGTAAGATGACACTATTTTGTTGGGAGGGTTGTTTCCTCTTAACGCAATGACTTTCTCTTCTACATTGATACTTAGATCTTTTAAAAATACCAATATTTTGGTTCAGAATTCCAACTCTCAATTCAATCTCATTTCACTGTCAACATTTTGACTAACAAGATACTAGGTGCTTTAAGTAGTATCAATAATTAGTTTACTTGTTCTTTCTATACAAACTAAGTACAAATAATAATAATGATAAAGGCCAAACACTGATGTGCCAGGCACTAAACTGGGCATTTTATTTGTATGAACTTATCCTCACGACACCCAATGAGATAGTTATAATTGTGATTTCCATTTTACATGTGAGGAAACTGAACCTTAGAGGGTTTAAATGGCTTGTCCCAGATCACGTGGCTCATGGCTAACAAGTGGTAGAGCAGGGATTTGAACCCACATGGTTAGGATAGCAGAGCCCAGAGGCTTAACCACTGTTCTGTACTGCCTTCTCAGCACTGCATATATAATACATTTCTGCAAATTCCTCTGGGAATATCCCCCTATAAGATGTTTCCTGAAAATTACAAACTAAAAAAGAAGATTTGATACCTGCCAGTGTCTTATTACAGGCCTTTGCAGTTTGGGAAAATTAGTGGACCAAAATAAAATTGCAGAAGCCTCTTTGGTGTCTCCCAGTCTCCATCTCCACTCACCCTTCATGTCTCAGAGAAAGGGGCTTTTCTAACATGTGAATCTGATCGTGTCCCATAGTGGTTCCCCATGGCTTTCAGGATGAAGTTCAACTCTTGGCTACCTCTTCTTCCCCCCTCTCCTGCCACTCTCTCCTCACCTTCTCACCATGGATCCAATGTTTCCTGTCCCTCTGCCCACCCACAAACCATTCCCTCTTAAAAACAGCTGGACTCCCCTGCAGTTTTTAATCCTCTCTCCCTCAAAATTCAGCTTTGGATTCACTTGGAGGGGAAGGCTGGGTCAGAACCCTTGCTCTCGGCTCTCCTGTGCGTACTCTGACACTGCATTTATTATACTACATTGATTTATTTACTTGTCTTCCAGATCGATCACAAATCTGTCCTTTCAACTGGTCCATTTTTTCTACCTCTTCAATATTTTAGGACTTCCCTGGTGGCGCAGTGGTTAAGAATTTGCCTGCCAATGCAGGGCACACGGGTTTGAACCCTGCTCCGGGAAGATCCCACATGCCGCAGAGCAACTAAGCCCGTGAGTCACAACTGCTGAAGCCCAGGTGCCTAGAGCCCATGCTCTGCAATAAGAGAAGCCACCGCAATGAGAAGCCAGTGCACTGCAACGAAGACCCAATGCAGCCAAAAATAAAAATAAATAAATAAATTTATAAAAAAAATTTAAGCCAATTCCTGGCACAATTCTCGGGACACAATAGGTGCTCAATAAATGCTGAGTGAGTAAATCAAGGGTGAGATATGGTGTTGCTCTAGACCCAGAGTATGATTTCATACTCTGCCCCATGAAAACTACTGCTGAGCCTCTAGGTTGGCAGTTTTGGTCTTCCGTTTCCTGTCTCCATCTTTTATTTTTGGGCACTGTAGACACTGCAGATTTGGTTAGAAAATAGGTACCTATTTGTAACTTTCAAACACATATCAGGCTTAGCCACATTAACTCCTTTGGGAAACTTTACTTGATGAAAATGCCACCTAGCAGAACTCTCTGTCACCCTCTGTCCGCCCCTTTCCAAGCCTGGCAGGATGAAGGGAAATGACACCTCTGCATCTCCAGGGTCCTGAAGAATTGCTGCCTCCATGAACAGGATGGTAACTGGCAGGTCCCCTTCCTTCAGCCTTTTTAAGCCTTCTTCAAATGCTCCAGGCCAGTCCTTGAAGGGGTTTTCAGTGTGAAAGTAATATCCCTACAACACAGAGGGGCCAACACAGATCCATTGATTTCACTCTTCATTGTTATACTCAGTCAGTTCTTTTTTAATTTGAATTCAATTAATTTTATTTAAGTTATTTGATTAATTTCAATTAAGTATAAATTGCTCTTTTTCCCCTTATTTTGACTGTGGTACATTTTCATTGTGTAAATGTTAATCTTATTTTGTTATCGAATAATATGAAAAGAAACAAAAAGTTACCTATAATGTCATGACTTAAATATGATCACTGCTAATATTCTGGAGTTTGTCTTCCTTCTGGCATTTCTTTTGTTCTTTTTGTTTTAGCCATTTCCCCACAAGATTTTTTAAATACTGACTTTTGGGACATATTTTTGCTAAGTGCTGCCACTCACTTCCTTGAAATGTTAATACCACATACTGCACATCTGTTTATATACAGTGGCCCTTTGGAGGGCTACAAACCATTGTAATATCTAAGATTTATTTCACCTTCTACTCCTCAAACCAGTTTTTGTCCCAATGGGGGGCTGTATCTCTCCACTGAGAATGTATGCTTTAAAGTTACGGTCTTTTATTGCAAAAATTTAAACAATACAGAATGTACAAATAATCTTCTAATATTTTTCTGAGTATATAAGTTAAATAAGTTCACACTGTATATGCAGGTTTGTAGCTTAAGCCCCACTTAATTTTAGTTATTAAAATTATTTATATTATGCTAAAAATTAATCAATCCTCTCGATGGACATTCAGGTTACTGCCAATTTTTTGTTGTTGTTGTTATCATAAATAAAGCTACAGTGAAAGCCTCATGCTCAAATCTTTGTCTGCATGTGATTATTACCTTAGGATAGACTTCTAGAAGGATTTATTATGCTAAAGGCTATGAACTATTTTGAGACCCTTGATATATGTAGCTGAATTGTTTTTGAGAAAGTATGTCCTGACAGACTCTCATCAGAAGTATCAGAGATATTATTTGTTGCAACCTTAGTAGCAGAGATTGTCATAAAATCCTTCCAATTTGATAGATACAAATAAGCTAGGTCTGCTGATGATGCTACTAAGGTTTTTAAATACATCAAATGGAGACCTTCACTCTCCATAGGTGCTTAGAAAGACAAAACTCTTTGTCAAAATCCATAGGGTATGACCAGCTTATGTAGTGGTGTTAGGGATATGGGGCCCTGGGAGTGGGGAGCTCTGGTGCATGGATTACAGCCCAGAGACTGATGTTCTGCATCAACATTCTCTCTTCTCACTCTCGATTTCTTTGTGGAAAATTAACCTAATTAGTTTTAATGAGATGGTTGATCTGATTTTATGAGATTTTTGCCTCACCTACTGTGGGACAGAGAATACTGGAGGAAGAAGAAGGACATTTCAATGACTACATAGAATGCTAATCCCATAAGATCAGAGACTATTCATCACAGTCCCCAGTATCTAGAGCAAACAGTAAAATTTGTTGGGTTGAACTAAATAACATGGAAGGTATCCAGAACTGAGTATGACTGAGAATTCCTCTACCACCAAAAAACATAACATAAACATTTATATATTTATGTTTCCCCTGTGAAAGAAAATTCAATCTTTCCATCTCTTTCTTTCAAGTCATTTAAACTTATTTCTCAAGTGTTTTCTTTTTCCCAAGTGCTTTTAAAAGCATAAACCCTAGAGCAACTGGGGCTTCATGGGTAATTGGACTGGCTGCTGACTGTACTCACATATTTGCTGGGGCTCTTCTCAGGGGAATAGCTCTGAGGAATCCCCTTGGGACCTGACCTGGTTGTGTGAAGTGTATCTTTTCCACTGAGTTCTTTGCTAGCTGCATAAAGACCACCTGTGAAATACAGCCCTAAGCCCCCCTTTTTACCCCCCTGCCCAATGATATCACTTCTGTCAGCTTACTGACGTGGCTCAGGCATTGTGGGATTAGCCCAGTTCTTGTTCTAACCCGCCCTCAATGTTAGTTCAGTAACTGGCCAAGCTCTGGTTGGCTGCCAAACTGTCTTAACATTGATTAAAAAAATAAGGGTATTCCATTCCAGCTTTGCTGCCTTCACGCATTGGAAGATTACACTGTTTTCACGTGCCAGAATTTCTTATAGGTCAGATTGACATGAAATTGTGTTTAATTCTTGGAATTTTTTTCACAAAATAGTTATCAACTAATTTATAAAAATATGATCCACAGAGGTTGAGAAAACTGGTCAGCATATGTAAGAAGAAAAATGATCACCTTCTCGCTAGCTGAGATTGTAACCTGGTTCTGGGCTTCTTGGTTCTCCGATATCCAGTTCCTCCGGGCCATTTCTTCCCATTCTGCTTGCATCTTATCCCAAAACTCTGTATCTGACTAGGAGACAGGAAAAATGAAGAGAGAGAGATTTAAGAACATGCTATATAATTTGGTTTATTTCCAGAGAGACAGTTTTCCTCATAGATAAAAATGAGTTCTGAGGAGGAATAAAGTGTTCAAACTAGCCACATCCAATGATACTCATGGTTGAAGAGCTTCTGGAGGGCACTCAGTGCTCAAAGTGTCAAACTAGATTAGTTCTGACTTTCTCCAGGAGGAAAATAGTTACCATCTGAGGAACCAGGATCACATAAACCAAATTCAGCTATAAATCCATTCCTTGAACAGTTTCAAGTGTGGGTACCAGGCACACATTTTAGGAAGGGCAGTCTCTCCTAGAGTTGCTCCTAGGCTATGAGGAACTAGAGCAACTGCTTTGGGACTGGCTGGGCAGTGACTTGGGGGGGCAGCTGGCCATGGACAAGGGAAAGCAACATTGGTTGATCCTACTTTGTGCCAAGCACTGTGCTAGGAGAAAACTGAGTCTAGAGGGTTATGGTCATAAAGCTGGGATTGCACAGGATCTGAACCACAGTCTGGATTCTAAGCTCATGCTCATCACCTTATGGCAAACGTGGCTTCCTGGTGCTAAAGAATGAAGGAGAACAGCTTTGGGCGTGAACTCGACTGAGACCTCTTCAAGGTGTGTATGTATGTATGTATGTATTTATTTTGGGCTATTTTGGGTCTTGGTTACTGCGAGCTGACTTTCTCTAGTCGCACCGAGCGTGGGCTACTCTTCGTTGTGGTGCGCGGGCTTCTCTTGTTGAGGAACATGGGCTCTAGGCACACGGGCTTCAGTAGTTGTGGCACGTGAGCTCAGTAGTTGTGGCTCACGGGCTTAGTTGCTCCGCAGCACGTGGGATCTTCCCGGACCAGGGCTCGAACCCACGTCCCCTTCATTGGCAGGTGGATTCCCAACCACTGCGCCACCAGTGAAGCCCTTCAAGGCCTTTTCTATGGCAGGATGATTTTTTGAAAAATACTGCTTTGTGTTTTCCTCTTTATAACTTTCAACTCTTCCAAAAGGGACACCAGGCCATTAGCTCTCCTTTACTTCAGGGGAAGTATGTGTTCCTGGACTGAGGCAGAATTTTTCTTCAAGATCTGTCCCTGGTTGGCTTCTACTTTACTAAGCCTGAAGAGAGTACTTGAGGTGTCCTGGGGGCGGGGGAGGAAAAAGAGGCAAGTATCATAAAGAACTTAAGAGAGGAGGGGGAATTTGCAGGGGCAGGAAAAGAGAAGGAGGGTGGTGGGTTCTGAGAGGAGTGGGAGATGATGCTTAGGTTTTAGGTATTTCCTTGGCAAATTGGCCCGACCTCCCAGAGGATGGCAGAGGGTGTGCTAGGAACTCTGATCCTCATATGGCAGAGAAGTAGAGAGAAACTGGATTTTGAGGAACCACTTGGGGCTTGGTTGGCTGTTAGCAGTCAGCAGGACAGACAAGAGGATGGAGGCTCTGTCCTTGTTTTCTGGTACCACGTAAGCCTTCCATATTTGGTGCCTAAGACTGTTACCTGGTTTGGTAAAAGAGATGCTTGGAAACCACTTTATTTTCCTTAAAGAAAACAAAGAGATGGGTATTCCTTGAACACCTGAGTCTGAGATCCAATTTCTCTGCAAATCTCAATTTCTGTGATTCTAAATTCTGTGACTTGTTGACATCCAATCGAAGGTTGTTCTTTATCTTTTAATCCTCCCAGTCTCACCCTCTACTCCACCCTCATGCCTGGGTGGTGGCTGTTCTGTGGTGGCACCTCTTCCTCAAAGTTGCTCCGAATGATAATTATAAGCTTATTTCTTCTGAATACACACATGCAGGGAAAAAGGGCCAGCCCAATGTGATTAATCCCAGGCTACTAACTAATAAATAGTACTTTTTGTTCTCCTTCTTTATTATGTCCAGAATACTCATTCCTACCCCAGATACAGGTCCTGTCCCTTCAGTAGAGGCCTTCCCTCAACAAAGGCTCAGGACAGCAGGCATCTGGATAATCTGTGTCTGATATGCTAGAAGCCCACGGAATGGATACCACTTACCCAGGTTAAGGTTAGGAATAATATTCAGAATTTCTTTTTCAAAGAGTCTTTCTAGTAGAACACCAAATTGTGCCAACAGAATGATCTCAGATATACAACAGCTAGATAAAACACTAGAAGGAGATATCCTACCATGTTAGGAGTAATCTGTCTTTGAATGAAGGGATGACGGGTGATGTTTTTCTCACTTTTTTTGCTCTTCTGTACTTCCTGAATTTTCTATAAGTATATATTTTTTATAATTAAAGAAAGGTTAAAAAATAATAAAAAGAAAAATTATCTTTCCTTTTTAAAATACCAGGAAACCTGCACATTTAGATACTGAGGAGACAATTTCTTGAATAGCTTTTCAAGAATGCAGGTTGAGCTTGTCTGCCTAGAAACAAAGAGAAATCTATCAAGTGAATTTTATAATGTTTACTGACTTTCTGAAGCCCCCTGATGGGTGATGTGAAATGCCAAAGACTTCAAGTACTTTCTAAGGTAGTTAAGTTCCCTTAGTGAGATTCCTTGTAATCTAAAGCAATTACAAGTCTTTTGAATGAAAGAATGAGGAACATTTTGTAATGTGTACATCTCTATTACAAAAGTCACCTTTCCTGCAGTTTCAAATTAGAGCAGTAGATGAATAAATAAGACTGCTGTGGAAAGAGAACCTCAGTTGAGGTGGAGCTGTCAGGCCCTAATTTCATGAGATACACCAGGACTGACTGTTATCACTTAGAATAAGTTCTGCTGACTAATTAAAGTGCACCGCACAGTTTCATTTAATTACAGAAGACTACTTTTAGCACAATCAATTTTCATCTGGTCTCAGAATCCAGACTTCATTCACTTAAGTGCAATTAACACTGCTTCTTTTCTATTCCTAATCAATTTCAGAGAAACCTGAAACATATTTGAATTTTAAACGTTTTAGACATGAAGGAGGAGATTTTACATATTGATGATTTTCTTAGCTGTCCTGGGACGCTGGTGGATTGTTTTTTACACTCTCTAGGTAATAAATTATCTGCTTACACCAGAAACGAGCTATTATTTGCAATCCATTTGCATTTTTAAAATAGCTTTCTGATTATAACAATGGTAGATATTCATTAAAAACTTGGGCTGTGCTCTATAGTGGTTAAGAACAGACACTTTCTCCTCATATGACCCTGGGAACAAATTCTGGCTCCATCATTGGCCTTCTGCAAGTCCCTTAATATCTCCAGGTCGCATTCTCCTTATCCTTGAAATGAAGATAGACTAGTGGTCTTGGTTAGTCATTATTAGGACTAAAAGAGAAAGTGTGTCTGTGGCATAAAGCACATGGTAAATGCTCAGTAAAAGTAGGTGTGCTTACTAGTGCTTTTGTACCATTGAGAAAAATATAAAGAATGAAACAAAAATCACCCATAACCTCAAAGCTCAAATACACATCTGTGAGTATTTTGGTGTTTTAATTTTCTGTATATATCAGTACATACCCTCTTCTAGATACCTTTCCCCTCTTCAGTTAAATTTTTCCTTTCTGCCTAATTATTCAAAAATAAGAGCAAGGTTAAGAAGATTATTGCAAAAATGGACTGTTATGTGGCAATTAAAATGGTATTTATGAAGAGTTTATTACAACATGGAATAGGCCTTGATTTATAATGTTCCTTGATATGTAATATGATCACAATGATAGAAAACAAGTAATGTGTGAGGAAAAAAAGACTATAGAGAAATGCACCCACGGTACTGAGTTCATGAGTTGGGATTATGAGGAATTTGCCCCATCACCTTCCCTTGTACTTTTCAGCATTTCCCAAATCTTCTATTGCTAGCATGTATTATTTTAGTGAAAAAGTAAGATTTGCTTAAAATAAGCTTACATCTTTTCAGTTTCAATTCCTCCATGATGTTTTCTCCAAAGACCCTACACTACAGCAATCTCTTACCTCTCTGAATTCCAATACCCATATTCTCGACCAGTGGTTTGGAAGAAAAGAGGTATGTGCTAGCAGCTGCCATTAACCCTGTGAACTTGAGCAAGTCATTTAAACCCATCTGTAGATTATTTTTTATCATTTGTAAAGTGAGAAGACTGAGCTCATTCAATAATAGCTCAGGCTTCTTTGTGCAGATTAACTCAGAAGATCAGAATAAGGGGGAAGGGAGATCATAGTCCAGGATCACTTTTTTTTTTTTGGAAAGGGGCTTCTAGCCCGTTCACTGATCTCCAAAAATTATATACTTTAAAACATTTCTCTAAAAATATGTTTGACATTTTCCTTTCACTTTTTTTTTTTTGTGGTACGTGGGCTTCTCACTGCTGTGGCCTCTCCCGCCGCAGAGCACAGGCTCCGGACGCGCAGGCTCCGCGGCCATGGCTCACGGGCCCAGCTGCTCCGTGGCATGTGGGATCCTCCTGGACTGGGGCACGAACCCGCGTCCCCTGCATCGGCAGGCGGACTCCCAACCACTGCGCCACCAGGGAAGCCCTCCTTTCACTTTTTGATTGTAAAACTAGTATATAAAAATTTCTATAAGAACCATGACAAAAATTAAATATTAATTAAAATATAAAGAATAAGAAAATAAGCAATTTAATTTAGAACCAGGGAATTTTAAGGGATAGCAGCATATTATCAGCTCCCATTCACCAGTCTATTTTGGTTATCTTGAGTTTAAATAGAGTTCCTTTCAATTTTGTGGGTCAAACATAAGTTGCTTAGAAACAACCTGGGGTTGTGTTGTGAAGGAACTGATCTATGTGAGATTAAATGTCAATTCTGCTTGTGAGGAGTCTGACTTTCCTTTTGCCGCTTTAGATATCCATTGATTAACTGTCACTGGATCAAAACGTAAAAAAAAAGAAAAAACCCACCAAACAACCAACCAACCCATTCTGCATATGCAAAAGAAAAGAAAGTATCCCTTGCAAAGTGAGGAATGAAAATCACTATGCAAGTTTGGATAAAGTACTTGCCACAATAAACAATTTTCGTTGAAGTGAAATTATGTGCAGATGAGTTAGGGACCTCATTTCCCTGGATCTAGTAGCCCAGGCTGGTGAAGAGTGGCTGAAATGTCCCCACTCACATCACTTGTTGATTGACAGCTCAGTGTTAGTTGAGGATTCCATGTGGCTGCCAAAGAACATATTCCACCTGAGGCTGCAAAGATGTTTTTCAAACTTAATTAAAAAAAAATTGAAGTACGGTTGATTTACAGTGTTGTGTTAGCTTCTGGTGTACAGCAAAGTGATTCAGTTAGGCATACATATATAGCTATTTTTTTTCAGATTCTTTTCCCTTATAGGTTATTACAAAATATTGAGTATAGTTCCCTGTGCTATATAGTAGGTCTTTGTTACTTATCTATTTTATATATGGTAGTGTGTATATGTTAATCCCAAATTCCTAATTTATCCCTCCCTCCCTCTTTCCGCTTTGGTAACCATAAGTTTATTTTCTATCTCTGTGGGTCTGTTTCTGTTTTGTAGCCACTTTCATTTGTATCATTTTTTTTTAAAGATTCTGCATATAAGTGATATCATATGATATTTGTCTTTGTCTGGCTTACTTCACTTAGTATGATAATCTCTAGGTCCAAGGGATAGGATAGAATTTTGATTGGTCAGAATTAGTTTGAGTTCTGGGTGTAAGTCCTGGGTGTCCCACGTAGTGAGGGTCATTGACAAACTGGAGTCTCTTCAGGCAAGAGTGGATGGGCAGGAGTAAGCCTGTTTATGAAGCAATTCACCTGGTAAAGCAAGGCTCAGAGGGGTGCTGAGTGCAGAGCAAGCAGTTTAGCCTTGTTTCTGCAGACAGCAGAATTAGGATGAATAGGTGGCAGTTCCAGGGAACAGATTTTTTTAAAATAAATTTATTATTTTATGTATTTATTTTTGGCTGTGTTGGGTCTTCATTGCTGCGTGCAGGCTTTCTCTAGTTGCAGCGAGAGGGGGCTACTCTTCGTTGCGGTGCGCAGGCTTCTCATTGTGGTGGCTTCTCTTGCTGTGGAGCAGGGCTCTAGGCGCGTGGGCGTCAGTAGTTGTAGCACGTGGGCTCAGTAGTTGTGGCTCATGGGATCTAGAGCACAGGCTCAGTAGTTGTGGTGCACAGGCTTAGTTGCTCTGCAGCATGTGGGATCTTCCCGGACCGGGGCACGAACCCGTGTCCCCTGCATCGGCAGGTGGACTCTCAACCACTGCGCCACCAGGGAAGCCCAGGGGTCAGTTTTGAAAGGGCTTTTAGGGTATTCATTAGCAAATGAACGCCTTTGCAGAGCCAGAATTTTACATGATCCTGTTTGTAGCTCCAGTGGTATTTGCATTCATAACGAAGAACTGCCCTAAAAGTGCCCTGAAATGAGGTTTGGAGACTAAGTCTGTTGTTTGCTGCTGCTTTGAGAGTAAGGTTTTGTGAGGCCAGTTTCTCAGAGGCTACTTATTTTCTGTAGGTCTCCTGGCTGCTCTCTGGGCTGCTAAGGGCAGGAGACTACAGGGCTGCTTTACCACAGGCTTGGGGACATGGGGAGGGCCCTTGGGTTTGAGCCTTGTCTCATGTTCCATGCAACAAGTCATGTGAGGAGGGAAGCGGCAGGTGGATAGTTATAGGGTGAGCCCTGTTAGCTTTTCTTCCTGTAAAGCAAGCGCCCGACTTCAGCTTTGATTGCCGAGGTATCCACTTCAAAGAGGCACTCGCTTCAAAGATGGCATCCTCTTCAAAGTTGGCTATCTCGAATAAACACATTGCTAGCTACAAGACTAGATAAAGGGCCAAGCTGTGCCCCGCCCCCGCACCTTACATCCCAGGCTCCTTTGTTTTAGAGTTCTTTGACAACTGACCATTTGGGAGGATTGTTTTTTTTTCTCTTCCAGAGCTTTAAATTCCCACTCTTATGCTTTAAATTCACCAATAAAGAGTGGGCCCTTGAAACCCTAGGCCCCCACTCTCAAACCCAATAAAAGGACAGCCCTAGACCCATGCTTGCGTTCTTTCTCTCTACCTGTGACTTTGCTGTGTGGTCCCAGTTGTGCCATGTAATTTCTAGGACCTGTAAGTAATAAACGTTTATTTTTCTTTAAAAGTTTCCTGATAGTTATTGCTGAGGGCATCTTGCAATCATAGTAAGAAACACAAGGGCCAGCCCAACCACAACACTGGTTAGGCTGAGACAGGCACAGAATAACAGTGAACTACAAGCAATGTGACTCTGTTCCAAAGGGGTTTCTTCTCCTTTAGCCATGTCTCCAAGTGGGGAAAGTCACTAGGAAACTCCCTACCAGCTTTATAAAATAAGGCATTAGAAATATTTGCTAAACCCAAACTATATGTTTGTGCTTGCATCATAGCAATATTAAACAAAACAAAACACCTAGATGTTGATGCTACTCTCAAGAAGCTCACTGTTCAATGATAAAATAAAAATAGAGGTAACTGCAATTCAAGAGAAGGTGAATAAATATTGCAAAAAGAAATAAACTTACTTGCTCAAAATCACCCTATTATTGGTAAATAAAAGATCTGGAATTCAAGATATTTATTCTTTCCTTTTAGGGCAGATTGCATCTTCCAAAAGTGGCTACAGTGGTGTTTCTGGTCCACCAGCCTCTTCAGAACTTTGCCACACTCCATTAAATGGTGGAATCTGTGGCCCTGTCTTTGAACACTTGCCCTGACAAACAGAATGCAATGGAAGTGAACTGGTGTGACTTTTAAGGCTACATCCTAAAAGGTGATACAGTTTCTGCCTGCCTCTCTTTTACTCTCTAGCCACTCACCCTTGGAATCTAGCTGTCATGTTGGAAGGAAGCCCAGGCCTCAAAGAAAGGCCACCTGTAGGTGTTTTAGCCATCTACCACACTAAGGTTTCGGGTGACTACCAGCGTAAGCCTTCTGATATGTGACTGGGGGCGCCTGTAGATGATTCCAACCCCTCGCCATTGCTACCAGCCTTCAAGCCACATAGTGGAACCAAGATGAGCCATCCTCTCTGAGCCCTACCCAAATTGCAGATTTTTGAGCAAAATAAATATTGTTGTTTTAAGTCACAAGTGCTGGAGTAATTTATCACACATCCAGAGTAACTGGAGCATACCTTAGGTCAGAGGACTGGAGCAGGGAAGGAGGACTAAGTGTAGGAAGGGACCTTGTGATGGGGCTTCCTCGAAGGATTGGGCGGGCTAATGACGTGTGGTAGCATTTCCTCAAAAAGCGTTTTAGGGACAAAGAGTTCTGTGGTCAAATGAGCTGGAGAAACTTCAGGTTAAAACAAAGGCTGCAAATTGGTGGCCTATAGGCCAGGTCTAGCCAAGAGTCATGTTTTCTCCCCCTCATCCTAGATGTGAAATTTCACATCAAAACTTGGATTTCAGGAGAACGGCCAAGATGGCAGAGTAGAAAGACCCTGAGCTCACCTCCTCTCACAAGCACACCAAAATCACAACTATCTGCAGAACAACCATTGATGGAAAAAACTGGAACTTACTAGAAAACATCTTCTACAACTAAAGACATGAAGAAGGAACCACAATAAGACAAGTAGGAGGGGGGGACACTCGATGTAGTCAAATCCCATACCTCCTGGGTGGGCAACCCACAAACTGGAGAAAAATTATGTTGCAGAGATTCTTCCACAGGAGTGAGAGTTTGAGGCCCATGTCAGGCTCCCCAGCCTGAGGGTCCGGCACCAGGAAGACAAGCCCCCAGAGCATTAGGCTTTGAAGGCCAGCGGGGCTTAATTGCAGGAGTCCCTTAGGACTGGAGGAAATAGAGACTTTACTTTTGAAGGGCACACACCAAATCTCATGTGCACCAGGACCCAGGGCAAGCTCAGTAGTTTGATAGGAGCCTGGGCCAGACCTACCTGCTGGTCTTGGAGGGTCTCCTGGAGAGAGGTGGGGGGTGACTGTGGCTCACTATGGGGACATAAACACTAGTGGCATATTGGGGAACGTTCAAATGCATGAACCCTGCTGCTGGCAACTGCCATCTTGGCTCCTTAGCACCAAGACCTGGCCCCACCCAACAGCCTACAGGCACCAGTGCTGTGGTGCCTCAGGACAAACAACTAACTGGGTGGGAACACAGCCCTGCCCATCAGCAGACAGGCTGCCTAAAGACTTCCTGAGCCCATAGCCACCCCCAGACACAGCCTTGCCCACCAGAGGGCCAAAACCTAGCTGTACCCACCAGTGGTCAGGCACTGGCCCTTCCCACCAAGAAGCCTGCACAAGCCTCTAGACCAGCCTAGAGCATAGAGCTTGGGTGACGAGAGGGGAGTGCACTGCTGGGATGCATAGAATGTCTCCCACAGAAGGCCACTTCTCCAAGGTCGAGAAATAGAACTAACCTACCACATACATAAAAATACAAATAGCAACTTAGACAAAATGAGGGGGTAGAGGAATACATTCCAGACAAAGGAACAAGATAAAACCCCAGAAGGAGAACTAAGTGAAATGGAGGTAGGTGATCCACTTGAGAAAGAGTTCAGAGTAATGATTGTAAAGATAAAGAATTCTGGAAGAGAATGGCTGCACAGAGTGAGAAGCTAGAAGTTTTTAACAAAGAGTTAGAAAATATAAAGAATAAACAAACAGAGATGAAGAATACAATAACTGAAATGAAAAATACACTAGAAGGAATCAATAGTAGACTAAATGATACAGAAGAACAGCTCAGTGAGCTGGAAGACAGAGTAGTGGAGATCACTGCTGCTGAACAGAAAAAAGAATGAAAAGAAATGAGGACAGTTTAAGAGACCTCTAGTACAACATCAAGCACACTAATATTCACATTATAGGGGTCCCAGAAGGAGAGGAGAAAGAAAAAGGGCCTGAGAAAATATTTGAAGATATAATAGCTGAAAACTTCCCTAACTTGGGAAAGGAAACAGTCATCCAAGTCCAGGAAGTTCAGAGAGTCCCATAGAGGATTAACTTAAAGAGGAACACACCAAGACACACTGTAATCAAAACTACAAAAATTAAAGATAAAGAGAGAATATTAAAAGCAGCAAGGGAAAAGCAACAAATAACATACAACGGAAGTCCCATACGGCTATCAGCTGATTTTTCAGCAGAACCTCTGCAGGCCAGAAGGGAGTGGCATGATATATTTAAAGCGATGAAAGGGGAAAACCTACAACCAAGAATACTCTACCCAGCAAGGCTCTCATTCAGATTTGATGGAGAAATCAAAAGCTTTACAGACAAGCAAAAGCTAAAAGAATTCATCACCACCAAACCAGCTTTACAACAAATGTTAAAAGGAATTTCTCTAAGCAAGAAGGAGACCACAACTAGAAACAAGAAAATTGCAAAGTGAAAAATTCACTGGTACAATAAGTAAAGGTAGGAAAATCACCCTCACACAAAGCTAGTAAGGAGGTTAAAAGACAAAAGTCGTAAAATCATCTGTATCCACAATAAGCAGTTAAGGGATACACAAAACAATTAGATGCAAAATATGATATCAAAAACAGTATGCAGGGGACTTCCCTGGTGGCACAGTGGTTAAGAATCTGCCTGCCAATGCAGGGGACATGGGTTCAAGCCCTGGTCAGGGAAGATCCCACATGCTGCGGAGCAACTAAGCCCATGTACAACAACTACTGAGCCTGCGCTCTAGAGCCCATGAGCTGCAACTACTGAGCCTGTGTGCTACAACTACTGAAGCCCACACACCTAGAGCCCCTGCTCCACAACAAGAGAAGCTGCCACAATGAGAAGCCTGCGCACCGCAACAAAGAGTAGCCCCACTCGCCGCAACTAGAGAAAGCTCACGCACTGCAAGACCCAACACAGCCAAAAATAAATAAATAAATAAAATTAAAAAAACAGTATGCAGGGTTTTAAAAATGCATTTGAAATTGAGAGATCAGCAACTTAATACAATCATGTATATATACAGACTGTTATATGAAAACCTCATGGTAACTGCAAACCAAAAATCTATAATATAATATATATACACACAAAAAAGAAAAAGGAATCCAAACATAACTGATAGTCTTCATATCAAAGAGAACAAAAGAAGAAAAGGGGGGAAAAAAGACCTGTGGAAACAAATCCAAAACAATTTAAAAAATGGCAGTAAGAACATACATATTGATAATTACCTTAAAAGTAAATTGACTAATGCTCCAATCAAAAGTCAGAGTGGCTGAATAGATACAAAAACAAGACCTATATATATGCTGCTTATAGGAGGCTCATATGAGATCTGGAGACACTTACAGACTGAAAGTGAGGGCATGGAAAAAGGTATTCCACACAAATGGATATCAAAAGAAATGCAGAGTAGCAATACTTATACTAGACAAAATAGACTTTAAAATAAAGACTGTTAAAAGAGACAAAGAGGGACATTACATAATGATAAAGGGATCAATCTAAGAAGATATAACAACTGTAAATATATATGCACCCAACATAGGAGCACCTCAATATGTAAGGCAAATGTTAAGAGATATAAAAGGAGAAATCGACAGTAAAACAATAATATTGGGAGAGTTTAACACCCCACTTACATCAATGGACAGATCATCCAGACAGAAAATCAATAGGGAAACACAGGCCTTATATGACACATCAGACCAACTGGACTTAAATGGCATATATATATATACATACACATACATATATATATATATATACACACACACACACATATATATATATATATATATACACACACACACACACCATTCCATTTGAAAATAGCAAAATACACATTCTTTTCAAGTGCACATGGAACATTCTCCAGGATAGATCACATGCTAGGCTACAAAACAAGCCTCAGTAAATTTTAGAAAACTGAAATCATATCAAGCATCTTTTATGACCACAATGCTATGAGACTAGAAATCAACTACAAGAAAAAACTGCAAAAACACAAACACGTGGAGGCTAAACAATATGCTACTAAACAACCAATGTATCACTGAAGAAATCAAAGAGGAAATCAAAAAATACTAGAGACAAGTGAAAACAAAAACAGGATGATCCAATACCCATGGGACGCAGCAGAAGCAGTTCTAAGAGGGAAGATTATAGCAATACAAGCTTACCTCAGGAAACAAGCAAAAATTCAAATAAACAATCTAACCTTACACCTAAAGGAACTAGAGAAAGAAGAACAAATAAAACCCAAAGTTAGTAGAAGGAAAGAAATCATAAAGATCAGAGAAGAAATAGAGACTAACAATAGAAAAGATCAATGAAACTAAAAGCTAGTTCTTTGAAAAGAAAAACAAAATTGAAAACCTTTAGCCAGATTCATCAAGAAAAAAAAAACCAGAGCTCAAATCAGTAAAATCAGAAATGAAAAAGAAGTTACAACTGATACTACAGAAATACAAAGCATCATAAGAGACTAGTATGAGCAGCTATAGGCCAATAAAATGGATAACCTAGAAGAAACGAATAAATTTCTAGAAAGGTACAATCTCCCAAGACTGAACCAGGAAGAAATAGAAAATATGAACAGACCAATTACAAGTACTGAAATTGAATCAGTAATTAAAAAACTCCCAACAAACAAAAGTCCAGGACCAGATGGCTTCACAGATAAATTCTACCAAACATTTAGAGACAAGTTAACACCTATCTTTCTGAAACCATTCCAAAAAATTGCAGAAAAAGGAATACTTCTAAACTCATTCTATGAGGCCACCATCACCCTGATATCAAAACCAGACAAAAATATCACACAAAAAGAAAATTACAGACCAATATCACTGAAGAATATAGATGCAAAAATCCTTAACAAAATACTAGCAAACTGACTCCAACAATACATTAAAAGCATCATACACCATGATCAAGTGGGATTTATCCCAAGGGTGCGAGGACTTTTCAATGTCTGCAAATTGATCAATGTGATATATACTAACAAACTGAAGAATAAAAGCCATATTATCATCTCAATAGATGCAGAAAAAGCTTTTGATAAAATTCAACATCCATTCATGATAAAAACTCCCCAGAAGGTAGGCATAGAGGGAACATACTTCAACAAAATAGAGACCATATATGGCAAACCCACAGCTAACATCATAATCGATGGTGAAAAGCTGAAAGCATTTCCTCTAAGATCAGGAACAAGACGAGGATGCCCACTGTCACCACTTTTATTCAACGAAGTTTTGTAAGTCCTAGTCACAACAATCAGAGAAGAAAAAGAAATAAAAGGAATCCAAACTGGAAAGGAAGAAGCAAATCTGTCACTGTTTGCAGATGACATGATACTATACATAGAAAATCCTAAAGACACCACTAGAAAACTACTAGAGCTCATCAATGAATTCGGTAAAGTTGTAGGTACAAAATTAATGCACAGAAATCTGTTGCCTTTCTGTACACTAACAATAAACTATCAGAAAGAGAAATTAGGGAAACAATCCCATTTAGCATTGCATCAAAAAGAATAAAATATCTAGGAATAAACCTACGTAAGGAGACAAAGGACCTATACTCTATAAGATGTTGATGAAAGAAATTGAAGACAACACACACGTGGAAAGATATACTGTGTTCTTGGATTGGAATAATCAGTATTGTTAAAATGACAATACTACTGAAGGAGATCTACAGATTCAATGCCATCCCTATCAAATTACCAATGGCATTTTTCAAAGAACTGGAACAAATAATTTTAAAATTTATATGGAAACACAAAAGACCCTGAATAGCCAAAGCAATCTTGAGAAAGAAGAATGGAGGTGGAAAAATCACACTCTCTGACTTCAGACTATACTACAAAGCTACAGTAAATAAAACTGTATGGTACTGGCACAAAAACTGACACATAGATCAATGGAACAGGATAGAGAGCCCAGAAATAAACCCACACACTTATGGTCAATTAATATGTGACAAAAGAGGCAAGAATATACAATGGAGAAAAGCTAGTCTCTTCAATAAGTGGTGCTGGGAAAACTGGACAACTACATGTAAAAGAATGAAATTAGGACATTCGCTAACATCATACAAAAATAAAGTCATAATGGATTAAGATCTAAATGTAACACCAGATACCATAAAACTCCTAGAGGAAAACATAGGCAGAACACTCTGACATGAATCACAGCAATATTTTTCTGGATCTGTCTCCTACAGTAATGGAACTGAAACCAAAAATAAACAAATGGGATCTAATAAAACTTATAAGCTTTTGCACAGCAAAGGAAACCATAAACAAAATGAAAAGACAACCTACAGACAGGAAGAAAATATTTGCAAACAATGTAAGTGACAAACGCTTAATTTTCACAATATACAAACAGCTCATACAGCTTAACATAAAAAAACGAAACAAGGGCTTCCCTGGTGGCGCAGTGGTTGAAAGTCTGCCTGCCAATGCAGGGGACATGGGTTCGTGTCCCGGTCCAGGAAGATCCCACATGCCGTGGAGCGGCTGGGCGCATGAGCCATGGCCGCTGAGCCTGAGTGTCTGGAGCCTGTGCTCCGCAACAGGAGAGGCCACAGCAGTGAGAGGCACGCATACCACAAAAACCCGCAAAAAACAACAAAAAACCCCGAAACAACCCAATCAAAAAATGGGCAGAAGACCTCAATAGACATTTCTCCAAAGAAGACATTCACATGACTAACAGACACATGAAAAGATGCTCAGCATTGCTAATCATTACAGAAATGCAAATTGAAACTATAACGAGGTATCATCTCACACTGGTCAGAATGGTCATCATCAAAAAGTCTACAAATAATAAATGCTGGAGAGGATGCAGAGAAAAGGGAACCCTCCTACACTTTTTTTTTTTGCGGTACGCGGGCCTCTCACTGTTGTGGCCTCTCCCGCTGCGGAGCACAGGCTCCGGACGCGCAGGCTCAGCGGTCATGGCTCACGGGCCCAGCCGCTCCGCGGCACGTGGGATCTTCTCGGACTGGGGCACGAACCCGCGTCCCCTTCATCGGCAGGTGGACTCTCAACCACTGCGCCACCAGGGAAGCCCCCTCCTACACTTTTGGTGGGAATGTAAACTGGTGTAGCCACTATGGAGAGCAGTATGGAGGTTCCTTAAAAAACTACAAAAATAGAGTTATCATATGATCTAGCAAGCAATCTCACTCCTGGGCATATATCCACAAAACACAAAAACTCTAATTAGAAAAGATACATGCACCCCAATGTTCATAGTGGCGCTATTTAGAATAGCCAAGACATGGAAGCAACCTAAATGTCCACCGACAGATGAATGAAGATGTAGTATGTGTGTGTGTGTTTGTGTACATAAAATGGAATACTACTCAGCCATAAAAAGAATGAAATATTGCCATTTGAAGCAACATGGAAGACCTAGAGATTATCATGCTCAGTGAAGTAAGTCAGAGAGAGAAAGACAAATATCATATGATATCACTTATGTGTGGAATCTAAAAAAAATGATACAAATGAACTTATTGACCAAACAGATAAAGACTCACAGACATGGAAAAGTAACTTATGGTTACCAAAGGAGAAAGGGGGCAGGAATAAATTAGGAGTTTGGAATTAACAGATCACCCTACTATATATGAAATAAACAAGGACCTACTGTATAGCACAGGGAACTATGTTCAATATCTTATAATAACTTATAATGGAAAATAATATGTATTTACATAGCTGAATCACTTTTCTGTACACCAGAAACTAACACAACATTGTAAATCAACTATACTTCAATTATAAACCACCACCACCCAGATTTCAGACATTTCATGAAGATCTGTTAATATCAGGCCCACATGTCTAGAAGCAGCACCTCTCTGGTGCAATATGTGATCTCCACTTCACCACAGTCACTGCCGGATCCTGACCTTTACCTGCCTGGATCCTGGAGGTAACTGAATTGGCAACTTGTGGGCAAAGTGAGCAGGTGCCTTTCTGCATGACTTCCTGGGATCTTCATCTGCTTATGTGCATTTTAAATCTCTAAGAGGGGTATAGAAGCAGTAATCCCTAAATGGAATTACCTTGAAACTCTGTGTGTGTGCGTGTGTGTAGTGTTAGGGTTCTCCAGAATACAGCTCGGAAAAAGCTGCTACAGAGACCCAGAGCACGAGGATCTGAAACAGAGCTCTTTGGTGGGATAAATTTGGTGTATCCTGAGAAGTTATCAGGGACAGGAATTTGCCACACTTTGTTTTTATGTGATTGTCTCCAGTAGAGACTCATCTCCAATTAGCCATCAGGTTCTCTGATCCTCACATCTGCTGTGTGAATCAGATTTCTTCATGATTTTGTTGTTGCTGTTCCAGAAAGGGCAATGAAACCCAGAATGTGGAGGGAAGAATTAAAATAATTTCTGTATGTTTTTGAGAAGACAACTTATTTGATGCATTTATCATTTCAATACTAATTAGTCATTTAAAATGTCCTTTAAAACTATATATAATTATGTGTACAGATTGGGCAAAGACTTATTGTTGTTACCTTCAAAATAACTTAAATAATAGAAAATCTTTGATAAAGGCATAATTTTCTGGTGACCAACAAATTTTAAGTTCTGTGGTTGGTTTGGGATCTGTAAAACATGCAAACATTCTTTATGTTTGGAATAGCAATTAAGAGCAGGAGTTTTGGAGTTAGATGTGATCAGAATCCCAGTTCTATCGTGGTGTGACCCTGAGTACATCACTGAATCTCTCTTTGTCTCAGTTTCCCCACATTAAAATGAGAGCAACACTTGCCACATAGGATCGCTGTGAGCTCTGAGTGACATGATGAATGTAAAACACTGGGCTCAGAACATGGAGCCCACCCCGGGCAGCACTTAGAGCTACAACTAAAGCAACCTTAGGAAGGCTGGACACGTAAACCGGTTCTTTCCTCCATCCCTTTCCTTGGCTGCATGGCAAGGCCACCAGAGGGACTAGTTTAGGAGCACTTTTCTTTGTAACAGTTTTTCCTGGTGATGAAGATTTAACTTGCTATACCTAATACCCATGTAGACACTGACTTCCATGGTGGAAACCACTCCCTCTCCCATCCTATCAGGATATTTAAAGAAAAAAACTGAGCCCATCATTTTGACGGGAAAAGTCAGATTAAAAATTCACTCAGGCTTTCCTCGTGGCGCAGTGGTTGAGAGTCCGCCTGCAGATGCAGGGGACACGGGTTCATGCCCCGGTCCAGGAAGATCCCACATGCTGCGGAGCGGCTGGGCCTGTGAGCCATGGCCGCTGAGCCTGTGCGTCCGGAGCCTGTGCTCCGCAACGGGAGAGGCCACAACGGTGAGAGGCCCGCGTACCACCAAAAAAAGAAAAAAAAAAAAAATTCACTCATGCTGTATTGATCACATTGTACTGATATTCTGCTTTTCTCCCTTTTCCTTTTGACTACGTGATTGTCACCATGGTTGACCAGGTGCGAAGACAGAGTCTAGATCCAGTTAGTTATCTTATGAGGATAATGGGAAGGAAAATGGTGGAAGCTGCTTTCTTTGACCTGAAATCAAACTGCCTGACTCAATGGCAAAGCAAACATTCTTACGAGCCGCCAGAAGCTCCCCTCCCCTGCATCAGGGTGGTGGTGCCACATGGTGAGGGGACCATGTTCATGCCACCTTGAGCGAATATCCAGCTGTTCACAGCTACTATGGAGCTAGGCAGTTTGTCACACCCACCGGTGCCTTAAAAAAAAATTCCAGATGGTCAAAATTACCACACATTCTCCTTGTGTACTGATTTATTGGCCTGCGAGGATTAATTTGGATGGAACTGGAGAAATACTTTCTATGCCAAGGATACGAGCCATTGGATCTAGCTTCTTGGCAGCAGCTGCCTCATTCCCAGTGTCAGAGCACAGAAGAGAAGCCCAGTCAAATGCCAGGCCAGAGGCTTCATGGGCCCAGGAGAAAATCTGCCGCTGGCGCTCTCTTTTCTACGGAACCTATAGGGGAGGTTATGGATAGAGTGACATTCCTTTCTTTTCTTTTCTTTTTATATTTATTTTATTTATTTTTGGTTGCATTGGGTCTTCCTTGCTGTGTGTGGGCTTTCTCTAGTTACGGCAAGTGGGGGCCACTCTTCGCTGCAGTGCGCGGGCCTCTCACTGCGGTGGCTTCTCTTGTTGCGGAGCACGGGCTCTAGGTGTGCGAGCTTCAGTAGTGGTGGCACGCGGGCTCAGTAGTTGTGGCTCACGGACTCTAGAGCGCAGGCTCAGTAGCTGTGGCGCACGGGCTTAGCTGCTCCGTGGCATGTGGGACCTTCCCAGACCAGGGATTGAACCCGTGTCCCCTGCATTGGCAGGCGGATTCTCAACCACTGCACCACCAGGGAAGCCCCCGTTCCTTTATTTTCAATTATTAGACTGTACCGTCAAGACTTGCTAGACTTTCACAAATAATAATACCTGCACTGCTCTCAGGAGCTATTATGTAATTAGGAACACATTTTGAAAGGTTAGGCACAACATTTTTAAAAGGAAATACTTAGATGTACAAGATAGTATTGCTTTTCTAATGTCTTTATAAAATGGATTATTTCTCATATAGAACTCCTTTCATTGAGGTAATTCACGAAATTTGAGGGGTAGCATCCTCTCAAAGTCATTTATTATACACATTTACACATTTAATTCACTCATTCAGCAAAATTATTGACAAGCCTGCTCTGTAACAGGCAGTGTTCTAGTCACTAGGTATGGTGGTGAACAAGACAGATGCTGATCCTGCCACTGTGTGCAGTCTGGTGGGGCATAGATAGATGCAACACAGTGCTGTGAGATAGCGGGGAAAGGTGCTCTAGGAACAAACAGGAGGGGATCCCAACTAGACTTAAGGGATCTTCCTGGAAGCAGTGAAAGCTAATTGAGGCTCTAAGAGTGAACTGAAGTTAGCCAAGTAATGGGGGTGAGGAAAGAACCTTTCTGATGGGAGAAATAGCATGTGCGAAAGCTAGGAAGAAGATTACATGGTCTCTTCTAGGAACTGATAATGTATTATGATGCCAGTGTAGACATCAGGTGGGAGACAGAGTTGAGGATGTAGAGGCAAGAATGGTCCAAATAATAAAGGACCTTATAAAGTTAGGTCCATTAGTTCAGACTTCATTCTGTAAGTGGGAAGTCATTATTCAGATCTGTGTTTTAGAAAGATTATTTGGTGGAAATGAAGAGAACAGGAGCTTTCCATTCTCCACTCTGGAGGCAGGAAGACCAGTTACAAGGCTGTTATTGTTGTCTGTATAAGATGATGGTGACCTGAATAGCGTGTTGGCAGAAAAGATGGAGAGAAATGGATGCAGATGAGAGATATTTAGCAGAATCAACAGGACTTGGTCTTTGATTAGATGTTGGAGGAGAGATAGATGTTGTGTGTGGGAGAAAGAGACAGACAGACAGAGACAGAAAAAGATAGAGACAGAGAGATATGAGTCTTTTCGCTTGGGGGATTCTATTCCCCGAGTTAGGGAACAGAAAAGGTGAAGTAGGGTTACAGTGAAGAGCTCGGATCTGATGTGCAGTTTAAGGTGTCTTGGTATGATGGAACATAGATGTTGAGTAGGCTGTGGGCTATGTGGGTTTTATGTCAAGAGGACAGTCAGAGCCAGAGATGTGGATTTTGGAGTCATCAGCATGTGAGTGGTGACTGGAATCACATGAGGGGATTCCAGTGAGAGGTGTCAGGAGAGGAGAGCAGGCTGCCCAGGGTTGCACTCTGGGAACATCAGCAACAAGGAATAAGCAGAGGAGGAAGAACTTACTTGGGTGGGAGGGAGAGTTTGTGTTCAGAAAATCCAAAAGAAGAGAACCCTTAAGCTGAGGAAGTGTTTAACAGTGTCGAATGCTGCAGAGAGGTTAAATTAGGCTGAAGTGCACCTATGAACGTGGACAGCCATGGAGATGTGATGATTTTGTCCAGAGCAATGTCCATGGAATAGGAGTGGAAGCCAAATCACCATGGATTGAGAGCAAATGAGCACACGCCTGCACGCACACACACACACACGGTCATACATTGGAACAGTAAATACAACCTTCTCTGGAGTGTTTGTGGAGTTACTGAAACTATGAAATAGCTGAAAAATCGCAGTCTTCACTTAATATTTTCCCCTCACTTCAATGCATTTATACGTACACACCCACCTATTTACTTATTTATCTGTCTTAAACTGTTAAGCCAAATGCCTTATTTGAATCATAGCCGAGGCTAAGGATGGGAATGGGGTAGGGAAAGGAACAGCCATGTTTTCTTTCCCTTTTATTGTCTCATAGGATCTGAGCATCACCAGAGGAAGGAAGATGCCTTAGGAGCATCTAGTCCAACCCTTTCCTATGGGGAGGGACTAGGGGTGGGGAGGGGCAGAAGAGAGACAAATTAGAAGGCTCTTGTAGTAGTTTGGGCTGAGACCAGGCTGACTGCAACAGGAACAGAGAAGAAAGACTGAATCAGGTTTTCTAAGTGAAGAAATAAGAGGATTTAGTAACAAAACTGCATTGCTTCTTACTAAAAGCAACAGTATTTTCACCTTGAATATGCATAATTTTTAAAGAGCTTTCAAGTGTATTAACTTATTTGACCTTCATAAGTGACTTCTACAAGGTCACCAGCTAGTTAATAATGAACCCAGGGCCAGACCCACATCCCCTAATTTCTACTCTTCTACCTTTTTCATTAATGCAACCTTGTTTCCCTCATCCTGCTCTGCAGCTCTAACCTATCCTTTGCGTTAAGGATCAATCAAGGTTGTTGGCAAATATTATCTTGGTTGGAGGAAAGAGCAGAACAGAGCCCTTCTGCTTGTCTCTTGTCGCTTAATTTTCTAAGACAAACCAAGTTCATTCTCTTTAGAAATACAAGGTCACTGATACTACACTCAGCTGCTTTTCTGTCAGGAATGAAGCAAACTGCAATGGAATGTTAAAATGGGACTCTTTCAGTCTAAGTTTTGGCTGTGGTTCCAAAAAAAGGATGAAATAATAGGTGCCTGACTTGCAAAAGAAACAGTTATATGTTAAAAAAAATATGTATCTATCTCCCAACATTCAGCCTATAATCCTTATAAGAGGGCTAATATTGAAGGGGCTGGGGAGAACATTTCCATGAAGTGAATGGTCAAGGATGTGTGTTTCTCGTGACCAGGTCTGGGCCATCATGGGGTGAGTCAACCTGAGCTATCTTGAATTCCACCCAAGGGGCCTTCCCAGAAGACTGAGGATTGGTGACCTTCTCATTGGAACTGCAGTTGGCTATTCCCAGCAGGAATCTCAGGCCTAAAGGCATTCCTAGCTTAGAGAGGCAAGGAGCTCTAAATTGTGAATATGGAAGGAGGAATGTAAATATTACAGAGGACTGGATGTCTTAGTTATTGAAACAACATTGTTCTTGAGAACCAAAGTGTCTGGAGGACTTTTTATCGTCATAAAGTGACTGGAAAATCTATGGGACTCTTATAGATTGAATCGTGTTCCCCCAAAAGATATGGTGAAGTCCTCACCTCTGGTGTCTATGAATGTGATCTTATTTGAAAATGGGTCTTTGCAGATGTAATCAAGTTCAGATGAGGTTCTTATGGTGAACCCTTAATCCAATATCATTGGTGTCCCTATAAGAAGAACGGAATTTGGACACAGACAAAGAGGGAAGACGGCCATGTGAAGCTGGAGAAGAGGTTGGAGTTATGCAGCCACAAGCCAAGGAACACCTGGGGTTACTAGAAACTGGAAGAGGCAAGGAAGGATCTGCCCTGGAGGCTTCGGAGGGTGCTGGAGGGGAATGGCCCTGCCAACACCTTGATTTCAGAATTGTAGCTCCCAGAGCTGTGAGACAATAAATTTCTTTTGTTTTAAGTGACCTGGGTTGTGATGCCTTGTTACAAAAGCTATGGGAAACTAATACAAAGGACCAACCTATGATTTCAGTCAGAGGATAGCTCACAAATGGGGTTTGAAAGGGCAGTAGAAGATATAATGAAGTTTTCTTTTACTCTTAACCTATCAAATTCTGCCCATTAATTGAAATGCTAGCCTAGTGCCTGATACGTGCTCAACAAATAAATAACAGTTGTGAATGAATGGTTTCCCTAGCTTACTCTTTCTTACATCCTATTTCATTTAATTCTTCAAATGGGCTTATATGCATTATTTCCATTTTATAAATGTGGAAGGTGATGTCACAGAGATTAAATAATTTGCCCGGGGAAAATGGCTCAGAGTGCAGAACTGAGATTTGAACAGAGGTCTTCCTGACTCCAGTCTGTATTTTTCCACTCTACTATCATCAGATTAATCCAGAAACAATTGGCAAGATGTCCAATGGCCTGTGTCCTCTTATAGTTCATGTTCAGAGAACTATAACTCATTTTTTAAAATGAGTTTTAAAGAAGTTTTATTCGGAAAATTAAACATGGACAAAGGGTAATTAAAAAGTACAATGACCTGTCATATAACCATCACAAGTTTCAACAATTTTCATGAAAACTATTTTTAATCCTTACATAAATCACATAGATAAAACATCTTTATATCTATGTGATTAATCTATGTAATGTTATGTTTTTATATCTATATTTAACTATAGAGAGATTTCTCCAAATTTACGCTCTGAGACACAGTTCCAAAACCCCTAACAGCTGACCCCAGCTTCCTGCCATCCTAACCCAAGGGCACGAGGATGGGCCACCAGAGAGAGGCCAGCTCCTCTGCCATAGGGACAGGACATCACGCCCTTTCAATCCATCACTCGCTGGGAACGCAATGCTGTGGGGGACCCCTTTGAGAGCCCACGACCACTGAAGAGCCCCCATGAGCAAAATCACTGCTGTCACAAAGGCACCGTGTTGGCTGTGGGCAAACTGACTTCACAGCTGCTAATGAGGATGCACAGTGGTGGCAAATTACTATGCCTCATCTTGAAATGATTTCTTAGAATCTGGATGCAAGAATATATTTTCTTGGCAATTCTGGTCCTTAAAAAGACTAATTGAAAAGTCCATCTGTAGGAAAACAGGCAGAGAATAGGTTGGGTAGCTCAAATAAACTGAACATGTATTAAACTCTAGATTCTAGATCTGTGTTTTGTTCTTGGATGACAAAGCTGAAAAAGACAGTTCTTGACTTCAAGGAACTCACAGTCACTTGGAAGGAGTTTTTTGGGGTGCTGAAAAGTATTCTGGACCAGTGGTCAGAAGATATGGACTCTTTTCCTGGTGCCACCACTCTTTAGGGGTGTGATGTCAGCCAAATCAAATAACTTTTTCCATTTCCAAAGTTTGGGGAAATTTTTCTGTAAACCGTGAAGAGTTATATCAGAGTTAGGTGATGTTATTATGTTTTTATAAAAATACTTTTCTTGTATGGTTTAAATGTCCGAAGAGATGTGACACAATATGTTAGTCAATAATGGATATGCTGCTAACTAGCCAATCACAAACAACCCTGCTTAAATTCTGTAAGGATGAAACTGCATTAGTGGCTTGAGATTTATTTTTTTAAAAGGATATTTAGAATCTGAAGAACACTGCTGACTCAAGAGAAATGTAAAGGTCAATTGTTGTATCTAAGCTGTGCTGTCATGACATTTGAATAATTAAAAGGTTTTCAGAGATAATTGTAGTCCCACATTGTAACTAAGTATTTAATACAATAAACTATAAACATGCTCTGTTTTCATATGTGGAACTCCCCAGAGCCTATTAACTGTCTAGATGGCAGGAAATAGAAGGACTAAAATGTATTTAAATTAGGGATCACCCAAATCTTTCACACTAGACTTTAGTGGGTGCTAAGAGTGCATTTTAGAGACTTCCTAAAACTCATTCAGGGTATGAAAGGACAAGGACTTTTATTTCATTTAGGTCTTTGTTTGGGGGTTTTAAAATGTATTTTAAAGGGGCTTCCTTGGTGGCGCAGTGGTTGAGAGTCCGCCTGCCAATGCAGGGAACACGGGTTCGTGCCCCGGTCCGGGAAGATCCCACATGCCGCGGAGCGGCTGGGCCCGTGACCCATGGCCGCTGCGCCTGCGCGTCCGGAGCCTGTGCTCCGCAGCGGGAGAGGCCACAACAGTGAGAAGCCCGTGTACCGCAAAAAAAAAAAAAAACTTAAAAAATTAAAAAAAAATGTAATATTGTTTCCTGGTAGGCAAATTAGAAAAAAATAGATGAGCAAAATAAATAGCCCTATTAATTTTACTAACTAGATATAATAACTGGGAGCACTTTGGGATATCTCATTTTGGGCTTTTCCCTATGTTTATGCATAAAAACCATTGCTCATGAACTCTCAGGGCCAGTTACTTCCTTTCCTGAGCTCCAGTTTTCTCACCTATAAAAAGGAGTTAAGTATATACCTCGTATGGTAGTTGTGGGGAGTAAATTTCATAATACTTATAAAATATTTAGCAGAGTAGCTGGAACATAATAATGTTCAATAAATGTTAGCTATTTTAATTATTTCATTATTTAATTGTGAAAATGGAAACTTACTGTACATGTGGTTGTTTAACCTTTTATTATGGACATGTATGCATGTCAATAAATATACAACTATTACATCACTTTAATGACATAGTAGTGTTCCATTATATAGATTTATCTCAGTGTGTTTCACCTTCTCCTATTATTGCTATTGTAAAAATTTGTATCAAATAGCTGTGGGCATGCATCTTTATGCACAAATGATTATTTCTCTAGGATTATCGAGGAATTGCTGGGTCAAAAGGCACAAACATTTAGAAGCTTTTTGGTATATTTTGAAATTGCCTTTCTGAAATATTGCACAAGTCCATTCTTCCACTAGTACTGAGTATTATCATTTAAAAAAATTCTTTGCCACAGTGGCCACTAATGATGCTGAACATTTTTTTTTTTTTCACATACGTATTCCTGGTTGCTAGAAAATTTGCAAAACTGTCTCTGGCTGGTGAGAAGACTTTAATGATTCAATTTATTTAATGGTCATAGGACAATTCTGGTTGCATGTTTCTTCTTGAGTCAGTATTAGTAAATTATATCAAGAATTATTTCTCTAAATTTTTTCAACTCTTGACCTTTTTATTCTCTACTATCTTAAATCTGTTTTATCTTCAGATATGCCTCCCTTTTCACTTTTAATAGTATGTATTTGTGCCTTTTCTTTTTCTTAACAGTATCATAAATTTGTCAATTTTATTAATCTTAAAAAAAAACCCTAAGTTTCTGGCGTTGTTGTTCCTTTGTTTTCTAGTTTATTAATTTCTGCTGTTATTGTTATTCTTCCTATTTTTGGGGGGTTAATTGTTCTCTAACGTTTTAGGTGTCTTCAGTTAATGCTTAATCTACCAATGTTTAGCCTTCTCTCCTAATGTAAATATTTAAGAGTAATACCCTTGAAGTATTGCTTTATCTACGTTCTACAAGTTTCATTTTGTAGCACTTTGGTAATACTAAGTTGTAAGAATTTATTAATTCCCATTATGATTTCTTTTGAGGTTATGAATTATTCTGAAGGGTGTTTTTAGATGACCAAATATATGAAGTTTTGCATTGTGGTCAGAGAACATGATTTACATGAAACAAATTCTTTGAAATCTGTTGAGACTAGCTGTAAGGCATGATTGAATTTGGTAACTGTTCCCAGGTGTGTCTAGAAAGAATGTATATTCAGCAATTGTGTGCAGCATTTTATATATGGTCACTAGATTAAATCCTCTGTATCTTTACTGATCTCTTTCTGCATGATACCAATTTCTTAAAGAGGCATATTAAAATATCCATTGTAGTGGTAGATTTATTTCTCTTTATAGTTTTATCCATTTTTGTTTTATATATTTTGAATGTATCTTTTTAGTTTTATACAAGTTTTGGAATGGTTTTATCTTCCTATGAATTGAGCCTTTTATATTAGTTAGATATTCGTTTTTGCCTTTAGTATTGCTTTTGCCTTAAGGTTTTTTTTTTTCTTCTTTTTCTTGTACCTGATACTAATAGCTATGTCAACTTTCTTTTGATTATAGTTTGCTTGGTATATATTTTCCATGATTTTTCTTTCAGACTTTTTGTGTCCTTATGTTTTAGGGGTGTCTTTTATAAACAGTCTAGAATTTGTTTTATTTTAAATCTAATCAGCTAATCTGTCATTTAACTGGAGAGATAGGATAATTTACACAATAACTGATATATGTGGATTTCACCATCTTATTTTGTTCTATTTTTCTCCTTTATGCCATTTTTTTGAATGACTAAGGCTTTAAAAAAATCTTTAATTCTATTTTTTCTCCTTTAATAGGTTGGAAGTCATACATTCTATTTCTATCATTTTTGTGATTACCCTTAAAAATTTAACATGTATATTTCACAAAAGTCTAAAGTTAATACATATATTTATCCCCCTCCTGAACAACACAAAAATTTAGGCTCTAATTGCAATCATTATTATATTTTTTCTAAAAGTTCTATTTTTTCCAAATTTGCCCAGTTACTATTGATAGTCATTTGTCTTTTACTGGTGCTTTCAATTCCCTCTTTTATTTATTTAATGAAACATTCTTTTATATTC
The DNA here is from genome assembly GCF_951394435.1 of Stenella coeruleoalba. Taxonomy (NCBI): domain Eukaryota; kingdom Metazoa; phylum Chordata; class Mammalia; order Artiodactyla; family Delphinidae; genus Stenella; species Stenella coeruleoalba. The sequence continues at coordinate 57,835,329 of NC_137150.1, forward strand.
TATAACTGATAATTCTTAAGTCTTTGAGGTATGATCTATTTGTTGTTTCTGCTGACTCTTACTCAGGGTTTCCTTTCTTACATGTTTTGAGTTATCTGATTTTGAACTTATATATTTTGGGAAATTTATCTGTGAAGATTTCCTGGGGCTTGGTTTGAGAAGCATTCCTTTAGAGAGAATGTGTGTGTGTGTGTGTGTGTGTGTGTGTGTATGTATGGGTATCTATGTATGTGTATATTTATGTAAGTGTACCATGTATGTGCATGTGATATATGTCATGCATGTAAGGTTTAATGTACACATGTGTATTTGAGTTTGTTTGATATGCACGTATCTGTGTTTATGTATGCATGTTTATGTGTGTGTGTTTGTGTATTTGTGTGTGTGTGTATTGTGTGCATGTGTGTTTCTGTGTGTGTGTGTATGTGTGTGTGTGTATGTTTGTGTTTGTATTGTGTGCATTTCTGTGTGTATGTGTGTGTGCGTGTGTTTGTGTGTGTATGTGTGTATTGTGTGCATGTGTGTTTCTGTGTGTGTACGTGTATGTTTGTGTGTGTGTATGTGTATTTGTGTGTGTATGTGTATGTTTGTATTGTGTGCATGTGTGTTTCTGTGTGTGTGTGTACGTGTGTGTGTATGTGTCTGGCAGCTGGCTGGAGGGCTGCTTTAAATTGAATTCTTGGCTTAGTATTTTTAGGACCACACAAGTATGAATTACAGCCTAACTTGCATGAAGACTGCTCATTGTTCCATATTCTCTTAGGAGACCCCACTAACCAATTCTATATGTTTTTAGAATTCCTCAAAGTTTCTGGCCTGTTACAGTATCCCTGTCTATTATCAATAATTGATACACATTTCCTTCCCCAGCTTATCCTTCATTGACATGTGGCCCTTCAAGTTCCCTGGCTTTTTAAAACCTTAACTCCCCACTTTGTTTAGGCCCAAGATTTTGTTTATTATCAACCATGTGACTGTTAAAATCCTTAGCTGCAGGTAAATGGGATTAACAGATAATTTAAGGTAGATGCTAGTGTTAGTCCTTGCTTATACTCTGAATTTATGTTGCTACTTCACATTTTTGGCCTCTGGGGACTTCTCTTCCTGTTTAATGCTACTTCATACACTTAAAAAGATATTTTTTATTTATAATAGAAGAGTTGACGAGTACCTACCATATTGCAGGCCTTTCTTTGTACTTTTAACTTTTATTTTCTAAGTTTGATTATACATTCAATGCATAAAGATTCACAGTTATTATATCCTAAATGTAAAATTTACCTGTAATCAATATGAACTGTTATTCCATTTGATCCTTTTTGGTTTGAATTCTACTTCACCTAGTATTGTGTCTAGTTTAGCTTTGCCCATCTCATTATTACTAGTTTTGCTGTATAATTATGTTTTCTGTATAATTTTGTTTGCTTGTATTTCTTATAAAAACATTTAATTGTAATTTATATTCGAAACTGTTAGAGTATCTTTGTTTTCTAATAGAAGAATTTAATATTTATCATGAAAATTGAGATAAGAGGACTGGTTCTTTTCCCCTATCATTTGCCATATTGATAAGCTTTTCTCTCCTGCTTTCTGTCCTTTATTAATTTGAAAGTGTTACATTAATTTTTATTGTATTAGTTACCATTCAATTAAAGACAATTTTGACCTTTTATTTCTCTACTGATTCAATAACCAATATAATACTGAATTCCTTCATTTAAGGTGAGAGATTATTTATCCTTTTTATTCCTTTCCACTTCTACTTCAGCTTCCCAGTATTTGCTGAAAAATCAAGTTTCTAGCCCTAGACTGTTAATAAAGACATTATGCTGTTTTCTTTCAGGAATCTTAGAATATTTTTTTACAAATCCTTAAAAGTTTCTGGCATTTTAGTGGCATCTGTTCCTATCATTCAGTACTGATAAAGATTTTTTCCACCTGTGTTTTGATTATTTCAATAACTTGAGACAGGTTAAAATCAGACAAATAAAATTCAGAAAATTAAATTTCCCTTAAATTGCATTTAACTTGAATGTATCAGGGCTGCCTGTACATATTGATACATCCTTAAAACACATGAATCCAACTTCAAGTGTAGTAAATAATGGAGATCTTTACTACAGCTTTTCTTGAAGAAGTGTTAACAGTCCCTTATCTTGAAGCCGTAAATTCATTTACTTCTGATGAGTTGTGTAAGTTTCACTGGGAATCAAGAGATTTAAATTTTAGATCCACTAATGTTATTAGACTTGGGAAATTTTACTTAAAATCTCTGGTGAAGGCAACATTATGTACAGAAAGCCACTGTCCTTGGACCTGCAAGGCTTGGGTTTGGATTCTGACTATTGCTACTTACTAACGTATTGGGGAATTTCCCCACCTACAAATGGATTACTACTATTTAACTCAAGATTATTTTGAGAATGAAATGTGATAGCCTATTTGCAAAACTTAGTACAGGCTTGACAAATAACAGATACTTAATAGTGTTATAGCACAGTAGGATAACAGCAAATAAAGATATCTCAAAAATAAGGGATTTGAAAAATAAATAATTTAACCAATGTATTGATTCATTTCACTAAGAACACTTTATATATATATATGTGTGTGTATGTGTATATATATATATATATATATATACACATACACACATACATACGCACACACACACATATATATATAGAAAGTCTTATCCAGCCCACTCCCCCAGTGTTCTGATATAGCTTGTTCTATAATTACAGGCTTAAGGAGAAAAAAGTTTTCAACACAGGCTATAAAATGTATTGGTTGTTATGGAGACCATAGTCTCTAAACTAATCAGCAAATCTAGAACCTGATAATGTTGTTGAAGGAAGAGGCTTTCTCCTTTGAGAAGAGAAAATCTACTCTTTCTGGTAGAAGTGGTGGGGATTCATTCTGGCAGGTGACATATTATGGGGTAATGGTACTGATTTTCCTTTCCCTTTGGCCTTCAGGTAAGGAAACATAAGGATGTGACTTCTAAATAAGAGTCACAAATTTGTTTGCAAAATCAGGTATAGATTAAAAAGCAATTGACATAAATTAATGTTTTTCAGTAAAGACTTAATTGTCCCTAGACTTTTGTACTGTTCTTTTCTTCAATATACTGTAATTCAGCATCATTTTTTTACATTAAAAATATAAGTGGGATACAACACTCAGTCTAGTTTTTACGAAGTCATAAACATTGCTATTTGGTCAAGTTTTCCCAAAGAAAATAGGGCAGAAATGTCCAAATGAGTGTTAGACTATCAAATTATGCTATTGTGCTTATGTCTTATACTGAAGAGAATAAATAGAATTCTTTGAGTACATTCAACAGAAGGTTGAATTATATCAACAGTTTTCAATGCCATACAAAATCACGTAAATTCTATACTTTTCCTTCATTTGCACTAAGCACGGTTTGTGACTACATCTCAGTGCGCCATTCTGGGGAGCGGAGACACAACAGTAAACACGACAAAGTCCCCGCACTCATGGAGTTTCCAGCCTAATAGAAGGATATGGAACATAGATAAATATAAATTCAGATGGTTATTAATATCTTGAGAAGTAATTACATAGGACAATTATGGATGACTTCTTTTAGAAGACTTCTTTTAGTGTTCAAGGAAGACCTCTTAAAGGGGGTGACACATAAGCCGAGACCTAAACAACCCAGGCAAGAGCATTCTGGACAGAGAATATGGAACTGGGCATAAGCTTGGAGGGATGAAGGAATGGAAAAGCCAGTGCGGCTAAAATGTCCTATGGGATAGGGAGGAGGGACAAGAGGGAATGACAGCAGGGGTCAGATCATGTCCTGTGGACCATAAGTAAGGACTTTGGATCTCATTTTATTTGTGATGGGAAACTACTGGCAGATTTCAACTGCCATTATTGGCAGGGAAGTAACAGGATCTGATGTACCCTTTGAGAAGAGAACTTACAGGGGAGCAAGACTGGAAGCTGGGAGACAAGGTAGGAGGCTGTGGCAGTGGTTTGGGCCAGGGATGCTGCTGGTGTGAAGGAAGTCGTGAGCGGGGGAGATAATAGATGTAGTTGGATTCCTTTAGTTTGGTCATTATTCCAGCAGGTCCTCCTACTGGATTGGCTGTGAGGCTGTAGGGAAAGGAAGGGCATCTTCCAGGACTTTGGTTTGAGCAGATTGTGGTGCTATTACTGAAGTGGAGTAGGCACTGGTTTGGAATGGGAGATGAAGAGTTCATCTATTGTTTAATTTTTTTTTTGAGGTACGTGGGCCTCTCACTGTTGTGGCCTCTCCCCTTGCGGAGCACAGGCTCCGGACGTGCAGGCTCAGCGGCCATGGCTCATGGGCCCAGCCGCTCCGCGGCATGTGGGATCTTCCCAGACCGGGGCACGAACCCGCGTCCCCTGAATTGGCAGGTGGACTCCCAACCACTGCGCCACCAGGGAAGCCCCGAAGAGTTCATTTTTTGACATGTTACACATACCCTGGATGCTAGAACCCAAGTGGCAGTATCAGTAGGCAATTAGATCTCTTGGGAGAAGTCAAGGTTGAAAAATCAGATTGAGAGCCATTGGGGTATAGGTGGTATTTACATCCACGGGACCAAAAGAGATGGCTAAGGAGAAAATGTAGATGAGGAAGAGAGAAGGAGCTGGGGCTCTGTAATATAGACACAGAGGAGCCAGCAAAGGAGACTGGGGAGGAAGGGCCTGTGAGGCAGGAGAAAACCAGTATCTAGCACAATGCACTGCTTGGCACATAATACACATTCCATACAAATCTGCTGGAGGAAAGCATGAATGATCTGGCTTCTGCCTCCTCTGCCTGCTTCTTCATCTCATCTCCCACTGCTCCTCCAGGCCCACCCTCCATTCTAACCACACCCAATGACGCCCGCAGGTCCTCAATGCAAAGACACTCATCTATGCCTCTGTGCGTTTGCACGTTTTCTTCCCTCTGCTCTGAATGCCTTCTCCCTTCTGCTCGCACTCCTTTTTTAAACTGTGAGCGTGATGCCTGCTCTTGGAAAACCTTCTCTGTCCCTGTATTAGGATTCTGCATTATCTTCCACCAGATTCTGAGCTAGCTGAAGGCAAGCATAGTTCTCTCTCATTTCGGTATCTCTAGTGCCTAATGTAGAGTCTGAAAATAATAGTCACTTAACAAGTGTAACGCTTTTTTAAAACAAATATATGACGGCACCATTCAATCTTTGAGGATCAATTCAACTTCCTAGGCGACTTTACATTCTCCCTAGTTTATGTATTATCCCCCAAACTCTATGAGCAGGTTTCTGGTTAGTTTACCAAACCCACAGAACAAAGTGGCACAGCATGTTCAGAGCTCTCTACTTGTGCTTATTTTACTGAAACAGAAGATGCCTTCTGTTCTGTGCACATCTCATTCATATTTTATACAAGAGAAACCTCCTTTGACAAGGCTTTAGAAACATCATCATTTCACCACAGAGACGATTTAGATATCAACAGTGTAGAAGAGATAAAAAGCATACAGCATGGTTCAAAGTCATATCATAAAGCTTCCTTAAGCAGTCAGTATCATTCAGTGGATTCACGTAAAATGCTCCTGTTCTTTTGAAAATATTTCAAAGATCCTATAAAGGTTGTGAAGAAGTCTAATGAATCGGAATAATTTTACTGGATCACAATGGTGCTCGATCAATCTCATGTTTAACAATGAGGCTGTATTACACATGCACCATCAATTTCTCAAAGTGGCTGCTAAAACACAGATGTGACACAGCTGTGATGTAGAACCAAGCCCTTCTATACAGTTCAGATTTAATCAGGACCCTGTACCCAGAAATCTGTAACCAGGATAGGCAACTGCTTCTATTTTCATTTGCAAACGAACAGCACATAACAAGACTAAGAAAGGTTCGCATCAAATGGTCATAAATATACAAAGAACAAAGTTAGCCTTGGAGCTAGTGTTCAGAGCTAAAATAAGAGCCTATTTAAGAAAAATTTTAAAAGAGGGCTCTTGTTCCTGTCATTAAGCCTTCCTGAATCCTGGTACAATTGTAAAGAGCATCAAACCATATTTTTTCAGCATGGGAAAGAATTATCTTGTAAATGGCACAGTATTTTCAGTCATTTTAGTTGAACCTTGAGTATTTGTCCAGAACATGTCTTGTGACATATCCCTTGTAATTCATTTTGTTGAAATCTGTTAACGTCAATAAGTATACTAATAAAGGAAGGAAAAACACTAGAGTGATAGAGAAAATGTGGGAAGGCTAAGAAAAACAGTAAAAACATGAAAGGAATATTAAACCAATAATAAAATATATATAAACTATAAAACATATTATAAATTATATAATTCAGTGGCCAATTAAGATAAAGGACAGACAGAAACAGGAAAAAAGTGAAAAGACAAATATATATTCAGTAGGTAAAAAAGGAAGAGGATTGCTTATTTACTAAAAATATGCTTCAATCCTAGTGATATCTTCTTTTTGAAATTATTATTCCCAGGTTAAAAAAAAATTAAAGGTTGAAAATATACTGTCCTTAAGAACTTCACAGGAACACAGATCTAGCAATGATGTTGGTAGAAACTGGAACGTATACTCTGGGTGATAGAGCAGTAAGTAATCTTGCGTTTCTCCCTCACCATTAGAACCTTGACAAGGCACTTGTTAGGTAAAGATCTAGTAATTAGAGAATTTACTTAGAGGTGAAAAATAACTGAATCCAGTGATGTAAGTTCATGCAAGGAATTCGGCAACAAATCCAATCAGAACTAGATGCTCTCTTTTCCCATAATGGCTTAAATTGCTGCCGTAGGAATTTAGATTAGACATAAGGAAATATATTCTGATTGAAATGATTGCAAGACATTGAAATGGGTCACCTAGGAAAGTTTTGAAATATTATTTCCTAGCAACTGCTAAAAACAGAACTGATACTCAGGGATGGCCGTAGGCAAATGTGAAGAATCATAGATTCACAGATCGTGACAGCAGAAGACAGCCTTAGAAATCGTCAGATCCAGAGGTTCCTAAATTTGTCTTCACACTGAATCACCTGGGGGGATCTTTTCAAAATTTCCAAACCCAGGCCACAGCCAGGGCCACTGCAATCACAGTACCTTGGAGTGGGACAGGCATCAGTATTTCAGGAAGCTCCCCAGGCATTTCCAGTGGGCAGCCTAATTAGGGTATCATGGATCTAATGAATGGTCTCAGGTTACAGATAAAGAAATGGAGGCACAGAAAAGGAAAAGTACTTTTCCAACCCTGCCAGGGCAGTGAATGGCCCAGGAGAAATAGAACCCAAGTCTCCTGGCCCTGATCTGACACACAGGGCGTATTTTAAGAATTAAAAAAAAAAACCCAGACAACTTAGTTTACGTTTATGAAATCAATATCTATATCATTATAATTTTAAAAAAACCATTGAAATTGCCAATGAAAATTAATAATCTCTCAATCTCACCATCCAGAGATGTTTTTAATTACTGTTGATACCTTTGCATTTCCTTCTACTCTTTTCTCAAAGTTCATGTGTACTTTTAAAATTTTGTAAAAGTTAGGATCATCCCTCTGAGCATGGCAGTAGGCTTTCTGGAAATCTAGGGAGCTAGAGGTACTGATGGCGTTGGGCAATGCTGGGGCATACAGCTGCTGTCTTCCCCTCATCCCGTGATGGACACACAGCATGAGGCCCCATCTTTCCTGACACCTGCATTTAGCCTGAGAACCAAATGGATTCAGGATGGACTAGGTAAGTTCTTCCTGAGTACAGACACAAAGCCCAAGTGTAAAAGGCCTTCCTTGTGGACTTAGTGTCACCAACAGCTGCACATCCATATTAGAGATTCTAGAGAAGCTGCATTTGTTTCCACTCATGTGGCCACTTCACTTCCATTGTGCTTGGGATCCTTGCCTGAACAAGTCAGGACCTCACCTAAATTTACAGTGTATTTGTATGTGTGCATGTGCGTATGTGTGCGTGTATTCTTAGCCATCCAAAATAATAATGCAAAGCTATTATTTTGAATGGGGTAAATCTTTATCACTGATCCAAATAATCATTGTGATTTGGTGGATGCATAAAATCAAACTTCACTAATGAAATAAATAATTCCAATTTCGAAGTCCATATTGTATTATTGCCAACTGGCTAATTAAAACTTAAACCTAATTGATGAGGTGACTTAAATCTGATGCTCACAATTGAATGCCTGTTCAGCACAGGTAGAGAAAGAATGCTTTAGTATCAAAAGCCAGCTTATTTTTGAAAAGGAAGATTCTCTTTAGAATACCAAATGAGTCACAGAAATGATTTAGACAAGGAAGTGGTAACTTGAAACGGAGCTTTCGCAAGTGTGTTCTTTACATCAATGGCTTCGATAAACACCGTTGCCATCACAGAAACACATCTCAGTTTTTTTTTTGTTTTTTTTTTTTTTTTTTTGCGGTACGCGGGCCTCTCACTGTTGTGGCCTCTCCCGTTGCGGAGCACAGGCTCCGGATGCGCAGGTTCAGCAGCCATGGCCCACGGGCCCAGCTGCTCCACAGCATGTGGGATCCTCCCTGACCGGGGCACGAACCCGCTCCCCCTGCATTGGCAGGCGGACTCTCAACCACTGCGCCACCAGGGAAGCCCCACATCTCAGTTTAATAAGGGGATTGGTTTTACTTATTCTGTGAAAATGAAATATTTTTTCACAATTAGGTTTAAGGGTAGAGTGATCTATCTACTTTCCTTCTGTAGTCAGATCAGTTAGTCAATCTTGTATATGTCTGCATTTTCACCCCAGAGCCATGCAGGACACAGAAATAGAACATTTGACTGCTCATTCCTTTTCTGACTGCCCAAGCTTTTTGATATAGGAAGCAAATGGTGTTAATAACCATAATATTCTGATCTGGGGGCTTGACTAGAGGTTATTTATTTATCCATTTTTATTCTTTGGATATAAGGTAACTAGGGATATAAGGGATATCCCAGTAAACCTTTTATTCTCAGATTTTACCATGCAATTCAGTTTTTCATGGGAAATCAAATTCATCTCCAATTATTTGCATGTGGCTCATGTATGATATTGACAATTTCTAGCTATGTTTTAATACCGTTCTGCCTTTTACTTTCTCTCCATGCCTCTAGCCCTCTTGGTCCATTAAATATAGCTGTGAGGTCAGGGATTGATGTATATTTCAAATAATACCAAGTCACTTGAATATAAATTAAAAGCAACATATTAAAGAAATCTCATGTAAGAAAAACACATCTCTAAACTAAATTCCAATTTTGAGTAATTTTTAATATTGTTTACTATCTGAATTCAGAAGTTCCTCCCTTTATCAACGGCTCCAAGGTAATGGGCAAATGTGGGTTCCAGTTCTGCCTGCCAGTAATCAGCAGCGTTTGCTTGGGCGAGTCCGTTAGTGTCTCTGGATTTCAGCCCCTTCTCTACAGTGATGAGGTGGGCCCTATGAATCCCTGGCATGAAGCATAAACTCTAAAATGGCCTGTGACATCTCTCACAGTTCAGTACCAGAGGTTCCAGAGAAGACTGGGCATCTCTGGGAATATCATTAAGATCTGTGATGGTTAATTTTATGTGTCAACTTGACTGGCCCGTAGAGTACCCAGACATTTGGTCAAACATTTCTGTGTGCCTGTTTCTATATGATGTTAGCCTTTAAATTGGTAGACTGAATAAAGAAGTGGCCCTCTCCAATGCAGGTCGCCATCATCTAATCCAGTGAGGGCCTGAATAGAACAAAAAGGCAGAGGAAGGGAGAATTCTTTCTACTTGTCTCCTTGAGCTGGGACATTGGTCTTCTATATTCAGACTGGGACTTATACCATTGGCTCTCCTGGTCCTCAGGCCTTTGGATTTGGACTGAAACTACACCACCAGCTTTTCTGGGTCTCCAGCTTTCAGATGGCAGACTGTGGAACTTCTCAGCCTCCATAACTGTGTGAGCAAATTCCTTATAGTAAATCTCAGTCTCTGTCTGTCTTTATCTCTATCTTCATATCCTACTGGTTCTGTTTCTCTGGAGAACACTGACTAACACAAGATCTAAGAGGCTGATGATTGACCATCTGGGAGGAGGAAGAAGGACTGGTTACCCTCATGGAAAAGAACCACTTTCTTAATCAACAGGAATTATTTATGTATGGAACATCAACTGTGTACCATCATTGTGTGGTATATTATATGCCCTAGTCAAATGAATAAAGGAAATTCGCTTCACCCACAGGGAGTTTACTGATTCTTTACAGAACTCTGTAGGGTTGTGTGTTTGATGTTCTGCTTATTAAACCAAAGAGAAGTATTTGTCATCAAAAAAGAGATATCTCTCATCATCCAGTATTTTGATTTTATGAAAACCTTTTGAAACCAACATGGGCAGATAGCTCTACTGACCTGAATATAGCATTAAAGACTAGAATTATTTTAACCCCTGACTTCACTATTTGACTAATAGTTAATAATAATATTAACTATTATTATAATATTATAATAATAATATTAATAATATTCAACATTACAGGAAGTTTTATAGAATAGCAATGATTGGTTTATATGGCATGGACTTGCTAATCAAGAGATGGGTTTTTGAAGACATAGAAAACAAATTTATGGTTACCAAAGGGGAAAGAGGGGAGAGAGGGATAAATTAGGAGTTTGGGATTAGCAGACACAAACTACTATATATAAAACAGATAAACAACAAGGTCCTACTGCATAGCACAGGGAACTATAGTCAATATCCCATAGTAAACCATAATGGAAAAGAATATGAAAAAGAACATATGTGTGTGCGTGCGTGTGTGTGTGTGTACAACTGAATCACGTTGCTGTACACCAGAAACTAACACAACATTGTAAATCAACTATACTTCAATTAAAAAAAAAGTGATGGGGTTTTGTATGTTCCAGATAAATAGACTTACATTATTCCTCCTACAGAAATAAAATTCCTAGTAAATTATTTAATAGTTGGCCCTAAAAGTAAAAAAAAATCCAGGAGAGAGAAAGAGATATTGAGAGAGGCTTCCTAATATTCCTCCAAATATCAGAGCTGGAGGGTACCTGTGGCAGAGACTGCTAGCTGTCAGTCAAAATACACTTTCCTTTCTTCTGTGGTGGTGGAACTGTGGCCGTTTCCCAGGCTCCCTTGCAGTTTGGGGCATGGGTGGTGGTGGAGTGATGTGTTCAACTAAGCTTCAGCCAGTGGAGTGTGAGCAGATGAGATCTGGGCCCGAGCTTTTAGGAAGGTGGGGCTGCCTCCTTCAAGCTCTCCTTCCCCTGGTGGGGGCTGGAGAAACAACACACTTGTGACTTGGCTTTGACCATGCAGGGGAGGATAATACCTTAAGGGGTCGAGGGGAAACAAATGGCAAGGAACCTGGGACCCTAAATGGGGGCATTGAGCAGATCTGCCTGCTAGTCAGGGTGTTAAGGGAATTTATCCTGGCTACTTTTTGGTCTGGAGCTTGTCTGCAAACATGATGGTCTAGAAGACCAATCTGTGGATAACTGAAGTTTTGTTCGAATGGGTCAAGTCACTACTATATATAAAATAGACAACCAATAAGGACCTGCTATACAGCACAAGGAACGCTACTCAATTCTCTGTAATGGCCTGTATGGGAAAAGAACCTAAAAGAGAGCATACATGTATAAGTATGACAGATTCACTTCGCTGTACACCTGAAACTAACACAGCATTGTAAATTAACTATACCCCAATAAAAATAATAATTTTAAAAAGGGTCAAGTCAAAGATTTAATTACTTTGGTATTTACACAACGGATATCAAGGGAGAGTGAAAGAATACGGTAACTGTTCAAAACACCGACTTAAATTATGGGCGGACTCTAAATATCTCTCTTCCTTTAAATAGATTACTTATCCTTAAATTTATCTCAGACCATCTGACATGTCTTTATACTTTCACTCATTTCACCTATGTGGGTTTGTCATGAGTCACTTGACATTAAGTCTCATCTATGCTTCATATCGTTTTTGAGAATCAACTTTTCTTTGTTTAAAAATGGAAGAATATTGACTCATTATGAGATCAACGTTGCCAGTTTCCCAATGAATTCACAACACATCTAATCTTTATGTGATCTATCTACACTTTGACGTGGGAAGCATGTTAGCTAACATGACGTGCTAAGCTTTAGGAAATCTGTATCTTAAGAAGTTAACCTCAAGATTCCTTCAATATTGCCCAAAGAATGTTTCCATATATTTTCAGAAGATTTTCTCTTTTTTGAATATTGAATCTAAGTCAGAATGATTTATGTAGTGTTTAATCCATTAATCTCTTCCACCTACTTTGAAGAGGTGACACTGTCATAGAAAGCAAGAGAAAATATGAGGGGGTGGTAGAGACAGATAATCTTCTTGGTAGGCGGGCACCCAAGTCAGAATTTTCTTACATGATCCTATATTAACAAAAGGAGTTCAAGAATAGTCTGCAATTCCCTTCAGTCATTTAATTCTGAGGTGCCTATCAGATGTTACATTGTTTGGAACATGACATTTCCTAGTTAAACTTAGAGATAAAGAAGGTCACTCACATTTCCAGACCAAGGAAGGTCTAGTTAGCATTAAGCTCTCTCACTATCCTTGTTCTTAAACAGTAATTACCAATTTGCCTGTGCTTTTTCTTATAGTACTGCTGAGGGAAAGTTAGCCTAGAGTCTGAAGGAGAGTTATCTTGAGAGCTATGTCCTTTGAGATAGGACATAGAAATGGGAAGTTAGGGGGTAGCTTTCAATGATGCCTGCCAAGCACAAAGTTCATCTTCTGTTAGTAAGTTAGTGACATTTCTTAAACCACATTAAAGAAGAGATACTTAGGTGAAATAAATGCATTAGAGGAATAAGTTGCTAATATGTTCATTTATTCATCCAGCAAAAGTTTGTGGCGCCTTGTCCTGTACCAGCCTCTCTGAAAGGTGCTAAGAACATAAAGATTAGACACGGTCCCATCTGTAAGAGTTCAAAATCTCCATGTGGAGATGAACGTGTAAATCCACAATAACTATACCAGGGGTCCCAGACCCCCCGGCCATGGACTGGTACCAGTCCATGGCCTGTTAGGAACTGGGCCGCATAGCAGGAGGTGAGCAGCAGGTGAGCGAGCAAAGCTTCACCTGTATCTACAGCCGCTCCCCATCGCTTGCATTACTGCCTGAGCTCTGCCTCCTGTCAGCATTATGGTGAGTTGTATAATTATTCCATTATAAATTACAACGTAATAATAATAAAGTGCACAATAGATGTAATGCACTTGAATCATCCCCAAACTATCCCCCTGCAAACCCTGGTCCATGGAAAAATTGTCTTCCACGAAACCGGTCCCTGGTGCCAAAAAGGTTGGGGACCGCTGAACTATACCATGGGATAAACTACGCTTGATGATCTCCTGAGCTGCAAAATACCTGCAATTCTTCCAGATCTTTAAGGGCAGAGCTATCTTACTCAATTTTCTATTCCTAGCACCTAGCTCAGTGCCTGGTGCACAAAAGGAGTTTCAAACATGTCTGATGAATTTGTTGCTACATCCAGTTTATTTTGAAGGCTGAGGCACCTAGAGAGACTAACTAGCTAAACACAGTGCCAGATGCTGGCTGGCTCTTTCCCTCCATGCTGACAGTGATAAGAGGTATTTTTGATGTGTGGTTGCAGGTGTGCTGCCTGCCCGTGTGACCTCCTCTCTCCTCTGTTGACACAGCACAGGTCGCTCTAGGGATCTCCGTTCCTGAGCCCCTGGGGCTCCTTCCCTGCTTCTCACTTCTGTGCCTCCCAGTGCATCTTTCCCAGGGACCTGTTGTAGCTGACAGTGTGTTTAGGCTGCTGGCTAGGAAGAAAATCCAGGAGGAAGTATGGAGGAAGCTCCTTCAGGGAAGAGGCATTTTTTTTTAAAGCCCCAAATAGAAGTATTTGGCTCTTTGTTCTAAAATTACAATACGCTGAGCCGAGATGAAATTGCAGTGATAAAATGTAAGATATGCAGGCAAAAAGCTTCGCCCACATAAGGCCTCACAAGATCTAACCGTTCAACCTGGGCTTAAGCAATGTTAGTCTTCGCACATAAACAGGTTCCCAGGTCACATAAAATATGCAATAAATGTGCACGTGGTGTTAGTTGTCTTTAGTAGAAGAGACGGAATTTTAGGGCATTTTAGCTCAACGTTAGTTGAATCGCATGTTGTCAGGTATTACATAGTGTAAGTATAGCCTAGTTCATACCATGCAGAGTATAAAACATGCCCAGTGTTACTCCATGGCAAGATCGGTTGGTGTTGCCTGCATTGTAATAAATGTGTCTCACTGACTGACACTGAGACTGAGACACCACAGAGGACACTTCAGTACAGTCCCTGGTAGAAATCCATACGTCACAGACAGAAGTGATTGTTTACATCAGCTACGAAAATGCAAATACTAAATTACATTAGCAGGTGATACGGCACTTTATAAGCAACAATAGATAGAAGTGTTTCTCACATTAGGTGATTAACAACTAGCCATCCATCCATTAATTCAACAAATATTAAATACTAGGTACTAGGCACTGTTTTAGATCTTGGGGTACAGTGTTAAGTAAGAGAGAAGTTTCCTTTCCTCACAGAGGTTACATTTTAAAGTGGACAGAGAACAAACAGATAAATAAAAACAAATAAGGAAAGACGAAGTGATAAATATAAGGATGAAAAACAAAACTCTAGGTGCTGTGATAGCAACTGGTGGTCAGGTTCAGCTTTCCTGAGGTGTTGACACTCAAGCTAAAATTTGAATGACAAGAAGGACCCTGCCCTATGAAGATCTGGGGGAAGAATGTTCCCTGCAGAGGAAAGACGGAGTGGGGCAGAACTAGAACAAAACATTTCACAATTTGTATGGAAACACAAAAGACCCCGAATAGCCAAAGCAATCTTTGTGTTTTTTTTTTGTTTTTTTTTTTTTTTGCGCTACACGGGCCTCTCACTGTTGTGGCCTCTCCCATTGTGGAGCACAGGCTCCGGACGCGCAGGCTCAGCAGCCATGGCTCATGGGCCCAGCCGCTCCGCGGCATGTGGGATCTTCCCAGACCAGGGCACAAACCCGTGTCCCCTGCATCGGCAGGTGGATTCTCAACCACTGTGCCACAAGGGAAGCCCAGCCAAAGCAATCTTGAGAAAGAAAAACGGAGCTGGAGGAATCAGGCTCCCTGACTTCAGACTCTACTACAAAGCTACATAATCAGACAGTATGGTACTGGCACAAAAACAGAAATATAGATCAATGAAACAGGATAGAAAGTCCAGAGATAAACCCACGCACATATGGTCACCTTATCTTTGATAAAGGAGGCAAGAATATACAGTGGAGAAAGGACAGTCTCTTCAATAAGTGGTGCTGGGAAAACTGGATAGCTACATGTAATAGAATGAAATTAGAACACTTCCTAACACCATACACAAAGATAAAGTCAAAACGGATTAAAGACCTAAATGTAAGGCCAGACACTATTAAACTCTTAGAGGAAAACATAGGCAGAACACTCCATGACATAAATCACAGCAAGATCCTTTTTGACCCACCTCCTAGAGAAAGGGAAATAAAAACAAAAATAAACAAATGGGACCTAATGAAACTTCAAAGCTTTTGCACAG
Source organism: Stenella coeruleoalba (assembly GCF_951394435.1). Lineage (NCBI taxonomy): Eukaryota > Metazoa > Chordata > Mammalia > Artiodactyla > Delphinidae > Stenella > Stenella coeruleoalba. The sequence continues at coordinate 57,850,989 of NC_137150.1, forward strand.
CAAAGGAAACCATAAACAAGACCAAAAGACAACCCTCAGAATGGGAGAAAATATTTGCAAATGAAGCAACATAGTCTCCAAACTTTATAAGCAGCTCATGCAGCTCAATATCAAAAAAACAACCCAATCCAAAACTGGGCAGAAGACCTAAATAGACATTTCTCCAAAGAAGATATACAGATTGCCAACAAACACATGAAAGAATGCTCAACATCATTAATCATTAGAGAAATACAAATCAAAACTACAATGAGATATCATCTCACACCAGTCAGAATGGCCATCATCAAAAAATCTACAAACAATAAATGCTGGAGAGGGCGTGGAGAAAAAGGAACCCTCTTGCATTGTTGGTGGGAATGTAAATTGATACAGCCACTATGGAGAACAGTATGGAGGTTCCTTAGAAAACTAAAAATAGAACTACCATATGACCCAGCAATCCCACTACTGGGAATCCCACTACTGAGAAAACCATAATTCAAAAAGAGTCATGTACCACAGTGTTCACTGCAGCTCTATTTACAATAGCAAGGACATGGAAGCAACCTAAGTATCCATCGACAGATGAATGGATAAAGATGATGTGGCACACACATACAATAGAATATTACTCAGCCATTAGAAGAAATGAAATTGAGTTATTTGTAGTGATGTGGATGGACCTAGAGAATGTCATACAGAGTGAAGTAAGTCAGAAAGAGCAAAACAAATACCATATGCTAACACATATATATGGAATCTAAAAAAAGAAAAAAATGGTCATGAAGAACTTAGGGGCAAGACAGGAATAAAGACACAGACCTACTAGAGAATGGACTTCCGGATATGGGGAGGGGGAAGGGTAAGCTGGGACAAAGTGAGAGAGTGGCATGGACATATATACACTACCAAATGTAAAATAGATAGCTAGTGGGAAGCAGCCACATAGCACAGGGAGATCAGCTCGGTTCTTTGTGACCAACTAAAGGGGTGGGATGAGGGGGTGGGAGGGAGGGAGACGCAAGAAGGAAGAGATATGCGATATATGTGTAACTGATTCACTTTGTTGTAAAGCAGAAACTAACACACCATTGTAAAGCAATTATACTCCAATAAAGATGTTAAAAAAAATCAGTCCCTATGCTCACCTCTGTTTAAACATCTGTCAAATAAAATAATAACTGTTTAAAAAAAAAAAAAAGACAGAGTGGGGACAGCAGGCAATGAGGCTGTTGTGCAAGAGGAATAGAGAGCAGAGCAGTGCCCCTGGAGCTTGTGAGGGGATTAGGCGCAGAAGGAGAATCAGGTGCCAAGTCATGAGGCAGGATGGTGACCAAAAAATATGAGGGTTTAAGAATGGAATAGAATGTGAAATAGAAGGAATATTGGCAACAGTGATATAAAAATGGAGACTTTGGAAAAATTCAACTTGCTCCAGGCATGGTTTTCATCTGGGTCTTACTAGTGTTTGGAACAGTCTCTGATGAAGCCAGTCTGTGGTGCCATTCTTTATTGGTCTTGAAATGAAGAATGTGGCACTTTTAGTTCTCTTAAGAATCTTAGACTCTAATATAGTGTCTATAGTTTACCACTTCTTCCTTGATTACCAACGTAATACATGTTTATGACAGAACATTTGGAAAATATAGATAGCGAATGGAAGAAATCACTCCAAATCCAGCCACCCAAGGATAACTACTGTTAAGGTTAGGGCACAGACTCTCTTTATGCTTATACAGTGCAGTGATTCAGAATATGGGCTCTGGAGTCTGGGTGAAAATCATGACTTTGTAACTTGCTAAATGAGAGTTGTTCATTTTCAGTCTATCTTAATTGCTTATAAAATGCCACGTAACTGTCTGCAATATCTTTAAGCCTCAGTTTTCTCATCTGCAGAATGAAAATAGTAATATTACCTTCCTCATAAGACTGCTGGGAGGATTAAATGAGAATCCACGCAAAGCTCCCGGGGGGGGGGGCCTGGCACACAGTATGTATTCTAACATGTTAGGTATTAAGCTACTATCATTTTACCAAGTTGGGATCATATTGTAAAACTGTCAGTAAATAAATTATTCTAACATGTTAGGTATTAAGCTACTATCATTTTACGAAGTTGGGATCATATTGTAAAACTCAGTATATAAATTATTCCAATTATCACTAGACATTTTTACACAATGTTAAATATTTTTCTATGATGTAGTTTTTAATGGTTACATAGCATTTTATTGTAGAGATATTAACAGTTAATTCTCTGTAATGGGACACTTGAGCTGTTCCCAAATTTTCACTATTTAAAAAAATTCTACAGATAAAATGTTGCAAACTTTCATGATTATTTCTCTAGCATAAATTCTGAGGAGGGGCTGGGTCAAGGGACATGTATATTTCCAAGACTCGGATCCGTTTTATTATGTCTTCTACTATGGATTTAGATTAAACTCTGGATAAGAGTAATGCTGGGAAGTAAGTAGTTCACATGTGTGTGCAGTTTTGAAGGTCTGATATACCATCAGCTTAGTGAAACACAACCCCCGCCCCCATGCTTCGCGCCTATTTTCCCCACACCTGTTCACACCTTCCCGTCAGCATCATCCTCCCTCATTCCTTAAGGAAGCTTCTCAGTTCCAGGCTTCCAGCTGAGCAAATGTGCTTACAATTTTCTGCTTTGCTGGGAATTCTGTACTTACCATTCACTTCACTTGAAGATACAAACGTATAGCATTTAGTATATTAGACATCCAAGCCCCTCATCTTATAATGAAGAAACTGAAGTAGAAGGGAGCAAATGTCTTGTCTGAGTTGGTCATCTGGTCCATGCCATTGTTAGACAACTACTCAAAGCTAGCTCATTCCTTTATCTCTTGTACCTAGTTCAGCAGCCAGCACAAATGTTTGCTGAATGACTACTTCAAGTAACTTACAGCATTTTAGGATTTTGCAGCTGGAAAGGACCATAGAGGTGTGGAAAAATGAGACTTATATTGGTTAATGAGATGTTTGTTGTTATTTAGTTATTAGCAACAAGATGGAATAACAACTCTGGTCTCTCAATTCCAAAGAGACAAGGGGAAGTCAGGAGAAAACAAGGCTTCCTGGGGTGAATGGGCGTCATGTAGAGAAGGGATTCACCTAATTTTACCTTGTTCCAGAGAGGGCAAAGCCAGAGGTAAGAAAACTGGTAGTTGCTTGTAGTCCAATTTCAGCCTAATTCAGGGAAGAGCTTCTTTAATTGTTAGGACTGTCGAAAACTGAAACAGGTTTTCTTGAAAAGTGAGTTGCCCTTAATTGAAAATGTTCAAGTAGAAACAGGTATGTTTGAATAAATAATTTGTCAAGTATGTTTGAAAAGAAAAAATATTGTTTTGTATGCCTGGTTGGGATAGATGATTTCTAAGGTCTCTACCAAAACTAAGATTAACTGACTTTATGAATAGATAGATACACAGATGGACAATTTTTTCCTTGTTGATATGTTACTTTGTAACTAAGTCTTTGTAATTAAGTCTTGAGTTTGAACTCATTGTCTCATTATAAATGGGACCAGAGAAACTAACATACCACTGTAAAGCAATTATACTCCAATAAAGATGTTAAAAAAAATAAAAATAAATGGGACCAGATAAATTATAAAGTCTTTACTGCCCCAAGATTCTATGGTTCTAAATCATCTTCTTTTTAATGCTAATTCAGTGTCCTATACACAGTAGGAGCTCAAAAGAAACTTAAATTAGCTCTTAAGTCTGGAAGAATCTACATTTAAGATAAACTGAGCTACAGGCCCCATGCAGTTGAACTTAATTGAACTCAGCTGGTCTCAATCAAATCTATCGGTTGATCACGTTCAAGAGCACTAAATATGCCTTAACTTTTATTTTAATTAAAAAGGTTAAAATTAAAAGAAGAAATTTGGGTGGATTGTATTGTGATGAGATAAAAGTGTTCTCTTATTAGGTTTCTGAATGATGATAGGAAATTTGGCTGGAATTATTTCCTAGAATATAAAGAATCTTTTTAATATTAAATTGCAAGTGTGATTTAATTGCACTTCAAGTATGGAGTTACTGAAAGACTGCCCGTAGTATAATAATTTCAGCCAAATTCCAGAGGTAAGATGGCCACATAAATGAACCATATTACAGGAATACTTTCAAGTTTCAAGATTTCACATCAGTAATAGAAATAGAGGTCCCGGCAAGTTCGTACTTGGGTTGGGTGAAAAGCTCAACTCTCAAATAGCCTTCTAGCAAAGCTTTGGTGAGAATCATAGATGGCACCTGTGATGCATTCTTTGCACTTTTACCCAGGAAGGAAATGCATAAAAAACAGCAAAGGATGCTTTTTTCTGGCTTCCCTTTTCCCTTTCTTTCCTCCTTCTCTCTGCCTCTCTCTATCTCTCTTTAGAAGGCTAAATAAGGAAAGTAATGTTCAAATTAAATGTTTCATTTGATTTATCAACATTGTCATTGTTTTGGACACCCTTAACAGTAAAATAAATTATGGCTCAAGTCAAGATGGGCTATCCATTGATTAGAATATCTCAGCCCTGCCTTTTTCCCCCACCCAGTTAGGAAAATGTATACTATTCAGGGGTAGTAAAACTGTCTATGTTTCAGACATTGAGCTAGATGCCAGAGAGATAAAAACATCAGGCATGAACCCTGGCTTCACAGAAGCATAGCAAATGCATAGCATAGGTTCATCATGGGATACACGCAAGACTCAGAGTTTTCTGACCCAAGACTCCAGAAGTCACTACTAATCTACCACAGAATTGGCGTAAGAAGTGACATCTATTAGTCACCCTGGGTGGGAAGTCAAAAGTTCTCTGGTGAGCTGCCCTGGTGGCGCAGTGGTTGGGAGTCCACCTGCCGATGCAGGGGACACGGGTTTGTGCCCCGGTCCGGGAAGATCCCACATGCCGCGGAGCGGCTGGGCCCGTGAGCCATGGCCGCTGAGCCTGCGCGTCCGGAGCCTGTGCTCCGCAACGGGAGAGGCCACAACGGTGAGAGGCCCGCGTACCGCCAAAAAAAAAAAGTTCTCTGGTAACACGTCTCATTCCAACAATCATAGTCATGATTATTTCATGTCTATAAAGACCCATTTAATGTGTATCCTGCTGAAGTTTGATTTTTTTGAATTCCACTCTCAGAAACATAAAACAAACCAAAAAACTTACCTCCACTGCTGCTTTTGCCCTTTCAAATTCCTCTTCTAAGGAGTGGTTTCTGGAAAGCAATGCACTTCCCCAGCGTTGTTCTTTGGTCAGTCGAGCCTGAAATAAACCAAACACATGGTGTTATCATTTCGGAATCACATAATACAAAAATGCTAATATTTTTCCTTTTCCCATAGTCCCCTAGAGTTTAAGAAGCACCTGCAACTGATGCCATTTTTGGAGTACTTTGCAAGCATGAGGGTGTCCAAACTGGGAGGGTGCGTGCATGCGTCTTCCAACAGTGAGTCTCAGCCCTGGTCTTATTAAAAACAACGCCCAGGCCCAACCTCCCAAAGACCTTACTTTTCATTGGTCTTGGTTCAAGGCATTGCTATTTTAGTAAGTCTCCCCATGTGATTCTAATATGCAGCTAAGATGGAGAATCTCTATTAGTAGGCTAGACCTGGAAGCTGATGTTCGAGATTTCAGCTTGTTAGGAGGACCAGCCTCAGGTGAAACTGTGAAAGTTGCAGACAGGGAAGGTAGCTGCTAGGTCTTTCTCCTTATACTCAGCTGAGCTTCATGCCGAATTCTCCTTCCTTTGCCTTAGCTCTACTGGCACACATCTGTCTCACGTCCCATTTCCTAAGGACATTGCTCTCTGCTCAATAATAGTCACTTAGATAAAATCATGTCTGGTAATGCCAACTGCTTTGTCACAATTAACAGGCAATGTGATATACATCTTAACTTAGCTAAATGCAAATATTTCCAGAAGACCCCCCACAAAGAGTTTGCTGGAATTTAAAAAATGTTATTATTTTAAATTTCACAAACAATGAATACATTCTTTTTGAAAAAAAATTAATCATGGAAAATAAGAGGTGTAATTCTAGATCTTTTTTCTTTGAAGTTACATATATTTATGCACCCATAGATAGAATATCGTAACGTCTTTCAAAAAGCTTTTTGAAACATAAATGGTGTGCTGTTCTGTGGTTTACCTTTTTCTATTCAACAATGTACCTTGGAGAGTCTCCACATTTTGTACTTACAGATCTACCTCAGTCTTTCCGCAGGGATTTCCTAGTAAGTATATACGGTACTTCAATTAGAGCTCTATGAGCATTCAGAGTGTTTCGATATTTCTCCACGTAACTGCTTGCTTTCTTCTCTATTTTCTTTCTCTGCTGTGAGGTCCACGTGAATAAGATTTTGTCTGATAACTTTTGTATTGCCCCCTCCCAAGCCCAGGGCCTGACAAGTGATGCATGCCCCAAGGATGCCTGTGGATGGACTGCGGGAGGACGGATTGCACTGCTAAGGCAGCTAGGTCTGGGGAGAAGGAGGAGAGAGACTCAGAGTGGAGTCCCCTGCCCCCTTTCATTGCAGAGCAGGCGTGGCTCCTCGGCCAGATGGTACATTGCTGTCCTGCAAGGATGCTCAACCTCCACTTCTATGGGAATTACTTGAACAGGCTTGGGTCCCACCCCAGACCAATGAAGTGACCTCTGAAGGTGGGGCCCAGGAATTAAATTAAGTTTGAAAATTATATTAAGTTTGAAAAGCTCCTGTGGTGATTTTGAAGAGCAGTCATGTTTGAGAACCAAAACTATAGTGAAAATTTGCTCTTCACCCAGCACTTAACCATCTATTCCGCTCAGCTGCTTTTCATTCTTTCTCCACCATCCCCGGTCCTCAGGAGGAACCCCCCTCTTTAATGATTACACAGTGGGAATACCAGGGCTCACTAAATGCCAGATGCTGCTTCAAGTCCTTTACTTACTACAACTCATGTTGTCTTTTCAGCAGCCTGAGGTGGGTCCTACCATTAACTCCCCGACTTTGAGGCACAGAGAGCAATTAAGTAATTAACTAAAACTTGCCCCTAGTCTCACAGCTAGTTAAGTGGTAGGGCTGGTGCTTCTGGGCCATGTGCCTAACCACTGGACGCACTGCCTCTCACAGGAGGCTGTGCTCAACTGGCCACTTTAGGAAGATGCAAAACATAGAAAAGCTGTCCCTTGGAGTTTCATGCATGGTTGAGGGTGTTAGCCAAGAAGCCGTCTAAAAGAGTGTGGGCTGAAAATAAAAATAAAGTAATAGGAAAATTTCTGAGCATAAATAACAGTCTTAGACTGCATTTTGCTTTAATGAATGTGAAAGGTTAATTTATTTGAACATTAATATATGTTTTCTCCTCCTTGATATATTTATTCCCTGCTGTATCCCTGGCATCTCCTGCAAATAGTTGGTGCTCCATTAAAAAATCAGCAAATATTGGTTGAAAATATGCTGTCAGGGAATATATGAATGACTGAATTAAAGATATTTCTCTCAAGGCCTCCTGGCCAGTCTGGAGTCTAAAGAGGGTTTATAGGAGATTGGGAGGGATGTGTTTTTTTGTCCTGTGCCTGGAGTGGCAGAGCTCTGTGCTAGCAAGCCCTGGTTCTGGGGGTGGGGAGTGGCTGCAGGACGCCCAGGTGGGGTGCCTAGTAAAGAGCAAGGCCTGTGAGCAGCTCAGGGTTGAGACCTCTGGAGCAGCGCCTGTGGTCCGAAACGGGAGGGCCATGAGGGCTGGTCGGGGCCTGCCCTGGCATCAGTGCCTTGCTCTCTGGTGGGCCAGACCCAGTGGCCATCATGAACAAGCATCCTCCCGTCTTCTCTGGGCCCTGTGGAAGCTACTACCTTATTCTAACCCAGACAATCGAGGCAGGAAGGGGGAGATTGATACAGGTTCCAGAGATCAGAATGTGAACATATCTTTTGGGGGGCCACCATTCAGCCCACTTCAACCCTCATCTGACGCTCTTGGGTGACAATATATTTGATTAACAAATATAAAGGTGCAGATGGTTTATAGCCTTTTAGAATTGACAGCTTGTTAGGGTGTTACAGCCTGGTAGAGAAGTTAACCCCAAAGGTGACATGTCATGTAGAAAGTTAATCAGTCTTACATCTATCTTGGTAAACTTATTTTGGCATTTCTTTCCCAACGGGCTATATACATCTCTGTTCCTTAATCCTTTGCTTTTGGAACCAACTCTTTTGTCTTCCTGCTGGTTCCTTCATGAACGAAATAAACAAATAAATTCTTAAACATGTGGGCACATAGTAAGAAATAAACTTTGTGCATTTGTGTAATAATGTCATGAATGACATTAGGAGAAGAAAGAGAAAGCACTACTATTGTTTCCCAAGGCACCTCCTTTTATTAGAGGCACTTTTCACCAGTGAAATATGATCTGCCTTTCCTGTGAAGCCTGACCTAACAGGACTCCATTACTGTCACTGGCTTCCCTTCATCAATGTTTCATGACCCAAGTGGATTATGAATCACAGGATGCAAAGCGTACCGTATATCAGGAAGAAGAGGAAAATCTCTCTCTCGGGATTCTAGACTTACAGTTCACATTCTCTTTTCTGCCTAAAACAGCAAGTGTAAATAGAATCTTACTGTGCAAATGAAATTTTATTTTGATAGTACAGTTGCTATTTAGGTAAGTGCTATTTTCCACATTGATAGAAAAGCTTTATGTTATTACTGATTCAAATATTATCTACCTCACATTTTAAAGACATTTATTTTGCCCAAGGAAGCATAAAGTAAATGTTATAAAATATAAGAAGGTAGTGAATGTAAACAGAGGCACTTTTCAAGCTGAGAGTAGTATACATCTAAAGGTTCTGGGACTTTTTAGCAACTCAGCAGCGTGCCCAGACATGTTGATTTAGGACTGAGAATGAAATACAGTCTATAACACATAGTGAAGATCAGCCTTCTTTTCGAACAACACTTTTTAAAAAAATTTACATCTAATTTCATGACAGGCAAAACTGTAATATGGGAAAACATATAAATAATGCTTGTAAACTGCAGGTATTTCTTAGTATTTAACTAGAGGAATGATACACAGGACAGTTACACCTGTAAGTCTGAGTTGCCGTTATTTTGGTAGCACAATGACTATAATAGCAGTTCTCAAGCTTTAACATGCATTGGAATCACCTGGAGGTCATGTTCAAGCACCCTTTGCAGGGCTCCACACCCATGCGTTTCTGAGACAGTAGGTGTGGGGTGGGCCGTAGAATCCCACCTTGTCTTTTCTAACAAGTTCCCAGGTGATGCTGATACTGCTGGTCCAGGCACCACACTGTGAGAACTTCGGATCCAAAAATTGACATTATGTGCACGTAGGTTGCACGTAGGTGGAACTCTGGAGTTCACAAATATACTCTGATATAGGCATTTCTTTTCTTCTTTGCATGATTTTGAAAAATGCTCCACAGTTAACAGCAACCTCCTGGAAATGCCTTGGCTTTAAAAACAGCATTTTAATTGGTTTAAGCTAATTGGATTTTAGGGTATTACAGTCTCCAAAGAAGAAAGCATTTAATTCCCCCAGCTGTTGATTGCACTGAATGATCGGCACTAGGTGAAGGGAAAGAAGAAAGAATTAAATAACCCTAAAAATAATATTATGCTTTGTTCTCTTTATTCAAAATTATGACTGTGATCAAAATTATGATTTGCAAATGACTGTATTTGTGGCTGTCATTGTCCTACCATAATTTTGTTGGCTACCCTCTGTAGCAGTTGTTGATAGCTTTCCATACAATTGCTAGAGATCTTCCACAGAAACACATTTTAAAAAAGCTCAGCATCTTTCCAAAAGAAATTGAAGGAGAAAAGGGATCTGCTTAACTGTAGAAAAGAAAAATATAACAACTAGCAGACCTTATATAACGGCCATTAAAAGCATACTCTCGGGCTTCCCTGGTGGCGCAGTGGTTGAAAGTCTGCCTGCCGATGCAGGGGACACGGGTTCGTGCCCCGGTACAGGAGAGGCCACAACAGTGAGAGGTCCACGTATCGCAAAAAAAAAAAAAAAAAAAAAAAAATACTCTCTGCCTGGGGTCAAATCCTGGTTTACCATTTACTATTAATGGTGACCTTGGACAAATTAATCTCTATAATCCTCAGTTGTTGTTGTTTTTTTTCTTTTTTTTTTTGGCTGTGTCATGCGGCCTGTGGTATCTTAATTCACAAACCCCAGGGCCCTTGGCAGTGAAAGCATGGAGTCCTAACCATTGGACCTCCAGGGAATTCCCAATTCTCAGTATTCTCATCTGCCAAGTGTATATTCGCTTATGGAGTCCATGTAAGACTCCAGTGCAATAATTCATGTAAATAATACACACAAAATGCTCAGTACATAGGAAGTGCTCAATAAAATTGGCTTTTGGGACTTCCCTGGGAGTCCAGTGGTTAAGACTACACCCTCCCAATGCAGGGGGCACGGGTTTGATCCCTGGTTGGGGAACTAAGATCCTGCACGTCGGCGACGTGGCCAAAAAAAGAAAAATAACCACCAAAAATTTGGCTTTTGTTATTATCATTTTTCTGGTTAGCGCTTATAAGGTGTGACTTTGGAAATTCATTTAAAAAATCTGTGTTTAGAACACTTTTGTTTAGTGGTTTTTACAGACAAGTTGGACTCATGCTAGAAGAGATCTTCTGAACACTTGCCTCATTAAGATGGTCAGGATATTTTTTCTCAATCAGTCAACAGACATTTATCATTGAAAGCATACAAAAAACCTGTACCTTATGTGTCAAGAGCAAATTCCCAAAGTTTTGTGCAAAGGTGGGCAGCCCATGGTTCCCATCTTCCTCCAACTATGAAATTCTATGTTATGGAACACCAAGGCAAGTCAGGGCTGATTTTTAAAGGGGATGGACAGTCCATTAGCATACTACATAACTAAAAATTATTTTTGGAACTAGCCTCAAAATGATAAAAGAATAAAAATTTGTCCTTTTTTTCTGTCCTTTAACCATTAGCTTCTACTTTTGAATTTTGTAATTTGGCAAACATTTTGTTTCTCCTTTTTGTTAGCATCCCTTATTTTTTCACTTTAAAAAGTATTTGGTGAGTACCTAGTATGTGTAGATTTTCTACTATGCTGAAAATGATCTTCAGATTTCTTTCCGTCCTTTTTGCTTTCCTGCTGTTCTTGTTTTCCTGCCTTCTTTGCTTTGTTCCTTTCTTCCATCTTCGCTTGCTTTCTTCCTCATTGGCAGCTCACTGTGTGTGGCCAGGAGGGGAAAAGGGATATTGATGTGGCTCCTGTGCTGTCCTCCGAAAAGCAAAACTGTATTTACAGTGTACTATCTAATTGTTTCTACTAGACATAAAGGTCTTCATACTTCTTATATTCTCTCTCATCTTTCTAACTTTTCCACTGCCTCACTTATGGCTTTACGGATAGTAGACATTCAATCTCATTTGTTGAATTGAAATGGAACAAAATGGAAGCCATTAGCAGTTCTAAGAGTAAGAGGTTGAGAATGAATTTGGGAGGGGAGGCACGAAATTGTGTATGGCCTCAGATCGGGTGACAGTCCTAATTCATCTTACAAAGTTTCTGGAGGAAAGTGATATTCTTTAAAATCACTTAACTCATATTAACCCTATAAACTAAGTAATAATCAGGGCTTGCAATGAGAAGGGAAATCGATGGTCTTGTGAGTTCTCTTAGGCGGATAAGCTAGATGTGGCTGATAGGAGGTGACGTGTGATGAAGAACAAGGGCTTTAGAAGCTGATGGGTGTGATTTGAATGCTGGGTCCTCTCCATTCTAGCTGAGTCACCTTGGGAAAATTACTTCTGTTCTCTAAGATGCATTTCTCGTCTGAGAAATGGAGATAACATGAATTCCCAAGATTATTGTAAACATTTCAAATAATATATTAGAAATATCTTACATTTCTATTAACATGCATTTCCTTTTACATTATTCCTTTAAAAATTTAGAAAACATATCTGCACTTTTAAAGTTTAGATTGTTCTGGTTTGGGATACTGCCAACTTGATGGAATTTTGACAATGTGGAAGGAAGCATTTGCTCTGCCCAAATCAGCAAAATCAGAGCGTTACAAGATTGTGACTCAGTATTTGGAGAGCCTGGCTGCCCCACCTTCTCATGAAGTCCAGCTTAGGGCGGCAAGAGCCTGTGTTGGAGCGCTCCTTCCAGGGTCCAGACTTGAAAAAGAAATGCGTGAACCATCACTCTCTGGCAGAAGTTTCTTTTCTTTTGCCTCACCACTATCTCATTCATGGAAAAGCTAATTTTATATCATTACCTTCTGTGTTTCTCTTCAATGTTTCAAATATTTTTTAATTTTTCAGATTGCACGATTTCTTTAAATAATTAACTCCAGGGAATATAAATAACACAGTTTGCATAATATCAAGAAACTTTATTCTTTAAATATACAGAGATTATATAATTTATTATAATCTCCTGCCACTCTGATTAGTATATTCAAAACACTATTTGAAAGAGACTAGTCTATGTTTTTCTTTTTCCCTATCTTGAAAATGAACAAACATGAGAATTCTCATTGAGAGCTTTCATTCTCTTTGTGATTCTGAAATATGATTTTTGAGCAAAGCTTGTAAATAGCTCCTCACCTGTTGAACTAAGATAATTTATGTTGGCTTGAGGGAGAAGAAGATACTTCCTTGATTTTCCTATGAACCATCTGAGTGACTGGAGCAGTAACAAATTTTGGTAAGCTGAAATTGTTTACTTGAATAGTTTGCAAGTCAGTTTAAGTCGAATTTTTATACCATTTCATCATCTTATTTATATAAAGAGATGATATATTTAAGAGCAGTATGCTTCTAACAGTAAAAACACCTTTCTGTCTTTTATTACAAGTAGATGAGTCTATTCTCTTGCTGTTCCATTTGAGTGACTTAATATTTTAGATGATTAAATCCCAAATTCATGAAATTTTCCTATTTAACCATAGGCTGGAATTAAAACTAGGAGATTATAAATTTCCTTAGTTTAGGCAAATCTTGTTAAGTAAACATGCAGTGTTTTTTAAGAAAACAATTTAAGGGATGAATGCTTTACAAATAATTGGTAACCTTCTAAAATAATTCACTATGATTTATCTAGACAGAAGTATCTCAGGGCATTTTACATTATATTTTGGAGGACAATGTTGGGTATCTCATACAAATTTTCCAAAGCACATTGTGTTTTCTTAAAGGCACACCGGTGGATAAGTGGAAGGACAATGTGGTGGGATGAAATCAGACAACCAGCGGGAGAGTAGCAGTCATTGGAATAATAAGATAAATGCATTGTGGGTCTCCACGGCAACCGAGGACCCCAGCTGATCCTCCTTCCCTCCACCTCCATGTGGAAGAGCCCACCTGTGCCATATCTTACCCTGCTGCAGAGACTAGTGTTCTCCTGCTATATTAAATTGTTCCAGCGACTTCCCTGGCGGCAGAGAGGTTAAGAATCTGCCTGCCAATGCAGGCGACACGGGTTCGAGCCCTGGTCCGGGAAGATCCCACGTGCCGCGGAGCAACTAAGCCCATGTGCCACAACTACTGAGCCTGCGCTCTAGAGCCCGCGAACCACAACTACTGAAGCCCGGGCACCTAGAGTCCATGCTCCGCAACAAGAGAAGCCATCGCAATGAGAAGCCCGTGCACCGCAACAAAGAGCAGCCCCCCCTTGCCACAACTAGAGAAGAGCCTGAGTGCAGTAACGAAGACCCAACACAGCCATAAATAAATAAATAAACAAACAAACAAATAAAAAAAATTGTTCCAAGGATTCCAGTTTACGAAACAGTACCAATTATTTAGCTGAGTCTAAATCTCTAATGCACTTATCAAGAAACGTTTCTCTGATAAATGTTATCAATTTGCTTTTTAAAAAGATACGTTCAGAATGAACAAAGATGAAGAAAATACATTTTCACGCTACATTTACAATTCATTAAGCTTCCCAGGGTTATTTGTTCTGGAAGTTAGCTGACTTGTTTTCCGACTGAGTTCTGGGAGCAGTAATGCCCGCCTCTCTCTTGTGGAGGGTGAGGTGCACGTGGAGGTGCTGTTAATGGCCTAGGTTTCCAGATGCCTTCCATTTCCTAGCTGCGTCCTCCTGCCCTCTGCCGCTTACTGGTTGTGAGTGCGTCGACAATTTTCCTTACTCTCACTGTGCCTTAGTTTCCCCCTCTATAAAATGGGGTTAAAAAAATACACTTAACTCGTAGAGTCATTGGTCAGGATCAAGTGAGCTAATTAATATGTATTAGAAGGCCTTCTCATAGCACTCAATAATATCTGCTATTATCATACTTATCCCTTTACTCACTTCAGACAATATATCTTCCTTCTTAGTTTCAATACCTTATCCAGTAAACTCAAGAAAATCTCTCTTGCTCATTTCATCCCACTTATTTCCAACTGGATTGTAGATGCGTGAACGTGGACACATTTCTTAAGAGATCAAGGCTGTACCCTTGCAAAGTGTTTGAGCAAATGAAAACACTGAGGCTGATGGCCCTTCTTGGCCCAGCCAAGGTCACTAGTCACAGGCAAACCAGTTACACTGGAGTCGAGGGTCAAGTAGCAGACAGACAGGTCTGGTACATGCCCTACTTCCACTGGTGATTAGTTGGGTGCCCCTGTAAAAGGATTTTGACTTTACCAAGACTCTTCAAAGACCTTTAAAGTGAGTCCAATAAAAATTCACAGGATTACTTGAGTATTAGATATAATATATGAAAAGCACAAGGTCCCTAATACTTAGAGGGTACTCACAAATGGTAGTTCTTAGTATTATCATGATTGCTAATACTATAATTATTTATTCCTTAGCAACAAATTTATTTTAATGTGACAGTCAGGATGCTGATGATGTGAGTACCTTGGTCTGTAGGGCAAAGCTGTGAATGACTGCTCAAGATGTAATTTCCTCTTGTTTGTGCCTGTTACATAAACTGTGCTAATACTGGAGTAGAACAGATTTTGTATTGGAAAATAATGTAACAGTAAGTGGTAGAACAAGGAAAAAGTGCTAAGTACATGGTGAGTTCATTGACACATTTTCCAGCCAAATCTGTCTATCTATCTTTCATCAGTTATTTTAAGCATTGAGATAGATACTGAGTGAGAAAGCATATGAAATAGAAAATACGGAAAAATTACTTCAGATTTTTCTGGTGAAATTTTAAATACTTATGACATAAATTATCTAGTAGTAAAGATAGGTGCACTGAGGAATTGGTTTTGTTACCTGCGTTGGAGGCACCAATTCCAGCTCTGCAGCCGACTCAGAGTTCAGGGCGCTTTTCCCACCACTCAGTTCTGGCTGAGATCTGTGCTCTGAGGACCTACAAGGGACACATGGAGGAAATTAATGTAAATTGAGAAGCGAATTCACCTAGAAACCCAGTCAAGAAATCTGGTTAATTTGGATCGTTGAGAACCATGGTAACAAAGCTCTCAACAGACATTTGATGAAAAAGATAACATATATTTCCATTATAATGACCACGTTTGGAATTTAAGTGTTATTCTCTCTGACTGATTTAGAATGCAGGTCAGTTACATGCAAAGAGTAAATAAATGCAAAACCATTTTTGTTACAGAGTTCTGCTTCATTAAAAAAGTAATTTTTGGGTGGGGAGGGGAGCTTCTCACAAAGTGTCTTAGTGAGATTTGATCTTTATATAGAATTTGAAATGTCATAATAAATGGAGATGTGTGACGGGCAACTGGAGGCTGAAACATGCCGTCCTTTAGGAAGCTTTAGAAACATGGTAAGGGCCTCCCTGGTGGCGCAGTGGTTGAGAGTCCACCTGCCGATGCAGGGGACACGGGTTCGTGCCCTGGTCCGGGAAGATCCCACATGCCGCGGAGCGGCTGGGCCCGTGAGCCATGGCCGCTGAGCCTGCGCGTCCGGAGCCTGTACTCCGCAATGGGAGAGGCCACAACAGTGAGAGGCCCGCGTACCACAAAAGAACAAACAAACAAAAAAAAAACATGGTAAAATTCAGGTGGCTAGTTTTTCTCATGGGCATCCATGGAATATACTTAATTAGTGCATTATCCGACAATGGTGATTAAGAAAGTCAGAAAGGTTACCTGTGTAGCCAAAAACATTTAATTTAACTATTATTCATGTTGTACATTGAATATACACATATGTAAAATTACACATGCACATATTTTGATTGACTGGCTCAGTTACATGTTCAGAAAATTATCAACAAATATTGGACAAATATTGAATATTAAATTATGAATCTACCAAAATCCTTATTGGCTGAATTTTTGACAATTAAGATGAAATAATTTAGTTTTAGAAGCCACAATTAACATTAATAGGAGGTTATAAATGGCAGCAAGTATCTGGATTGACTTAATTCTTTGGCTATTTCAGTAGACAAGTATATGACACATAAATGGCTATTTTCTTTTTTTAGTTTTTTAAAAAAATATTTTAATTTATTTTTAAAATTTAAAAAAACTTTATACAGTTTTTAAAGGTTACACTCCATTTACAGTTATTACAAAATACTGGCTATTCCCCGTGTAGTACAATACATCCTTGTAGCCTATCTTACACCCAATAGTTTATACTTCCCACTCCCCCATCCCTATACTGCCTCCTCAACTGATAACTACTAGTTTATTCTCTGTATCTGCAGGTCTGCTTCTTTTTTTGTTATATCCACTAGTTTGTTATATTTTTTAGATTCCACACATGTGATATCATACAGTATTTGCCTTTCTCTGTCTAATTTATCTTACTTAGCAGAATGCCCTCCAAGTCCACCCATGTTGATGCAAATGGCAAAGTTTCGTTTTTTTATGGCTATTTTCTGATATTAAAATATCTTACCATAAAAGTTCTTTTGATCCAGTTCTAGATGAGCTTGATTTTCTCTCTGCCATGGGATGTCCCTTGCTATTTCGATCTCCATGAAACTTAACATCATCCCATTTTTCCAGTTGTGTTTGAATGTCTACTAAGGAGACAAGAAGGGGGTGAGGGGGACGGGGGAGAATACGAGGTGTAGAGAGAAGGAGAGATTAAGACTGAGAAGTCTTATACAAGTGAACTTTAATTAACTGATGCTCTTCTACCCCAAGACAAAAGGCTGCAAGAAAATTAATTAAAACATGTATAACTAAATAAATATGAGACCTATTAAGAGAAATGGGATTGCTTTTACAGTTAAACAATCAAGTATATTTTTTTACCTGAATTTGTTTCAAGAGCTGTGTGCATTCTGAATTTTGTGTATGAGCCCATGGGATCTGGTAAAGAATGAGCATATGCAGTACTATCCTATGGGCCTCCAGCTAAGAGGTGGCTTTGAGGGATTTCTGGCACATTTCTGGAAAGAAATTCTGTTTAAAGAGATGAGCCTTGTTATTAAAAGGAGGTGGGAAGAAACTGGGACACTTTTTACAGGTTTTGTTATAGACTACCTAATTTTTCACCAAAGAAGGGAATTTATAATGGGGATAGAGAAGAAGGAAGCAATGGAGAAAGTTAGTGTATGCTAGGACCATTGTCTCCCTGTGGCTGAATTCTTACAAAGAACCTGGCTGGTTCCCTCTCATGAACAGGTGTGTGACTGTGAACAATCCACTTAGACAACCTTAGAGGCCAGTTTTTTCGTTTATAAAAAGGTAGGTTTGCAGTCAGTGTCCTCTAAAGTCGTTTAAACTAAGAATTTTTTTTTTTTTTTCGGTATGCGAGCCTCTCACTGTTGTGGCCTCTCCCATTGCGGAGTACAGGCTCCGGACGCGCAGGCTCGGCGGCCATGGCTCACAGGCCCAGCCGCTCCGCGGCACGAGGGATCTTCCCGGACCAGGGCACGAACCCGTGTCCCCTGCATCGGCAGGTGGACTCTCAACCACTGCGCCACCAGGGAAGCCCCCTAAACTAAGAATTTTTATGACTTCTTCACAAGGCATTTTCTCAAAAGCAGAGAAATGAAAGTATCATTTATGTGTTTATTATATTACATTGTAATGTATTTAACAATATACCCTTATGCATATGTATAAATTTCACTTATTGAAATGGAATAAACCTAGAGCACACGGATGATGAGGAAATAATTATAAAATTTTCCTCCAGAGAGACAGGCCTCAAAAAGTGACGTGGCAGAGGAGCGCAGATCCTGTGTGTGCAACCAGTTTGAGCAGCGTGCTGGTTCTCTTCCCTTTCTCTATGATCTGTCCTTGGTGAGCTCATCTACACCCGTGACTGTGATGGCTATTCATAGGCTTCTGACTTTCAAATCTCTATTTCCTGCTTGGTTCTCTTTCCTGAGTTCTAGATTTACACATTTAACAGTCCATTGGATATCTCTACAGAGTTATCTCATATATAACAGGTATCTCTCCACAGTTTCCTCATATATAACAGGTTCAAAACTGAAGTTGACAATTTCCACCTTGACATCCCCCCCCCCCCCGCCTTCTCCTCTTGTACCCTCATCACAGAGTTTGGCACATTCTATATCTCTTCCTTGCTGGCATGCATATATCTACCCAGTCCACAAGTCTTGTTTTTATTTATTTATTTTTGAACTCATCTGCCTCTCACTATCCCCTCTGTCACTCTCTTACATGCCTGTATTGTCTCCCTGCCTCCATTCCTTTCTCCACACATCGAAAAGAGAAAATTTTTTCTAAAATAGACTCTGTTGACGGCACTCCTCTGAGTAAAAACCCTTCAACCCTGCCCTCCCCACAAACTTAACGACCTGGCATCCAAGAACTCCCATTATCTGACCCCTGGTGACGCTCAGATTTATTTCTCAGTACTCTACCGTTCTTGAATACTGTAGCAGTGCTTGTATTTGCTTGAAAAGGCATCTTTCTGTGTTTGTCTACTTGTGTGTGACTCCCTTTCTCTTCTGCATCAGGAATGCCCTGCCCCTTCCTTCCCACCTCTCTCTGATCCATATTTTTCATCTGGCAAATTCTTACTCAACCTTCAAGACTGCTCATATAGTGCCTCCTATAAGGCACCTTCTATAACCCCCTGGCTGGGTGAGGGGCTTAACCTGGGCTTTGCTTTATTGCAGCACATAGTACATATTTTATTATAATTATTTTAATCATTTTTCTATCTCTCCACTAGACTGTATACTTACTAAGGGGCAGAAAGCTTATATTATTTATCTTTGTATTTCCAGCACATAGTATGGAACACAACAGATATTTAGAGAAATGTTTACTGAACAAATGAATAAATGAATTCATGGCCATCTAACATGTATATATCACAGTGCTAAGCGATTTTACATATATGTATATCCCCTTTAACCTTTGTAACTTTATGGATAAGTTACTAATACGCTCATTTTATGGATACTTACCCATCCATGTTTCCCTTGGCTTTCTGAAATAACTGTTACCTTTCTTTTTCTTAAGAAAGGGGAGCTTAATTGACTGGTTCCATGATCTGAGGTTAAGGTCTCTTTTCTCGGGAAGATGTACAGTGGAGAGAAGTACAGGCTTTGAAGTTAATTAGAGCTTGGCTCAAATTCCAGCTCTTCCTCATACTAACTGGGATCTTGGGCAAGTTATTTAAATTTGAAAATTTGGTTCCTCATTCATTTCAAAGAGTTGTGATGAATTAACAGGCTAATATATGTAAATCACGTAGCACAGTTCTGGACATTGTAAGTCATCAGTGAATGGCAGCTGTTATTATTGTATTGGACGTATCCCCACACATGTTACTGTTCCTTCTGGCTGTTCCCGGACCTTGGGTTAGAGTTTTCTCTTTCTAGACTCTCTTCCCCTCTAGACTGAATTCTCCTAGAGAGCAAGATTCGTGTCTTATTTTTATTGTAACTCCAGTGCCTAGTGTGGTACCTGCCATCTATCAGAAACTCAATACACATGGGTTGTACAAATAAATGTATAAATCCACACCAGTTCTGCAAAGTTGAGCTCCCCAATTGCTATTTAATCTAAGCACAAAGAAGTGTGTCCTGTCCAGTTTCCTACATAGAATTAATCTTTTCTACTGTTTGTCCATGGTTTTAATGTCATTTGTAGAACTTCCTTGTTGTATTAAGCACAAGGGAACAGCAGCAGACACGAGCTATTGCCTTACCTAAGTCTAGGGATGCCGTCTCTGGGTTTCGGAGAGCCTGGCCTCTCTGCTCAGCATCCGCACTGATGAGGTCAGGCCCATCAACCTTTTTCTTGAGGGATGAGGTTTTCGATGAGGTCTCCAACTTCTTGGCTTTGGTTTGGGTTTGAGAGACGGGTTCACTCAGGTCAAGGAGATCTAAACCTGTGGTCAATACTATCAAAGATGGAAGAGGTTAAGAGAAGCTCACTCACTGCTCTGAAATTGTTTTTTAAAAATAGGTTTCAGTTGGGTGCAGAAGGATTTTGTGTTTGTAGTGTAGGTTAGAAGAACCAAATTAAGTTAGCTCACCACTGATTTATAAAAATAGTTTGTATTTAGACTGGGAAGCTTGCTGCATGTCCTCCTTTATTTGTCACGGTAGAAATCTGCAGGACTTAGACCAGCCTCACCAGTGATGAAGGTTTGAACGGAATTAAAATGATAAAATTGAATCTGAGTTCAGGTACTATTTACTTTATGGCTTTGCTTTATAAAGAGGTTTATTTCAGAGTGCAGTTTTTCCAGAGCAATCTATCATATTCAGAGAGATGCTTGC
This sequence comes from Stenella coeruleoalba, assembly GCF_951394435.1. NCBI lineage: Eukaryota > Metazoa > Chordata > Mammalia > Artiodactyla > Delphinidae > Stenella > Stenella coeruleoalba. The sequence continues at coordinate 57,871,679 of NC_137150.1, forward strand.
AAAACAGTGATGAGGAAGATTTGGTAGTTTCTGAATGTCTCTGTGCTTTAATTTCAAACTACTAAAGTATCCAGGGTATAAAGGAATGCTGTTAATAATCTTTTATTTAATTAAGCAGTTCAATCAGAAAACGGCTTGCTGTTTGGGCTCACACTAGAGAGGTATTTTATAATCCATAGTTAATGAATAGGGTACACATGTTAATGCCTTTGGTGCTTAATATGCAAATTTAAATTTCAGTGTAACAAACCATAAAATGGTTCCACTTTTACTTCCCAGCAGGTTGATTACACTGTGTTAAATACTCTAATGAAGGCAGAAATAATAATTTGTTCAAATGCAAACTAGGCAAATGAGAATTAAAAAGGCAAGCTCTGTAACCCTTCATTCTTGTTTCTCATAAGTGCAAGTGTTTGACTAACTCATTGTGAGAAATGGAAAATTCCTATTAGAAAAAGTCCCTCCAGCCCTACCTCTCTTTCAGCCCTGGCACCTGGGGGGCTGGCTTCTGAACTGGCCTGACCTAGGGTCTCTTCACCCGGCTAGCTTAGGAAAGCTACTCAAGTGACAGGGACACTCCTTGTGCAAACCCTTCCCAGCACCGTCTACAACCTCCGCACCTCTCCTTCTCCTCTTTGATCTCCCGGCTTGTCTCTTGGTAGGAAATGGATTTTTGTTGACATCTCAACACTCTTCCATCTATTTCCCACTTGCATTCAAGGCAGGGCCAGGGCTTAATTAATTTCACAACCAGGATTTCTTTAGTACTGAACGTTGAGCTCCTCATGAGCTAACCATCCTACGGGATTCTTAGGATAGAATCTTTACTCTCAGTAATCTTGCTTTCTGATTTCAGTTACAAATTACAACAGTTGGATGTTATAATGGTGAAGTGGAAAGACCTGGCTCTACCACCGCTTAGCTGTGTGACTTGGAGTAAGCTTCTTGACCTCTCTGAGTTTCAGTGTCCTCATCTGGAAAATGCAGAATCAAGTCTGTCCTTTAGGTATGATAGGAAGATTAAATTATCTAATCTGTAAGTCAAATGTGTAAAGTGCCAGGCATACTGTAGGTATTCAGTAAATGTTATTTCCATTCTTTGGTGGCCAATTTGTGATGCTTTTCTTTCCTTTTCCTTTTTCTTGCTCTCCTATTTTCCCCACTCCTCTCTGTTTCAGGCAAGAGTCAGATCCATACACGGACAGAAAGAGGAAACACCACCGGGAATAAAATGGAGGATGAGACAAGATATTGGTTCTACAGAAGATGCTATGAAGTAAATTTTTCATAAAAAGGCCTGAAAGTGTCATCTCATCTGAGCTTATCTTGTCCCAGTCTTCCTGAGGAGACAGGAACCACTTTCCAATGCAAGATGCTCTGAGCTACGAGGAGTATTTTGTGGCCGGCAAGTACTTGAATGTGGGGGGAAAAGAGTAGCTTTCCGACCTCAGCTGCCTGGCTTGACGTCTAAAATGTAAGCGCAGCAAGCAGCCAAGGTAGGCTAGGATGCCACACATTTCATATCCTTTGAATGTTTAAATGGAAATTTCCAGGCCACGGTTGTGTTGGCAGGGGTTCTATAGGCCCACCGTGATTTCCTTATAACAGAAGGAAGGAAGTGGATAACAGTCTCTGGAATGCCATATATGTCTTTTTACTAATTGCGCAAACAATTACGAATCAGTCACTTGCTCCTACACTTCTTTTAGAAACAAATTACATAGGACTCGTCTGCTTGCATATAGGAAGTACATTTGTTACAGAATAATAACTGATGAGTATTAATTTAATTCTATATCTTTCTTACCATTCAGAATAAATGAATTGCTCAAAGACTGAATTGTGAATTCAAACTTGCCTCAGTAACGTTTTTTCCCCTCCAAACTGTCCTCAGCACTTCCTGAGTTTGTTCTGAGCTCTCTGTTCCTTTGTTCTTTTCCCAGCAAATGTGAAACAACTGCTTGGCACAGACAAAAGGCCCTATTTGTTATAGTTGATGAAGGGGGTGCCTTGGAGGTTGAATGGCAAGCTTGAAGCTGAGAGAGTCCCTGGGGAACACAATTTCAAAAGCATAGAAGGATGTGTTCAGCCTTTCACTTTGTGAAGAAAGACAAATCTCATTTTAGTGTGTGTGTGCGTGTGTGTGTGTGCGTGTGGCGTGCACTTTAGTTAAGATAAAAATAAAGGGTCTCACTGTTTCATACGGGGTTCGAAGATAGCATAGCTTAGCATGGAAGGGGGTGTCTGCTCTACTGATTTTCTTAATCTGATTTTAAAGATTCTCTTAGGCACATGAAGGTTTGTGTCCCAGAATTTGTGTTTAAATTAAAATAATCATCTGTCATAGTGGAAGTGAAATTGTGTGTGTACAATTGTGTGAGAGGGACAGAGAGCGTGAGAGAGAGAGAGAGAGGAGATAAGGAAAGAGAGTGACTTGAAGATGCTATGCTGTTGGCTTTGGAGATAGAATATGGGGCCACAAACCAAGGAATTCTAGGTACCATGGAAAAGGCAAGGAAATGAATTCTCCTTTAGAGCCTCCAGAAGGAATGCAGCCCTCCTGACACCTTGATTTTTAGGACAGCTGAGTTCCAGAATTGTAGGATAATAAATTTATGTTGTTTTAAGCCACTGAATTTGTCGCAATTTGTTACAGCAGCAATAGGAAAATAATATAGCGGGTAGGTCAGTGTCCACAGAGGATTCAAACACAGTCCCATCACCCCCAAGCCTGTGCTCTTCACCATTTCTCCCTAGACTTTATGTGAACTTGAAAGCAATGTGCTGACCCTGTTGATGTGGCTTTGATTATTTTTTGTTTAGCTACCAATTATTTGCCAGTTTGGGTAGTCTGAGACATAATTTAAATAGTTGGCAATCTCAAAAACTTTTTTTTTTTTTGATAACAATTCCACTGGGTGGAATTTCCTAAAGATAGAAGATGTAATATGTTATATAAGTATTTGTTTCTATCTCTCTCAAGGACACACGATTGAAGATCACAACCTATTGAACTGGAAGGCTCCCACAGGGCACTGAAGATGTTTATGAATACTAGATTACTTGGGCTCTAGGAGGTGAGGCTGCTTAGAACAGTTAGGATAAGGTAGCACCTATTATGAAGCACTGATTTGATACGTTAATGGCAAGTACAGTGCTATTAACACCACTACTGTATAATGAGCCTCAGATTTTCAGTGACTTTCTCTAAAGGAATAAATCTACAAGGAGTGGTCAGAGAGGACAGACCATGGACAGCCCTGACTGGGGCAGTCACAGAATGTGCTGCAAGGAGCTGATGGGATCTCTGTTTTGATTTGTAAGCTACTCTGGCATTCCAGAAAACATGGAATTCTTTAATACAATGCTTACAAAGCAAACTCCTTTAGGAAGGATTTTGCCAGTGATGTCAAATAGATAAATTGGACTTAAATAATTCAACCAACTTTTGCCTTTTTATTGGAATACATAATTAAAGCTACTTCCCAAATTTCTAAGTTCTCTAAAGTGGCATGCCATTGGGTTCATGGCTATTTGGGTTTTATAAAAATGTATTTGGAAAAATTACACTAATTCTGCAGTTAAGATATTTAATTAGGTGGCTGTGATGGCATTGTGAACTTTGTTAAGGGTATCTTTTCCCTTATATATAGGGGTCTCTTTGATAGGTATACAGGTCCCATACCAAGGAGTGATACTCTTATTTTTTAAATCTTGAAAAATGTTTCTATAGTAACTGTCCACTTAATAGCTCAAGATTATGGATACATTATTTTTAGATTATGTAGATTGATAAATGTAAACCAAGGACCCCCTATTCTTCTTGCTTTTCAGAAGAGTCTTTCCTGTACTTTGACATATATTATATTTTTGGGAGATTATAGGACAAGAAGTTACTATTGCAAGTTTTATAGTAATTACTTGTCCTATAACATAAGCAATATCTTAAAAATAGCTATTTTCTAGTTACTGTCAGAGCATTTTTTACATGCATCTGTGTAAATATATATTTGCCATTTAAAAATCAAGGGTATTAGCAATCTTGGTCTACCTACCATTTAGGGACACAGTTTAAGAGGGTCGAGGAATTAACTGTCTACCTAGATTTCAGAAGAATAAAAGATAATTTAGGATGTTAATGGCAAAAAAACGGAAAACATCCTTATTTGATCAGCTTGAAGTCATCATCACTGGATGACAAAAGTTAATGTAGAAACAAGCAGAAAGTAAAAAAAAAAAAAAATTGAAATACTTAAGAACAAAATTACAATTTAGAACTTCTATGAGGTAGAAGATTGATATGTTCTTTTAGGGTCAGAGAGAAAAAACCCTGCATTTGGCTGACCTTTGGAAGAGATAATTGCTATATTGTTTACTTTGTGTTAAGTTATATAAGAAGTATATTCTTTATATATTTAAAGACTTGTCAAGACGGTGGTACACTGGATTTATTTTTTCATTGGAAGAAAATGCCGAGTATAAAAGCCTCTCATCTTAATACAAGGTTCTTCAAATTTCTATTTGATTGACTTGGTACAACTTAAAGCAGGTCCTGCCCCATATTTTACTCCAAGATTGTATATTATCCATTCCTTAAGTGTAAAGACATACATAATGCTTGGGATGTGATAGGCACGTAATGTTCAATGACTGTCCTGATTTCACAATGTAATTTCATACTATTCTGAAATGATGTTCCATTTAAAATGACTATTAAAAATTTGGACAGAAAATGATAACTATACCTTTTGCCCAGAAACTTTAGCTATAAAATTATTGGACCATGTTAGAATTCTTTCTAAGATGTTCGTATGTTAAAGTTTCTCCTTTTTAAAAATGTATAATAATGTGAATTATGTTGCATATTGAGATATAAATTGTGGGTCTGGAATAATTTTAAAAAAGAACTATAATCCTTAGGGATTAACAAAAATATAGTGTTTCTGCCTTGACATATATATATATAAATATATATATATATTTTTTTTGACAGAAAAGAAGATAAAAAATACATTTAAAAAGAGCAACAGTCAAGGTGGTACAAATAAAACAAAGACTAAGATGATTAAATTTAATAATTCCAGTAAATATGTTAAAAATTGAGTAAATATTCCAATTATCACAGAAAAATTGTCAGAGTGAATTTTCTTTTATTTTTTTATGGTTTGAGCAAATATTGCAGTTCTGCAACAATGCTGATTTTATTTTTCAAATTTAAGTTCTCCTAAACACATAGCTCTAGAGTGCTCTTCTGTTTAGGTTACATATGGGCACCATATTTAACTGTCCAATTATCTTTTTTTTTTTACATCTTTATTGGAGTATAATTGCTTTACAGTGGTGTGTTAGTTTATGCTGTATAACAAAGTAAATCAGCTATATGTATACATATATCCCCATATCTCCTCCCTCTTTTGTCTCCCTCCTACCCTCCCTATCCCACCCCTCTAGGTGGTCACAAAGCACCGAGCTGATCTCCCAGTGCTATGTGGCTGCTTCCCACTACCTATCTGTTTTACATTTGGTAGTGTATATATGTCCATGCCACTCTCTCACTTTGTCCCAACTTACCCTTCCCCCTTGCTGTGTCCTCAAGTCTATTCTCTATGTCTGAGTCTTTATTCCTGTCCTGCCCCTAAGTTCTTCAGAAACATTTTTTATTTATATATTTCTTAGATTAGATATATATGTGTTAGCATACAGTATTTTTCTCTTTCTGACTTACTTCACTCTGTGTGACAGTCTCTAGGTCCATCCACCTCACTACAAAGAACCCAATTTCGTTTCTTTTTATGGCTGGGGAATATTCCACTGTATATATGTGCCACATATTCTTTATCCGTTCATCTGTTGATGGACACTTAGGTTGCTTGCACGTCCTGGCTATTGTAAATAGAGCTGCAATGAACATTGCGGTACATGACTCTTTTTTTTTTTTTTTAATAAATTTATTTTATTTATTTATTTTTGGCTGCATTGGGTCTTCGTTGCTGCGCTTGGGCTTTCTCTAGCTGTGGTGAGCAGGGGCTACTCTTCGTTGCGGTGTGTGGGCTTGCGGTGGCTTCTCTTGTTGCAGAGCACAGGCTCTAGGCACGCGGGCTTCAACAGTTGTGGCTCGCAGGCTCTAGAGCTCAGGCTGAGTAGTTGTGGCACATGGGCTTAGTTGCTCCATGGCATGTGGGATATTTCCGGACCAGGGCTCAAACCCGTGTCCCCTGCATTGGCAGGTGGATTCTTAACCACTGTCCCACCAGGGAAGTCCCCATGACTCTTTTTGAATTATGGTTTTCTCTGGGTATATGCCTAGTAGTGGGATTGCTGGGTCATATGGTAGTTCTATTTGTAGTTTTCTAAGGACCCTCCATACTGTTCTCCATAGTGGCTGTATCAATTTACATTCCCACCAACAGTGCAAGAGGGTTCCCTTTTCTCCACACCCTCTCCAGCATTTATTGTTTGTAGATTTTTTGATGATGGCCATTCTGACCGGTGTGAGGTGATATCTCATTGTAGTTTTAATTTCCATTTCTCTAATGATTAATGATGTTGAGCATCCTTTCATGTGTTTGTTGGCAATCTGTATATCTTCTTTGGAGAAATGTCTATTTAGGTCTTCTGCCCATTTTTGGATTGCATGAGCTGCTTGTGTTTTTTGGAGATTAATCCTTTGTCAGTTGCTTCGTTTGCAAATATTTCTCCCATCCTCAGGGTTGTCTTTTTGTCTTGTTTATGTTTCCTTTGCTGTGCAAAAGCTTTTGTTTCATTAGGTCCCATTAGTTTATTTTTATTTCCATTTCTCTAGGAGGTGGGTCAAAAAGGAGCTTGCTGTGATTTATGTCATAGAATGCTCTGCCTATGTATTCCTCTAAGAGTTTTGTAGTGTGTGGCCTTACATTTAGGTCTTTAATCCATTTTGAGTTTATTTTTGTGTATGGTGTTAGGGAGTGTTCTAGTTTCATTCTTTTACATGTAGCTGTCCAGTTTTCCCAGCACCACTTACTGAAAAGGCTGTCTTTTCTCTATTGTATATTCTTGCGTCCTTTATCAAAAGTAAGTTGACCATATGTGTGTGGGTTTATCTCTGGGCTTTCTATCTTGTTCCATTGATCTATATTTCTGTTTTTGTGCCAGTACCATACTGTATTGATTACTGTAGCTTTGTAGTGTAGTCTGAAATCCAGGAGACCGATTCCTCCAGCTCCATTTTTCTTTTTCAAGATTGCTTTGGCTATTTGGGGTCTTTTGTGTTTCCATACAAATTGTGAAATTTTTTGTTCTAGTTCTGTGAAAAATGCCATCGGTAGTTTGATTGGGATTGTAATGAATCTATAGATTGCTTTGGGTAGTACAGTCATTTTCACAATGTTGATTCTTCCAAGAACATGGTATAACTCTCCACCTGTTTGTATCATCTTTAATTTCTTTCATCAATGTCTTATAGTTTTCTGCATACAGGTCTTTTGTCTCCCTAGGTAGGTTCATTCCTAGGTATTTTATTTTTTTTGTTGCAATGGTAAATGGGAGTGTTTCCTTATTTTCTCTTGCATATTTTTTATCATTAGTGTATAGGAATGCAAGAGAATTCTGTGCGTTAATTTTGTATCCAGCTACTTTACCAAATTCATTGATTAGCTGTAGTAGTTTTCTGGTAGCATCTTTAGGATTCTCTATGTATAGTACCATGTCATCTACAAACAGTGACAGTTTTACTTCTCCTTTTCTGATTTGGATTCTTTTTATTTCTTTTTCTTATCTGATTGCTGTGGCTAAAACTTCAAAAACTATGTTGAATAATAGCGGCAGAGTGGGCAACCTTGTCTTGTTCCTGATCTTAGCAGAAATGGTTTCCGTTTTTCACCACTGAGAACGACGTTGGCTGTGGGTTTGTCATATATGGCCTTTATTAGGTGAGGTAAGTTCCCTCTATGCCCACTTTCTGGAGGATTTTATTTTAAATACGTGTTGAATTTTGTCAAAAGCTATTTCTGCATCAATTGAGATGATCATGTAATTTTTCTCCTTCAATTTGTTAATATGGTGTATCACATTGATTGATTTGCATATACTGAAGAATCTTTGCATTCCTGGGATAAACCCCACTTGATCATGGTGTATGATCCTTTTAATGTGCTGTTGGATTCTGTTTGCTAGTATTTTGTTGAGGATTTTTGCATCTATGTTCCTCAGTGTTATTGGCCTGTAGCTTTCTTTCTTTGTGACATCTTTGTCTGGTTTTGGTATCAGGGTGATGGTGGCCTCGTAGAATGAGTTTGGGAGTGTTCCTCCCTCTGCTATACTTTGGAAGAGTTTGAGAAGGATAGGTGTTAGCTGTTCTCTAAATGTTTGATTGAATTCGCCTGTGAAGTCAACTGGTCCCGGGCTTTTGTTTGTTGGAAGATTTTTAATCACAGTCTCAAATTCAGTGCTTGTGATTGGTCTGTTTATATTTTCTATTTCTTCCTGGTTCAGTCTCGGAAGGTTGTGCTTTTCTAAGAATTTGTCCATTTCTTCCAGGTTGTCCATGTTATTGGCATAGAGTTGCTTGTAGTAGTCTCTTAGCATGCTTTGTATTTCTGTGGTGTCTGTTGTAACTTCTCCTTTTTCATTTCTAAGTTTATTGATTTGAGTCCTCTCCCTCTTTTTCTTGATGAGTCTGGCTAACAGTTTATTAATATTGTTTATCTTCTCAAAGAACCAGCTTTTAGTTTTATTGATCTTTGCTATTGTTTCCTTCATTTCTTTTTCATTTCTTTCTGATCTGATCTTTATGATTTCTTTCCTTCTGCTAACGTTGGGTTTTTTTTGTCTTCTTTCTCTAATTGCTTTAGGTGTAAGGTTAGGTTGTTTATTTGAGATGTTTCTTGTTTCTTGAGGTAGGATTGTACTGCTATAAATTTCCCTCTTAGAATGCTTTTGCTGAATCCCATAGGTTTGGTGTCGTCCTATATTCATTGTCATTTGTTTCTAGGTATTTTTTGATTTCTTCAGTGATCTCTTGGTTATTAAGTAGTGTATTGTTTAGCCTCCATGTGTTTGTATTTTTTACAGATTTTTTCCTGTAATTGATATCTAGTCTCAGAGCATTGTGGTTGGAAAAGATACTTGATACGATTTCAATTTTCTTAATTTTACCAAGGCATTATTTGTGACCCATGATATGATCTATCCTAGAGAATGTTCCATGAGCACTTCAGATGAAAGTGTATTCTCGTTTTTGGATGGAATGTCCTATAAATATGAATTAAGTCCATGTTGTTTTACATATCATTTAAAGTTTGTGTTTCCTTATTTATTTTCATTTTGGATGATCTGTCCATTGGTGAAAGTGGGGTGTTGAAGTCCCCTACTATTATTGTGTTACTGTCGATTTCCCCTTTTATGGCTGTTAACATTTGCCTTATGTATTGAGGTGCTCCTATGTTGGGTGCATAAATATTTACAATTGTTATATCTTCTTCATGGATTGATCCCTTGATCACTATGTAGTGTCCTTCTTTGTCTCTTATAACATTCTTTATTTTAAAGTCTATTTTGTTGGATATGAGAATTGCTACTCCAGCTTTCTTTTGATTTCCATTTGTATGGAATATCTTTTTCCATCCTCTCACTTTTAGTCTGTAATGTGTCCCTAAGTCTGACGTGGGTCTCTTGTAGACAGCATATATACGGGTCTTTTTTTTGTATCCATTCAGCCAGTCTATGTCTTTTGGTTGGAGCATTTAATCCATTTACATTTAAGGTAATTATCGGTATGTATATTCCTATTACCATTTTCTTAATTGCTTTGGGTTTGTTATTGTAGGTCTTTTCCTTGTCTTGTGTTTCCTGCCTAGAGAAGTTCCTTTAGCATTTGTTGTAAAGCTGGTTTGGTGGTGCTGAATTCTCTTAGCTTTTGCTTGTCTGTAAAGGTTTTAATTTCTCCGTCGAATCTGAATGAGATCCTTGCTGGGTAGAGTAATTTTGGTTGTAGGTTTTTCCCTTTCTTCATTTTAAATATGTCCTGCCACACCCTTCTGGCTTGCAGGGTTTCTGCTGAGAACTCAGCTGTTAACCTTATGAGGATTCCCTTGTATGTTATTTGTTGCTTTTCCCTTGGTGCTTTTAATATTTTTTCTTTGTATTTTTTTTTTTTTTTTTTTTTTGTGGTATGCAGGCCTCTCACCATTGTGGCCTCTTCCATTGCGGAGCACAGGCTCTGGACACACAGGCTCAGCAGCCATGGCTCACAGGCCCAGCCTCTCCGCGGCATGTGGGATCCTCCCGGACCGGGGCATGAACCCGTGTCCCCTGCATCGGCAGGCGGACTCTCAACCACTGCACCACCAGGGCAGCCCCTAATTTTTGATAGTTTGATTAATATGTGTCTTTGTGTGTTTCTCCTTGGATTTATCCTGTATGGGACTCTTTGTGCTTCCTGGACTTGACTGACCATTTCCTTTCTCACTTTAGGGAAGTTTTCAACTATAATCTCTCCAAATATTTTTTCAGTCCCTTTCTTCTTCTCTTATTCTTCTGGGACCCCTATAATTCAAACGTTGGTGTGTTTAGTGTTGTCCCAGCGGTCTCTGAGTCTGTCCTCAATTTTTTTTTAAACATCTTTATTGGAGTATAATTGCTTTACAATGGTGTGTTCATTTCTGCTTTATAACAAAGTGAATCAGTTACGCATATACATATGTCCCCATATCTCTTCCCTCTTGCGTCTCCCTCCCTCCCATCCTCCCTATTGTCCTCAATTCTTTTCATTATGTTTTCTTTATTCTGCTCTGTGGTAGTTATTTCCAGTATTTTGTCTTCCAGGTTACTTATCTGTTCTTCTGCCTCACTTATTCTGTTATTAATTCCTTCTAGAGAATTTTTAATTTCACTTATTGTGTTGTTCATCATTGTTTGTTTGCTATTTAGTTCTTCTAGGTCCTTGTTAAACCCTTCTTGTATTTTCTCCATTCTATTTCCAAGATTTTCGATCATCTTTACTATCATTACTCTGAATTCTTTTTCAGGTAGACTGCCTATTTCCTCTTCATTTGTTTGGTCTGGTGGGTTTTTACCTTGCTCCTTCATCTGCTGTGTATTTGCCTGTCTTCTTATTTTGCTTAACTTACTGCATTTGGGGTCTCCTTTTCGCAGGCTGCAGGTTTGTAGTTCCCACTGTCTTTGTTGTCTGCCCCCAGTGGGTAAGGTTGTCTCAGTGGGTTGTGTAGGCTTCCTGGTGGAGGGGACTGGTGCCTGTGTTCTGGTAGATGAGGTTGGATCTTGTCTTTCTGGTTGGCAGGACCACATCCGGTGGTGTGTTTTGGGGTGTCTGTGAACTTATTATGATTTTAGGCAGCCTCTCTGCTAATGGGTGGGGTTTTGTTCCTGCCTTGCTAGTTGTTTGGCATGGGGTGTCCAGCACTGCAGGTTGCTGGTCACTGAGTGGAGCTGAGTCTTATCGCTGAGACGGAGATCTCTGGGAGAGCTTTTGCCATTTGATATTACATGGAGCCGGGAGGTCTCTTGTGGACCAATGTCCTGAACTCAGCTCTCCCACCTCAGAGACTCAGGCCTGACACCCGGCTGGAGCACCAAGACCCTGTCAGCCACATGGCTCAGAAGAAAAGGGAGAAGAAAAAGAAAGAAAAAATAAAATAAAATAACGTTATTAAAATTAAAAAATTGTTAAATATAAAAAAGTAATTAAAAAAAGAAAGAAAGAAGAGAGCAACCAAACTAATAAAAAATCCACCAATGAAAGCAAGCGCTAAAAAGTATACTAAAAAGAAAAAAAACAAAAAAATAACAGACTGACAGAACCCTAGGACAAATGGTAAAAGCAAAGCTATACAGACAAAATCACACAAAGAAACATATACATACAACCTCACAAAAAGAGAAAAAGCAAAATAATATATATATTTTAAAAAAAGGGAAGAGAGCAACGAAATCAATAAACAAATTTACCAATGATAATAAGCTCTAAATACTAAACTAAGATAAACATACAACCAGAAACAAATTAGATGCAGAAAGCAAACCCCAAGTCTACAGTTGTTCACAAAGTCCACCGCCTCAATTTTGGGATGATTCATTGTCTATTCAGGTATTCCACAGATCCAGGGTACATCAAGTTGATTGTGGAGATTTAATCCACTGCTCCTGAGGCTGGCTGCTGGGGGAGATTTCCCTTTGTCTTCTTTGTTTCCACAGCTCCGGGATTCAGCTTTGGATCTGGCCCCACCTATGCATGTAGGTCTCCTCAGGGTGTCTGTTCTTCACTCACACAGGATGGGGTTAAGTAGCAGCTGATTAGGGGGCTCTGGCTTATTCAGGCTGGGGGTATGGAGGGGTACAGAATGTGGTGCAAGCCTGTGTTGGCAGAGGCTGGTGTGACGTTGCAACAGCCTGAGGTGTGCCATGTGTTCTCCTAGGGAAGTTGTCCCTGGATCACAGGACCCTGGCAGTGGTGGGCTGCACAGGCTCCCCAGAGGGGCGGTGTGGATAGTGACCTGTGCTTGCACATAGGCTTCTTGGCGGCTGTATCAGCAGCCTTAGCATTTCATGCCCGTCTCTGGTGTCCATGCTGATAGCTGCGGCTCACGCCCATCTCTGGAGCTTGTTTAGGCGGTGCGCTGAATCCCCTCTCCTCGCACACCCTGAAACAATGGTCTCTTTCCTCTTGGGCAGTTCCAGACTTTTTCCACAGACTCCCTCCCGGCTAGCTGTGGCGCACTAACCCCCTTCAGGCTGTGTTCACACAGCCAACCCCAGTCCTCTCCCTGGGATCTGACCTCCAAGGCCCGAGCCTCAGCTCCCAGACCCCGCCCTCCCTGGCAGGTGAGCAGACAAGCCTCTCAGGCTGCTGAGTGCTGGTTGGCACTGATCCTCTGTGCAGGAATCCCTCCGCTTTGCCCTCTGCACCCGTGTTGCTGTGCTCTCCTCCATGGCTCCAAAGCTTCCCCCCTGCCCACCCGCCGTCTCTGCCAGTGAAGGGGATTCCTAATGTGTGGAAACATTTCCTCCTTCACAGCACCCTTCCAGAGGTGCAGGTCCCGTTCCTATTCTTTTGTCTCTGTGTTTTCTTTTTTCTTTCGCCCTACCCAGGTATGCGGGGAGTTTCTTGCCTTTTGGGAAGTCTGAGGTCTTCTGCCAGCATTCAGTAGGTGTTTTTTAGGAGTTGTTCCATATGTAGATGTATTTTTGATGTATTTGTGGGGAGAAAGGTGATCTCCATGTCTTACTCCTCTGCCATCTTGAGGGTCCCCCTGACATACATATATATATATTTATTTATTTATTTTTGGCTGCGTTGGGTCTTCGTTGCTGCGTGTGGGCTTTCTCTAGTTGTGGCAAGTGCGGGCTACTCTTCGTTGCAGTGTGCGGGCTTCTCATTGCAGTGGCTTCTCTTGTTGCGGAGCATGGGCTCTAGGCACATGGGCTCAGTAGTTGTGGCTCATGGACTCTAGAGCGCAAGCTCAGTAGTTGTGGCACACGGGCTTAGTTGCTCCGCGGCATGTGAGATCTTCCCGGACCAGGGCTTGAAGCCATGTCCCCTGCATTGGCAGGTGGATTCTTAACCACTGCGCCACCAGGGAAGCCCCCCCAGACATATATTTTTAAGATTAAAAAAAACATACTATCAAATGAGAGTCTTCCTTAAAGATAAAAATCTGTGTGACCCAGATGCACTGAATGCTGAGGCCAAGCAATGAAAAACCCATAGTCTCAACATACCATTTTTCCTGACCTCTTACTTTGGAGGGTGTTATGGATTGAAATGTGTCCCCCAAAACTCATATGTTGAAGTTTTAACCCCCAGTACCTCAGAATGTAACTTTATTTAGAAATAGGGTCAATGGAGATGTAATTAGTTAAGATGAGTCAGATTGGAGTAGGGTGGTAATAAAGAGAGGAAATTTGGACACAGAGACTGACATGCATACTGGGAGACATGCACACATGTCATGTGAAGATTAGAGTTATGCTTCCACAAGTCACGGAGCTACCAGAAACCAGGAGAGAGGCCTGGAACAGATCCTTCCCAAGCACCTTCAGAGGAAGCATGGTCCTGCTGACACCCTGATTTTGGACTTCTAGCTTCTAGAATTGTGAGGCAATAAATCTCTGTTGTCTAATCCACTCATTTTGTGGCATTTTGTCATGGCAGGCCTAGGAAACTAATACAGAAGGCAATACCCTAGGTACTGGGATTGCAAGAAATTACATATTCTTTTGAATATGTAATTTCCTCCAGTATTTCACAGTTCTCTCTGTTATATGCTAGAAAAATCAAGGTGAAAAGCAGCTTTTGAGTTGGATATTATGTTGCTCTCTCTGGTGAGCCCTTCCTATGTGACTTGGTTCTATCCTTCCTGAGAGTTGTAGAGGGTACTGGAATCAAGATCTGAGAATTATGCTTCGCAGCTTTTTCTTAGAACAGTGGGAATTTCTCAGTGTACCCCATTTTCATGGATTTTCCTGCAATTAGAGACACAAGGCTCCTCTGTATTTTTCTGGGGGTAGCTCAGTTTTGGAGGGGTGAGCTCCAGTTTCAATAGGTAAGGAGGATGAAACTGATCTGACAGGATCCGAACTTGTTTCATTTCCTGCCTAAAATGTACCAAGTACAATTTTATTTGCTTGATTACTCAAAGTGATAGTTGAATTTAGAAAATGATTGCTTTGGTGTGTTAGCACTTACATAGATTGCTTCATTTAATCTTCCCAAGTAACCTATGAGATATAGATCTTACTACTATTAGACAGATGAGGAAATAGACTTACTTATGCAACTTGCTCAAGGACACAGAGTTGCTAAGTGGCAGAGTTGGGGTTGGAATTCACAAAGTTTAACTCCAGAGACTGTAGACTACACTCCCACATAAAGTGCCTCTATCTTGTGTTAGTTACTCTTATTGTTGTAATTTTTAGCGTTTCTTAAAAATCACAATTTCCTTCACCTGTGATTTCCTTCACTTACTTAAAAGTATAATAAAACTATGCCAGGAAGCAGCAGGCTGAGGACATGATGGGGAAATGAAATGAACTTTAACAAGACAGTATATAATTATCCTCTCCTTCCCCCATTAAATTCTCTCCTGCAATCCAATATAACCTTTGTTGTTTGATTCTGGACATCATTCTTTCATTCTTATTTGAACAACATGCCTTTGAGTGTGAATGTTGACTGAATGAAACCAATGCAGAAAGGCTGCCGCTGATCCAGAAGGCGACAAGTAGCTTTTGAGTCAAATCTTCCATTGTGGCCTCAGAGTGGGCTGTACCTAAGTGACTTAGTTTTCGAATTAGTGAGAATTTAAGTGCAGAGGATGCTGGAGAAGGTGTGATTGATACACTGGTATCCTGCATTCACTCAGTGGATGACAACTTATTAGTCCCTATACAGATAGCTTACTGTTTGATTATATTTAATTCCTGTAACAATGTTCAAATAAATTGTTGTAAGAAGGAGCAACTAATCCATTTATATGACAAAAAAATAAAATTGTCTCGATAATATCCCAAGTCTCTAGGACATTTTAATTGTGATTTCAATCCACTTGAAGGGGTTGCCTATATTTTTATTTTACTGGACTTTTGTCATACAAAATATTTCCAGCCAGAACTTGAAAAACCTTACTCTGAAAGAGATGCTTTTGTTTTAAAGAATTCCTATATGATGTGACTTGAGACGCAAAGATGTACATATGAAAATTGGCATTGAAAAATGATTCATTGCTAATAGTGGTACTCTAATGTTTTCAAAATTGGTTGGATAATATCCATTGGCGTTTCTTATATTATAAAGAAAAGCAATCTATTGGTTTATATTGAACAGTATATACTCTAAAATTTCATTTGTTTGCAAACATTATTCTCCACTTAAAATGCATTGTGGAAAGAAAATGTGCATTTTTCTATCATGAAAATTGACTCCACTTGAGGATAAGTTAAAAGTGAAAGAATTACCGGCTGTGTTGGACGTTACTGGCCTTGCTATTGCCTCCGATTTGGTTTCACAGAGAAAATCATCGATGGAGGGACTCAGGAGGGGTCTGCTCTCTTGCTGTTCATTCACCAGCTGGGAACAAATGAACACAGGTGTCAAAGGACTTTGTCCAATTGCAGAATCAGATGAATTAAAATGCAGCCTTGCAACAAAATGAGAATAGCAAGCCTACCAAAAAATAAATCAATCAATAAGGAATAGAGTAGAGGCAAGAAAGGAAACAAAATCAGGGGATGGGGAATGAGCCTTTCAGCACTGTCATATTTTTGATGCAGCCAACTTCAGTTTTCAAACCTCAAGCTTTTTTTCTCCTCCTAGAACGGTTTTGGAATTATCCTCTAATTTCAGTATGTAGAATATGACACCTATTGAATCACAGTTCCTAAGGGCCAATCTCACTCTTCATCTGGACAAAAAGCTCTCACTGAGACCTGGAACCATGGCTTCAGACCCTGACGTGACACATTCTGTTTAGGACTGGTCAGTCAGCACGCACACACACAGAGATCCGTGTGCATGGATAAATGCTCTTTCTCTCTCTCTCTTAAAAAGCTCAAGTCACCTAAAGGCACATGCCCTTCCTTACATTTCCTTGGAATGCTTTTGTAGTGCATAACAAGTATTTTGAGAGAGTAGGAAGTATTGTTAACTGTACAGGTATCCAGTATATATGTTTGTGAAAATCTGTAGGTAAAAGAGATTTCTGTCAATTCAATTATATCTCCCCATTGGCTCGTTCTCTAATTTCAGAAATCTTTCAGTTTGATTTTTATTAGTTCTCATTATCAGTGGCAGCCAACTATTTACTTTCAGTTATTCTGCACCTCTTTGAATCCAAACATCCTTAAGTTCTGTTTCTAAGGGTAAGGGGAAAATGACACTTAAGATAACACAAGTGGTCAGTCCCTAAAAGAACTGTCTTAGTTTTTCGGGAGTTTTTATATTGGCCTTTCTTAAAATGGGCACAGTCATCTAGTTTTCTACTCGCTATAGGAAAAAGATGTGCCAAAAAATCTCTAGATTTTAAAATACTTATTTGCAAGGCTGTATTTTAAGAGACACATAAAATAACAAATGAAGTGTTTTGAAGTATTACCAAATCAAAATATTTTCTATGACTCACTTTCACTTCATTATTTCTCTGGCAATGTTAGTGGTATTATAGCTTAGAGCTTATGGACCCTGACAAGAGACCTAAATAATGGTAAATATGGGAAGAAAAAATGCAATTCTATTATTGGTGAAGGAGGAATATGGAAGCATTAGTGATTATTCGGGGACTGAAAACCAAGAGGCACCTTTGGTACTTTTACACATTCATGCTATTATCTTAACATGGATAAATCTCAGATCTTCACTGAAGTCTAAGATTTTGAGATAGAGTTGGCACTTTAATTTCACTCATATTAATTTGTACATGTTATCGAGGGTTCTAAGCATTAACAATGCTCATTTTCTTTTAATGTTCAAGTTATAGAGATAGAAAAATTTTCAATTATAAGTTTTAGTGTTACTATGTATAAAGACTCACAGATTTCTCTAAATTATCTGAGGTCTGTTTTGGTTGTAACCTATTTTTTGGGATGCTCCTTTAATCCATGAACAAAACTCTTGAGTTTCTTTGCATTTTGTTTTCTGAATTTGAACATTCTTGGGTATCACCCATCCTATTTATATTGAAATATTTTTTAATGTTGAGGGACTATGAGCTTCTCATGTTTTGGGGATAAAATATATTAGAAGTTTTGTAAATGCCATGGTTTATGCCAGCTCTTCGGAAAATGTGATTAGTTTTCTGGGATCTGTTTTTCATTTATAGGTAGCTCATGTAAAAACTGTGTTTATGCAATTTCTTAAAGACTCATACATTAATGTGTATTTCTTGGGAGAACTTGCCCTTTTAGCCATATATGCTTAGCATATTGAACCCATCTAGTATGATATCACCATGGTGATGTGGTCTTGATGTAGCAACAATGTCTACCTCCAGGCTGTGTCATTCTCACAGCTGTCAAGGGAGAGATGGATTCTGCTGTGCTATAAACATCATGAAAGATGAAGGTCACCATCAAATATGGCACCACACTATACTCATAGAATTTATTGTAACAGGCTTACATTTATTAAGTTGTGCATTCTGACTACTAGGTCTTATTGACCTAGGCTAAAGTGAAAAAGGCGCAAAAACTCAATACAACCAATACAACTTCAGCTTTAAAATACGTATGACATGTGTGTGATGTCATAACTCTTTTTGTTAGCCATTATTTCTCTGAAGAAGTCTGATGTTATTGATAGATAACTAAGAAAATTTATTCTCTTAGTCCTGGTCTTGAGAAATATCCATTATTATGTAAAAGGTACCTATGATTTATATTCCACAAAAGCCCCCTTATACTTTTTCTTTACTTTGGATACAATTAAATTCCTTTGCAAATAAAAGGACTAATAATTTATTTCCAAGTCATAGCTCTGTGAGTAGGTGTGTAGAATAGACCTAGATTACCTATGGTTTTAGAAGACCAGGGTATTAGATTTCTGTAGATATTTTTAATTGCAAACACTGAAAAATTAGTCTAAATTTGATAAAAGAATTCTAGAAAGTAAGACCTTTCCACATAAATATCTAAATGGAAAAACAAAGGACAGCCACAATTAATTGAAAGGCCTATCCTTTTAGGCAAGTCTGCTTTATCAGAGGTAATAGGATTTTTTTTTTTGAGTCTCTCTCCTCATTCAAACCAAAGACTTATTTTCTAGGGAAAGCACTTCTAGCACTCAGATTTTCTCAGCATAGGAAGAAAAGAATACCAAAGAGGAGGTTATTCAGAGAGACCCTAGAGAGCCCAAGACTAAGTTGTGGCTTCTCCTCATAAGGTCTTTTCCACACCTACTGTCTTATTTGTGACCACACTTCACCCCTGGACTGGAGGTGTTCCCATAACATGTCTGTTCCGTTCCCATAACTGAGCTGTTCCTGTGACTTTCTTCCATAGATACAAATCAAAGAGGAAACTTCACATTACTTTCTGAGTCTGTGCTTTTCAAGCTAGAGCACCGTTTAGCTGTTGGGAAATGATGAGATTGGAGTGGGGATAGTGGCAGGGCTCAAGGGTGAAGAGGATGAAAGGCCAGATTTCAGATAGCATGGAAAGGTCATTTGGGAACTGAAGGTTTTTGGGTTTTGATTGAGATATGGAAGATGAAATAGGAGATATCATGAAAAAAATCTTTTGTTATTAACTCTGAGGTAAGAGGCTATGTCTTACTCATATTTATATCCTTCACAACTTCTAATAGAATGTTTTCATATAAGAGGGGCTCAATAAATGGCTACCAAATGGGACAGTGACTTTGCAGAAACTGAAGATATAAAAATATCTATCTCAAACAGTCCAATTTTGAACTGTATCTTCAGTCAGATGAATTTAAGAATCATTATTTTAGCCCTACTAAGTCCCATTTTATTTTTACTTGTATAGATAAGAATGGCTTTTCACATGCCTCCCTCCTGATTTTCAAACAAATTTATGGTTTTCCTATGGTGACTTGAGAATAAGCAAACCTTTTAGGTCATAAAGTAATATTGCAAACTGAACTGAATCCCCCAAATAGTTCCCCTAAGCTTTACTCCCAAATTGTATGCCATTTATTCTGTCTTTATTCATTGGTAGGATAGAGCTTATTCACTTCATTTTAGAATTACTTCCTTCAGTTTGAAAATACTTTATGAACTTACCTCATTTCATCCTTCTGGCACAGAGTACATTGATGTTATAAAAATAACAAAAGGTGAGTCAAAAGGTTTCCAATTTTTTTTTTGAATAACTGAGTGGGAGTGATTGCAATTTTGGTCCAATCAGATGATCTTAACTAAGTTAAAATGACCCACTTCATTAGTTGCTAAGGCCTTTATTTCAACTTTACATTTAAAATTTTCTTTTATTATCCTTCTTTGTCCTCTTCTCAATATTTAGATTAGTTCAAAGGCCTTTCTAATGGTGACAGATTCTTATTTCTCTTTCAGGACCCCGTTCTATTGATACATTGTCTGGGAACCTTCTTCAGCTCTAGGCGGCAAGTGCCTTACAACATCTCTGCGTTCCCATGCTTTACCCAATTTTATAACCTTAGTTTCACCTGTTTCCTCCCACTAGACTGTGATCTCTTTGAAGGTAGAGACCTTATCCAATTAATTTTTGTATCTCATAGTGGCAGTTTAATAAATGTTGACTGATTTTATACAGTCCAATTGAATGGTGAATTGTATAAAAGAATGATTGCATGGGCATCCTCAATTTCATATGGGGTTTGATCAACTCATAGGCCAGTGGTCCTCAGAAATGTTTACTAAATTCCTGGCAAATTTTAAACCACAAATCTAAGTCCATTTTCCCCCACTGTCACATCATTGAAATGCTTGGAAACCTAGAGGTATCTAAAGGAACATTCCCAAATGCAAGGCTTCTACCAAGAAGTCAAAAATGCCAAGAATGAATGCCTAACGAGAAAAATTGAAATAAAGGCATGGAACTGCCTCATTCCATCTTTGGAAGCAGGACATGGACCAATGCAAGTGGGAAGCCAGTGGTACAAGAAATAACACCACTACCTCACTCAGAGATTTTAAATCAGAGATTCAAATTTGGAGATTCTGAGACAAAGCCCTTACACAGTCAATGGACATGGAAATGAAAGGAAGCAGCAGAAGTAAGAAGACAGGTGAGAACTCGCATGTAGGAGCTTCTTGTCACTCAGAATTCAAGACTATTGATCCTTTACACCTTCCTTGTAATCACAGGTTGTAAATGAAATATTCAATCAAATGCCTTCAATTTACTTATGACTTAGTCAGACCGGTCAGTTGATGTGGCTAATAGTAGCCACCACAGGACAAAATTGCTTCTTATTTTATATCAATACTGTGTTTAGTGTTGAGCAGAATGCAGACAATATCATCCACCTTTAATGAATTATTGTCTGTTTTAAAACTTTGTCTAAAAATACATTTGCCTTAGTTCAACTTGAATTTACTTAATTTAAATGTTAAAAAATTAAATTATTATATGATCTAAGCTGAATATTTAACCAAGATGAAAGGAGAGTATTTTGTTTTTAAATACTGCCTGCTACTTAGGCTCCAGTGCATTAAAGATAGCTTTTTTTGTAACTTAAGTCTAAGTTTATTTATCTTTAAACAATATATTGTTTAGGTGTTTCATTAAAAAATATAGAGCTAAAGTTTGTGATAGCTCATATCACTATTAACTCCAAACCAAAATACATTTTAGGTGAGAAAACAAGGTCTGTATAGGATAATAACTGATTCTATAATTTTACACTTCAGATTGATGATCTCAATCTATTGTTTTAGTTTAAAGTAAAATATTGTTTTTATTTTGAAACATTTTAGTACTTAAAGAATAATTTTAAAAGTTAAAACACTGAAGCGAATAAGCTAAAAAACAGTTGACAAATATCTCGTATTTGTAATGTTGATTAAAAAGTTTGTAAAAATATACCAGTCTTTTTATCTCATCTAAATAATAGAAAAAATAAGATTGTTTTTATATAAATAAAAACACAAATATGCTTTCAATAGACATATCTTTATGCATTTTGAAAATTCCTTTATTATTTGCACTCTCTTGATTAAAAGTACAATATATGTCATTGGTTAAGTAGGTTTTCATTCATAATTTTATAATTAAACTGTTTATGGCTTTATTAGTCCTATCCAAGTTTAGAAACGTGTGCAAAGCCCATCAAAATAGTCACCATATTAAAACTAAGTTGACTGACTCAATCCATTGAAAAGAGGAAACAACTGAAACATTACTATGCACCCCTTAGTATTCAGCCTTTGAAGGCTTTGTCATGGTAATTCTGCCACCCGACTGAATTAATTTCTTATGAGCTAATAGTACTAATGGCACTGCCCCATCCCCCAGTTCTTTATATGGGTCTCAGTGGATCTTCCTGTAAAGGATAACCATGTGATAATTTTCAACTCTTTGACTTGATCTAAATGTCAACCAACTGACAACAGATATTTTCCTGACAGGATAGTTAGACATAAAAATGTGAATCTATTCATGGGGAAATGAACAAATATTATTGTTTACAGCTTGGATAGTACTAACATCAAGGCAGGAAGGAGAATATAATTAAAGCAATTGTTTCAAGTTAGTAACAGAAAACCCAAACAAGACTGTATTTAGCAGCCTTGTGAATGTTTTTCCAATCAAGGACATTACTTTTTTATCTTTATCAGACACAATATTAAATCAGTATCAAACTATAAGGGGTGGGGACAGATAGAAAAACAAAGCCTGAGTTAAAAAAAAATTCCCTTGACAAGAAGAGGTCTGGAACACATAGTTTTAAGACACTGTGCTCTATAGCAAAAAATGAATGGGCTATTCCTTACTTACAAAAGTACCAGGGGAGGTGGTTAAAATGAAAATTTCTGAAGGTTCCTTATGAGAGAAAAATATTCCATAGAGCCATTTCATTCTCATAAAGAAGAATAAAAATTTTTCTATGATATGCTCAATCTTCTGGCACATAGTTTTCCCTTCTAGCCTCAAACTGGATTTATTTATACCATTACAGTCTAGAGTAGTACTGCTCAATGGAAATATACCGAGAGCCTGGTAATTTTAAATTTTCTAGTAGCCACTTTAAAGATAGTGAAAAGAAACAGGTGAAAATAATTTTGATAACACATTTTATTTAGCCCAATATATCCAAAATATTATCATTTCAACATGTAATCAATATAAAAATTATTAATGTGATAGTTTACATTAGTTTTCTTTGGACTAAATCTTCAAAACTTGGTGTGTATTTTATACTTACAGCATATCTCAATACGGGGTATCCACAAAGCACTCAATAGCCACGTGTGGCTAGCGGCTACTGTAGTGAACAGCACAGGTCTAGAAAAACTCTTATTTCCTCCAAGACTTGATGGTTCACATATTTTTTCCCTTCAAAACTCTCATCAATGCACATTTGTTTCCATACTGTTTGACTTAAAGTTTGACTTAAAGTGTTAGTCTAGGACAGCATGAACTTGAACTGCTATGAAGAGCTTGACACATTGTTTAGCAAAGAATTAATAATTAAATGAAACAAAAAGAGCAATTCTCAGGGGTCCGACAATTTCTGAGTTCAGGTCACCTGGCCAACTCTTCTGTTTTGTTCAATTTGTTCAAGGTACTATAAATGACTTGACTGGAGTATGCTTGGCTAAATCTCTCTAAAAATGATCCTAATAATCACATAATACAAAAATGCTTCAATATAAACTATTCTACACTTACCAATCTGTGGAATGAACAGTTACTAAACAAATTAGGGACTCAGTGTTTCAAGGACTTATTCTGTATTTTATCAATTATGATTGTCCTGAAGACATTATTGAGAAAGCGGCAATTAGCTTCAGACATTTCTGGAATCTGTGAATGAGCAGCTGGCATCGACACACCAGTGATGAAGATGAGTCAATGTGTCCTGCAGTATGTAGCACTATGTCACAGGGGCTTTACAGGAGACATGGGACAGACATGTTTCAAGACACTAATACATTCACACAAGATAACGAGTAAGAATGTGGTATGGTACACAGATTGGATGCTGTGGTTGCCATGAGAAGTACTCACTTTTTCAGATCATTCTGCTGCTTTTTGGCTTGTGCATGCCACTGGTGCATAGCAGGGAAGAAGCCACTTGTGTGTAGTGGAAAAAGTATATCAACTAATAAAACCACATTTGACTGAGAAATAATTGTATCACAGCTGTCACAGGATTAATTCCATAAGATTATCAATACAATAGGTGCATTGCATTTTATGAATCAGAACTCTCCATTTGCTGATTCATAAACTAGTCACTATGCAACAAGAATATGATGCATCAAAGAAAGCATTGTATCATCTTCATGCAGTAAAATTGTAACTATTACCTCAAAAACAGTTAATGCAACATTAGACAGGGATTAAAGAAGGAACTTGGTACACACAAATGTTCTGAATATGAGAAAATGGTAATAATTACAGTTTCTTTTCTAATTAAAAAAATCAAAATTCTTATTTTGCATTAAATTTAAATTAAAGTTTAGGTTATAGTGGTAATTTTGGACATTTGAAAAGAATTACTGGAAAGCACATAGCAATGCATGGTTTTGAAGAAAAAGAATTTTGGGCACTAGAGCCTGTCCTAAATCGTGATGTCCTGAAATGATATGCTGCAGCACAACTACGCCAATTGCAAATTTGGATAGGTCTTACCTACTGATGAATATGGCTCTACCATTAGCCGAGAACTCCAAGTGGTTCTCACCTCCCATAACATTCTCCTGAGGAACTGTGGACTGTATATTTTGGATATGGATTCTACAAAGGCAGGAGATCAATGTAAACCTGTGTATGTTTTACTATGTAAACTAAGTAAAGAATGGAGCCCTTGGTAAATATTAAGCAAATTTCTTTCCAACTGTTACTATGTGTCATTGGGAAGAAACATCTCCTCTTTTGGATTAAAACAAAAACCTCACAACATAAGATTATCCCAAAGTCCTGGGAATCTTTATAACTTTTTTATTATTCAATTTTGATGTTATATGTTATTATAATTTTCATTACTTACAACATAGTGTTTAGAATGAAATGAAACCACACATGTTGGCAGCAGCTGGGGATGTGATCTGATGATATTCTAAAAATAAGTTGCCATAATTTAGCTTTTGATATAAATGCCTTTCATGAGGAATTTAAATGGACATTTTTCTAAATCTAGACATGTTCATATAATTGGAACTGAATCACTGTATTTACTATTGCATTATGGAGAAAAAAAAGAAATGTTTAAGATAACAATCTAATCTAAATTATAAGATAAATGCAAGTAAGTAATTTTGCATTTAAGAATTTAAAACTGATAGTTCCACAGAGTGGTGATGAGTATATTATACATACATATGTATGTGGATTTTACAGGGTGTTTCAAAAGTCCCTGAGGACATACAGGATTCATTCTCAGTGTGTCTTTGCATACAAATGCAAATCTTTTTCTACACTTATTATGATAAATACTGAAAATGCCCCTCCTGTGCTTTTAATAGAGACGATATTTTTGTTGTCAAGGTCACTAAGTGGAAGAGGGGCCACCAATGCCATTTTCTGCATGGAGACTCAGGGACTTCTGGCTCATTCCTGTAAATTAGTTATCCACATAAATATGTATAGACATACGTAGTATGCATAGTCACAACATAAATATATTTAACATTTAAGAAATTTTAGATATTCTACTGGTAAACTGACATATGTATGCAATATAAGTTGTATTTATTCATAGGAATTTGATTTTTTTTTTTGGTTGTTGTTCAAATGTACCGTTAGCTTAATTGTTATTTCTTTCCCAAAGTTGTTAACAAGACTCCTTTATAAAGAAGCGACATGTTTTACTTGCACATATATTTTCTTTTTCTTTTTTTAACTAAAGTTTAGTAATGAAAATTAATATCCACGAATAAGTAACTAAATGATGGAATTTTCCTTTTTTTTTTTAGCAATTTTGGTTTTCATTTTATATTGTATAATTGTTTCATTGAAACTGTGTTTTTAAAAAAATTGGATCGAGTTAATGTTTTTTTTTTTTCTAGTTAAGAATCACAATATCTGATATATTAACATATGTCAGCTTCCTACAGGAACCCTAAGGGTCTGCCCACCTGTGATGTCATAGTAAGGAGGGGCTTTTCTTCAGCAGACTCCTCCCTCGGTATCTCCTTCATCACCATGGCAACAGCCTTATCTGCCGCCCTAGAGCCTTTTCCCTATAACAGTGAAATCAACAATGACTTGTGTCAGGAGAAATCTTTAACTTATTGTTTATCACAAGATATTCTAATGTTTAAAGAGCAATCCAACATAAATGAAGAGGTAGTCTGCTGCAAGTGAATCTTGAGGCTTTTGGCTGAGGAGAAAACACACAAAATCTGAAAAAAGATTATTTGTGAACTTTTTAGTTAGCTACTTTTTCACCTTTACAGCTGACATATTACATTTAATTTTAACATAGTATTTTATATGTATAATATATTTTAAGGCAATTTACATGACATGACAATTTTTATAGTATTGATTTAAAAACATTATAGATTGCCTGTTATGTTCATTTAAAACTTATTCCTATATAATCCCTAAGTGTTTTGAATGGCAGTGAGGAGTCTGGATTAGGGATTAGGATCAGGGTCTCACTCCCACAGAGGACTTCTGCTCGGTGATCTCTGGAGTCTGTCATTTTTGAGTGGATTGGTCATAAAAAGTAAACATGTCATAAAACCTCTAAAAATTCTTCGGCAGCCTAACATCACAGGAATTCACCCAGCTTGTTTATTTGGGGGAGGTAGTATGAAAAAAATTTGCAACTCTCAATGTTCTTGAGATCAAATAAATTTAATAGAATTTTAGAAATGTCTTTTAATTGGAGAATCTCATAAATCCAGGTGTAAATAAAGGATGATTAATAATAGAGGCAATGATATACTGATATCTACAATTTTTTGGCCTTATACAAGCATAACTATGGACTGTAAAGGGGTAAGTTGGTTTTCTGGGGTTTTAGTTTACCAGATTATTAAATTTTTGAGAGTAGATAGGGCATAAGGGAAAAAAACAAAAAACAAAATATCACCTTCCCAACCCAATTAGCAACATCTCATACTATGTAAAAATTAAATAATCTTTAAACACTTCAAAAACAAAACCTTCCATTTTCTTTGGTCTCTGGGCAGAGCCTCTCTGGAGAAAACAACCTTATACTAAGTGCACACGTGAATATCTGTGTTGTAAATCTACTTAAAATACAAATGTAGCACACAGAGATATAGGCAAAGAAACAAAAATGGGCATATGAGGGTCCGTTGTCTGAAAGGGAATTAAGAGCTATGGTCACAATTAACTCCAGAGGTTAATAAATCTTGATAGTCTCTATGCAACTAAAGAGGATAGAATTACATTATTATCTTTGGTTTGCACAGGGCTTTAAGTATTTAAAAAGTAGGTTGACTCTAAGAAGCAGAACATTGTCCATTTGTTCAGGCATTGCCTTTCTAAAATGTAATGAGTGGCAGCTTTTATTTATGGGAACAAAGAAAAACTTTCTGTATAGTTACTACATTTAAAAATGTGTGAATCTCTTTACAATGCTGAAAGTTTGTTTCTTTGGTTTGTAACTTAAAAACTAGCATTATTGAATGATAATGTGATATTTCTATGATAGAAAATCAACTATTAGAGATTTTATTCATCAGATATAACAGTGGTAATTTTCTTATGTGTTCTGAAAAGTTTATATGGGCACAATCCTTAGATTAACTGAATTCTGGAAGAATAAAGGGCAACAGTGATTCACTGCATACAAATTAGGGTGCATAATGATCCAGGTTTTTCCTTTAATGAAGCAAGGTCATCTTCCTAAAATAGAGATACATACAGTTCTGAATTCTGGGAAAAGATTTATGGCACTTTTAAACTATTTGACATTTTTTCAAAATATAAAAATTATTTGGATAAAACATTACATAGTGTAAGCTCAGTATACCTTTATAAGCTACCCTCATTGACAGACTATATATAGTTTAACAAATATTTTTGCAGCTTATTTTTTTCAAAAGAGCAAAATCATTTGTGAAGAATTCTTTCCATGCTCCAAGAGGTTTAATAATATAGCAATAAACAAAATGGCATGCTTATATTTAAATTCCTAATATATTTTTTAAAACATATCTAATGTTACAAGGTAAAATTTAAAAAATAATGATTCAGACTCTTTTCTTGGGCTAAGAAAAAAAATCAATTGATAAGCATCTCAAAAAATTTCAGGTCAATATTTCAGTATACCATTTATTTGAAATGCTACCAATCTATAAACTACGTATAGGTATTTTTCACATGTGCAACTATAATAGCTAGAATTAGCAACGGACATGCCATTTCACTAAAACAAAAACAAAAGAAAACAAAAATTAGTCCTTTCATGCTGAACTCTAGAACAAAGCAGTGGTCAGCTAGAAAGGATGTATAATAAACACATGCGGTGCTTTTTATTTCTTGCAGAAAAACCCACCAAAGCCAGGGTCAGGTCACTTTTTTGAAGACAGTGCCACTTTTTCTTCAAGGTTACACCTACTACCTGAAAAGAGTCATGACACCCAGGTTAGTGCCTGCTAGCAACTTTTTTGCTTTACAGCCTTTTGGCTTTTGAGTTATTACCCCATGAGCCTCACTGTTTCACAAGTGTGGTATAGTCCGAGAACAGAGCAGGAAGGTCGGCCACGTGACATCTCCATGGTGTCTAAAACCACTGCCAAATCACGTGAATGCACTCATATATCAAACCAAGATTTCCCCCAGATTGTATTGCCACCTCCACCTGGTACCTTAAAATCAAGCTGTGTCATTTTTGACTTGTCCATTTATCTTGTGGGATAATGCTTCTAGAATTCAGAACCTGTCTGATAACTGAGCTGGCAATTCATGAAACTATACAACTTGGCTTATCAGCAGCTCTTCAGGGCTGACAGTAATTCAACTGTGCAGGTTTTTTTTTTTTTTTTAATTCAGTGTCTTAAAACATTGTAAGAAATATATACACATAATTATCCATAGTTCAAGCTCAATTTTCTAAATAGAACTACACCATAAGGTCAATATTAATCTATTATTTGAAACATCACGAAGACAGCAAAAAGGAAATATACACTGACTACACACTCAAGCATATAAATGGATTTAGATTACATTAAACCGGTATGCTTCTAAATATGTCATTCTAGCCACAAGAGAATAGTGAAACTTTACCAGTTGATTATCGCATTATGACACCCTCTAGCAATTATTTCAGCCTATTTCTTTTCAAATAATACTTCAAAATCACCTTTTCCCACTTCCTTATTGAATCTCTTGAGACGTTTTTGACTGTTTAGAAAACAGTATCAGCATAAAGGGAAACATCTCTCTTTTTTTGTGATTTGCTGTAGAAAATTCTTTGATTTTTTTTTTTTTTTGCGGTACGTGGGCCTCTCACTGTTGTGGTCTCTCCCATTGTGGAGCACAGGCTCCAGACGCGCAGGCTCAGGGGCCATGGCTCACGGGCCTAGCCGCTCCGCAGCATGTGGGATCTTCCCGGACCAGGACACGATCCCGTGTCCCCTGCATCAGCAGGCGGACTCTCAACCACTGTGCCACCAGGGAAGCCCAATTCTTTGATTTAAAAAAAAATTCTTTTATCATTTTGTTTCTTCACAAATGAAATATATAAAATAGTACCTTTTCTAACAAATAATAATTCTTGCGAATAATCTTTTTAATTAATTTCTATTATAACACCAGGCATAAATGAATGAAACACAGAGTGTAGCAAGTGACACTAACATTTATTAAGAAAACTCAATTTTGGCCCACTTCTTCTTCTTCTTCTTTTTAAAATATAGAACATAAGAAACAGAGTAGAAAATATTGCAAGTCACAGGATCTTCTCAGGCTGGATACCAGGCTGTGAAGCTATGAGGTATCCTCAGATGAGAAGGTGTGGCCTCTAGGCCTGTCTCACAGGGAAGGATCTAACCTATTTAGAGAAGTTACTGTGTGCTGAGCACTCTGCTGGGTGTTTTGCATGTTTTTACTTGTTTGATCTAATGAGAGCCCTATGGCATAGGTATTACGGTCTTTGCTAGACATTTTTGGGCTTTGAGGCTCAGAGA
Source organism: Stenella coeruleoalba (assembly GCF_951394435.1). Taxonomy (NCBI): domain Eukaryota; kingdom Metazoa; phylum Chordata; class Mammalia; order Artiodactyla; family Delphinidae; genus Stenella; species Stenella coeruleoalba. The sequence continues at coordinate 57,901,441 of NC_137150.1, forward strand.
TGGTGTGATTTGACCAAGGCCTCAAAGCTCAGCCCAGACGGGAACCTGTGTGCCTGTGTGCTTCCTTCTCTACCACACTGTTCTCTCTCCATCCAGCTTTGTTAGGGGTGGGAGGGCTCTTCCACTCTGCCCTCATCAACTGCCCTAAATGGAGGGTTTCCAATGGTATCACCCAAGTTTGGGGCAGCAACCACTTCTCAGTATAATTGCACAGTATGGATCTAAGCAGATATTTTGGAGAAATATTTTCTTTAGTCTGCAATGGTCAATAAGAATCAGCCATCCATTCTTCACTCATGAGCACATTTCTAACAAAATGTTTTCGTTTCTCCTATCTTCTTAGAAAATGAACCTAACATTTCACACACACACAATTTTTCCTGTTCTGTAGATCTTAATAGGCTTATAAGCTTTAGCGTCTCTGCAATTATTATTAAATGCTAACTCAGTGCCATGAAATGCCATCTTTACTAGGATTTTCCTGAGATCTATTTTGGTTGTTTTTTTTTTTTGGTTGTTGTTGTTGTTGTTGTTTTTGCGGGCCTCTTACTGTTGTGCCCTCTCCCACTGTGGAGCATAGGCTCCGGACGCGCAGGCTCAGCGGCCATGGCTCACGGACCTAGCCGCTCCGCGGCATGTGGGATCTTCCCGGACTGGGGCACGAACCCACGTCCCCTGCATTGGCAGGCGGATTCCCAACCACTGTACCACCAGGGAAGCCCCTGAGATCTACTTTGGACACATGAAATAAAATAAGTAATTTCAGAGCAACACAGTCCATTTGTAAGCAATTTTCTAGTTGCAGATTCTATTACTGCTACTATGCAGTTTGTAACTTAAAAATTATTTTTATTATTCTTAATCTATCGACAATAATACAGAGGCTCTTTATCAACGATATTAAACAGAAGAAACGGAGATAAATTAGGGGAAGAGTAAAAGACTACAATACTAGACATCTCTGCTAACCCTAAATTAGCTAATATATGAATTTAAATAACAGTCTTCCTTTTGTTATGATTGTAAAATTAATATATGCTATTGCCAAAAATTGAGAAAAAACAGAAACAAGAAAGTTAAAATAGCAACCCTAACATTTTCATGCATTTTCCCCCCAAACTTTATATTTACAATATTGGAGATTAAACAGTTTTTTTAGGATGACTGTTCTAAGGAGAGACAAAGTACAATCAAGTTTACAAATGTGAATGTATTGAATATATTTCTTCATACATACATACATGTAAGCAAATACCTGCCATTTAGATCATTTTAGCAACACTGTTTGAAATGAAATGATATTCAGTATTGCATATGCTGAAAAATTATATATCTCATAAATTCCAGACCCTGAACTTAACATGCACCTGCGGGAAACTGGCCACAAAAAGGCTAATTTCTGATGGCTATTCTCGTCTCTCATGTGCAGAGCCAGGATAACCTTCTTTTACTGGGGAAGGTAAATGTCATGATAAGTGTCATGCTCTCTTCAAACTTCTCTTTCAACATGGGAAAATGTCAGATCAATGTTCCATGAATGGTGGCGATCTTTGCCTACCATATTATGTCTTCTCCTAGTTGTGTGTTCCTGTAGATTTCTTCCAAGGTAGAGTAGGGTTCAAACCATGCTTGTTCTATCATGGTAACATTTAACTCATCTCCGCCCCCAACAGAATGTTTTGTAAATTTTAAAGGTGGTACAAATAGAACTAAATCTAAATCAATCCTTGGTTCTAAACATCCTGAAGGAAGCACAGATCTAGACGTAAACAGTTGGGAAGCATGGATGGAATGCTCTCTTTTCTTAACTAGCAATTCATATGAGGAATTGAAAAATCATATGAATTCATCATTGGTTCAGTGATCTCTTTATAGCTGGAAATAATATGATTACTGATTCCTTAATAAGGGTAGTCAAGCTGCAGTAAGGAAATTGATGCCTCTAGTTAAAATAATGACACACGGCATTTAAAAGGAAGACATCTAGTTGATTCTCCATGTCTTCCTCTCTTACTTTTTTTTTTTTCCCCCCTCCAGCATTGTTTTTCCCAGATGACTCTCCAAACCATCACTTTTGCAATGAAGTCTTCTGAGGTGAATGAGGACTGATTCTAATTACATTCTACCATATAACTCCTATGCCCTCGGTTTGTGTTATGTGCTATATGGCACTTTTTGTTGTGTGTGGTGTATGTGTATGTGGTGATGGGAGAGTCGTGGATAACAATCTCTTTAATTCTAAACCTCCACACATGAAAGTTGCTGCGATTCCACACCCCCCGCATGCACACGCACTGTCCTTGGCCTGAATGATTGGTGTAGGGGGTCTTTATGACTCTTAAAGGCCCTCAAACTTTTGCCTTCATGGGCCCCTTCCTCCATAAAAAAAAATGTAGAAGACTGTATTTTATGATAAGCTGTATCAAGAAAAATATAATCTAGACTGAATTTATTATTACACATTCATTATTTTAATAGTCATTTAGGGGGTTCTGATTTTAAGAAAGATACAATTAAAACAATTTTATGGGTCCTTAAGAGTATCTTGGGCCCTCTGAACTGTGTCCACTGTGCTGGTGCATAAGGTGACCCTGGGTTTGTGTCTTCTCCATAGTCAGTGTGGTGTTCCTGGGGCTGCTCTCTCTCTCAACTCTGGGTAGTCCATTTCGGCAGCCCCTGCTTCCATCACCTTATCAGCACCTCCACAGCAGCTGTTCCTGCCCTAACAGCCCCCCTTACCACCACTGCTGCTCTTACTATTTTTGTTCGCATTCAGGGAGTCTCCCCTAACAGTACTTACCAATCATAATGGGTGCCCAATCAGTAGCTTTCATCCTGTAGTTCTTAAAACACCCTCAGAAAACCTGGAACATTTAGGCCTGAAGCAGAAAACACTGGTGTGTAAAAGTGATGTGACTCTTAAAATGTGGTCTCTCCCTCAGAAAATAGGCCTAAGCACTTCAGTCTCTCCTGTCTCAGGGTGTGTTCCTGACCATCCAGGAGCACTTTTGAGGAAGTTGAGTCCACTTCTATCTCTACTTTTATTTAAAAAAAAACAGCCCTCAATGACCAGAGTCACCAGCTGGTCCCAAAGCACCCCTTGTCATTTTCTCTAATTTCACAGTGGGTCACTTGAGGAACAGGATTGCCGGTACCCAAAATTCCTGAGTTGTGCCTGGAGATTAAGCTCCTCCCAGGGACCTTGTTATAATCCTTTATTTTGTAAAATGTTCTGTGACTGTCTCATCAATGAAACTACCTTGTGCGAGCAAAGATTGTGCTCGATTCTTTTGAACTACTTCGCGTTATTTGGTATAGTGATAGATACTCAAGTTCACTCAGTAAATACAAGTAACTATTAAACACCTTTTTCACGTGAAGGTACTGAAATCACGTAATATGGCCAACTCTGACAGAATGTGATTTTGAATTACATAAAAAGTCTTAGACATTTAAAGAAATGAAATTGTTTCAAAATCTAAATAAAATTTCATTAACATTAATAAAATGTTACCAAGTAAAGATGCTTAAAATGGGCTCTGAAGGACAGATAAGACTTCTTTTTAATTAACAAGATCCATTTATCCACAATTTACCATTTGTTTGTTCTCTGGAGAAGGTTAAACATTCCCCATCTCACTCCCACCTTGTCCCCAGGCATATTTACTCTGTTTGCTTAGCAAGCTTTCCTGACAAATGGTCAAAGTCACGTCACTCACTGTTCACTTATCTATAACCAGTTCTCAATTAGTGAAGTTTTACTATCAGGCTTACTCTGATTATCGTGGCTTTAAATTACTTGGGACCTATTTTGCCTTAATATTGAGTTTCTCTATTATGCACCTGGAAGCAACTTTTGCCACCTAAAATGGTCTGGTTTAAAAAAATTGTTTTCTTTTGACCTTGTCTGGCTTACGCTGAGGATGACATAAATAATACATATTCAATAATTCAGAAGTAATGTTTAATTTCTGGTATGATACGTTTTCCTTTCTGGTATGATAAATCCCAAATTTGTTATTTATATTTATATAAATATATTTATGTTTGAGAGGCCTTTGATGATTGTGTGAAATATGTAACCCAAAAAATGCAATGGTAATTAGAGGCTTACTTTTGTGATTTTCAATTCCTTGTTAAATACCTCAGATGATTTGCAAAACAGGCATTTGGGGGAGGGGGGTTATTTTTAAGCAAAAGGAAAAAGATTGAAAACACAAAGTCCTAAAGATTACTTTGTAATTTTTTTCTTTTCAAAAAATATCCTCCCAAATACAAATACTCCAGACTACTTGTATCTTACTTGCACAAATGGATACATATCCAACCCTTAAGAGAAAGTAAGGTGTTATGAGAATCATTCATCACCAGCATAAATAGTTGCTGAAATTCTGCTGAATCAGTGGTGTTTGGTGCATAGGGAGAGGTGAGACATGGCCTCTTTCTGGGAGGGGTTAGGAGAAGAGGTATTGAGGTCTGGTTTCTAAGTGCTTGAAATTAGCCAAGGTATAGTATACAAGATAGTAAAATGTGGAAGGATAGTGGTGTGGAAACTTGGGAGGAACCATGTACAAAAAATCGGTTTCTTTATCACTCCCGTCTTTTCCACATATTCTTGATTGGAAAGTTTTGCAAAGAAAATATAACAAATAAGAATCCCTGTAGATAAATATGTGGTTAAGACAATGAAACAGTTCCCTTGAATTGATTTGATTACCGGTGAAACTCTTTTTCTTATCGGTGATTAGATGCATCCCCCAACGTCTTGCCCCTAGTAAGTAAAATCTACTTACCAAGTAAAAAAACAAGTCAGAAGAAAGAATTCCATCCCCCTAACAAATTGGAGGCGTTTCAATATTGACTATTGTTATCTTAGAGCAAAGAAATTGAATCCCACCTCTTTTAAAAAATAGATGTGGGGCTTCCCTGGTGGCGCAGTGGTTGAGAGTCCGCCTGCTGATGCAGGGGTCACGGGTTCGTGCCCCGGTCCGGGAAGATCCCACACGCCGCGGAGCGGCTGGGCCCGTGAGCCATGGCCGCTGAGCCTGCGCATCCGGAGCCTGTGCTCCGCAACGGGAGAGGCCGCAACAGTGAGAGGCCCACGTAGATGTAAAGACCATGTGGTAAATATATTGTTACCAAATTTTTGAATTTGAGATAGCAAATTCAAAAATACATACACTGTGTCCATTTTCCTTCTAGAGGAGGGCTAGTAACTAGTGAACTTGAATTCCCCTTTATGAATGTTTCAGGCAAACTCTATTACTAATTTATGAATAAGAGTTGTGGACTTGGAGTCTGACTACTCAGTAGCCTTCTTTGTATCCTTCCTCATTTTCTGGCAGGTGCAAGTTTTTTACCAGCTTGTTCTCCAGTCACCAAACGCTCCAGTTTTGTTGATATAACTTAGGAAAACTAAATTACAGAAACTAGGCTAAATTCACAAGCTACTAGCCAAAAAGGTCTCAGCTAAGGTACTCCACCTGCCTGACTTCCCTGAAACAGTTCTAAGAGAGAAGCTGAGGCTCTGGGCATTTCTATTCTAAAATTCTGGATCAGACTCTGGCATCTCTTCTTATATTGATAGTCCTCTGGGGGGTCATTGGCAGTGTGTGAGTTGGATCCTCCCTCATGCCTTCTGGTTCCTTAAAAGGATGAACAGTCTTTCTCACTCTGGGGAGAGGAGTTAGGGAAAGTATGGAGAGACACTGGAGTGATGAGCCTCAGTCACTGTGTGGCCATGCGATTAACAGCTAATGGAGCCGGTGTAGCCTCCATGGTCAATGGAAGGGGAAGAAGGATTGCATGGTGTGGCCTGCTGGCACAAATATCAGGACTGCAGTCAGAAGACCAGAGTTTCAAGTCCCAGCTCTTTTATAAATTATTCTCTCTAAGGCTTCATTTTACCTTCTGAAAACTATATTAGAAATACTATATTTACTATAGGATAGAAATACTGTATTTCTACTTCATAAATTTATGAGAGTTAAGTATGTATGAAAGCACTTCCACAATGCCTGGCACATGGTATGTACTCAATAAATATTAATTGACTCTGAATGGTTACTGCTGAACTCATGGACTCTGTGGGCTAAGTGTCCTTATGAAGTAGGTAGCAAAAGATACAACATTATGTTTGTGAGATTCATCCATGGAGTAAGTAGCAATAGTTATTACATTCTATCCACTGTATAGTATTTCATCATCATTTCAGTACATACCACAATTTATCCATTAAACCGTTGACGGATATTTGGGTTGTTTCTAGTTTTTGATTATTACAGAAACCACCGTAATGAACTTGAGTTTAGAAGCCATATGGAATGTAAGAGGAGCCATAGGTATGAAAGCAGTAAAGAGATTTCAATAACAGCAACAGAGGCAGAGAATAGTCACAGTATAGATAGGAGACCAGGCTTGGGATGACCTAAATCAAAACCATACGACCTAGCAATCCCACTACTGGGCATATACCCTGAGAAAACCATAATTCAAAAAGAGTCATGTACCACAGTGTTCATTGCAGCTCTATTTACAATAGCCAGGACATGGAAGCAACCTAAGTGTCCATCAACAGATGAATGGATAAAGAAGATGTGGCACATATATACAATGGAATATTACTCAGCCATAAAAAGAAATGAAATTGAGGTATTTGTAGTGAGGTGGATGGACCTAGAGTCTGTTGTACAGAGTGAAGTCAGTCAGAAAGAGAAAAACAAATACCGTATGTTAACACATATATATGGAATCTAAAAAAAAAAAATTGTTCTGAAGAACCTAGGGGCAGGACAGGAATAAAGACTTGAGGACATGGGGAGGGGGAAGGGTAAGCTGGGACAAAGTGAGAGAGTGGCATGGACATATATACGCTACCAAATGTAAAACAGATAGCTAGTGGGAAGCAGCCGCATAGCACAGGGAGATCAGCTTGGTGCTTTGTGACCACCTAGAGGGGTGGGATAGGGAGGGTGGGAGGGAGACGCAAGAGGGAGGAGATATGGGTATGTATGTATATGTATAGCTGATTCACTTTGTTATAAAGCAGAAACTAACACACCATTGTAAAGCAACTATACACCAATAAAGATGTTAAAAAAAAAAAAGGACTTATAAGGCAGAGAAATCAAGGCTCCAAAGCAAGGCCAGGATGCTGAATCTAGCCACTAGGGGTAATGAGAAACCAGTTTCTAATGAGTTGAGATTAGTAACTGTTATGGTCTGAATTGTGCCCCCTCAAAATTCATATATTGAAGGCCTGACACCCAGTAGCTCAGAATGTGACTGTATTTGGAGACAGGGTCTTTATTAAGGTGATAATTAAGTTAAAATGAAGTATTAGGGTGGGCCCTAATTCAATATGATTTCTTCTAAGAAGAGGAAGTTAGGACATAGAAGGAAGACTATGTGAAGACACGAGGACAGCCATCTATACGCTAAGGAGAGGCTTCAGAAGAAGCCAATCCTTCTGACACCTTGATCTCAGAATTCTAGTCTCCAGAACTGTGAGCAAATAAATTTCTGTTGTTTAAGCCACCCAGCTTGTGGCACTTTGTTATGGACACCCTAGTAAACTAATACAATAATGAAAAAACTACCCATGATTACAAAGTAATCTTACTTTCGTACCTCAATAAATTGTTTAGAAACATCGAAAGACGATTCAGTTACAGGTCTATTTTAAGCCTTCTCAGTTCATTCCTTTTGCGATTTCTAATCTGATCAAAAGGACTTTGTGGATATTGAAAATTATAAATTTTGAACCCAGGTGGCCAAAATTGGCCACTATGGTGATATCCCATCAGGGACTATGACCTACTTGTCAGGGAGTGTTACCTAAAAGAAATTCAGATGAAGATTGTGCGTGGCGTGGTCAGCCAGTGCCAACAGGAGCTGTGTGTTGGTCCCCAAACTTGAATTGAGATTTTAGCGACAACATGTAGAAGTGAGAACTCAATATACACGAATAATTTTAAAAATCAGCAAAATCCCATTAGCTGAGTAAATTATTTTCCATATGTATTTGGGTTTCTACAGTATCTGAAAGAACTATTTATTATTTTGAAAGAGTAATTTGATAAGGCAACACTATAATGAAATGTAAAAGCTAATGGACTTCCCCTAACAATAGAAAAACAAGGCAAATCTGGATCTGGCTCATTCAGGTAGCAGTTGCAAAACTCCAAGGTACCATTAGATTGCTGATGAATTCACAGACTGTGTTACGTGCTCTAGGGTTGACAATGGTAGGGCCCTAATATGGTAGGGCCATATTAGGAAATCTATTCAACCAAAGTTATATAATCACAATAAAAAAGATGACCTTCAACTTTCAAAGTCTAAGAAAGGATTCAACAATAGAAGACCTTAAGAGTGTTAAAACATTTCTAGCAGTTCTAAAAGTACATATTTCTACTAATGAGTTCACTGGTTTGTCTGATGAATTACAAATTGACACCATATTCATATCTTGTTTCTAAATTCTGAAGGACTAGAACCTTCAGACCATTTGGTGGACCATTGAGTTCATGGAGGTGTTGAGTCATTTCTACACCCTACTTTAGGCAGATTGCCTATATCGCCTATACTGGAAATATGTCTTTAATCTATATCCCAAGTCACTACAGGCAAAAGAGTGATTTGATAATATTAATTTTAAATTGCCTACGAAGTTTTTCTCAATCTCCTAAAGAAGGATTCTCTGCTATCCCTTACATTTTCTTCCTCCTGAATGTGAGATATATATCAAAATAGATTAAATTACCATTTAAGAGAGATCTGGCCTGAACTTATTTCAACCTACTAAATAATACATTATGATCTATTAGTTTCAAAGATAAAAGCAACTACATGATAGTGATATTTCATTAGACAGATTGAAATTGATTCTAATTCTAGATAGATGTTATGTGTATAGAAAAAAATTAATTTCTTTAAGATCCTAGTTTTTCCCACATCAACATATGCCAGAGTTTATTAAGCTTTTAAAAGGTTCCCAGAAAGTATAAAAGGTCTTAGATTCTCCACTTAAGCTATTCCTCTAAACACTAAATTGAAGAAAGCTCAAAATGGTTTAAATCTATCAAAATTTGTCTGAAAATTTACCATTACTCTTCCCTCCTCCACAGATTAACAATATCACACTATTTCCTTTTAGCCACTTATAATCTGTTCAGTTATAGTAAAACAAAAACCTAATTAAACAGTATCCTCAATTAATATTTCCAGAAAATGTCATGTTTAGAAGAAAAAAATAATTTACAAACAAACAACCTCATCTGAAGGATACTAAAGATTCCAAGTTATGCCCCACAGTCAGTATATATTCAGCCCATCTCTGACAATTACATTTGGGTACCACTCTGTAAGGAAAGATGCACTGAGTAATAGCCCTGAGGACAGTAATGTCTCCATTCTTCAAAGAAAGAATTAGGTATAGTGTTATTGTACTTAGTAATACAGAAAGAAGCATTAATACATTTTAGAAAGATGTGCCACTAAAAAAGTTTTTTTTCCCCTTTTGGTCAATCTTGATGCAATGAAAAATTTCAATTAATAACAACACTCAAATAGCTCTGAGTGTTCTGGTTAATTGAAACCTTGTAATATTTCACTAGACTCAAAAACACAAAGACTTCTTTTTAATTTCTTATACTTAAACACGCTTTTCCTCAAATGTCAACACCAAAGTAATAAAAGATCAGTTATTTTAAAGGCTTACTTCCTGTTTTTTTCCCTTAGTCCATCACAGATCACAGTTGCTTTTAGTTGTGACACATACATGTATGTCATGTATGTTCTGTCATACCTAAATATATATATTATATATGTTATCTATTACTATATCTATATCCATATCTATATCTATATCATGGCTAATTTATGCAACTGAATAAAAATGTTAGATTCATTTTCTAGTCTTATTTCCACCTATAATAAACATTTGTTGCAAATGTCTTTTAAGAGATTTTAAATTTCAGTAAAAACCTTACTGCAAATGTCTTTTAAGAGATTTTAAATTTCAGTAAAAGTATAACATACTTTGTTGTAGAACTTGTGTATTAAAGTCATCAAAATTTAGAAATTCCAGAAATATGTTTTTCTGCTTGACCTTTCCAACAACTTAAAAAAATTTTTTCAGTAGGCTTAGAGTTAAGCTGACATTTTCTCTGAAAAGTGAGAATGAAGTTGTTTGCATTTTTACCCACATTTAAAAAAAAAAACACGCTTATTTTCTTAGAGAAGATTTAATTGGAAATAGAAATATGTTTTTTTTTTTTTTTAGAAATATGTTTCTTGACTTTGGATATTTTAATATCATAGTGGTTTCAGTTATGACAACAATAATACAAACTATGTCACAGTAAACAAAGAAAGTGACTGATACTTTTTGAAAGAATTTAACTTGGATTTCTCTATTATGGAACTTATTGTCTATTTAGGTCTCTTTTAACTAGTATTGTAAAATTTTACTCATTTATTTGTTTTAGTTGAAATTCTGTGAAGGTTTATAGTTTTATTTAAAAATCATATCATACCATGTCAATATTTTTATCTTTTTCCCCTTCTCCAAAATGAACAATGAAATTAGGTACTTCATATGCTGGGATCTTTTATGAATGTGGTTTCTCTCTATATGATATTTGTGACTGCAGAGGCAAGAGCAAGAGCTGACAAAAAAACACAGACTGGATCTTTCATTTGATTAGCCTGGGTTTCAGAAAGTTGATGTCTCAAGTGCAAACATGGTTCAGAATGTCAATCTTCCTACAGGGCATCAAATTTCAACAGAGGACAGTCCAAATTGTAAGAGTTGCCTGGCATCATGAATGTTTTTGAGAGAAGGGGCTCTTTGTGACTGTGTCCCTCCTTAGGTCTGCAGGATCCTCTTCCATCACTTCCTCTCCTGCAGCTCCCTTCTTACCAGCTCTTCTGGGCCACTCCCCACGCCAGTGAAGGCTGTATGGATGCAAGTTTCTGCATCTCTACAGAGACTGTTTTCTTCACTTGGAATTCCCATCTCTTCATCTCTACCTGTTGAATTCCATGTATTCTTCCAGATCCCGTTCAATGACGATTTTTTCTTTCCTTGAAGTCTAGACTTTGATCTCCCTGAGACTGGACACTGAGTCTCATATTCTGCTTTGTGTTGCCACAAGCGCAGTGTCTTGTGGGTAGAGGGGTGCTAAATGAAGGCTCGTTGAGTGAATGAATGAATGAAGGCATGGGTAGATGGATAGATGATATATAGTCCTATCTGCCTAAGACTTCTTGAGGTTTCTCCTAAACCTGGGTTACAGCAGTATGACACTACCTCCTTCACATACCCCTCTACCACTAAGCAGAAACTGGCAATTTCGCCTTGTGGCTAAGAATTTAATGGCATCCTTACCCGTGATAATTAAAAACCCTTTGATCTCACTGTAGTAGCCAAGGCAAAGGCTCTTATGAGTTTATGGCTCATCCATGGGCTCTTTTCATATTTTCTGCAAATCCCTTTGTGGAGGTGGTGGAAATCACATTTACTTTGGATTAAAACAGTAGGAATTTGAAATAGGGAGAAAGGAGAGAAAGAAGATTGTCTAAAAAAACTCTGCATAACTAAAAAAAAACTTGGTGGCAATTTAGTCCTCTCTTCTACCTCCTTCCCCTTCAAGTTACAACCCCAAACTTCCAGTGATATCTGCTGGAGACCCAGATACCTTCTGTAAGATGCTTGTAATTGAGGAATAGATATTCCACATGTTCCACACTCATACTGACAAGGTGTGGAAGAAGGAGAGAAAACAGAGAAGTGACTTGTATGTTTCGCTCTGTACCACATATGAAGAGCCCAGAACAGTGCCTGACACAGAATAGGTTGAATGAATTTTTAAAAATCCCTCTGATAAAGCAGGAGCAGGAGCTCAGAGCCAGAACACTTAGTATCCCCCCAATTTGCAGAAATCTTGTGAAGTGTTGCTGGGATGCAGAGGCACTGAATTTCATAGTGCAGGAGTGCTTTGAGTCAATCTAATTTTGATCCTAAGATTCAGGGAGACCCAACTGGCACAGAGGTTATATAAAATTCAAGAGAAGAAACTATAACTTGAATCAAAGTTGCCTTAAGGAAGGACTAGTACGTTCCTGTTCAGTGATATTGAAACCAACACAAATTAACTTAGTGCTGAGAGATATGCAGAAAAGTCCCCCAATTTTTGAAGATTATTGGAAAAAGTTGAAAATTGCAATGATGTTTTTATGTGGAAATATAGTGACTATGTGTTCTGCCTTGAGGCTAGAAAACATTTTCTGACTTTCTGAGTGAAACAATTTCCTGAACAATATGAGAATGAAGGAGACACAGGGAGAGTGTTAATAGAGTCACCTCTGGAGAAGACGGCTGTGTGCATTAGATGTGCTCTTCACTTTGGTGCCTCCAAAAATAAAACAGTTCTTTACTTGATGTTTAGAACACAGCAATTTCTACTTCTTGGGAAACTCTTCAGAACTATAAACTTATTTGAAGAGTGTTATGGTCCAAAGAAGAGATGAACATCAGAGCATCTAGCTAATTAAAATAACTATCAAATGGTATTAAGCGTGTTATAGTTTCCAGCTGAATTCTCACAAACACTTCTTTGAAGTGGATATGATTATACACTCATTTTAGAGAAGAGGTACTTGAAGCTCAGAAAGAATAACTTGCCCAAAGACAGGTACCTAGTAATAGTAGTAGTAGTAATAATAGTAATCACTTTTTAAGCATCTAAAATGTACCAGGCGCTGTGCTGAATACTTTACATATGTTTCTACAGTACCTAGGTCACAACAACTCTTTGAGGTGTATACTTTTATCATACCCATTGTACAGATGAAGAAACTGAGACCAATAGAGGTAAGCAGAAAGAGCTAGTCAGTGTCAGAGCTGGGACAGCAGCCCAGAGTCTGACCTCAGGGTCTGTATTTTTAACTACTATGTTTTATTGTCTCTCATTAGAGCTGTGATTAGAAGTCAAGTCTGTCTAATACTGGGGCCACACTCTTAGCCGTGCCCCTCTACTACCACCAGGTTCCACTTAGTGGTACTTCAGAATTTCCTTTGCAGTTTATTTCCTCCTTGGGCAGAAGTAGCCATATGTGGACAATTTCCTGTTGTTAAACAGGCCACACAGCTGGTGGAAGTGTGAGTGCCAGGATTTGGGCACAGGCACATCTGACCCCCAAGCCCGTGCCCTTTCTTCCACACTGCGCTAGATGCCTTGACAGGAAAAGCCCTGAAGACACCATGGCACAGCAGCTTATCAGTGTCATTGAACGGATTCATTAGTAAGAGTTCCTTTCTACCTCCCTCTGGACCAAGAGGCAGAAAGCCTAGGTTTAAATCCCAGCACTCCCACTTATGAGGGTGTCACTTTGGGTAAAGTTGCCTTTCTGAGCTTCTCTGTTCTCATCTGTTAAAATGGGAATAATGATACCCACTTCACAGTGCTGTGTGAAAGAACTCAGCAAAGGGAGTGAACAGTGTGGGCATTTGATAGACATTAGTTTCCTTTTTTTTTTTTCTTCCTTGCTCGTTTGTCTCATCTCTCTCTTCTCTTGGGCAAAAGATATCACCATTTTTAAGTGATACAAGCACTATGCTACAATTGGCATATATCTGTGTGTACTTCATGAGACATCCACAGATGGTAGAGAAGAAAAGGGGTCCTATGAAGTGAAAACATTTGAGAATTCTTTCAGTCTTCAAGTTCTACTGAATTCTCTTAACATACCATGTATTTCAGGCCAGCTCAAGCCCAGCCGGGGGTTTGGAAGCACATTCCACAGATACCAGGACTTGATCAAGTACCATCTCATTCTATGTTCTTGTGACTTCACATCCATCTATCCTGGATTGTCTTTTGTGTACACCACAGTTACCAGCACAGAGGGAAAGGCAAGGTCAGGGAAGTAACAAGACACTCTGTCAAACTCTTTATGTTGAAGGTCAAATAGAATTCTTAAAACAGCCCAGAAAAGTAGGTCCTAATGCTTCCTTTAATATTGCTGAAGGTTAAAGTGGCAAGGTGGGATTTAATCTGGGTTTGTTTAACTCTGAAGCTGAAGGACTTCCACTACTACAGCAAGCCGCCTCCCTCTAGGCATGTGATAAGCATGAGCTAAACGGATATAGTTTTTAGCTCGTGAAAACCTTTCCCAGCCGGAACTACTCCTTGTTAAGGGAGAGGTCTATTTTGGTAAGTGATTACGGGGATCCTTCACAGGCACCCTTGAGTCAACACTTGATGGAACTCAGGTTCTATGCTGCTTACATGTATAAATTACATGGTCAGCATTTAGGAGAATGTTTATTTCCTTTTGAGTAGTTTGTCTGCAAATAAGATGGGCTGCTACTGGGTGAGTAGTTTATGGTCGGGACATATGTGCATCATATTTCTGTGATGAATGGGAAGATAAGTTTAGCAAGGGCTTTCACTCAACTACCTTTGAAATGAAAAAAGAAAAAAAAAAAGAAACAGAAAGTAACTTCCTTAAAATAGTTAAGTGTAACTTCCTTAAAATTTTTAAATGTTAGAATTTTTTGTCTTTCTTAGCTCTAGAGAGAGACCTGACAAGATGTCCATCAGAAAAAAGAATAAGGAACTACCCTTGTAGGTTCCCTGCTCCCAGATATATTCTCTGGAGCCAAAATATACTAAATAGGAAAGAGGGAGCGCCAAGCTTCTGATCTAGGAAGAACCTCTATAATGGCTGTCTGTCATCTCTCTACTCCTAATCAGAACCAGTTCTCTCTCCTTCAGATGGCTCTTCTTTCTTAATCCTTTTCTTTTTAGAGGGAAACTCACTTACGCTTCCCCTTTCCCTTTTCAACTTCCTTTTGACTTAGATTTGGTTCTTAATAAAATGAAATTTGTGTTTAAACATCCATTCCCTTATCTTTAACAGAGAACCTGAAACATCCATTTTTCTAAAGCAAAGCTTAGGTCACAAGCGTTTAGACAAAACATATCATGGTTTCACGTGGGAAAAGAGAAAGGCATTAATGGAGAACCTGTTATGGGACAGGTATACATTACATGTTTGATCTGATTTAATCCTCACAAAAATCTTGCAAAATGAAGGTATTATTCTGCCCAAGTTTAATAAAAAGGAGACAGACTTGAAAGGGTTAAGTAATTTGCCCAAGATCATTGGGAGGCTATGTATCTATTTTCTAGAATGCCTTAATAAACTTTTCATGTCTTCACAAACTTAAGTTCCATGAGTACATTTTTGTTCAGTTTCATGGTGAGCAAAACCACATCAGTTTTGTTCACCATGAAATCTCCATCACCTCAGAGAGTTCTTCACACTTAGTAGATGTTCAGAAAGTATTTTGGAATAAACTTATTTGCACCTTGCTATATAAACAGATATAAGTTAGCTCTCAAAATTAATAAAATTGAGAAAGAAAACACACAATATATGTATATAGACTCAGTGTTGTATAATATAGAGTCAAAAGTAAGTCTGGTACAAAAATGAATGCCATGAGCTTCACTTTCCTAAGACACTTATTACTAACTAGGAACACTGAATCCTAACCAGGTGCATAATCTCTAGTTTCTTTAAGACAGGAAACAAACCAGTTGCTCTGGACACGTACAGCTCTTCTAAAAAGAAATCTCTTCCCTCCTAGGGAATTCTACCCTAGGAGAGGGTACTAGATAATATAACAAGTAATGTCTTAAAAATATCTTTAAAGGAGGCATGATAATGAACGCACTCTATTAGGTTGTTTCTCACTGTGTCTGTCCACATTGGCCAGTAGCATCACACTAGAGCACAATCCAACAAATGCCATCATGTCAATCGGATATGAGCTTAAGGAACTAGCAGAATGAAGACTTTTACTTATGATCTCAGTCTGCACTGGTGGTACTCAACTCTCTGATGCTGGCAACTCATATTTGAACTAAATTACAAATGTGTTCTGCTCAATTATTTGCTTAGAGTCCGTCTAAAGTTTTTCCTGTCTATGCCCTCAATCTTTATGACTATTCTTCCAGTACTTCGAATCCCATGAAGTATCATCACAAGCACCATGGGAGTGAAGAGAGACATATGTGATCCAAGACTCTGAGAGGGATGACTCAGTCAGCATTCTCACCCTTGGTACACAAGGGTAGGAACAGCTACTGTGTCATCTGGAGCATGGCAATGAGCACAGTCACTGGTTCTTCCTGATATAGCTTGCAACCATCTGGGCCTCTAACATCCATTCACATTCAGGCACATCCCCTACTACTCCAACTCCTACATCTTTTGGCAGGAAATACCCACACAGCTGGACTGGATTCATAGGATGTTTTTATTTTTTGCCTCATTAAACTGTAACTTTCCTCAATCAACGTGTGTTTTCTTTATATTCTAGCCCAGAAATCATTTAACAGGAAGAAGCCATCTCAGAGAAGTGCTTCAGGAAAAGGTTTTGCAATGGGCAACAAAAGCATGTTGCTTCGGATTTATGGAGCGTTCACACAATTCTTTCTCCTCTACTCCTTGCAATATACACGTATTTACTGTATATTCTGTAAAAAGTTCTCTCTGGAGCTGGCTAGGCAAGTTTGTAAATGCTGTGACTATGATTTGTTGCCTGTAAGATTATGGATTAGAGAGCAGTAAGTCAGCTAGTCAACAAACATTGCCAGGCACTGTACCACGCTGAGGAGACAGTGGTAAACAAGACAGATGCGATCCTTGCAATTTAGAAGCAATGAGAGCTAGTATACAAATATTTTCAAGTGTGATAAATTCCATCAAGGAGAAGCACAAGGTGCTGTAAGAAGAGACAACAGCGGGCTGTAAGACAAATACCTTTTCTTTTATTTAGATGTGCCAGGATAATATCTCCTCTTGCTTGTCCAGTGCTGCCTTTAGAATTTGAGAGCTTTCTTGCTTTGACTTCTCATATCATATCTCTGTTTGAAGGACAAAATATTCACTAAAACTATTTTAAGCTGGTGATCAGAATGCCATTCAACTAATTTAAAAATCTTCATTCGTGTAGGAAGATCAACCTTGCCCTTTATGAAAAAGAATTCCAGGGCTTCCCTGGTGGCGCAGTGGTTGAGAGTCCTCCTGCCGATGCAGGGGACACAGGTTCGTGACCTGGTCTGGGAAGATCCCACATGCCGCGGAGCGGCTGGGCCCGTGAGCCATGGCCGCTGGGGCTGCGCGTCCGGAGCCTGTGCTCCACAACGGGAGAGGCCACAACAGTGAGAGGCCCGTGTACCGCAAAAAAAAAAAAAAGAATTCCATATTCATTTCATAGGAAAATTTAATTAGGAACTTTAATATATTGGTTATTTACTTTAAATTCTCTGTGAATTAGTCTGTTAAAAGACTTCAGGTGAATTCTTGATTATTCCAATAAAGGGAAAATTGGCATAAATATTTACCCAATGAGATTGGATTCATATTCCTCCACAGAGCATTGGGAAAACCACCATTGGTAGGAGAGTAGCAGGTTACAGTGGTTCTCAAGTGCAGCACCTGCAACAGCATCATCAGCATCTCCCGGGAACCTGTTAGAAATGCAAATTCTTGGACCCTACTGGCAACCTACTGAATCAGAAACTCTAGGGGTGGAGCCATTGAGCTGTGTTTTAACAAGCTCTCCAGGTGATTCTGGTGCGCGCTAAAGTTTGAAAACCAGTAGCATAGTGGTTAAGATCATGGGTTTGGAATCAGACAGATCTGGATTCCACTCCTAGTTCTACCACTTAGTGGCTGCGGGACTATAGATAACAACATCTTTAAGCCACCGTTTCCCTACCTTTACAATGGGCACAGTAATAATAGTGTTTAACTTGTAAGTTTGATGTAAGGATTAAAAGAAGCAATGCTTATAAAGTAGGCAAGCACAGTAAGTATTTAAAAAGTGTTGGCTGTTATTTTTAATAAAGTTTTAGCTGTTTTTCATCTATGTGACCGGACTAATGGGGTTACTGACCTTGTTTACATGCAGGACAAGGTGGGGCTATATTTATTTCTAATCAGGTGACATCCTGTTCAAGTACACAGTGAATATCAAAACTATCATCAGAGCTATCAAAGTATTTCCAAGACATAGAAACTAAGGTATATAATTGAGAGATATCCTTTGGCCACCACATTGGGAGCATTGGGTACAGAAGCTTCTCTCATACTAGGAGGTTTTCACAGGCTTCAATTTTATCTGGGGTAGGTCTGACCCAGACCCTCTCAGAGCGACCTCGGTCTGGGACTCTGCAACGAAGTCTTCCTTGTTGCCTTGGCAGCTCAGCTGATACCTGTCTCTTTAGAACACTTTCTCTGAACCTCTCCTAAGGCACTGATCATTTCTGCCATGTATTATGTGTATTATAGGTAATTATGAGCATGCTGTTACTCCCCAACTAGATGTTACTTTCCTGAGAAGGGCCTAAATCTGAGTCATCTTCATGTATACACTGATGTGTATAAAATTGATGACTAATAAGAACCTGCAGTATAAACAAACAAACAAAGAAAACAACTAATACTAAACTTTCTTTGGGTTATTTGTATGGAAATATGTTAATATAAATGTTTCAGACATTACATGAAATTTCTAAACATCTTATATGTTCTGGTATAATGTTATAAGTCATAATTCTAGTTATTACTTTAAAATGTATATCTCAGAAATAACTAAATTTCCTTGTCAATTGCATTCTTATGAACTTTCATCAAATCTTTAACCGTGGTCATTTTTAAGTCTTTTGTTATTTACAGACAGTTCTGGGTGTACTCTGATGCTTCTGCAAAAATGTTCCTGTAAAAGGGTTTCATCTTCAAGGAATTCATGGAAAAAACTGTGACAAGTATAGGTTTCTGGTAACTGACTATATTGCCGAACTGAATGAATAAGCATTTTCAGAACTCTAATGGAAAACTGATGAATTCAGAAAAGTGCTAACAAAAGATCAAGATGAAAAAAAAATTAATTACATGGGACTGAGTGAACTGATGAGGATGATTATAATTTTTGTGACTTTCTGTTTGAATAATAATAAAAAAAAATCCCACAAGGACTCAGAGGCAAAAAATATATAAATCAATTTTCACTGCAAGCTGGTAAAGGAGCTGTTACCGTGGAGGATTCCTAGACTGAATGTCAATATTATGACATAGTATGAGTGTGTTTCGTGTTTGGTAATTGCAATCATTGTTGGTTTTGTTGTGGCCATCCATTTACAATGCTTGGTATCAGTTTATCTCTTGTAAAAATAAAATACAGTGTGTGGGTGTGAAAAAAAATAAAATAACAAAAACAAAAACAACAAAACAAAACAAAACAAAACAAACAAAAATCTGAGTCATCTTCATACCGCCCTCAGCACCTACTGTTATGCCTAGCCCCTTGGATGGGATCAATGTCTTTGGAATGAAAAAATGAGTAAATGAATGAGTGAATTAATGTTTCCAAACCTACGTGCAAAAGCTGAAACAATGTACTTTGTCCTCTTACCATGGTAGACAGGCACTCACTGTAAGAAAAGAGACAAGCTGTCTTACCTTCCCCCAAAGTGAAATTTCATCCTTATTATCACTTAGGAAAAAAATGGAAGCAAGTGGATTTTGCCTCCTAGACCCAGGTGGTGAATGCATATCCTGTTCTTATTAAGTACTTGTGATTTCAGGACAGTGATTCAGTCTCTTAGGACCATGGAAATATCCCCACCTGCAAAGAGGATCTTATTTCCTTGCTGCCTTATACTTTAAATATATTAAGAAGGTCAATAAAAAAATTAGATTAATCTTTGTATTTTAGGATATAGTGCAGTACACTGCACATAGGAGGTACTCAATCAATATTTATTGAATAAATGAATGAAAGAAAAAGGGCTGTAAAGTACTGAACTTGGCAGAGTAAGAAGAAAGCAATCAAGCAA
Source organism: Stenella coeruleoalba (assembly GCF_951394435.1). NCBI lineage: Eukaryota > Metazoa > Chordata > Mammalia > Artiodactyla > Delphinidae > Stenella > Stenella coeruleoalba. The sequence goes on from NC_137150.1 coordinate 57,921,360, forward strand.
ATATAATAAGATGACTTATCACTTTCATCTTAGAAGCCAGACATTCTGGCTCTTTCTTAACTCAAACTGGAAGACTCTGTGCAGAATCTGAGAAGATTGGAAAGTGCAGTAGAGGGAAGAGTTCACATTAGACATTCATCTTCCCCTTTCCTGGGGGGTGGGTGGCGGGATGCTCAGGGGCCAGAGGAAGTGACTTGCTTAAAAAAGGTTTCGCAGGCAGCAGTGTGTTTTCAATAACAATGGTGGTCATTCTTTGAACTCTGCCTAGTGTTATGTTTCTTTCTTTAACTTTTTGAACAGTGTTATGTGGCTCAAAAATAAAAAAAATTAAAGAAGATATCTAATGGAAAATTTTCCTCACACCCTTATCCCCCATCTCCCTAATTCATCCACCCCCAGCACCCCATCCATAAGTAACACTGTGATTAGTTTCTTATGTATTCTCCCAGAGTTTCTCTATGCTTATACAAGCAAACACAGATACTATACATATTTTTATTTTCCCACCCTTTTAATGACAAGAGGTAACATACTATGCCAATTATTCTGTACCTTGCTTTACCACTTAATACATCTTAAAGGTTCTTCTATATCAGTACATAGAGAATTTCTTCATTTTTATTATATCTGCATAATATTCAGTTGCAAGGGTATACCTTAATTTAGTTATCTAGTATCTTATTAGTAACTATTATCTAATTTTCACCATTATAATCATTGCTATAATAAATAATCTTGAACATAGTGCTACATACTTTCAAGGAGAAATATTAACTCACTATCCTCACTATCCCTAAATTTAGGAAAATTATCTTGATTTTAGGTCAGACAGAAACAAATGAAAAATCTATAAGAATATTCTGCAAGAGTGTTAACATTTCAATTACTTGATTTTATTATTCTATCTAACTCTGGCTACTCTTCTCTTACATAATAATTAAAATATTATAGCATAAAATATAAGCACAGATAAAGTTATTAAAGAAAATGTAAGCATGATGAGGTTTCTGATGGATTCTACTGAGAAGTATTTTCTCTCTGTGGTCTATACTATGTGTCATTTACCCCACACACACCTTTACTCTTGATTTCAAACCAATCCCCTCCCTCCACATGCTCCTCCTAAGTCTTCTAACATCCCTGTTTCGGGCACTAGTATTCATTCTGCCTCTCAGGTCTAAAATCTTGGAATTATCCTGAGTCCCCTCTTTCTCTCACCTCCAACCTCCAATCTGTCAGCAAGTTTTTTCAACTCTACCTTCAAAATAAATCTTGCGTCTACTTCTCACCACCACCGCTGCTGCCACCCTGCTCTCATCTTTCACCTGGACTGCTGAACTAGAATCCTGGCTGACGTCCTCTTCCACCTGTCACGCTGCCCTCACAACGCCCTCAGTATTCTCCTTAACAATCCAACTGGTCTTCTGAAAAGGTCAATCACAATTGGCCACCATTTATCTTTCCCATCTTGACAACAACTCCTGCTCTTTCACCGTGTGCCCCAGTCACACTTCCGGGTCCTGGAAGAGAACTAGACTTGTTCCCAACCCAAGGCTTTGAAGTTGCTGTCCCCTTTGCCTGCCACCAGACCCCTGTGGCTTCTTTTCATGTTTAGGTCTCAACTCAAGTGTCACCTCCTTAGAGTGGCCCCCTGATCACATTATCAAAAATAGTACCTCCATCACTTTCTATCCCTTTATCTTGTGCATATTCTCTTCATAGGACTTATCAACAATTATGGGTATTTTTCTAAACTGAGACTCAGCAGATCCTGGGCTTTCTTATTTGTTGCTACTTCTATAGCACTTAGAGTAGTGCCTGGCACATAGTAGGTATTCAGTAAATATCTGTGGAATGAATACATGGATTATAAAATAAAATTTTGTTTGTGCAAATTTTCCAGATAGTTTTGGAAATGACATAGAATTGAAAGCTAGGCTTCAACACATAGAAATGCTATCATCCAGAACAGCTTTCATAATGTCTATGTAATGTCCCATTTTAGAATGTGTCATAAAAAAGCAGTGGTGTGGAACCTGACAGATCTGAAATAGTTTTAAATATATATATGTCTTTGGAAATTTTGGGCAAATTCCTTAAACTCTCTGTAGCTCATTTTTCTCATTTGTAAAATGGGGATTTGAATGATATGAACTCAAGTTATATTTTAATTATCTATAAATTGAACAAGTATTTATTGAACATCTACTATGTCTCAGTCACTGTGCTGGACATTTGGGATCCTCGGTGAACAAGGCTGATGACAGCACTCCATTCGTGGAGTTTATGGCTTAGTGAGGGAGTCGTGTTTTTCTAAATGGTGATAAGCGTGATGAGGAGAGGTGTGTGGTCCAATGAGAGCCCAGAGTAGGGGCCCTGACCAAGTCTAGGACATCACGATAGACAAACATGTGACTTGCAATCTGATGGGTGGTTCTAGTTAATGAGGCACAGAGAGGTTGGGGAAACTTCTGGGCAGAGGGGACAAGCCAGCCAGGGCAAGGAGGGTGGCACGTTCCAAGAAGGGGAAGCAGGCCAGTGTTACAGGGAGAGGTAGGCAGGGGCTACCCTGTGTCACTCAAAGTGTGCTGTGCAGACCTGTGACCTGTCCGCTACCATACTGCGATGAGATAGGTATAGAAATTGAAAGTACACGTTTAGAAATTTTTTATAGCAATTTCACAAAGTCATTTTATATTTGTTTAACCTAATAGTGAAATACTTGGGCTTACATTTTGCACGACTTTTTGTTTTCATTTATTTATCTGAGTAATTCATCTCTATTGTGTTTATAAAAGCATCAATCCACAACAGATTGGACACTAAAAAGCAAAAGTAGCCTTTAAGTAAAGACAGTGCAGCTGTGGGCTGGATCTTGTGGGCCAAGATTGGTTTTCATCTTTTGAGAAATAAGCATAAATGCATCAAATGCTCATGTAGCTGGCATACCAATTAACAGTTTGAATCGGAGGTAAAAAGTTTCATCCAACAATTTCCTTTACCTCAATAATAGCTGAGTAAAACCAACCTACATGCACTTACAGGAAACTACCAGTAAATTGCGAGCCTTTGGAAGGGATTTATTCTTTCCTGGATCTCCAGAAGCTACTTAATTACAGGGAGAAGTTCAATAATATTTGCTGAATTAAATTATAGCTATAATTCAGAATAGTCACTCTCAAAGTTTTCAGCCTGTGACCCAACTGGGAGCAACGGTACCACTCCCGTTAGGCCCCTGCTTTGTCCAAGGCTCACTGTTCCAGGGGAGAGAAGGGCCATCTGCAGTTGGGGAATGAGGCAGGGCTATGGCCTCATAGGCCACACACTTTCTCATCCCAAGCTTTGGAAACAGGATGCAAAGTGGCTTTTGAAAACAATTAAGAACAAGTGGTGAGTGGCGGAAGGGGTGGCATTTAAACAGTTGTGTATCTGAATTACAATCTCGACTTTCCAACTGATTCTGGCTTGAATTTCAAGTACTTTCTTCTTTTCCCACAAGTAACCATCAGTTACCACTGGCAGCACATAGTTCTTTGTGTGTCAGATCTAAAGCTCAGTGATTCTTATAAAAGCCCAGCAGTCCCTACTGATGTTACAGAGAAGAATTGAGGGTGAAGAACTGGAGTTGGCTTTCACTCATTCGGTTTTATCATATGGGGAACCAAATCACCAGAGCATAAGCCCCAGTTTTTGTTGAAGGTAATTAAATGCAAACACACTCCAGCAAAATCACCAAGATCCAAGCTCGAAGCCCTTTTATTCTATTACCCTTCACTACATCCTCTTTAGCCTGATGTCTGAAATCTGGAAGCAGTTGTCACTGCCATTAGTGCGAGTTATTGAGAGTCCAGCTGTAATTCGATCCTTCTTTTCTGACTCTAAGTTGTATCCCAAAGGGAAGTATGTCATGCTAGCAGGGCTCATATGATAATGACTTATCCCATCAAGTCTCAACAGTCTTGTAATGGAGAAAGGCAGTGGCAAGGATTATTCGATACAAGGGATAATCCTAAGTGGCATGTTTAGAAATCCTGAATTTTTTTTTGAAGAATACCTCTAACCTCCCAAATACAGTTAAAATCAGGTTTCTTCCCTGGCTGACAGCAGGGGGCAGCAGATCAGAGTCAGGTCCAACTCCGTGAAAGCAGTTTCAAAGATGGAAAATTTACAGCAGAAAAATCCTCAAAGTGCTTAAATCTAAATATGGGAAATCTAAGAGTTGATTCCTCATTTAAATTTTTTAAAAAAAGATCTGAGTTAAGCATAAAGAGTTTTGCATTTATTTTTGGTTCATATTCTAGTTTATATTAGGTTGAACCTCATGAAATTGCCATTTTTTCGTGTGTGTCAGCAAAAGCTATTAAATATTGGCAATTTCAAAGGGTTAAAGCAAATATTTGGAGCAGAATTTAGATACAGAAGTTCTCTTCAAGTAGACATGAAGAAGAGCACATGTTCGCAGGCAGCAACAGACCTTGGTTCAGGGAGACGGTGATGAGTCCCTGTGGACAGTGAGGCCAGGTCCTGTCTAATTGGCGCCTCTTTCTTCCTGCTCCCCACAGCTGGGATCATGGGTATCCCCCAAACCCCCATCCATGGTGTCTGTCCTTGAATCAAGCACTTCTTCAGCTTCGGGCACACTGCCCCCGTCCACCCTGTGAATATTCACCTTGCTGTCCCAGTCACTCTCTGCTCACCAGATCAGAACTCAGCTCCGGTTAAAATCACAGACTCCACAGTACTCCCCTTCCTTTCAGATCTCCTATTTGGAAAATAAGGTTTCTGTGCCTGAGTCGCTGAGCCTTGCGTAAGTTCTTGGTTTGTTCTGTCAGTGGTTCTCAAAGTGTGGTCTGTGGCCTGGACCAGAAGCATCAGCATCACCTGCGAACTTGTTTACAAAGCAGATTCTTGGCTCCAACCTACTGAATCAGACCCTCTGGGAGTGGCATCCAACAATGTGAACTTTAGCAAGCCCTCCAGGTGATTTGAATGAGTGCTGAAGTTGAGAACTACTGGACTAGGTCATAAAACTGAGTTTCTCCTCTGGTCTTTGTTTTCTGTTACCAGTGGCCTTTTACAACCTTCTTTTTCTAGACAGTTTCTAACTTCCTTCCCAGCAGCTTAAGGTTCAGCTGAATCCCAGGCTTGTAGCTGGGTCCCTGTTATGACTTCTCAGTTGCCAGATGCCACCCTCCTGGGATGCTGATATCATCTACTCTGGGTTCCGAAATGTTAGCCTCTGCCCATCTGTTGCAACCCAGAAAGCTGGGCATTAGTGTCAACTGCAACTGGGCTTGTGGTACCTGTGAACTTGGTGCTTTGCCTGCCTACATGAAACTCCTCTGGATGGGCTGTACACCCCAGACCTGTTCTGCCTTGGTGGGCAGGTCCTATACTGCATCTGGTCCTTCTCTAATTTGCTAGGACCAAACAACCATCTTTGGATTTGACATATGGTAAATGCTTCCTAGGTTGTTTACATCTGAGCAATCAAAAATAAGAGGAAATGTTAGGATCTGTCATTCAAAGTGGATACCTTAATTCTAAAAGAGGCCCCAATTTTTTTTTTCCCTGAAGACATTTTATGTGTGCTCAAACCTTTCATCATTTTCATCTGTATAGTGAAATGGAGGAAAAGGGAAATGCCATCTCATTCAGATGTGAATTTTGAGAAAGAAATCGTATTATTTTAGCACAACTTCAAATTTTCTTCCAGATAACACCTGCTTGCTTATTTGTCCATTTCCCCATTAGATGATGAGTTCCTTGAAGAAGGAAATTTTTGTCTAGTTCATTCTAGCACTAGCCTGCAAGATGGTAGATACTCAACGAGTGTTTGAGAAATGAATGAATGGAAACACACACACGTGCACTCTCACATGCAAAGATAAAAGATCTATTTCTCCAGATTGTCTAGATAATTAAATGTTGCTAAAAGAAAAATGGACTGTTTGCATTTGACCAAGATCTAAGTTCAACATCTATTGTCATGTTCAAGATGGGGAGCTAGTGTTAATTAGTGCCAGGGTTGGGTATCTCTGTCAATAAGGAGCCTGGCAAAGCTACTGTCATTAAAATGCAGATCATCATCACATCTTAGGCTGTTAAGATCTCAAGGAACCCATTTCATTTTTTGGAGGAGGAAACTGAGGCCTATAGGGGTGAAGTCAATTTTATAAGGTCACCAAGTTGGTTGGTGTCAAAACCTAGACAGAACCCAGACTTCTTGACTATTAATTCTTTTTCCCTGTCTGCTTTAGAAATCATGTTTGGCATATATTTATAATGATAGAACCACATTGGAAAGGATGACTTTTCCCCAAATACTTTTTTTCAAGATTATAAATATCTTTTTTTTTTTTTTGCAGTACACGGGCCTCTCACTGTTGTGGCCTCTCCCGTTGCAGAGCACAGGCTCCGGGCGCGCAGGCTCAGTGGCCATGGCTCACAGGCCCAGCTGCTCCGTGGCATGTGGGATCTTCCCGTACCGGGGCATGAACCCGTGTCCCCTGCATTGGCAGGTGGACTCTCAACCACTGCGCCACCAGGGAAGCCCTATAAATATCTTAAGAAATGACAAGATGCCTGAAGCCATATGCTCTGATGTGTTTAAATTATTCTTATCTGTTTCTTTTAAGAGAAACTCGCTATGTGTTCTTCTCCTAAAGAGGTTCAAAGAAGTGTCGTTTCCAAGCTTGTAAATTAAAAATTCCTTGGATACAGCACGGTCCAATTAACTAAAATTCTAACCAGAGGGGTCCTGAGATATTCAATTAATTTTCATGTATCCTGAACTCAATTTTTTTAGCTTCACTAGTAATGAAAGAAATATAAATAAAAATTAGATGTTGATTTTTGTTTATCAGACTGGCAAAGATTAAAAAGAGAGACACTCTCTTGGCTGGAATATAGGAAAATAAGATTCATGTGCTAGGGTTCAAGATGGTGGAGTAGAAGGATGTGAGCTCACTACCTCTTGGCGAGAACACCGGAATCAAAACTAACTGCTGAACAATCATCGACAGGAAGACACTGGAACTCACCAAAAAAGATACCCCACATCCAAAGACAAAGGAGAAGCCACAATAAGACAGTAGGAGGGGTGCAATCACAATAAAATCAAATCCCATAACTGCTGGATGGGTGACTCACAAACTGGAGAACACATACCACAGAAGTCCACCCACTGGAGTGAAGGTTCTGAGCCCCACGTCAGGCTTCCCAACCTGGGGGTCTGGCAATGGGAGGAGGAATTCCTACAGAATAAGACGAGCGGGATTTGACTGCAGGACTTTGACAGGACTAGGGGAAACAGAGACTCCACTCTTGGAGGGCACACACAAAGTAGTGTGCGCATCAGGACCCAGAGGAAGGAGCAGTGACCCCAGCAGGTAGGTCTGGTTCAGCAGTGACTGAACCAGACTTACCTGCTAGTGTTGGAGGGTCTCCTGCAGAGGTGGGGGGTAGCTGTGGCTCACCATGAGGACAAGGACACTGGCAGCAGAAGTTCTGGGAAGTACTCCTTGGCGTGAGCCCTCCCAGAGTCCGCCATTCGCCCCACCAAAGAGCCGGGTAGGCTCCAGTGTTGGGTCGCCTCAGGCCAAACAACCAACAGGGAGGAAACCCAACCCCACCCACCAGCAGACCAGAGGATTAAAGTTTTACTGAGCTCTGCCCACCAGAGCAACGCCCAGCTCTACCCACCACCAGTCCCTCCCATCAGGAAACTTGCACAAGCCTCTTAGATAGCCTCATCCACCAGAGGGCAGACAGCAGAAGCAAGAAGAACTACAATCCTGCATCCTGTGGAAAAAAACCACATTCACAGAAAGATAGACAAGATGAAAAGGCAGAGGGCTATGTACAAGATGAAGGAACAAGATAAAACAAGTAAATGAAGTGGAGATAGGAAACCTTCCAGAAAAAGAATTCAGAATAATGATAGTGAAGATGATCCAGGACCTCAGAAAAAGAATGGAGGCAAAGATTGAGAAGATGCAAGAAATGTTTAACAAAGACCTAGAAGAATTAAAGAACAAACAAACAGAGATGAACAATACAATAACTGAAATGAAAAATACACTAGAAGGAATCAATAGCAGAACAACTGAGGCAGAAGAATGGATAAGTGACCTGGAAGACAGAATGGTGGAATTCACTGCCGTGGAACAGAATAAAGAAGAAAGAATGAAAAGAAATGAAGACAGCCTAAGAGACCTCTGGGACAACATTAAACATAACAACATTCTCATTACAAGAGTCCCAGAAGGAGAAGAGAGAGAGAAAGGACCCGTGAAAATCTTTGAGGAGATTATAGTCAAAAACTTCCCTAACATGGGAAAGGAAATAGCCACCCAAGTCCAGGAAGCACAGAGTCCCAGGCAGGATAAACCCAAGGAGAAACATGCTGAGACAAATAATAATCAAATTGACAAAAATTAAAGACAAAGAAAAATTATTGAAAGCAGCAAGGGAAAAACAACAAATAATATACAAGGGAACTCCCATAAGGTTAACAGCTGATTTCTCAGCAGTAACTCTACAAGCCAGAAGGGAGTGGCATGATATATTTAAAGTAATGAAAGGGAAGAACCTACAACCATGATTACTCTACCCAGCAAGGGTCTCATTCAGGTTCGATGGAGAAATCAAAAGCTCTACAGACAAGCAAAAGCTAAGAGAATTCAGCACCACCAAACCAGCTCTACTAAGGAACTTCTCTAAGTGGGAAACACAAGAGAAGAAAAGGACCTACAAACTCAAAACAATTAAGAAAATGGTCATAGGAACATACATATCGATAATTACCTTAAACGTGAATGGGTTAAGCTCCAACCAAAAGACAAAGGTTCACTGAATGGATACAAAAACAAGACCCATATATATGTTGTCTACAAGAGACCCACTTCAGACCTAGGGACACATATAGACTGAAAGTGAGGGGATGGAAAAAGATATTCCATGCAAATGGAAATCAAAAGAAAGCTGGAGTAGCACTACTCATATCAGATAATATAGATTTTAAATTAAAGAATGTTACAAGAGACAAAGAAGAACACTACATGATGATCAAGGGATCAATCCAAGAAGAAGATATAACAATTATAAATATATATGCACCCAACATAGGAGCACCTCAATACATAAGGCAACTGCTAACTGCTATAAAAGAGGAAATCGACAGTAACACAATAATATTGGGGGACTTTAACACCTCACTTACACCAATGGACAGATCATCCAAACAGAAAATTAATAAGGAAACACAAACTTTAAATGATACAATAGACCAGATAGATTTAATTGATATTTATAGGACATTCCATCCAAAAACAGCAGATTACACTTTCTTCTCAAGTGCACATGGAACATTCTCCAGGATAGATCACATCTTGGGTCGCAAGTCAAGCCTCAGTAAATTTAAGAAAATTGAAATCATATCAAGCATCTTTTCTGACCACAACGCTATAAGATTAGAAATCAATTACAAGGAAAAAAAACGTAAAAAACACAGACACATGGAGGCTAAACAATACATTACTAAATAACCAAGAGATCACTGAAGAAATCAAAGAGGAAATCAAAAAATACCTAGTGACAAATGACGATGAAAACACGACTATCCCAAACCTATGGGATGCAGCAAAAACAGTTCTAAGAGGGAAGTTTATAGCAATACAAGCCTAACTCAAGAAACCAGAAAAATCTCAAATAAACAATCCAACCTTACACTTAAAGGAACTAGAAAAAGAAGAAGAAATAAAACCCAAAGTTAGTAGAAGGAAAGAAATCATAAAGATCAGAGCAGAAATAATTGAAATAGAAACAAAGAAAACAATAGCAAAGATCAATAAAACTAAAAGCTGGTTCTTTGAGAAGATAAACAAAATTGATAAACCTTTAGCCAGACCCATCAAGAAAAAGAGGGAGAGGACTCAAATCAATAAAATTAGAAACGAAAAAGGAGAAGTTACAACAGACGCTGCAGAAATACAAAGCATACTAAGAGACTACTATAAGCAACTCTATGCCAATAAAATGGACAATCTGGAAAAAATGGACAAATTCTTAGAAAGTTATAACCTTCCAAGACTGAACCAGGAAGAAATAGAAAATATGAACAGACAAATCACAAGTAATGAAATTGTAACTGTGATTAAAAATCTTCCAGCAAACAAAAGTCCAGGACCAGATGGCTTCACAGGCGAATTCTATGAAACATTTAGAGAAGAGCTAACACCTATCCTTCTCAAACTCTTCCAAAAAATTGCAGAGGAAGGAACACTCCCAAACTCATTCTATGAGGCCACAATCATCCTGATACCAAAACCAGACAAAGATACTGCAAAAGCAAAAAATTACAGACCAACATCACTGATGAATATAGATGCAAAAATTCTCAACAAAATACTAGCAAACAGAATCCAACAACATATTAAAAGGATCATACACCATGATCAAGTGGGATTTATCCCAGGGATGCAAGGATTCTTCAATATATGCAAATCAAACAATGTGATACACCATGTTAACAAATTGAAGGAGAAAAACCATATGATATCAATCTCAGTAGATGCAGAAAAAGCTTTTGACAAAATTCAACACCGATTTATGATAAAAACTCTCCAGAAAGTGGGCATAGAGGGAACTTACCTCAACATAATAAAGGCCATATATGACAAACCCACAGCAAACATCATTCTCAATGGTAAAAAACTGAGAGCATTTCCTCTAAGATCAGGAAAAAGACAAGGATGTCCACTCTCGCCACTATTATTCAACATAGTTTTGGAGGTCCTAGCCACGGCAATCAGAGAAGAAAAAGAAATACAAATTGGAAAAGAAGAAGTAAAACTGTCACTGTTTGCAGATGACATGATACTATACATAGAGAATCCTAAAGATGCCACCAGAAAACTATGAGAGCTAATCAATGAATTTGGTAAAGTTGCAGGATACAAAATTAATGCACAGAAATCTCTTGCATTCTTAGACATTAATAATGAAAAATCTGAAAGAGAAATTAAGGAAACACTCCCATTTACCACTGCAACAAAAGAATACCTAGGAATAAACCTACCTAGGGAGACAAAAGAACTGTATGCAGAAAACTATAAGACACTGATGAAAGACATTAAAGATGATACAAACAGATGGAGAGATATACCATGTTCTTGGATTGGAAGAATCAATACTGTGAAAATGACTGTACTACCCAAAGCAATCTACAGATTCAATGCAATCCCTATCAAATTACCAATGGCAATTTTTACAGAACTAGAACAAAACATCTTAAAATTTGTATGGAGACACAAAAGACCCCGAATAGCCAAAGCAGTCTTGACGGAAAAAAATGGAGCTGGAGGAATCAGACTCCTTGACTTCAGACTATACTACAAAGCTACAGTAATCAAGACAATATGGTACTGGCACAAAAACAGAAATATAGATAAATGGAACAGGATAGAAAGCCCAGAGATAAACTCACATACATATGGTCAATTAATCTATAACAAAGGAGGCAAGGATATACAATGGAGAAAAGACTGTCTCTTCAATAAGTGGTGCTGGGAAAACTGGATAGCTACATGTGAAAGAATGAAATTAGAATACTCCCTAACACCATACACAAAAATAAACTCAAAATGGATTAGAGACCTAAATGTAGGACCAGCCACTATAAAACTCTTAGAGGAAAACATAGGAAGAACAGTCTTTGACACAAATCACAGCAAGATCTTTTTTGATCCACCTCCTAGAGTAATGGAAATAAAAACGAAAATAAACAAATGGGACCTAATGAAATTTCAAAGCTTTTGCACAGCAAAGGAAACCATAAACAAGACGAAAAGACAACCCTCAGAATGGGAGAAAATATTTGCAAACGAATCAATGGACAAAGGATTAATCTCCAAAATATAAACAGCTCATGCAGCTCAATATCAAAACAACAACAATCCCATCCAAAAATGGGCAGAAGACCTAAATAGACATTTCTCCAAAGAAGACATACAGACGGCCAAGAAGCACATGAAAAGCTGCTCAACATCACTAATTATTAGAGAAATGCAAATCAAAACTACAATGAGGTATCACCACAAACCAGTTAGAATGGGCATCATCAGAAAATCTACAAATAACAAATGCTGGAGAGGGTGTGGAGAAAAGGGAACCCTCTTGCACTGTTGGTGGGAATGTAAATTGATATAGCCACTATGGAGAACAGTATGGAGGTTCCTTAAAAAACTCAAAATAGAATTACCATATGACCCAGAAATCCCACTACTGGGCATATACCCAGAGAAAACCATAATTCAGAAAGACACATGCACCCCAATGTTCATTGCAGCAGTATTTATGATAGCCAGGTCATGGAAGCCACCTAAATGCCCATCGACAGACAAATGGATAAAGAAGATGTGGTACATACATACAATGGAATATTACTCAGCCATAAAAAGGAATGAAATTGGGTCATTTGTCAAGACGTGGATGGATCTAGAGACTGTCATACAGAGTGAAGTACGTCAGAAGGAGAAAAACAAATATTATGTATTAATGCATATATGTGGAACCTAGAAAAATGGTACAGATGGACCAGTTTGCAGGGCAGAAGTAGAGACACAGATGTAGAGATCTAACATATGAATACCAAGGGGAGAAAGCGGTGGAGGTGGTGGTGGTAGTGGTGTGATGAATTGGGAGATTGGGATTGATATATATACACTAATATGTATAAAATGGATAACTAATAAGAACCTGCTGTATAAAAATAAATAAAAGTCAAAAAAAAGAAAAAAAATGATTCATGTGCTGTATATGGGAGAGAAATTGACATAGTCCTTTTGAAGGGCAGTTTGCTGGTGGAGTCAAACTTTTAAATGCATATGGTCTTCTATCAACAGTTTTGCTTCTACTTATTTATGCTAATGATATCAGAAAAGTGCAAAGATATCCATGTTCAAGGATGTTTATTCTAATATTATTTAGAAGTATGAAAACCTAGAAGCATTCTAAACTGTATGAATTGAGAATTAGTTATATACATTATAATATAATGTAATCCATAAAACAAAATTTTACATAGTTATTAAAATATATAAATTATATTTACCAAGATCTAAAGGGCCCCAGGACATAGGGAGGAGAAAAAAAATACGTTTCACTGCCTCAGGTATAGCATGATCACAGTTATGTAAAATTGTTTGTGTGTGATTACAGGGAGGCACGTGTAAGGTTAACCCCCCAAATGTTAAAAGTGATTACCTTAAGATGGTAAATTTGAACTGCTTTCTTTCCCCTCTTTATGTTTGCATAAATTTTTTTTTTGCATGAATGTTATACATGAGCAGGTATAAGCTTTATAATTAGAAAGAAAAAACGATCTATCTTCATATTGTAAACAAAATGAAGCTGAATATGTTTGATATTGCCAAATTATGCTCTATGATATTTTGAGGAATGAACACTAGGCAAATACATTTAAGACATTTCAAAAGGCACAAGTGATTGGGTTTCAGATATAATTTGATTTGAATCTTATTACAAATTGGAAAAATAAAAGTTAACTTAAGCTCCATTTATGTTAACTTTTTTTATAAAGACACTTTTGATGGACTAATTCATGACCCCAGACTTTTATCCACACACATTTTGTATTGTTTCTAGCAGTGATGGATATCCTGGACCATGTGTGTTCTTCCTGATCATGTACTCAGTGACTCTAGTTACCAGGAAATCTATGGCCAGACATGGAAATCACAATGGCAACCTGCTGTAGAACTGCTATGTGCACATGTGCCTTCCATGCAGGAGCTGTCACCTACCCCACCAGCCTAGATTAAGTGACTGGATGCCGTGGAACAATGCATGATTCCCTCTTTTGAGAAAACTAATTTCAACACCAGTGAAATATCTATTACTAAAAAGCATTTCAAATGAATTTTTAACTGAATTGGAAAATAGTCCAAAATTTACAACCAGAAACATTGATAAAATACAGATAGAATTTTAACAGTTCTAATTAATTATGTTGAGTCTTTACTTTTCGGATTTCAAGGTATGGCAAGGGGGCAAGCTATGTCTGGTGTCAAGTGAGAGAGGAAGGTACTTAAAATACATTGTTGAATGAATGCAGTTCCACTTTACATTACACTTTTTTGAGTACTAGAGTCCCTGAAGAGCCCTATTCCCAGAGATTCTGATTCAGTAGGTCTGTGGGGAGCCCCTGAATTTGCATTTCTAATAAGCTCCCAGGTGGTGCCGATGGACAACCTTCAGTAACAATGCTTTTAGACTGCAGTCCGTTCCCTATATTTTCTGACACTTGAGTTTGAACTGTGGCCCATTCTGCATGCCTGATGAAAGAAGAGCACTTCTCTCTCTGGGAAGGTTGTCACAGTACTCAGAAGGACCCAATGGGACACAGAAGAAGAAGGGAATATCCTCCCAGACCAGGTAGGAAGATCTGCCAAATCCAGCCTGGCAATTGACGAGCATAGCAGATGCCATGGCCAGCCTGCTTTCACATCCAGTCTGTACCAACCTTCTCCAGAGTGAGTAGGTTGGCATACAATTCGTGCATATGAATAGCTGCTACTCTGGAAGTTGTCCTATAAGTATTTGCATAGAGTAAAATTTGCATTTACATGTAGCACATTTCTGTGCAAGCGGATATGGTAAGATCTATGTATATATGTAGGAGGAAGACTGGAAAGGATGTGTATACTGAACCAGGAATTAAGCTAAATGTCTGTTGGGTAAACTGGACTATTTAGGGAGAAGGAAGGGCAGTGAGAATTAGCATTTATGAAGCCTCCATTATCTACCATGAACTGTTGAGAATCTTCACACAGTGTCTCAATTACTTCTAAGCACTAATGACATAATGAAATGGGCTCCATGGTCCCTATTTGTTGCATGAGGTCTCTGAGTCTCAGAGGTGAAACAACTTGCCTAGTAAAAATGAAGTTACTGAACGGCAGATCTGGAATTCAGTTACATCTGACATCAAAGTCTATATTTTCTCCACTCTACTTTCATTGACAGAACATGAAGCAAATAAATAATTATTTGACCAGAAAATATTATTATGAATCTAATACCAATCTGTATTCCATAGACCATTTATTATTGTGGTTGTGTGGGGTTTTGCTGAGTACACAAAAGGGCTCAGTACTAATACTCTAATTGTTTGGAAACTACCATCTCTAAAATATTGATCATCTTATGTGGTAGCAGTTGATTAATGTAATTTTTCAAAAAAATTTTTTTTTTTGCTGATGCAATCTCCTATGTTAAAGAGTCATTGTGTGTCATTGTGTTTGTGTGCCTCCCCATTACAAATGGTCAGATGTCAATTTTAAAGCATTTTGGATAGCAAAAGACCAGACTTTGGCAGAAGTAATCTGGCCAGGAATCAAACCCAGAAGAAAAACCAAGCTTATGAAAAGTCCTGTATGATTTTGTTGTTATGTGAGAATTGTTTTTTAAAGGTTGTATATGTGGAGGCGGAGGAACTGAGGGAGCTACTGAGGTGAGAAGACTTAACATTAGCCCTAACTTACAATATGAAATATACTGCTGTAGCCACAAAAAAAATTTTTTTTTTGCAGTACACGGGCCTCTCACTGTTGTGGCCTCTCCCGTTGCGGAGCACAGGCTCCGGACGCGCAGGCTCAGCGGCCAGGGCTCACGGGCCCAGCCGCTCCGCGGCATGTGGGATCTTCCCGGACCGGGGCACGAACCCGCGTCCCCTGCATCGGCAGGTGGATTCCCAACCACTGCGCCACCAGGGAAGCCCCACAAAAAATATTTTTGAAAAATTTATAACACAGGAAAATGATAATGTGCCATGTTACGTGAAAAAAGAGAACCAAAGTGTATATGCAGGTGATTTCAGTTAAGGAAAACCATACATGCATACAAAAAAAAGATTCGGAGGAACTACCACAAAATAGTGTTATCTTTGGGATGTGCTTATGGGTCATTTTTGCTTTCTTTAAACCTGTGTGTAATTTTTTGTTATTTATTTTTACCATGAGCATAGATTAATAAGAAGAAGTGCACCTTTTATTTTTTTAAGTTAACCTACTGATTCTTTCCCTATTGAAGCTTAAAGGAAGCAGAACAAATTATTTTGAAAGCTATAATTTGTATGTATGTATGTAACTTTCATGGTAGCCCACCTTCTAGCGTGTGTGCATGCATGCGTGTGAGGGAGAGGGAGAGAGGGGGGGAGAGAGGAGGGAGAGAAAGAGAGAGAGAGTGAGAGAGAGAGAGAGAGAGAGAGAGAGAGAGAGAGAGAGAGAGAGAGAGAGAGAGAGAAGAAATGAAGAGATGGGCATAGGGTAGTGTGAGGGTGGTAGAATTGTTGATATTTTTCATCTGGAATCAGGTTCACACACCGGCAGAATACTTCACCATCTTTCAGGATGAAAGGTGTCAATACATTTCAGATGGGATTCATCTACTCATTTGAACAAATGGAAAGGAAGGAGAGGAAGAAGTTTTTGTCTGTGTAAGAGAGAACATAACTCTTGGGTTCTTGAAGGATGAAGTGAGTTAATAAACCTCTTAGAACACTTGGCATTTAGGAAATGTTAGCTATTATTATTGAATCAAAAGAAGCTGCTTTTAGTTTCTAATTTAAGCTTTGGATCTAATGATTTCCCCCTTTTTGTCCCTTCTAGGTAGCCTAATTTTGCTCTGCTAACTTTCAGGAAAACCTTCAGTTTGCAAAAGAAGCTTGACTATCAAGGAATTAGGTCTTTGCTAGAGGGGCTGGACACAGTTTTGTGTAGGTGCCCTTGACAGGAGAAGGGACAGGGTGTCATGCGCCTCCCAGAGAGTCTAGTCACCCAGGAGAAGGATGAGGATGAGTAGGGATTTATATGGTTCTTGACCTTCCAGCCTTTCCCTCTTGTACTATCACTGAGATCACCTTGAAAGTCTTAATCCTCACTCCATGGCTATAAGCACTGTCTTCAGCACAGACGGGTGCTGGGCTGGCCTTTCTGAAAATAAAAGTCAGGGAAATACACCTGACAGCTTGCATAATAGTGTGTTTCCCTACTTACTGTTATGTTCCAGGTGTATAAAACTATCCCTGTACTGAGTGAGGTTGGCGCATCACTGTGTGCTAAAATGGCATCAGTGGGCTATTGCAGTCACCTAAGCAGTCAACACATGTTTACTGTGTCCCTAATATATACAAAGTGCTAAAAAAAATATAAACAAATGTATAAAAGCAGATGCTAACCTCAGGAGCTTCAAGCAGTCTTGTGTGATGGCGTTTACCATGTTGCAATAGTAAAATGTTCGTACTGTTTTATATAGAGAGAAATACTAATAAAATCCAATTAAAGTGTGGAGTCTAGTTAATGGTAATGTACCAAAGAACTTGCAATACTGGTTTATTAGCTGTGGCAAATGTACCATACTAATGTAAGATGCTAACAACAGGGGAAACTGAATACAGGATATGTGGGGACTCTCTGTTTAACCTTTATACTTTTCAAAAGAAAAAGTTTATTTGAAAAAATCAAATAGCATTTGTTAAGCACTGTAAAAAGTTTGCCTACAAACACACTTTCGATCTTTCAACTCTGGCTTCCTATCATGTAACCATAATATGACAATCAATCATCTTAATTTTATTCTCTCCAGGAAAGCCCAGTGTGTTCCCCAGTTCCAGTCAGAAGTCCCAGCTGCACAGAATCTAGGCTTTGGGGTTGCCCTTGCAGTGGATGTAAGACATATGTAACCAGATGTGGTAGAAATCAGGTCAGGTCTTTGGCTTGGGAGAAGCAGGGCGTCCTCAGTGTTTCTGAATACCTGGTTCTAAGGAATTGGTAATTCTGGAAACTTAGTTCAAGGGTGTTGGTATCATTTCTCAGGGGTGTCCAACAGTCACCAAATTTGGTGCATTTAGAACAGGAAGGAGGCAGGAAGATGAGGCTTCTCTTATGTAGAATGATAATGCTGTCTCTTCTCTGGGTTTCCTCTGAAAAGTAGGGAGGTATCTACCAGGCCAAGCATTGCTGGGTTCCCCTTGACTAAGCAGAGCAGCAGCACAAGCACCTCTACAACCTCTTACCTCCACCTCCTCCATCTCCACCCCTACCACCTCTATTACCTCCACCTCCTCCATCTCCACCTATACCACCTCTTACCTCCACCTCCTCCATCTCCACCCCTACCACCTCTATTACCTCCACCTCCTCCATCTCCACCCCTAACACCTCTATTACCTCCACCTCCTCCATCTCCACCTATACCACCTCTTACCTCCACCTCCTCCATCTCCACCTCTACCAAATCTATTACCTCCACCTCCTCCATCTCCACCTCTACCAAATCTATTACCTCCACCTCCTCCATCTCCACTTCTACCACCTCTATTACCTCCACTTCCTCCATCTCCACCTCTACCACTTAACTCCACCACCTCCATCTCCACCTCTACCACCTCTATTACCTCCATCTCCTCCATCTCCACCTTTACCAACTCTATTATCTCCACCTCCTCCATCTCCACCTCTACCACCTCTATTACCTCCACCAGCTCCATCTTCAACTTTACCACCTCCATTAGCTCCACCTACTCCATCTCCACCTCTTACCTCCACCTCCTCCATCTCCACCTCTACCACCTCTTACCTCCACGTCCTCCATCACCACCTCTATCACCTCTTACCTCCACCTACTCCATCTCCACCTCTACCACCACTTACCTCCACCTCCTCCATCTCCACCTCTACCACCTCTTACCACCACGTCCTCCATCACCACCTCTATCACCTCTTACCTCCACCTCCTCTATCTCCACGCCTACCAGCACTATTACCTCCACCTCCTCCATCTCCACCTCTACCACCTCTTACCTCCACATCCTCATCTCCACCTCTACCACCTCTATTACCTCTACCTCCTCCATCTCCACCTCTACCACCTCTTACCTCCACGTCCTCATCTCCACCTCTACCACCTCTATTACCTCTACCTCCTCCATCTCCAACCCTAGGACTACTATTACCTCCACCTCCTCAATCTCCATCTCTACCACCTCTATTACCTCCACCTCCTCCATCTCCACCCCTACCACCTCTATTACCTCCACCTCCTCCATTTCTACCACTACCACCTCTATTACCTCCACCTCCTCCATCTCCACCTATACCACCTCTTACCTCCACCTCCTCCATCTTCATCTCTACCACCTCTTACCTCCACCTCCTGAATTTCCACCCCTACCACCTCTATTACCTCCACCTCCTCCATCTCCATCTCTACCACCCCCACCCCTTCTACTACTCCCTTAACCTCCCATCACATCTGCCACCACCTCTACTACCATCATCTCTACCACTACCTCCCATACTTCTGCCCCTCCAACATCACTTTCACCAGCACCATTCCCACTGTATCACCATCACCTCATAATTACGGCATCAGAGGGCTTACTAAACATCATGATGATTGACTCTGAAGAGGTGCACATCTTTTGTTTTTTTTTTTAATATATTTAAAAAATTTTTCGCTGCACTCTGCGGGCATGTGGAATCCTAGATCCCCTACCAGGGATCAAACTCATGCCCCCTGCATTGGAAGTGTGGAATCTCAACCAGTAGACCACCAGGGAAGTGCCTGAAGAGGTAAATATCTTTTAGGTGAACTATGTGGCGGTGAATATAGAACATGGGGCGAACCCTCTCAAGCAAAGCTCCAGAGAGATGAAATTGCTTGTGGCGTTCATACCAGAAATCCCTCTTTTCACCTATTTAAGTGTGGGCTAGCTGACCACCCTCTTTCCCATTAGATTCAAAAGAGTACAGATGCTAGATGCACCCTGACCTTTACTCACTGGGAGGGATAAGACATTACAAGATATTTAATCTGCTAATCCCTTCAAAATTGTGCATCTGCATAAAAGGTTTTCAAATCCATTTACTATGGAGATTCAACAAGAGCTACCTGGTATAATTAGATCAGCATGATGAACTCAAACCTCTAAACCATCATTTAACACCTTGGTGGGTAATGGAAACAGTGTGTTTAATAAAACTGTCTGCATCCATTGGGATTGGCATTATAACCTTCATTAACATAACCACAGAAAATAAGATTTGATGGGGAAAATACCACAGAGCAACACAATGAAAAGGTGAATACTCTATGTGGGGAAAGGAGCTTTCAAAGGAGACATGTCTCAAGGGGAGATGCATGGGTAGGGGCAGGGGAAGCTCAAATTCCTTTCTTAGAGTGTTTCAAATTCATGGGAGTCATTGTTCCATTTCAGAAGCTAAATTGCGGGGTGAGGGGTGCTGCATCTTCTAAATGCTCTGGGACCTGCAGTTGCTGCTTCGTGCACGTTTTGAGACCAGTGATGGCCTGTCTTAAGCCATTAGACCCCAGTCTTAAATCTCCTCTGTAGCTCAGCATACAGTACCTATTGCATTAGAAGTGAAGTTCTGGTGTAGCAATTGTCAGAAGTGTTTTATCCACCGGGATCACAAAACATGAGCCCTGAACAGATGGCCGAGCCTAGTGAATGTCTTGTGAAATGGGGAAAAGACTGCTTCGTGCTCTTGGTACTCTGCCGCAGAACTT
Source organism: Stenella coeruleoalba (assembly GCF_951394435.1). NCBI lineage: Eukaryota > Metazoa > Chordata > Mammalia > Artiodactyla > Delphinidae > Stenella > Stenella coeruleoalba. Next base: position 57,941,970 of record NC_137150.1, read on the forward strand.
GATGCCATTTGCATTCCTCTGGGAAATTCACTGCTCCTAAGAATTACACCTCAGATTCCTTGTCCTGAAAATTAAGTTTCTTACATGACCTTCATTTTTATGAGGGTAGAGCTTCTAGGACAATAATTTTTGATTGAGTAAGCATCCTTTGAAATAAAGATTCTGAAAAAGAAAAATCCCAGGAGTGATCAGCCCTGAAAAACAGGATTAATATCTCTCACTAGAAAGTGTCAGTAAAGGTTTCTTGAAATTCTTAGTCTAGTGGTTCTCAAAGTGTGGTCCTTAGACCAGAAGTACCTGCATCACTGAAGCACGTGCTGGAAATGCAAATTCTCTAATGAATCAGAAGCTCTGTGGGTGGGACTTGTGTTGATGGTCATTTTTGAAGCCTTACACTAAAGTAAGATATTCTAGAGGGTTCTGAAGAGAGTGAATAAAATATTTAGGTCTTAGGGAATTAAGTTTCAAAGGAAGTCTGAAGAAAGCAGAGGCTGGATCTTAGTTTTGAATGCATGTGGCTTTCTGTGTTAACCACAGACATGTAGAGTTTTAGGCCTGGAGGAGACCTTATAACAAACAGTCCAGTTAGGCCCCTCATTTATACAAGAGCAGAGAGGTCCAGTGAGGTGACATTCACATTCCTAAACTTCTTTCACGACCCAGAGCTGAGCATCCCAACTAACATGTTTATAAGCCATGAAGAGGTTACTGTCAGGCCAGGAGCAGCTCTTGATCCCCACAGAGTAACAAGACAGGTCTTGGGTATTAGGCAAGTTTGTGACCAGGCACATCTCCTTGGAGAGTGGCCTGAGAAGAGCAGGGTCTGATGGTACACAGCTGAAAAAAATCGGGAAGCACTTACCCAGAGAAAAAAACGAGTTCTTGTTATTTAGTATCAACTTACTGTCCTATAAAATGAGGGTGGATAAAAAAATAAAATGAGACTGGTATGATCACAGTCAAATAGTTCTCCAGCAGTATATCCCAGAAATGCTTGGCATTGGGGCTCCTCAGCATTTCACAAGGTGCAGAATTTTAATTTTATTCACCAGAATTCCAGGGAGGGGGATGGAGCATGTGCCGATCCTTGTTGGGTACCATTCAGAGCTGGGGACTTGGCCATGCTTCCCAGGAACTGTGTACATAGGGGACAGTCAAGTCCCAGGAGCCTGGACTTTGGGTACGGATGAGCAGAGATGGATGAAGACAAAGTATGGAGGAGGGGGATGGGCAGGGAGGGAGGGAGAAGAGAAGGAGAGGAGATTGATTTTAGCAGTTCCTGTGAATGGGTAGGTTTAATGAGAAGGAAAGAGATATATTAGTGAGAGGCTTTCTGTGTGAGGTGCTGTGAGACCCCCCCTCAGTCACCACTATCAGGAAACTTCATTAATTATCTGCAGTATTCTTCAAAGCATCTGTTTCTTTGAAATGACACTGTTCATAGCTTGGACTGTGTGCAGCTCCAGTATATTCAGGTAAGGTAAACTCTATACAGGATTCATATCCCTCTAAAGGAACAGCAAGCTTACACTCCATTTTTATTCTGTCTGTATTTTTAGAGCAAGATAAAACTCCTTAAAAACAAAATGGAGTCAACCCTCAGAGGCTTAGAGAAATTTCCCCCTCATTTATTGAAAACTAAAGAAACTAATACATTTGTACAGTAGTATGAACTCATTATTTTAGTCCAAATAATGATCTTCTAGCACCCAAGAGAAAGAAGTCACCTATACTGCACTGTTTAGAGGTTTTAGGATGTAAAAGACAGAAGGAAAAGAGTATTAGCAACCTTCTCTCTTCCCTCAAATCATTTAACGAGTGCTTCCTATGTGCCAGACACTATGGAGACAGGAAAGATGAATAAGATATAATCAACGGTCCTTTACGTTCAGGGAGATTGAAGTATAATAGTGACAAACAGGGATAAAACACAGTGTGAAAAATGGCAGATGATAGAAGTATGCCAAGTGTGGGACACAGGATTAGAAGTACCATTTATTACTTATTGCAGGCCAAGTGCTATTGTAAACGTTAAAGATGTATTTACTTTATTTATTGTGGTAAAATATATATAACACGAAGCTTACCATTTTAGCCATTTTTAAGCGTATAGTTCAGTGGCATTAAGTACTTCACACTGTTGTGCAACCATCACCACTATCCAGCTCCACAACTTTTTCATCTTCCCAAACGGAATCTCTGTACCCATGAAACACTAGCTCCGCATTCCCGGCTCCCAGAGCGCCTGGCAACCACCACCATTCTTTCTGTCTCTGTGAATGTGACTACTCTAGATCCTTCACATGTATGGAACATTTGTGCTTTTGTGTCTGGCTTAGTTCACTCAGTATAATGTTATGGTAAGCATTTAACATGTAGCATTCGTGTCATTCTCACAACCCTGTCAGGTGGCCAGCATTCCCCCCATTTTACAGATGAAGTAACTGATGATCAGAGAGTTACTGGCTCAAAAATCACAGATAATAAATAGCACAGCTGGGATTTGAACCCTGGTCTGCATGGTGCGAAAGCCTTTGCCATGACACTGATTCACCTGGCAGGGAAGAGAGGGGAGACAGGGTAGTTACAAAAATTAAACCAACCAAGCAACCTACCTGCCCAGACCTTCCTGACATAGCTCACATTAGTTGTAGGATTAGGACATCTCTCCCTTTGAAAGTAACAAGACTTTTAATCAGTTATTTCAAAAAGGAGGTTGACAGGAGGGAGACGATTGGGATCGAAGGTTCGCGCTGCTTTTCACAACTGTGAGAAGAAACTCTTGTGGTAAATACACTATCGCTCTATGGCAGGGGTCCCCAACCCTTGGGCCACGGACCGGTACCGGTCCAAGGCCTGTTAGGAACCAGGCCGTACAGGCCGAGGTGAGCAGTGAGCGAGTGAAGCTTCATCTGCCCATCCCCCCCCCCCCCATGGAAAAACTGTCTTCCACAAAACTGGTCCCGGTGCCAAAAAGGTTGGGGACCGCTGCTCTGTGGAAGCCTCCTAGAAAGTGGCTGCCGAACTGAAAGTAATTGTGACAGCCTTTCCTGTGTTGCTCCAAACAAGCAAGAGCCACATTTTTCCTTTGAGGGCTCCCTTTCTGAGACTGATACTTCGGTTGTTTTGACTGTCTTAGAACTCTTTGCACCAGGAGTCTAATGAGGACCACTCCCAACGCAGCACACCTCTTGGGGCTGTTTGGGAGCGGGCTGTGTCTATAGCGGCCAGAGCAATGCCAGCACTCTGGGATCGCGGTGATCATCGGCTCGCCTGGAACCTCTGACCACTGCCTCTTTGCCCGCGCCCAAGGCCCCCATCTCTCCAGCGAAGAAATCCCCTCCCTTTTGAATCTCCTGGCCCTCACCTGCCTCGCGTTGCACGCAGATTCTCCCTCCCTGCCCATACCCATGAGACGGATGGCTTCTCCCCCACTCCTGCCTTCCCTGGGGGGCACACATTGAGGACGATAGGCACGCACAAGGCTCACCTCTCAACTCAACCTCCCAGATCTCACACCCTGGTTTAGCCGCTTGAGGAAGGCTGCCTCTTGTGATAGAAATGAGAACAATCAAAGGACAGTTTCAGGACGACCTCTTCTTTCTCTCTCCATTATGTCCTTTTATGTTAATTACAGCAGATAGAGTGGAAAGAGTATAACATTTTGGCACCAGGAGACCTGGGTTCCACTTCTGACTCTATTAGTTACAAGCTGGGCGTCCTTGAGCAATGCACTAACGTCCTCTGAACTTCAGTTTTCTTACTTGTCAAATGGGGATAATAATAATACTGACATCCAAGGTTGTTGTATGACAATCAAATGGTATAACACATACCAAAGTGCTTGTAAAAATAAACCACTAAGCAAGAATTTTGTTTTCATTTTTTTTTTTACTGTATTTACTTTTAGGACCAAATTTAATTTTCTGTTTATGACATGAAGGTTGGCGCTGGGTTCAAAGCAAAATCTTTATATTAAGTTAGCTCCACCATCAGCATTTACCCTGCATGACCACTCACTGTATGCCCAGTGGTCACCTTGGCAATGGGGAAACAAATCATCTCATCTTTTAGCACAGAGATAGCCAAGCCAATACTTATTCCTTTTGCATAAATGAGTGAATTGTTCATTTGTTGCACAATGAATCACATCTACTTCCTCATTTCCTAAAATGAAAGCATCTAACGAATTGGAAGAACGAAGATGAAAACTGGCTTTTAATTCATTTATTCAAAGTATTTAAACGTGTAACAATTAGCCTGCAGTAAATTACTGTGAGGAGAACAGAAACGCACGTTCAGTTAGTCAAATTCTTTGCTGTAGTGTTTAGATATGGAAACTCAGTTTCTGTCCACTGAAAGCTGATTTTCTAGGAAGCTGAATGCATTCTGAATTCTGTGAGCAATATTTCTTCTACCACGTGAAGAACCACAAAAAGGCAGATGAAGCAGTGCATGCAAAGCATGTGACATCTGTGGCCCACTGCTGTCATTATATAAGAGACAGAAAAACAAGGCTTGAATTCTTAGATGCTTCAGTCAGACAAAGGTCTCTTGGAGGGCTCAGTCACAATTCTCAACACAATGCTTAATTCTACCAATTCTGCTCCATCTCCTTTTTCCTTTCTACATCAACTATTCAAATTCCTTGCACAAAGCAGAAGGAAACAGGACCAGATAAGGCTTCCTGGTAAAACTGCGTAGCTCAAATATTTCGAGCAAGAGATGCTTAATTTTAATGAGATTCTCGACAAACTTTCCAGAATAATATGTCCTCCCAAAGAAACTAATGATCAAGAAGTTTGTAAACTTATAGCCATTCAAATTACAGTTAGGACCGTTTATGAACGCACAGACTACTTTCCCATATAAAAACAGATCATAATATCAATATCTTTCATCAAGAGTTATTCCAAACTTTGGAGAGTAGAGAGATTACACCAGAAATTTTAGAAACATGAGTCCACGTCAGTTCCTGTTGGAAGAGCAACTATTAACTCAGACGATAGCAGATTTCTGCCCTCAGAAATGCATAAGAGATGAGATGTTTGCACTCAACTCAGCCCCTTAAGAAGAAACTTTTATTCAACAAGAATCAAAAGACTTTGGTCCCTGTTAGAAGAGCTCAGATTTGAGTTCAAATCTGGTCTTGAATACTCAGGCAGTTTTCTTAACCTCTCAACCTTAGGGTTCATCATTTGTGAAAATGAGGATAAAATTGCTTATCTCACACCACTGTTGTGTGGATTAAATGAAATGTCTGGAAAGATCTAGCATGGCCTGGCATGTATCAGGAGCTTAATAAATATCAGTTTCCCTTTTTCTTCCCTTTATCCTCCTCCAGTTTAAAATTTTTTTTACAAAATTAATTATGCTCCTTAAAATGACTGTATCACATGTTACTGGTGTATTGCGTTGGTAAGTCAATTCTTGCAAATTTTGTAAGACTTTAAGTTATGCCCATTTTAAGGCACGTTTAGCAGTTTTTCTATTATTATTTGAGGAAGGAATACAAACACTTCTTGAGCATCTGTGACACACCCATAACAATCTGCAAGCCCCATTTCTATACACGCAGAAACAGGAACACACTCTAATGAAGGGAAAGGCAAGATTACAAAACTAGTAGGTGGCAGAATCAGGACTTAAACTCAGATCTCTTAAGCTCTCCCTCTATGTCCTCTTCCCAGTGCAAGACTGCCTCTCAATATGTTTATTTCTTGATCTTCTGTTGTAATGCTGACCTCAAAGTCATACTTGAAATGAGAAAAGCTGTGCAGTGCTGGCACTTAGAACGTCTCCTATTTTACCGACTGGTTTAGAAACAACAGACTGAAAAATTGAAGACAATTTGTAACTGGTTTCCTTGTGATTCCATTGGATGGAACCAAGTTAACTGCATTCCCCATATCACATGCCCAGTAACCAGGGAGGGGCTAGTGGATGGGAGTTCCTAGGTTGCTCTTTTTTGATGTGGTTTGGACAGTGTGCAATGGGCTAGAGCTTGAGCACTAAGACGTCAGGGATGGGACGGAGTGGCTGAGTGATGACTCAGGATTCCAAGCTGGTGTCCCCACTGAGGAAGGATATTTGGCATCAGTCATTAAGAGCACACTTTTAATTCCAGTTAAAGTCCTCTCTCTGTCATTTATCTTGTGCCCTTGAACAACTTTCTCAATCTAAGTGTCAGTATCCTCCTGTTCTGATTGGGGTTAATGGCACCTACCTCTCAAGGTTATTTATAAAGGTTAAAGAACTAATGTATATAAACCTCTTAACATGATGGCAGGCTAGTTAAGACTACAGCCTCCACCAGGGTCCAGCATCTTGGCAGCTCCCACAGTGCCCACACAGTACATGGCGCATACTAGATGCTCAGTAAATGTTTAACAGGATTGTACCTTCTATCCACAGAAGGAACCTTTCCTTAGGAGTGCTGCAGCATTTCCTTAGCTCAGTGCCCGGTTCTCCTGGTGCACCACTTGCTGCTGCTTCATGGCAGCTGGTTCCTCTGCTGGGCAGCTTTGATGGGAAGGTCTGTTAAACATACCAGATCAGAGTCCGCCTCCTGGGGACTTCCCTGGTGGCGCAGTGGTTAAGAGTGCGTCTGCCCACAGATGTAGAGAATGGACGTATGGACACCAAGGGGGGAAAACCGCGGTGGTGGTGTGCTGAATTGGGTGATTGGGATTGACATGCATACACTGATGTGTATAAAATTGATGACTAATAAGAACCTGCAGTATAAAACAAACAAACAAAACAACTAATACTAAACTTTCTTTGGGTTATTTGTATGGAAATATGTTAATATAAATGTTTCAGACATTACATGAAATTTCTAAACATCTTATATGTTCTGGTATAATGTTATAAGTCATAATTCTAGTTATTACTTTAAAATGTATATCTCAGAAATAACTAAATTTCCTTGTCAATTGCATTCTTATGAACTTTCATCAAATCTTTAATCGTGGTCATTTTTAAGCCTTTTGTTATTTACAGACAGTTCTGGGTGTACTCTGATGCTTTTGCAAAAATGTTCCTATAAAAAGGTTTCATCTTCAAGGAATTCATGGAAAAGACTCTGACAAGTACAGGTTTCTGGTAACTGACTATACTGCCAAACTGAATGAATAAGCATTTTCAGAACTCTAGTGGAAAACTGATGAATTCAGAAAAGTGCTAACAAAAGATCAAGATGAAAAAAAAATTAATTACATGGGACTGAGTGAACTGATGAGGATGATTATAATTTTTGTGACTTTCTGTTTGAATAATAATAAAAAAATCCCACAAGGACTCAGAGGCAAAAAATATACAAATCAATTTTCACTGCAAAGTAAAGGAGCTGTTACAGTGGAGGATTGCTGGACTGAATGTCAATATTATGACATAGTATGTGTGTGTTTCGTGTTTGGTAATTGCAATCATTGTTGCTTTTGTTGTAGTTATCCATTTACAATGATTGGTGTCAGTCTATTTATCTCTTGTAAAAATAAAATAGTGTGTGTGTGAGAAAAAAAAGAGAATAACCATTAAATATTAAGGGAAAAAAAAAAGAGTGCGTCTGCCAATGCAGGGGACACGGGTTTGAGCCCTGGCCCAGGAAGTTCCCACATGCCACGGAGCAACTAAGCCCATGAGCCACAACTACTGAGCCTGCACTCTAGAGCCCGCGAGCCACAGCTACTGAGCCCGCGTGCCAAAACTACTGAAGCCCGCGTGCCTAGAGCCCGTGCTCGGCAACAAGAGAAGCCACCGCAGTGAGAAGCCTGCGCATCGCAACAAAGAGTAGCCCCCGCTCGCAGCAACTAGAGAAAAACTCGCTTGCAGCAACGAAGACCCAACACAGACAAAAAGGAAGGAAGGAAGGAAGGAAGGAAGGAAGGAAGGAAGGAAGGAAGGAAGGAAGGAAGGAAGAAAGAAAGAAAGAATCCTCTTCCTTCTACTTCCTCTCATTTGTCTCAGTGATCCCACTCAAGGTCACACAGTATATTCTCTGCCTCTTCTATGTGGTTGCAGAGTGAAATTGTATGACTATGGTATCTTTCAAAGCTTGAAAGCTGGTGGCCTGCAAGCTAAAGTCAGTGTATACTTAGATGTGTCTTATTACCTGCAATGTTGAAGAATTTTACATCTGAATGTTCTCATTGGGGCATTCATGTTCCAGTTTGCTACAGTCCTTACCTCTCCCTACGGCCTTATACTCAGCTTCACTCTTTTATGTGGTCGCCCCTTACCCCCAACCTTTGATTTTGTGACCCATGGTGAGCACAAAGAGGAAGTATTTTGAAATCAGAAATGATCTGAACTTGAGTCCATGCTCTTGCTGGCTGTACAATACAGAGTAAGTGGACTAACATCCATGAATCATAGTTTCCTCAATGGTAGACAGGTTGCTCCCACCTGCCTTCCAAGATTGCTGCGAAGATTAAATGAAATAGTTCCTAGGACAGTGCTGGGCACAGGCAGGGACTTAGGAAATATGAATTCACTGCACGACAGCCCTATCTCCTCACTGAAATTCCTTGTTTACAGGTCCAACATGGAGACTGAAGAAAGAAAAATATCAGAGATGAAAAAGTTGGGTGAGTAACTACATTAGAATAGAAATGATGATGAGAACAATAAGCAAGTAAGAAGATAAAACAACTGATTCCCAAAGCATACATGGATTCTTAATAACTCCAAGTAGACTCAATAACAGGGTTTCAATGGCTCCTGAAAGGGCAGAAGCTCAGCGTGAGATGAGCTAGAGCTGAGTCCAACTCCAGGCCAACTAAGTCAGAATCCCTGTAGGTGGGACCCAAGCATCAGTTTTTTGAAAAGTCCCCAGGCTGTGCCAGTGTGCAGCTATGATTGAGAATCCAGGAGCCAGAGTCTCTCCCACCCACACAGTACATAGAGCCAGGAAGGCCTTCAATTAGTGTAGGCAGGTTTTGCCGGTTCAGGCTTTCCTGGATACCAAGGGCCCACCTCTAACTGTGTAAAATACGGCTGCGATATACATGGATTTTGCATTGACAAAAAGAGAAGGATCAATGAGCAACACCTACCATGAATTACTATCTCTGTGGGCCAGTGTCAGTAGCAATGGGTATGCACTGAGCAGTCACTGGCTGTGTGGGGCTTCACGGTATATGAGACATGGACCCCTTCCTTCAGTAATTTTCAATTGGATGGAGGCTCTCATAAACTACTGAGCAGGGCACACATGGCAAATCCCTTCCTGAGACATGGAGAGAGTGCTTTCATCTGACAAATTGGTGGTGTCCTTCTCAGTTCTACACACTGGGTGTATCTATTGGAAATGAGATTGACATTCCCAAGCACTAAAAAATGCTTTAAAAAAGTTTAAACTTAAACTCTTAAACTTAAAAGGTGATAATAACAGTTATTATTATAGTTGCTATTAACTGATCATCTACTATGTGCCAAGGATATATTATTTCTCTCATGCCAACTCTGTGAGGCAGGTATGACTATCCTCATTTTTTTAACCAAAGAAAAGTTTTAGGGAGGTTAAGAAAGTTGTCCATAATCACAGCTAGAAAGTGGCTGAGTTCAGATTAAAACCTAGGTTGGTTTAAAAGGCTTATTCTTTTCAGCAGCTTGATTCTCAAAACAAACAAACAAACAATATAAAGAGAATACTGATATGAAGTAAATAGCATTCTTTCCTTTGTAGTTTCCAAATTTTTTACAATAACTATAATTTACATGTTATAATCAAAAGTTTTTTTTGAAAGAAGGAAAAAAATGAATGATAAGTATAGGGATCAGTTCTATTATTTAGAACATTGTTATTAATCAGATACTTTTTCTTAATTAAAAGCATTAACATCCAGGAATAACTAAAAATGTATTTGACTTTCTATAATTATAAATAAATTTCCTGGATTTATATTTCAGAGCAAGGGACCTGGAAGTTCAGTTCCCATTTTCATAATGGTCTTTGCATTTGAGACACAGACACCTCCTAAAGTTATTAAACTATCAAACTTCACAAAAGAAGCAGCAGACACAACCCTAACGTGATCCTTATTTAGCAAATTGTCTTCTTTCCTAAAGGATTTTAGCTTCTGTTTGTTCTTTTGTAAAGTACCTGCCAAAAACAGCTCGGCTTCCCCCTCTCCTGTTTGACCGTGGTCAGCAAGGTGAGAAATTACGAGGAGGAAAATGAGAATTTGGAAATGGGTGCTGACATAGTTGTCATCTCACCAGAGAAGATGAATGAGGAGACAAATAGGAACGCAGAACGGGAGAAATACAATTAGGTGTGTAGAGCCAAGGAGAGAATTGGAGCTCAGTGAAATTTCCTCCCTGCAGGAGTTACCAGTTCAATCCTGGAAAATTATAAGTGATACTATCACCTGTAAAACTGGGTAGGTACGGGCTACATTTCTTTACTTTTCCCTGATCCCCCATCCCCACCAGTCGCTGAGAAAACAAAGTACTAGAAAAACAAAAGGAATGCTTACCTCAGATACTCTCTCTGTGGACGCACAGGAGACTTTTACTAACCTGAAGCCGCGAAAGCTATGAATGCTCATTGTTAAAATGCACTTTTAACACAATTATATAAACTGGCAACTAAGAAGCTTTAAAGAAACATTTTTGCTGATGGAGATTTCAACACAAGCAATCAGTATATCTATATTCATGGGAAGAGATTTTAATAATATTTAATTAAAGGCCACACAAAGAGTAAGCAGATCCTATGACTAACTTTCCTGGTTCTAATTCCACTGTGTCTCTTCTATGTAGAGGAAATACATGGCTTTACTTGTAGCTGATGTTTGGAACAGCATTATTTCTAGTCTGATTAGTTGTACAGCTCTTTCTCATTATTTTTAAATTTTTAGTCAGTTTTGTAGTATTTTATTTTTAAAAATTGTTTTGGGGGGAATTAATGAATTGCAAAATACGGAACTAAAAGGAACAGAAAAGTAGTTTAAAAATCCAGCATCCAGAGATAATCACTTTTAATAATCTAGAATGTTTCCTTAGAGTCTTTTCTGCTAAGCATGTTTTAACACAGTTGTATCTTTCCAAATTTTTGTCTTGTGTTTTGCTTAATATGTTGCAAGCATTTTTTTTCCATGTCAGTAAAAACTCGGTCAGCATGATTTTAAGTTGTACCCAGTATTCTCAATTATGAAAGGCCAACCAATTGCTATATTTTAAATTTAGAGTCCCTGAAGCCTCTACTTTCCTGTAACACATCTGGTAGAACTGCACACAAGGTTGCTTACGTTAATGTTGGACTGCTGTCCATAGCAGTGAGAATGGTGTTTTGTTCCCAAGTACAAATAAAGAACCTGAGTGGGGCAGGTGGCCTTCTCGTCCCACTCCCACATGCTACCTTCCTTATACAAGGTGAAACCAACGGAGTCCTCAAAGGTAGGAGGAATTAGTAGCTTCATTCCACCAGCAAGGTGGAGTCTGGAGTAGTCTTATGGTCATGGACAAGGGACCGGGAGGGGCAAGCATATATTAAAAATCTACCGAGCAGGAGAGTGCTAGGTGCTGGGAATATCAAGATGAACAAGATGTAGTTTCTTCCTTATAAGGGCTGCCAATGCTGGCCCAGTCTGTACAACTGGGTTGCAACATCATTTGCTCCGGGAACCTATCCTCATCTTGGTTGAGACCTCAACACCTCACCTAACCACTTGTCAGCCTCTTTCCCTGAACCATCAGCCTTTGCTGAGGGTCTGCTGTCAAAGGACAGGTTCCTTAGTATTGTGGAACTGTGGCTGAAGCACAAAGCACTGCCTGAAATCCCACTGCCACCTGACCTTCCTCTGTTAGTGGTACTTGCATTGCATGGCCAGCTTCTTTATGTTCGGGTCAGCTTTTGCTCCCTTCCTGCTGCCCTGCGGTGCCGGGGTCTCAGCATGTGTCATAGTCAAGCTTGCTGGATAATTAGGGCAGCCCTATGAACAAAAATCCCTCTTTCCTATCTTTTCACATCTTTTATTTGTACTCATAGTGTCTGCTGAGGGCCTGTTTCATACACCACACCCCAGTAAGCCCTATGGGATCTAATGGCAGGAGTAGGACTGGATAGCTATTGAGGCACTTAGAGTCTAGTTGAAAATACACACTAAGATGTGTGAGAGAGAAAAGTACGATCATGACAACATGCCCCTCACTGACACTGTATGTCCCAAGGGGACAAAGCAAAGGGGAGCTTAAAGAACTGATGAGGTGAGTGATGAATGAGGAAAGGCTGAGATGAAAGTGGTGAGCATTCTGAAACAGGGTAACATGAGAAAGGGCTTGGACCAAAATGTGTGTTGTCTAATGGCAAAGGGTATCAGACTGCAGTGAAATTATTAATTCCACAAGATCCAAGTGCTGCTGGCCTTTTCTTGTTTTAGAATATACACAGGTGAGTCTCTTCCCTCTTGTATTGCGAAATGCTAGAGATGCCACTGCAGATACTTTGCATATTCTCTGAAAACAGTTCTTCCTGTCTCCCTACCCACACCTTAATTAAACAATATTGGACTCTGTGAGTTTGTAAGATAAAATTGTTAAGAAAAATTTGCAAAATGTGTGATATATGCTATTTTCCTTTGTCATTGACTTCAGAGGTGAAATTTATTTTTGACAATTTTAGAATGACAATTATGGCTGGGATTGCTAGTTTTCTACCCCAATACCTTTCTCCCTTAGTAACATGCTTTTTAGGTAGACATATTACCATGCAGAATAAATGACTCTATATCTCCTAGGCCCTACCCCTTTCCAGTAGCCAGTGTGATCATATGACTTAAGTTCTGGGCAATGAAACATAAATTAAAGGACTCTATGGAACTTCTGGGAAGTCTCCTTAAAAGGAGGAGTGGATAAAAGAAAAGGAAAAGGGGATAAAAAAGGAGGGGTAGATAGTCCCTGTCCTTCTCTCCCCTCCTTTCTTCTTTCCTGCTTCTTGGAACTCAAACATAATGGATGGAGATTCAAAATAGCCATTTTAGAATATAAGGAGTAGGGCTTCTTCCAAGGTACAGGGGAGCAGAGAGCTGGAAGAAGCATGCATCCCTGATGACTTTGGGAAGCTCCTATGCCAGCCCTGGATGGTGGAACTCCAGACTTCTTTTTAAGTGAGAGAGAAACTTCTGCCTTTTACAAGGCACTTTGTTTAGGCATTAATTTCATAAATATATAGAGAACATATACCTCTCAAGAGCAGGAACAATGTGTATGCCACTTGGTCCACCGTGGTGTTCAACAATGTGATGATGATGATGGCGATGCCAACAGTGATGATGATTGAGTTAAAAGCAATGAAACAAAGTGGCTTGAATAAACTGTGCGTAGCTATTTTTACTTAAAGATTCTACTGCTGGTGCTATTTAATCTATTTGTATGCAGGTGTAATCAAGGAGGTCTGCATTATTTAATAAAAATTCTTGATCTACTTAACATTAAAAGATTTCATTTCATTTTGTTTTCAGAAGCAGGAAGGCTGTATCATTTATATGTGTCTTTAAGTTGGCTTCCACAGTGCTATGAGGAGTGTCTCTAAATGACCCATCCTTGGTGATGGAGAGTCTGTGAACTCTGGGGGCCTCACCGTGACTCTGGGTGGAAATGGCAGAATGATGTTGGGAAATCCATTCCACCAAAAGTGAAGGAGCAAACAGCGTCTCTGAGAAAGAGACTCAAAGGCCAACATGCAGCAAATCATGAAGGAAGTGGAAGGGCTGGAAAGGGAGACCATGGTCAACCAATATGAATACAGTGAGAAAGCAAATGTTTGGCAACTAATGAAGCTAAAGGTTGGCAAGGGACTCAAAATATCCCCAAGGGTGAAATATTTTGCATAGGTAACCCCCTTTATCTACTTTAGTTTTCTGGAAAAACTATGAAAATTTTTAACTCTTCTGTTTCCCAGCATTGTTAATTCCATAAATCCCAGAAGGGATGTGAGGGGTGAGCTCATCTAGCTCCTGGGAAACTTCACTGCTTCTTAAGTTCCAAAGATTTCTTTTTTGTTCTTTTGCACCTGCCTTGGATAGCTTTACTTAAGTAGTAGTTCTACAAGAACAAGCTCAGGAATTAACTTTTAGTGAAGAAAAAAATCTGCCATGAATATAGGAGCTTTGGTACTCAGAATGGGAGAAAAAAACAGTGAAATGAGTCACTTTTCCAATACAATTTATCTTTAGGCCAATTACAAGTAAAATATAGGCATAGTTGTGTGCAAGCTGGGACACAGGACACTACATTCTTCATTTTTATTTGTTTCTTGTGTTTCAAGAGAACCCTCTGCCCGCTCACTTCTCTTATTTAGCCCTTGCCTTCTTCCAGTGAATCTCCAAGAAGGGACTGGCAATTCCGAAGCAGGTGACCACCAGGGGCTTTGTTTTGACTCTGACGCAGCCCCACCTTTCTCTTTGCTGACTTAAACAATTGTTGTTTTTTTAAAGAAGACTTTTATTTAAACTCCCACAGGTGCTAGGCAATATACAGTAACTAATGACTGTCTCTTTAAATTAAACAAAATGCAGTGCAGTTTAATTTTCTTGATGACTTGTAGGAAGGCAGTTGATGGGAAGAGCATGGGCTTTGGAAGGAGACTTTATTTCAATTTCATTTTTCCTGTTTTACTAGTTATTTGACTCTTTTCAAGTTTCTCAACCCTTCTCAGCCTTGGGTTTTTTTCCCCATTCTTAAAAATTGGCATAATAATAATATCTCTCAGATTGCTGTCTGGCACATAGTATCGATAGATGCTCAACAACGTTAATTCCCTTTTATTCCCACCCCTTCCCCACTCCTGTCATAATGAAACTAAATTGGACAGTTGGGGTATAAAGTGTGATCCACCCAACTTCCACTAATCTCATCCACAATGCTTATGCATGTGTTTAAAATGACCTCTGGGGCTTCCCTGGTGGTGCAGTGGTTGACAGTCCGCCTGCCGATGCAGGGGACACGGGTTCGTGCCCCGGTCCGGGAAGATCCCACATGCCGCGGAGCGGCTGGGCCCGTGAGCCATGGCTGCTGAGCCTGCGCGTCCGGAGCCTGTGCTCCGCAACAAGAGAGGCCACAGCACTGAGAGAGAGGCCCGCGTACCGCAAAAATAAATAAATAAATTAATTAATTAAAAAATGACCTCTGCACAAGCTGACTTAACTAAATTTTTCTGCACCCTGTCCCCAAATCTGGCCTCACCATGAGCTTTAAACCTTATATATGTTTTTCGGATTATTTTTTTTTCTTCCTGATAGGCTGGAAGTTCTGAGGAAGCTGATCATGGGCCTCCCCTGTGATGTCAGAAGCAGATTTCTAAATAAGGAAGAATAATAAAAACTCATTGGTAGTTACTACTCTTTCACACCAGGGTACCCTGAAATAATTGTTCCAAAGGTGCTTTATTGATAGAAAGCCTGATCCCCTTCAAAGCTTTACAGAGCAGTTCTAAATGCCAGCTTACTTCAGGAGAGGAAGTTCTTTGGCACTTTGCTGAAGCTAACTTGGTTTTTCTGTGTTTTGAGAGATATGATGTGACTTTTCTGCTAAAGACTCATTATAAACTCTGCACGTTTTTCATTTTTATTTTAAAGAAGGCTCAGGTGTTAACAGATTCATCTAGGAGGACTTCTTCTAGTTTTTGGGGGGGCAGATATATTGTTTTTACTTGGAATGTGCAATTTCTTGACTACTAAATAAAGTTTAGAAGCCCCAGAATAAGTTTCGCTTTTCCAGGAAAAAAAAATTTGTTCATTTAAAAAAATAGAATCAGTAGTGATAGAAACACTAATGTTATTTCTCTAGAACTATCTATTTATGTCATCTTTTCAAGACAGCTGAAAAACATAAATATGAAAACATCCACTTTTCCTCTCACTATGATTAGAGAGAAATTTATCAAAAGAATCATTCAAAAAGAAATGCAATGTAATTATATCACTTGTAAATTAATAAAATTAAGCTACACTTTGCCTTCCTTCCTACGTTTTACTGATCTAAAAGTAATAGTTCTGCATGTGTTCAATTTTCTACAGGGGATCTCATTTTTAAATTGCTCTTTAACACAAGAGATTGATCCATAACCCCAGGGCCTTAGTAAGTGGCTTCCTTGAAGATGATACCATTTTGGATTTATTCACAGGAAGTAATCTTCTTGAGTGGCTCAGATGATTTTTTTTTTTTTTTTTTTTTAGTTTTCTTTAAGAAATTCTTCAGGAATTCTTATGAGATAGAAGTAGGGAAAATATTATCACTTTGCTGATAGGGACGTCAAGGCTTAGAGATTTGTTCAAGGTCAAAGAAAAAGCCATTGGCAAAGCCAGAAACTTGAATCCTAGCATCCTCACTTGTATTTTGGTTCTGTTATACTAACTTCCTGTACTCCTTGGATCTGCGTTAATGTAAGAGTTTTGCATTTTGGGACCCGAGCAACAATTCTAAAGTGTAGAATACTTACGAAAGACTATATATTCTAAAATGCATTCACAATTATTTCTTTTTGTCATTGCCTTTCAATATGAAGAAGTCATAGGACTTAAGTCTATTACCCTGTTCATATAAGTTGTTTAGACTTCAATATAGGTCTTAAAGTCTGTGTATCTTTTTGGCATTGGACTATCCTAGTGGGTCCATACATCTGTGTCCTCAATGCATGTGGTACCAGAGTAAATTATATCCCAAGTTATTTGTGGCTCTAACAATATTTAGTCAATTTCCCTTCTCAGCAAACTTAAAAATTCATGCAAACCAAATTTATGCAAATCCATGTTTGTGATTCGGCTGTGGTCAGCCTCAGGAAGCAGAATCATGTATAACTGCAGTGTAGGATGTGATTTAAACTTGAGGTTTTACAAAAGCAGTGCAACGTGTGTGGTGGCATCTCCACTGATATTTAAAGGTGCAGAGGGATATGAAAGGATGACAATGTGCAAATTCCCATAAATATGCATAATTCACGGTAAATCAGTATATGTCTAATTATAGCAATGTACACAATTTTCTTGCAATCCCTTCCTTTCCTTTTTAATTTGATAACTTGCATCCTGAAAGAAGAAGGGAAACATCTGGATGGTCACTGCACAAGCCAGGGAAAGTTGTGGGGCAAAAAAATGCCTAAGGCTCACCTTGATTCTATATAAGGCAACCATTAAAATCACATTTATAAAAATTAAATAGTGATGTGGAAAAAATGAGTCTGGTACAGTGTTACATAAAGAGGGAGATACAAAACTGAATGCATACTAACTGCAACTATGCAAAAATTTAAATTATGCTTGTGACTATGCAAAAATGAGGGACTATGTAAAATGAAGAGTCCTTGGGAATACGGGTGATACTTCTGATCTTGTTCAAAGTTTCTGAGGAGGGTTTTGTATACTCATAAGCAGAGTAACCAGTGAGAAGGGACCCCAAGGGTGACTGTCAGCTCTCCAGCACCAACAGGTAAGGCTCCTGGAGAAAGGCTGAGTGCTGCTTTTGGGAGGCTGCAGGAATCACCAGGAGCTTGGAGGGGCAGAGTTGTGGCCAGTGAAAGACTGAAGGGGGTGGCAGAATATCAATTCTCAGACCACTTTTCTAGATGTGCAGGCAGGGAAACTGGAGATCTGCCAACAACCCGGGATAAACTAGCTGTACTGAATAGTTCAGCAGGGACTTTAGCCTGAGTAGAAAGGTCAGTCCCTGTGGGGCAGCTGGCGGAAAGACATTTCCAGAGCACAGCAATCTACTCCAGTAACGGAAAGCTACTCAACAAATGCTGAAGCGATGCGCTTTCTTTTTTGTTCCAGGGATGGAATTTTTCAAATGTAGTGAGCACAGAGAAAATTCTAGGTGCAAAGGAAGGATTTAACTTATCATGAGAAGCACCTCAGATGGGAGGACTCGAACCTGAGTAGCAACCCTAATGCAGTACCTGCCTTTTACTGGTTCCCTTGCAAGGCTGCCTGGTTACCTGGTCCTACCATTCAGTACAGTGCAGGGTCCCAATGGCCTCAGAGGTGGGCATTTATCCAAGGACTGGGCAACGGCCCTTTTTCATAGATTTGCTTCTGGGCATGTGTGTTTATGACTATGTATCCACACATTCTCTATTCCTCCCTCACTCTTTCTCTCTTTCTTTTACACACACACACACACACACACACACACACACACACACACACACACGAATATTGTCTTTTGAAGGGAGAATACTTCTTTTCCAATTTGCCCATCTTAATTGATTTATGCTTTTCCCTATCCTATATATCTTTCCCTTACAAACAGAAGGCCTTTCTCAGATTTTACCCTATTACAGTCCTAGCACAGTCAAGATAATAACAGATCTCCTTGATAAGTCAGGGAAGCATGAGGAAAGGATAACTTCCTAGCTGTGAACTCTTTCGACCCGGAGCAGTCGTGCATAGCCACACAGACTGCGGGCACAGCACATCTCCTTGGGGCTGTGCAATGCAGCAGCCTGGCATCAAATTCCCTATGCCTTAGTGTGCATTGTGAAACGGGGATGATGGTACCTACATCATAGATTTATTGGGAGGATTAAATGAGTTAACATATATAAAGTGTTTAGAACAGGATGTAGCATATAGTAAATGCTATATAATTGTGTGTTGTTATTAACCTTTTAATAAAAGTGGTTTAAGATTAGAAGGGCTTAAGACAAAGATTACCTTAATAAGTTTTACCTCTTAGGCTCCATCATCTGTACTTTCTTTAGGAAACAACCTGGGTCACAGGATTGATTACTGTGTAGGTTCACTTTAATGAATGAAACTGGGAGGGAATATTTGCAAGGTTAGGAACAGTGAAATTAAGGACTTAAGATGCTTAATTTGTCTTAACTCCTTTTCTTTTGTAGTCCTTGGAAATAAAAGTTTAACATCTTTACCAAAATAATAACTGATCTTTTCTTGACACCCTAAATTTGAAAAATCTAAAACAGTGCTCCTCAAGCCACAGTGAGGATCGGAATTCCCTGGAAGCTCATTGAAACTAATTCCTGGGCCCCAACCTTACAGACTCTGATTCAGTCTGGGATTCAGAGTATGAATTTCTAACAAAATGCAGGTGATGCTGATGCTGCTGGTCCATGGACCTCTCTTTGAACATCTAGGCTCTAGAAAACATACTTGGTCATTGTTCCCCAAAACCATGTCTTGTCCTGGGAATACACTGAACACTAGGAAGACTCTAATTCTTTCAGGACCATGACTAGGGAAATGATACACATCTTAGAGGCCTGAGGGTCCTAAGTACTCCCTGAAGTCCTCAGTCCCAAATCTGCTGCAGCACCTGCACCATAACTGCCTATTGACCGAAGCCCCAAGCTGTACTGTTGGCTTCTTAAAGGCCATGCCTATGTTTATGTCATTTCTGTGTCCCAGCACCTGGCAAATACCTTGTGAGAAATAGGCTGTTAAGAAGTTTTTGTAAAGTAAATGAATGAAGTAGGAAGTTAGATCATTTCCATCAAAATAATGCTATTTTTTTTTCAAAAGCAGCATCCCATGTATCTTTGGAAGTTAAGTTACCTCATAATTAAGAGGAAGACAATTTAATTTTGCTCACGTAGTCTATCTTAGAACCAGTTTTTAAACATATGATTCCCTGCTTGGTTGTCCCTCCTGAATACTGACAGCTAAATGTTGCCAGCATCCCTGACCTGGTTCTGCTGGGTTCTCCACTGCTCCCCCTCCTGTATCACATGAGAGGAAGTGTCTTGGGAACAGGGCAGAATCAAGTACCAGTTTTTTTTAGAACAACAAAATGTGTAAACGTGCTAAATGTAACTAAATATTTCCCCCACAACCAAACCCCAGAAGACACATAGCAAAATTGTTTACATACCAAACTTCTATAAACAATAGGTTCTCAGATTTTTCTGTTTTCCCATTTGCTCCTTATGCTTTTTAGGATCCTTTTGTTTTCTTTTTTACACTTCTCACTCCCCCTGGCCCCACATCTATGGGGTTTAGGAAGTCTGTCTGCAGAGCCAAGAGGGGTTTGTTCATTCTCTTTCTCCTCTCCTAGCATTTGGATTCTCAAAGGCGAAAGTCTCTAGCAGAACCATGAGAAGGGCTCCTTCCCTCCATCTATATCCTTCCAGTCTTAGGGGATATATCAGAAGATTTTGTGATGTGTATCATATATATACGTATATACATGCACAGGACAAAGGCAAAAAGGGAGGAAGAATGTTACACACTTGGGGTGCTTCAAGTTGTTCAGTATGAATGGGGCATGGAGAAGGATAACAGGGTTGTCAGGGACTGGACCATCCCTGGCCTGCAAGCCCAACTGAGGAGTCTGTGTAATATGTGGGAGGCAGCGAGAAGCATCACTTCTCTCTGTGTCTTGAGTGTCTGTCACCTGTAACCCAAGCAGTGTTGGGGTCCATGCATGTCTTGTACGACTACTGTGGTTCATAAAACCACAATGGAAGGATTTTAAATCAAGTTCCTTGGAGTCTGGATGAAAGGGTAAGATTGCTCATTCATTTAGTGAAAGACAAATTTCTTCCATTTTTTTTAAAATGCAGAGTTCCTAAGGTTTTATATCTTTAGCTTAAAAGTTTAAGAATAACTAAGCATGTTTGTGAGCTTCAATTTGTTTTATTCTGTACTAAACAACTTGATTTAAAAAATCCATCAGCTGATGCACCATCACTCATTTCTTTGTCAGAAGCTATTCCCATAGTTCACAGAAATTAATGGGTCAATTTTGGGGACACATTTAAAGTTTAAAGATAAAAGCTGAGAGTGTAAGGAAGTGATAACTGGACAACCTTTGACTGGAAGAAAACTACTTCCATGCTTAGTGTTTTTCTACAAGAATTCATTAATTATTCATTAATTATACAAATGAGATAATTTAGTTAGAAAAGAGTGATGAATGAACATTTCTTTCTATTCAGAACCTCTAGCACAAAGCCGAGATGGTACATTCTCTCACCATTTCTTTAATAAGTCACTTATTCATATATTTCAAGAATGAGATCATTTGGCCAAAAAATACTATGATGAGGAATAAATAACAATTGTATTGAATGAAGATTTGTGTGTGCATGTGTTTTTCGTAGATCACAAGATAGGAAGTGGTACTCACCCTGTCTGGGGGTAGACCATGTGAAAAATTAATGACTAAAAATGGAAATCACAGAATTATAGAGTTGTTTTGAAGAAAGAGAAGGAAGCAATGGAGCATTAAAAAAAAAAAAGCAGGTTTGCAAGAACTGTGTTTCTGTCAAACCTTATAGATGCAGTGCCAGAATAAGAGACACATTCCAAAGGCGGGGATCAGAGAGTGGGGCTGAGCAGAAAGGAAAAGACATGTACTGCAAAGTCTGGATGGGAGAGAAATAAAAGCACAACCACAGAAGTGACAAGGTCAGGGCAATGGCAGAGCACAGGCATCTAGGTCCAAAGTCAGAAGAGAGGAAGGGAAGTCTACTCTCTAAACTCTCTCTGCTGTTTAAGTATCAAAAAAGAAAAAAAAACCAACAACAAAAAAACATTGTACAGTCTTTCTGTTCCTTAGTCATTTTTATTTATCAGATTTTGAATTTGTAACATAAATCTTTTCAGTATAAATATTTCCACCCACAACTGTTTTTCGAAGCCCTTATGACAATAGACACTGATGGAATTAGTAACCAGTGAGTCACAGGCAAGGTTCATTAGACAAAGCGCTGGCAACCCGTTCAGAATGGACCGACTAGGCAGCTAGATGCTGAACTGTGGGCCGGGCTCACAATCCCCAAGGCCAATTGAAAGGGAGATGATAAGTTGATCCAGGTGCAGAAGACCTGGGAGATGAGCTGTGGAAAAACCCTCTGCTTCAACGTGGAGGAAACACTCTGCTAAGCTCATTAGGGGCATCTTAGGAGATTCAAATTCCACTTTTAAAACTGGGAAGTTGTCACAAAGTTTGTGAGAACCTCGTTATGAAGTAGGAAGCATCTCATATAAACATCCTTTCATAAAAGCTTATCAGACAAATTTAATAGAGTTAGCTGTGCACTTGAAAGACACACTCCTCTCAAGTGATTTCTCTGGATTGACTGGTATGCCTAGCTTACCAGCATGAGGGAGTCTGGAAGAAAGGCTAAGGAGAAGTTGAATTTAGGAAGGCAGTTATAGGGATAGATGAATGAAGCCAGGACGAGAGCCTGCAGACCCGAATTCTAACAGTCCCTGTGACATAAGATAACCTAGTGACACAGTCAAGCTACTTCCCTATCTAAGACTCAACTTATTCTGGTTGAAGTAGAACCAATATAATCAAACTTCTTAGCAGCAGTGCCCTTTCATCACCCAAAGCTTGTCTGCGCACCTGGGGCCAACTTACTCTCTAAGGGGTGACGCCACGCGCATGAACCCCCTCCTCTGTTCAAAGTGGCTGGGAACGGGGTCCACGGAGCACAGTTTTAAAACCACTGGATTAGATTATCTTCTGAAATTCCTTCCAGCTCTAATGTCTACAGTTCTCAGACTGACCAGATGAATCTACTTAAAACAACACCAGCACCAACAAAACAAAACAAATTCCCCAAACACAAAACCAGTAAAAGCACAACAAACCTTCCACAGTGAAAGGGTGAATGGCTTATTTTCAAGTTGTGTTCCAAATGGCTGAGTTTAAGCATTACTGTCCCGGCCTGTTATTTTCATATATCACATCATTTTTACATTCAGCATGTCAGCTCACGTCATTTCAATTTTGCATTTATTTTTCTCAGTGACTAAACATGCTGCCAGCACTTTTCCCCAGTAGATTAAAAAAATGGGCTATTTGAAAATTACTTACATCTATATATTTTTCCAGTCTGAAAGTCCAGTTTTTTATGCTGCATCTAATGAACATAGGCTGTACATTAATATCTTGAAATAAAGACATATAATGGCATTTAAGATATTTGTTGAACTTGAAGTGGTAACTCATGGTCTCTCTTTTTCAGTGGTTACAGTTTTTCACTGAGCCCTGTGGATTGCATTACTGTTTGCAAAATTGGGGAAGAGGGGCTGGTGGAGGAAAGCTGGGTACTTGCTACTCTGCAAGGCGGGTACCTTGTTTACTCTCTGAGTTGCTAAGTTGGTAAGACTAGGAGGTAGTAAAAGTCCTGAATAGGAACTATCAGCAATACTTTCTCCACTTACAAATATCTGACCTACTCATTTTATCAAATGGGGATTTTTTACATTTTAGGTAACAAGTTCCCTTTTGAGGTACTTGAACCTCCGGGGGACTGAAGACCATCTGACAATCATATCTTTTTATTTATTTATTTATTTAAGTTATTTATTTTTGGCTGTGTTGGGTCTTCGTTGCTGCGTGCGGGCTTTCTCTAGTTGTGGTGAGCGGGGGCTACTCTGTTGCGGTGCGTGGGCTTCTCACTGCGGTGGCTTCTCTTGTTTCGGAGCACGGGCTCTAGGTGCGTGGGCTTCAGTAGTTGTGGCTCACGGGCTTAGTTGCTCCGCAGCATGTGGGATATTCCCGGACCAGGGCTTGAACCCATATCCCCTGCATTGGCAGGTGGATTCTTAACGACTGTGCCACCAGGGAAGCCCTGACAGTTATATCTTAATGTCTATTGTTTTAATCAGATCGACAACCAGGTTAGGTTAGTTTTCAAGGGAGAGGATGTAAAGCAGGAGAGAAACGGGGAGAGCAGAGGCCCACTTGGGCCCATGTCGGCATCCTACTCTTCTTTGATCTTAGAGTCTCATGAGCGTAACAGGTCACAAACTGGAACCTCAGGGCTGTATACAGAACCACACTATTTTGTTTGACTACACATTGCTATAAAATTTAAAAACTGGTTGTAAACATTTAAAAAGCAGCAGATTAATTGCTTCTCTTGAAAAATTAGTATATGTGGTGATCCTGAGCCCATTTTTCAACAAGATGGCAATCAGCTGGGGCTGGTAGGTGCTGCTTCTTCTAGAGGGGCCAGCTTGTGACAATAGCCACTGTCCTCCTCACTCCCTATTTTTCTTACACACAGTCTGTTCCCCTCATTTCTGTACTTGGTTGATCCAAGGAGACATTTGTATCTATGACCTCAGAATAGACTTTATTGTTTAGAATTATAACTCAGTCCTGAAGAAATCCAAGGGGATTCTATACCTACTAAATCTAAGGCTTTTACCATCAACTCCCACCGCTCACCCACCCCAGTACCTGACATGTATAAAGCACTTATTTCATGCCATGAACTTTGCTAAGCCTTTGTTTACAGCAACTTATTTATCCTAACAACTACTTTACGAAGTAGATAGAATTTTCCTCATTTTATAGCGGAGCAGCCTGAGGCTCAGAGAGGCTGGTTAATTTTCCCAAGGTAATATAGCTACTACATGGCTGTAGCCAGTTTTCATTCAAATTCCTGACTGTGAAAGCCTCCCTCTTAACCACTGTGTAACAACTCTGCTATATTCACAATGGCCAACACGAGCAGTGGCAGAGGAGCCAGGAGCCCCGAAAGGGCACCAGACTAGAGTAACTGACAGTATCTTACAGAAGGCATGCAAACTGCTTACTAGGAAAACAGTGGGAATAAGCAAAGTGAAAATGTGACGCAACAACCAACTCAACGTTCAGGAAGTGTGAGCTGCTGATGGAAAGAGCATGAGACAAAATAGCAGTGGTCCCGGATTCTAGACTTGGTTCTGACCAAAGGAGGCTGAGCTGGACACAAGGCTCTTCAGAGGCGCATCCCCATTTGAACCGCACAACAGACATCTGAGCCAGATGGTATTATTCCACTTCACAGATGAAGAAACAGAAACTCAGAGAACTTAAATTGCTCACTCCAAGGTCTTCCGCTTAGTAAGTGGCATAGCCAAGACTAGAAACTAGGACGATGGCCTCCTACTTCATTCATTTCAGGTGTCTCCTGCCTGCCCCTGTGTCACTCTATAAAGAGCGACCCTCTACATTTTTTTGCCTTCTATCTTCAGATCTCAGTAATGTGTCAGAAGACTCTGAAATTAAGATATTAGGTCTGCCCTTTCTGTTTTTCCTAGAGTCAGAGGTGATGCCTAGGGGTATCAGTATACTAAATTGAAATGCATCAATTCAAAAATCCAAAAAAACCTCTCAGCATTGTGAGTTTACAAGGAAAAATAAAGTAAGATATTTTGCATTACTGTGATTTCCACCCCTCACCCCCTTCTCAATTACCAGTAACTCAGAACTATTTTCATATTACTTGACACAAATAGGTAATATTTAGGAATAAAAGATGGGTAAAAATGCCTTTATCGCAGTAATTTTTCTATTTAACCTTGTGCAAAACTTTCCCCTTGCCTTGTACATTTATTGATGATAAATAGCTTTGCTGACAAGATGGCACTGATTGGACTACAGTAGTGAATCTCTGTTTACTCCAGTGCTGATTTCAGATAGATAGCAAATTTGAAAAGCTTTGGCCTCTCTCATCACACCTAAATATGGCTTATTTTCATTGAACCATTTCTCATCTATCACTCTTTCCGAGGAAAATGCTAATGAGCCTATGTCTGCTGTGAGCATAATGGGGGCAACCACAACGGCATAATGTGTGTGGTCCTTCCAGCGTCTCACTGTATCCTGCTTCAGAATCTGCAGGCTGCCCAGCTTGTTTCTTTTCTGCAAGTCTAAAGGGGGTTTCTGTTCTTGGTGACCAACATGGGGTTCCAAGAAGGTACCCAGGGAGAGTGTTATACATGACGCCAAGAGACAGGGTCTCAAGCTTTATAAGCCTCTCAGAGGTAAATGGGATATGACTTATATTTAAATTAAGTCACCATATTGATATGGCAAAAAAAGCACTGGCCAGATGGTGCTGAGTACAACAAGGCAGTGATACATATCACCCCCATTCCTTTTACTATTTATGAGTCCGAGAATCAGGTCAGCTGCTTAGATGGTGGTATGACCACACTAACTGGTAGCAGAAGGAAGCTCAGTATCTTTTCCTGTTAATCTGTTTTTCTCATTCTTCCATTTTTCTTTTACGTTGGCCTATATTTTCCTCTTTAGGATGCATTCCCACAATGACCACTAGGATAAAATTACAATCCTACTCAAATGCTTATGTGCTACTGGAAACACAAGGGGGTGGCAATACTCTGTCTCTTCTTTTTCTTTAGAGAAAAATCACAGAAATTCTAGTTTCCATTGCTTTCTGCTCGGGCTTCTCCTACAAATTTAAAAGGAGACTCTCATAAGGGTTTTGGGCTAAGAAAGGTATGTGTTGTCTCTCTCCATGGTACTTCTCACGTCTGGTCAAGGCCCTCTTGGAGGAGGCTGTGTAGGGACGGGAACGGTGAGTGGATGGCAACAACCACCCTTCAGCTCTAATTTTGTGCACATTTGTTTTGAAGGACTTTTCTCTCCTAATAAGCTATAGGGGCCAAGAGGGAAGTAAACTGTTAAGGAGTGTTTGTGGAAAAGATTATCCCTGTGAGGGTTCAATAAATAAATACTGGCCAATTATGATACTTCCTAGTAGACGGTTATTTTATATAATTAGAGTACTGAAGCAAAACAGCTTCTTAATGCCCACCTATGGGATGACCAGTAATGGGCGACTGCAGAGAGCTATATAGGATGATAGATGGTGTACTGGCTTGCACATTGGGAGGGAAGGCTGGCTTCCAGTCCTCTCTGTGTACCTAAGCAGGGACTCGGGGGAAACTCGATTCACCTTTCTAGATCTCAATGTTCCTGTCTGCTGAATTGGGGTTGTGTGGTGGTGTTATGGACTGAATGTTTGTGTCCCCTCCAAATTCATATGTTGAAGCCCTAACCCTTAATGTGTCTGTATTTGGAGACAGGCCTGCAAGGAGGTGATAATGGTTAAATGATGCCTCAAGAATGGGGCCCTAAAAAGAGGAAGACACACCAGAGCTCGCTCTCTCTCTCTCTCTCTCTTTCTCTCTCTGCCATATGAGGATGTGAGGATAAAGTGAGAAGTTGGTTATCTACAGGTCAGGAAGAGAGCCTTCGCCAGAAACCAACCATGCCAGCCTGTTTACCTTGGACTTTCTAGCCGCCAGAGCTGTGAGAAAGAAATCTGTCTTTTTTAAGCCACCCAGCCTATGATATTTTGTATGGCAGGCCAAGCAGACTAATAGGTGGTGATGACTAGCTACTTAAAATGACATAATGGTTATAAATTCATCTTCTTAGAGAAACTCTAAGAGCTGGGGAGAGAAGAGTAGTATTTTACAAATAAGGAAACACCTCAAATCACAAGACTACCACAAGAACACAAGGCTACTAAGTGGAATTCAGTCAGATTCAAACCTGGGTCTCTAAGGCACCTTTAGTTGTAAATGTCCGTGATTTTCTTGTTTTCAGCATCATTATACTGGATGTCTATGAATTCTAGTTTTTAGGTTTCCAGGTAATGCCCAGTTGAAGAATGTCAAATTTATCACAGGTCATACGTATGCTTTTTCTCTTTAGAACTGCAAGAGTTATTTCCTTTGACCCGGCCATTCTCAAAGTATGGTCTGGGACCAGCAGTGGGAACTGAGGACTTAGAAATCCAAATTCTGGGGCCCTACCTCTCGATCTGCAGAATTAGAAACTCTGGGGGTGGGTGGGGCCCAGCAATCTGTGTTCTGAGAAGCCCTCTAGAGGATTCTGAGGCTGCTAAAACTTGAGAACCATGGTTCTGATCCATATACACTTGTTCCCTTTGTCATGGGTTGACATTTGACATTTCCCCACCTTATTGCACTGAAAGATATGCAGCTGCAACTCTGAGTCCTACAGTCAACTAAATCTACGACATACTGTGAAAACTATTTTGAAAAATGCTTGAACCTACAAGTGTATCCCCTTTATAGTGATAATATTCTATAATTTTGTGTCAGCCTTGGTTACCTCCTTTAAGTCTGCTTGGAATTTGAAAACATTTTAGAAAAAAAGCTATCTTGGTGAACATATCACAAACCTTGAGTTAAACTGACTCTAATTAAAAATAGTAATTTAAAATAGAATTAATTTATAATTTATTCAAAGTGGCTAATGTTTTTAATCACTTACTCAAGGTACTTGACCATCTACTCCCCCACTCCCACCCCTGATATCTCAGCAACTTCAAAGAAAATTCATTTGTACATGAAATCTATTCCTAAAAAAGACGCACCCCCTTCCAGTCAGGAAAGAATATTTTAATAAATAATAAGAATAATCCAAAATCCATATTTAAAATTTCTTTTAAATATGTATTTATTCTAGAAAGCCAAATATAGAACTAATTTTATATATTTTATTATAATTATATGTATATAATAACTGTATGTATGTCTATTATGTATGTTATATAATTATACACATAATGAAATATCTGTATATATTTATATCAAATGTCTGGGTTTTAGAGGTATAAAGATTTTTATCTAATGCTTCCTTTGATTACTTTCCTATGCTTGAAATTTGAAAACTCTAGGGATTTTTGGAGAATATGGACTTCAATGCCAATGTGATACATTTATATTTAAATGACTATAGAAGTGTGTGGGTGTGTGATTACATATTATATGGCAGCTCCTATTACTTTAGGACATCAACACTAATCTAAGAATTCTCTGGAATGTTTTCATGTGTATCTCAAATAAATCTTGCCACTAAAATTTCACAAAAAGAGAAGCACAATATTGCCTTTTAGAAGAAAACCTTACACATTTCCAAAATTACTTTTTCTTATGTAGAAATAACACAGAAATCACCTTTTACCCCCTTGAATGTGGGCAGCCAGAGTGAACTGGGCTGCTTCTGCTATTAATTTGCTTACATAAGCAAAATTGTGGGCTTTCTGTGGAAGTACAAGACTGGCAAATCACAGGACTGATAAAACGGCATATAGCTTGCACAGCATTTGTAGAGCAACAGCTTCTGAATGACAGATTAAATGAGCTTAGTAGACTTCTGCCCTTCACAGCACTCCAACTATTTTATTTAAAGCTTTTTGCAATTATATGAAGATTGACTAACAAAATTCTACCATGTTTCTGAAAAGACACAGGAAGACTAAATTGAACATAAAGATTCCTTCCCCCCTGCCAAAATATATATAACAACTGTGAGATGAAGCACTATTAGAAAAAAGTGTTTTACCACATCCACACATAAACACACATACAATTTTAAAGTTGATCTCTTAAACTTAGGAAGAATTTTTTTGTAGTGTTATAAAGACTAATTAGAGTGTTTTCCCAAATATTTTTCTTCGAGATGTCAACGCTGTCATTGTTTCTACCTAGGATTTGTTCATTACATCAACACCAAATAAACCTTCCCCAAAAGGAAGGACTACTCTTACTGCCAACAGCAAACACCAAAGCCAACTCATATTCATAATTACTCATCTTTTGAGACATGTTTTGACATGAATGACTCAGCAAAGCTGGGTCACTGCCAACTGGTGCCAACTGGTCCAACGGCACCGGAGGAAACAAGATAACTACAGAGACAACAGTGACTGAGAAACTGAATCCTCCCTCATTTGATCCAGGCAGGAAAAGTGTTATTTTCTGAAGAAGGAGGAAAGTGCATTCTCTTTTTTAAAAGATTGCTAAACAGTTAATAAAATGTGTTTAGGCACAACAATATAAATTTTGTGAAAAGTGCCACGAGAATAAAAGAACAATGACTCCCTTTTCTGAATCCCCAAATTCACTTAAAACAAAAAGAAGCTTTAGGAAAAACTAAAGAAAAGAAAGAAAGAAAACAAAAGCAGCTTTGGGGGTAGAATGATAGTAAAGAAGTACAAAAACAGTAGGAATTTAACTTCTACATGATTAAAGAAGAAATAAAAAGTAAAACTTTTAATTTTAATAGAGAAATTTATAGGTATATGTTCTCATAATATACTCAATTGTATTTTACTAGTTCATTTGCCAGGGAGGTCCAGTCCTTTCATCAGAATGCTAGTCTACAGCACAGGATCTATGGGAGATGGAGATCACACACCCCAAGTAATTAATCTGGCATAGTTAAAATGATAGCTAATAGCCCAGCAGAGCACTCAGGCTCCAGTCCCACTTATCTTATTAACCGAACTGACAATTTGGCGCTGAGTAGAAACATAGGGCCATATCCAACACTCTTCCACCCTGGTTTACTCAGGAGCAGGAGGAGAGTGAAGATAAGGCAAGAAAAACTTGAAGGTAGTTTGAGTGAACCCTGTAGTATGGACATACTCTGCACCTCCTGGGGAGATGCTTTGTTCAGTTTTCCCCAGAAGACCACTTCAGTTACCTTAATTATTCCAGGCCTAATAAGCCAGTTGGTAAGTTAATTGTTTCTGGTTGCTATCTTCTGATGATCATTTTTCCTTTTTTCAGAAATAAACACAATGGCTCCTTTAATACAATCACCACGATGCAAAACAGACTGCATGATTGATTAGGAAACTGTCTAAATTCAACTTGGCTTTCTGTAACTTGCTGACTGCCTTCTTTCTAACTTCTTCATCTGCTCAGATTCCTTTGAATTATTTCTCTGTCTCCACCTGAGCTTACATCAGAATCAGAGCCACTTACACATGAAATAGATGTGCAGTTATCTTGTCTCCCTGATAATTAACAAAGACGTTAAGGTCTAATGCCAATTCAGTGGCACGAGCTGGATACCTTCCATTACCTGTCATTGTTTACAGTATATTAAGCAGTTTTCATTTCACCTTATGGGCCCATATGAAATATAAGCTAGATGTTTCTCAAATCACAGGCAGTATTAAAGAATATTAAATAGCTTCTTTTTTTGTTTGTTTTTTAAAAAAGTCTCTAAATTTACTGCAGACAATCTGAGAAAGTAAATTGGGCAATATGTTTAAACTTCTCAGTTTTTTAAAGTCTTATATCCCTGTCCTCTTAACTTATATTTATTGTCTTACACTAATAGTAGCATTTCTCATTTTCAAAATAATTTACTTTCTGGTTCTTATTTAAATATTTTTTTCCAACAAATTATCATTGTACTGATATCATTTTTCAAGTGGGGCTTTTAATTTCCAAAAATTCTCTTATCTTGCTCTGCTTTATTTTTCATCATTCTTACATACAGGACATACATGTTGACATCATGCAGAAGTCAGTGCATCAGAGGCGTTAGACAGGGAGGCTTAGCTGCTTTCAAAATCTATCTTATTATGCAGGCCTCAGTTAGATGAGCTAAGCTAATATAGCTTCCAGGGCAGGGCTGAAAGCTCAAAGGGCTTCAGTTGTCAAAAATCTACAATGCAGCATTAGAAAATGCATGTAAGCATTCACTTACCTGCTTTTGATCAACAATTATTTTCAGGTCTTCATCACTGCTTAGTTTTCCATATCCTTTTTCTTTACTTTTCTTGTGAAAGAATAATTTTAAATGATCATTTAGTTTCTTTCCATTAATAATGTTAATTCCCACTTAATACTTCTTAAAGATAAAAGTCTTTTCTTAGCATTGTTCACTAGTCATAATACATCATTCTTTATGCCAATCTCTCATGGACAACAGAAAATATCTTCATTAAACTGCTGGCTTCTGCTTAGCCTCTCCCATCCAAATTATACTTTTAATCCTTCTCTGAATATTGTTATGCTTCCTTTCTTTCTTCAATTGTATATTTTTAGAAAAGATTCTTTAATAATTCGAGATAAATAAGCAACTCCTTAAAGAGTCCCAGCACATTTTTCTTAAAGACCGAAACTGCATTTAGTGATTATATTATGCTTAAGATTTCAACTATTAAATGTTTTATTTTAATCCTTTATATATTTTTAAGACTAAGCAAGAATAGCACCACTCAGGTAACGAATCTTCAGATTTTCTGTATTTGCTTATAAATCTGATGAAAACTAACATTGGCAAAACAACTCAGAAATAATTTTAAAAAGATAAGTAAAATAATTTTCAAAATTAGGTAGTTTGAAAAGTTGGTAGGGTACGGACCATTTTAAAAAATGTACTTTATTGGCATTTTCCCCCATCTATGCTCCCCATAGCAAAAGTTCATAACTTCATAAGTTAGAAAAGGACATAGATCATTACAATCATTTTACTGTTGTGTTACAGGAGAAAGATAATACGTCTGAGTCTTTTCTTTTTCTTTCTCCCAGTTGCAATGGTTAAACAAAATACCATTTGGAATGACAGTTGCTTCTTCATAATTTCAGAAACATAGTACCTTCATAGAGGACCAGTAAGAAAAAGAAAAGAAAATTCACTACATAATTAGCTGTAATCCAAGGTTATTATTTTTAAAAAAAGCAATTCTTGCTCTCGGTATTAATTATATCAACTAGAATTAAGGGAATTAAAAATATTTCTTATGTTTGTATCTACTGTGCCATATTAGGATCCTCATCTCATTGGGGGAAGAATTACAACCTTCAGCGAACATGACATAAATCTTCTTTATACTGTGGGAAACGATTCTTGTCTGTTTTTTCTCCTATAACATTTCAAAAGCAGATTTCCATATTTCCTCCCCAATAAACATACCTCCTATTTTTGTGGGTTGTTTTTCTGTAATAAAGATATTTTTTCTGAATCTTCAAGTACTAGAATGCATAAATAAAATCTGAATTCTCATTCATATATTAATGAGTTTAACCACTTAGAACAGAACAGATGGCCACAGTATTTCTCTCTATTATTATTCTTGTCCTCATTTGAGGTTCCATTTCAGGACTGATGGAAAACAAAAAGAACAAGGTTGGTTTTGATCAAGATGGACTTCCTTCCTACCACTTTGCTTTAGTACACTGGTTGCCATAAGATATTGTCCAGAGACCCTCTAATGCAAAACATTAAGAAATGCCTTTCTGAATATTGATCTGTATACTTACCAAGTAGCTCATGTGCATGACCCGACTTCTGGACAAAAGGACATTAAGTAGAGATGGAATGTGGGTCTTTCCATCCATTTCACTGTCAGACATCCCAGAATTCTTTGCACCAGCGGCAGTGGCTTCATTGCCAGAACTTGCTGACCAGAGAACCACAGATCTTGCCCAGCAGCACTATTTATAGTGTACCACAATAATCGAAGTATCCCCGAATCACTGTCTTGACTTTGTAAACATTGTGAAATTTGGGGTTTGCACAAAAAATTATTGAAACTAAAATTTCTTCTTTTCTAGCTTATATCCAAGTATATGTTCCCTGACTGCTTTTCTAGTTTAATGCTCAAAAAACCCCTCCATCTATTATTATACACATTTTTATATTTCATCTCACGCATATGGACTACTCAGCTTCTCTGTCATAAAAGCTTTCAATTCTCCCTTTTCAATGTCCTGCCCCAGACTTTCTTGTGATTAGCAAATCACTGCTAATAGATATAACAATGTCGGCATTCACAGAACGTAATTCAAGATCGCCATTTCTGCCAATACCAGATTCCACTTTTCCAGTTTAATCCCAACTCCCTATCTGGTTTATTACTAAATTTTATCAGGAAGAGGCTAGGGAAGGAGATTATATCCCAACTATTGCTAAGTAGAAGTTGGCATTTTCCAAGAGTGGGGGAGGCTCTGGGCTTGCTCTTAAGCCCCTACTTTCCAAACAGCAGACAACTAACTGTACACAGAGTCAGAAGCCTTCCAGTTTTACTCTAGAGTTAAGCAATATTTTCTAGCTCACCCCATAACCCAGGGGGATTAAGCCTTTTCTAAGCCATAATGGTTATTCGCTCACTTACTGCTTATTTCTAGTGCGAGTATAATCCTCTTTCAAGCACTCAGCTTCCCACTTTGACTGCTTAGATCAGCCAGCCCAGGCCGGGGTCTTCAGCTCTCCTCCCTCCTCCCAGCCGGGAATCCCTGTCTTCTATCTCTGCACTTTGTCAAGCACAAAAAGCAACTCCATAGTTTCTGCGTGGTCTTTCACATTAGCCAAAGGACTGAACTAGAAGGAGAAAGAAAGCTAACCTCCCCACTGTCCAAGCGTGAGGAGGCAGGGCTTCTGTGGGAGGAGAAGCCCGAGGGTAATCACTTCCTGTGCTCCGCCCACCTCCCCTGGCAGCCACTGGGGCTGAGGATTTCAACTGAGGCAGTAAGGTTAGGCCCCTGTCCACCTCAGCCTGAGCATGCTGCTTGTGGAAAGCCGATTTTGTGCACTGCTCCCCTATGTGCAGCTGAGGAGGGAGCCTCAGTGCAGTGGAGCTAAAACAGTGCAGCTGAGGAGGGAGCGTCAGTGCAGTGGAGCTAAAACAGTGCAGCTGAGGAGGGAGCATCAGTGCAGTGAAGCTAAAACAGTGAGGACCTCGAGGTGGGAGAAGTGAGGAAAGGAAGGAAATAGTCATCATTTGCTGAGAATGCCTCCCTCCCTGTGAGAAGCTTTCAGCTCAGGATAAGTGTCCGGTCTCTGAAACTCCAAACACAGTATCTCCCCTCTCCCTCACACATTATGAACCCTTTCTGAGTAACTGGTAGGAAAACTGTCTAGTTATTTTTTAGTACTGCCAAATTTTTTAATACCACTGAATCAGAGCTGTTGTTTTCTTAGGAACATCGAGCCTAACTGGTAATCTTTCCCCTCTGTAAATGTTCCACCAGCTCTCCTTGACCCTATCTACCTCCACAAAAGTGAAACAGAAAGCTGGGTTTATTCCCTTGAACTAAATAAACCATAAAACTTGGAAACTGTATAGGAAAACCATATATGGCCACAGACATAGAATGTATTATATAAGGAAAATTTGCAAGTAAGTAACAAAACAGTAATAAAATTTGATGGGATAGAGACCTGACAAATGAAGTACCCAATGTTCATTTTAGAATAAGAGTTATGAGTTTATGAAAAAGTAAGAGTTTTAACTGAAAGCTACTAGTTGTATATGGGTTGAATTAAGAGGATTCATCATACTCACTAGGAATGGAATATATAAGGGAAGTTTTGAAAAGGAAAAGGAACATATGATTTAATTAATTGTACAAATTAGCCTCAATGACAATTTTTGCCTAACTATAGATGTCAAAATAAATATAAAGGTTTGCATATAAAATTACAAAAAATATTATGACTATTACTTATTTAATACTGCAATGTGATAAATAGTAGACCTGAATTTATTTAAGCAAATGTTAATGAAGAATAATAATATACACAAAAGAAGCAAAGACCTTCCTACTCCCTTTGTGGTTGTCAGTATTCAGTTCCTGTCTTCTTATTTTTCCTACCTTCAATCCCTTCTTCACGACCACCTTCCTTCCTGCAGCCTGCAAAACTGCTCAGTTTTCCCTGTTCTAAAAGACGACTTCCTCACATCTGCCTTCCCCTAATGACATTCATTTAATCTCTCTTATCTCTTTACCATCAAGCTTGAAAGAGTGGTCCGTGCTCACTAGCCATAGTTCCTTCCTTTCTCTTCACTTCTAAACCAATCACAATCAGGTTGCAATTTACTATAGTTGCATTCTTGACGGTCACCAATGTCCTCCTAATTATCAAATTCTCTAGCAGCCCTTTTTAGAACTAACTGTATGAATTAGTCCCAAATGCACCTTATGATTGACTATAGATGTCAAAATAAATGCAAATATTACTTCTTTCAGTGGTCAGGTCTGTATCATGTATTTTCAGAAATGTCTTTGTTGTTATTTACACCGTTACAGCTGTTACACGGTGTTGCCACCAGGTGAATAGGATATCAGCGAGAGGGGGGAGCACATACTGTGCTAAGAAGATACTTGCTGAGTTTGAGGTGTCTGTGGAAAGTTCATCCAAGTGGAAAGATCCAGTTGGCCGCTTGGTTATATGGATCTATATTTTTAGAAGAGAGATAGGGCAAGACATATGGATTGATGGGGATAATTAAAATTGTAGGAGTGGTCAAACTCATTAAAAAAAGAAAATGTAGAGTCAGAAGAGAAGAGGACTAAGGCTGGAGTCATGGAGAATCATTATATTTAAAGAATGGGCCAAAGAAAAGAACTCAGTGAAGGAGGCAGAATAGGAGTGGCCATAGGTTTAGGAGGAGAGCCAGAATGCAGTCCAAGGAAAACAAGTCATAAATGGTGTCAAATGCTGATGAAAGGTTAAATAAGGAGAACTGCACACTTTCACTGTATTTGACATTTTGGAAGTCATCCAGGATGACTTAGTGAATTAGTGAAGGTGGAACCAAGATTAGAGTAAATTAATGAATATATTGGTGGTAAGGATGAGAGAGGACTTATTTTCCCTTAGAAAACTTGAATAAAAAGGGAAAGGGGAAAATTTGTTAAGGTGGTAGATCTCATCTTAAGTGTTCTTATGCCACAGCTTAAAAAAAAAGAGCGAGAGAGAAAGAGGAGCAAGAATGCTAGTGAAAAGACAAAAAATACAGAGTGAAAATACTAGGAAAGTTATAGTTTTTCCCCCATTTCCTTGTGTAAAGGTATTGAGTATGTTCATAGTTCAAGAAGGAGCAGTAATGAAAGTGAAAATGTAGATACCAGAGGGTGAAGGGGAATAATTCATGAAGCAAGAAAGTAAGAACAAAGTGCTTTTGGAGAAAAACTGCATGTTTCTCTTTCAAAATTTACAATTTTGTGGTATATATTTACATAAGAAAAATCTAGAAGGATATATACCAAATATTAAAAATCCTTTTCTCTGGGCGATGGAATTATGCATGATTTGTGTGTTCTCTTTATACTTGGCAGTTCTTTTTGGAATAAGAATGAATTTCTTTTATAATAATAATAAGAAAGAAAACAAAATATGATTGCTTGAGAGATCTATACAATTGCCAATAGAAAAGACTCATTTTAAGTCTCCTTTGCAGAAAAGCGACTGGGTCAGGGCTTTACCCTTCCTTTAATATGTTTCTGGAGGGATAAATACTAGTTTTTTTTTTCTTTAAATGTAAGTTTCATGGTACAGTTATTGCTTCTGTCCCTTGTGGCCAATGTGGTAGGATGGCGAAGTGGATGTTTTGTTTATTGTATTTAATATGTCCCTTTCCTCTTCACTCTCCCTTATAATATTAGCTTTCAGTTTTTGATATTTTGGTCCCATGTCCCTTCTTTTTTTTAAAAGATCTGCAGTGTCAGCACATCTACCAACACCACTGCTGTGGGAGCCAAAGAAACAATGAAAGGAGAAAACAGAAAACGAGGGAGGAGTTTCTCCCCAAAGACTTGAAATAAAAGCTTGAGAGTTTCTCCATTTAGGACATAAGCCTGGACAGACCTTTTAAATAGAAAGTAGTCACCTTACCAATTAAAAGGACAATTTGCAGATCTTTTATTTTTCTCATAGATGGAGGAAATCAACCTTCTGAAGGGGAAATTCATTACAGAGAATTATTTGCAGAGGTGCTTGTTACACTTGGCATTTTTCAAGAACTATTTTTTTTCTTTTTTAAAGACATTCACAGTTGTGTTCTCCCCCCACCAACTGTGATGTTATGGAAAAACAAAATAGCCACAGGGTGTAATTTTTTAGTTTCCGGGCCAGGCTTGAGCAAACATAACATATGGTAATCAAACTCTGTCCTAAAGGTATATTGCTGGGTGAAAAAAGAAAGTAAGCACAACAAATATGTTGATGCATTTTAAACCATGTCTTAAGTCATATGCATATGACCAGATATTTAGTAATTTTTTGATTTTAAGGCTAAGTGTAATTGGGAAAATAGATATTCCAGTTACTTACTAGTTGAACAATAAAATGGCAGTGATGCACATTATAATTTTCACTATAGTCTTGAAGACCCTCCTTAATGCTGCCTTTCCTATCTTTAGAGTGGCTCTTGGTCTATAAGAAAATAACCTGAAGAGTTTTAAAGCTTCTTAGAATATTTTCTATTTTCCAGGTTTTTGAAAGATGAGAATTCTCCAACATAAATATCCATTAAGGTTGCTCAATCTTATGTCATTGTACGATGACATTTTCTCAAGAACACAAGTTCAGTATTAGGTATGCACCTTCTTACATATCTTTTCCAATATTTTATCATAAGAAATCAAACATACAGCAAAGTTACAAGAATTTTACAGTGAGCATCTGTAAACTTACTACCTAGATTCTACCACTAACATTTTACTATACTTGCTTTTTGCATATCTGTCCATCTATCTGCTGATTTTAAGGCTAAGACTAATTGGG
Organism: Stenella coeruleoalba; assembly: GCF_951394435.1. Taxonomy (NCBI): domain Eukaryota; kingdom Metazoa; phylum Chordata; class Mammalia; order Artiodactyla; family Delphinidae; genus Stenella; species Stenella coeruleoalba. Next base: position 57,980,037 of record NC_137150.1, read on the forward strand.
AAAGTATAGTACATATAGTATATACTATTTTTAAAGTATAGTACATATAGTACATACTATTACAGTTTTACAGATTCTTTCCCTCCAAGGTTTATTTAATTTAATTTAATTTTAAAACTCAAAAAGCAAAACCATTGGTTTAGTAAGCTTCCAAAATAAGAGCACTAAAAGTTTAGGATGTGTTAAACCTACAGCAAATCATTACTTTCATTTGAAAAGCAAATCAGCGAACTGCATTTCTAGTGCTAGTGATAGGTCCTATCACTAAGATTAGGGAAGAGGATTTCTGATCAAAGGGCTGGGATTTTTATAGCTCTCAGTCAAAAACAAGTGATCAAACAACTCAATTTTCTGAGACGAATACAGGGTGTGATAGGCAGTTCCCGTTGATATTAATCGTCGTCCTTAATTTCATATTCTTTGATCATCAGTGTTTTCTGAAAATAACTTCACTTTATTCTGGGCTATGCAGTAAGTATTTACCTCTGGTACATCCAACAAAAATAGCAAGACTCAGGCGGGGCTAAGATGGCTAATGGCTACTCAGAGGGGTTACATATGCTCTAAGGAATAGTACAGTACTTGGGTGGTTTATTGAGATTAAGTAGGCAGAAAACAAAAAATTAAACTTGAAATTTCAGTTATGTCAGATGCAGCAATGTTCCACATTACTTTGAGGACAATAAATACACTCTTCTTAACCCTCCCTCACTTCCAAAACCAAACAAAACCACATTCAAAGAAAAAAAACAGACAAAAAATGATATCCTACTTAACAGGAAAATTCTGAGTCCAATTCTTTCATCTGAAAGGTTCTTGTCTCTACAAAAACCATTTTCTCATCTCCTCTAGACTAGGCTCTTGAAGCTGTAAATGCAGTGGTATATCATGTAATGACTGATATATAAAAATTGTTTCCTGCCTGCTGAAGATGATTGAAAAATGATATATATTTCAGCCTACTAGATTTCTCGGCATTATGTGGTATTGGTGCTATTTCCGCTATTTCCAAGGCAAGGTGAAACTAAAAGCACTCCCATTTGGCAGTTTTACCTGTCATCACTCAAAGAGCAGTGCTGGAGTGCTTGTTGGTGTAAGACAGGTAAGGGGCCTGAGAGAACTGCCATTATTTTGGATCCTCAAATGGTAAATAAACACTCCTATCACATAAAAAGTCTCCTTTCCCCCCAAAAACTAATAAGAAGACAAACTATGTATTCTATATTTTTGCAGCTTGAGAAGAATAAGAAATAATCTCTTTAGAACTCAAATTGTTACTTGATGCTCTGCTTCTGATCCTTATTGACATGATTTCTTGTTGTTATATGCATTGGCCCTACCAGACGGGGGCTAGAAGCGTGTTATGCCAAAATCAAAAACAGTACTTATCACTGGCCTCTCCAGTGGCTCCTTTTCTCTCTCACTGGTGCACTTGGTTGGTGCACCTGGCATCGCACACCTGCTAATGACTTCTTTATAACCACTGATCTGGACATGATGATTTCATGTCTTTGTGAGAGAAAACAGCAATCTTTTAATTTTAATAAAAAGGAAAGAAAAAACTTGCTGCCTCTATAAGCATTCTGTTTGCCAGGTATATTATGCCTCTATGATGCATAGATGACATTGATGACAGTGCTTGAGAAAAATTTGTCTATGAAATTTTGTTTCTGACAAGTGTCAACCCAAAGTTTGTGCTTCAGCCAGAAAATCTATGCAGAAAGTTAAAGTTGTTTACCATTAAGCTACATCTATGTGACTCATTGACTTGTAACCAGCTTTTTAAAAATTATAGCTAACATAACTTGAGGATATTTTTTTTTCATATGAATCTACACACAGCCACAACAGCTTAGAATATATCTTTCCTCTTCCTGAGAGTGATATTCCCTGGAGGTATAGCCCAATACTCTTACCTCTGGGCTCTCCCCCGTGGCCTTGATAACCTCAGGAATCCTAATACAACACTACAGCTCTCATCATTTCTCCATCAGTCTCCTGATGGCTTCTTTTGTTCATCCCTTTTCTGCAATGGCTTATAAATTCATTGATGACAACATTATAGATAAGACATGGAAATCCCTAGAAGGTAGGCAGGTCTGGGTTCCCATTCATCTTTGTCATGGATAAAGGCTTCTGGGCAATTACTTGTGCAGGGAGCTCTTCTAAGCCACAGGATGTACAGGTGCAAGAAAGATCTGGGCCATGGACAGCTCATTTATCCACTGGACATGTGACAATCAGTTAAAAGATTAAAACAGCAGAGTCCAGGGGACATGTAGCCCTTCACACACAACTTTTTGACAAACCTCAACTAACACCTTGCTTGATATAGAAAGTATTACTGCTAATGAGGGGAAAAATAAAGTGGCATAGAATGAAAGGCAAAGTTTACATAGTTTTATTTATATAAAGTATTGTCACCAACCACCTGAGATCAAGTATCCTCTGAATCCTTGGCTCAAGTAAAAAGGAGTCTGATGGCTAGAAACTGTATATTTGAGTTACGAGGCAATTTTTTTTTAACTTGGGAAGATGCAAGGTAGAGTGCGTGACAATGTCAGACGTTCAAATACTTCATGAGTTTGTTCAGACAAAATCGTATTAATTTAGAACAAGGGTTGCTTCATGTTGATGCATGATCAACCTTTTAGCACTAGGCATGCTAGATTCAGTCAATACAATTATGTGATAGTAATCACAAAAAGAGTAATAGGTAGTGGATCACTCCTGACGTCTTCGGAAAATATGACATCCAAAAATAAGCACAAATGCATACAAATACACATGACATTTTTTGCACTTTGTTGATTTTTACAGGAAATTCCATATGACTTAATCAGTTGATAAGAAAGAAATGGTTTTCAAAAAATAAACAACTATAAAACCTCCCTTATTTGGTGATGAGATAAGGGATAGAGGGAGCTTCTCAAATATGGTAATTTATTTTTCCTTGGCATAAGTATGGAGTATATTCATTTTGTTCTCGTACTACTTTAAACATTTTATATATATTGTATTTTACAATAAAAGTATATTACTAAACTTTTATTTTTAATACATTCTATAGATTCAAAATATCAATTTTTTTTTCAATAAAAGAGACTTGGGTGTCATGTCTAAGGTGATAATGGAATAGATTTTGCCATATTTTTGGTCTACTTTACCGCTATATTTTGAGCTTCCTGAGGTCAGGGGCTGTGTTATTCACTCATCCTCTAAGTATTTTTGATCATCCACTATGAATGTGCTGAAATCTCGGGCTCTAGAGCCCACAAGGGAGGTGTGGTCCCCTGTCTCGGAAAGCTCGATGCCTACAGTGGAAAGGAGGTAATTAAGCAAGCAGTTATAAACTTGTGAGGAACCTATGACAGAGGAGTCTGGAGATGTGAAGGAGACCATGGGACTTCACTTTGTGTAAAGATCAGAGGATGCCTGGAAGAGACACTGGGATTTGAATGATGAGGACAAGCCATCCAGGTGGAAGAGAGGGCATACAGAGGGAAGACCAAAGTTAGGAGGTGGCAGGGTCTTCTAACATCAGAAAGGAGGACGGTGTGGCTGAAGCAGAGTTGGGTTTTGGGAGGGTGATCTCAGATGAGGCTGCAGAGGAAGGTGGGGTCTTAAATCACATCTTTATGTTAAAGGCAATGTGGAGCCACGCAGGGTTTTAAGCAGGAGAGGGACATTAACAAATCTGTGCTTTAGGAGGCCTACTCTGGCTTAAGTGTGGGAAATGGATTGGAGGAAAGAAGAGTGGAGCAAGGAGAGCAGCTGAGGGCCACTAAAGTGGTCAGTGTATGTCAGCCATGGAGTCTTTTACAATTGGTGTGTTGTTAGTTGAGAGCTGATCACACACTAATTCTGACATGCTTAATTTATCACTTTGTGTACCATAAGATTACTTTTTCAATACTGGCAACTGTAAGTGATGAAAGCATCTGTATTTTCTGTAGTCGGGGATTAAATTAGCAGTGAATGGGCCTACAAACAACACATGCTAGGCACTCACTTATTTTGGTAACATGTAAAATTATTTTAGGAAAAGTACGATGAAACAAAAAAACTTTTGAGAGATAGAGACAGAGATTGATAGCTAGAGAGAAAGACAGAATATATTTTGACTAATATAGAAAATTAGTCATTGACTAATATATATTTGACTAATATAGAAAAACATTTTGCATTTAATGAAGGATATTTTGCACTCTGTAAAGTTCTAAAGCAATATCTAAACTTTCCTTTTCGTTTCTTGCTATTTGACAAAAACAAAGGGAGTCTTTAAAAAAAATACAATGCAAAATTTTTCAGTACTGCAGAACAACTAAAAGGATTTATTGTGATTTTGGACATCAACAACACGAATTCTTTATGCAAACCTAAGAAGTGAACTGCCCAGGGAGTATAAAATATTGAAAAGGAATGTATTTACTCATTGCTTCCATTGCATTTCACTTGTTTTTAACTTGTCAGAGGATAAAACTTTATAATGGGGGAAAGCTGAAGTAAGGTGAGGTAGAGTAAGGTAGATTCAATCACAATATTTATCTCCCTCCTCAAAGTTTCTTTGGGGATTCTCGCAACTTAATGAGACACTCCTTTGTTATTTATATTTAAAAATAATTACGTTACATGCAAACTACTGAAGGATATTCACATGTAAGCAAACCTCAGAGCTACAAAACAGACTTCTTTCTATAAGACCACAGCATCCCAGTGAATATAGATCTTCTTCCATCAGTTCTAACCTTTACATTTTTCCTTTTTTTCCTCTTCAGGAATCAAACCCAAATCTTAGATGCTTGTATTATGGAGGTCGTCACAAAATTATAAAGAGACAATGAGAAAGACTCCTTGAACAATACAGAGCAGAGAAATTTTAGTGAAAAAGAGCATGAAGCTTATATCAACTTGAGAGCCCTGTAGGGTCTCTTTGAAGACTTTTCTTGCAATCTCCAATTAATACCTGAAGTGAAAACTATATTGATAACACAGTACTGAGAGACAGAGGCTGGCTGCAGCTCAATTAATTTAAATACATCTTTGGAAGTAGATGTAGACTTTAATAAAGAGTCTTTAAAAAACTCTGCACTCTTGCAAAATTGTCCTGGGTAGGCGAGTGTGAGGATTTTAGAGATGAAGTGAGGCTCCAGTAAAAGGAACAGCTGAATTGCCATGGATATAGGACTGTGCCCCACATGGACAAAGCTTTTTAAGATTATAAAAACAGAAGCTTCTCCTTATAAGAAACACTAAAAAAAAATTTTAAAGTGCAGAAGTATGTTTATCACATTAATGATGCTCAGTAAACATTTAATGAAATCCTTTTGCTTTATAGCAAAAAGGAAAAGATTAACAACTCCCATTACTCCTAAACACTCTTATTCTCTCTTGTTGATGTCATCCCCCAATATTTATACACAGACGTACACATATACATGTGTATAAATATATATGCTCATATATATGTATATATACACAAATGTATTTTTATGACGTAAAAGTGGATTTATTGGGTTGGCCAAAAAGTGCCTTCAGTTTTTAAGAAAAAATAAAAGACACATTTTTCATTTTCACCGAGAACTTTATTGAACAATGTATTCACCGTTTTGTTCCACTACATTCTACCATTTTTCAGGCAACTTCATAATTCCATCTTTCCAAAACTTTTTATCTTTTTTTTTTTTTTTTTTTTTTTTTTGCGGTACGCGGGCCTCTCACTGCTGTGGCCTCTCCCGTTGCGGAGCACAGGCTCCGGACGCACAGGCTCAGCGGCCATGGCTCACGGGCCCAGCTGCTCCGCGGCTGTGGGATGCTCCCGGACCGGGGCACGAACCCGCGTCCCCTGCATCAGCAGGCGGACTTTCAACCACTGCGCCACCAGGGAAGCCCCAAAGCTTTTTATCTTTTTGAGCAAAGGACTGTTCCAGGTGCTTTTTACAGTCTTCCAGGGAATTGAAATTTTTTCCAATAAGAGAATTTTGTAAAGACCGAAATAAATGGAAATCTGAAGGTTCAGTGTCTGGTGAATACGGTAGATGAATCAGAACTTCCCAGCCAAGCTGTAACAGTTTTTGCCTGGTAATCAAAAAACATGCAGTCTTGCGTTATCCTGATGGACGATTATGTGTTTTCTGTTGACAAATTCCATACGCTTTTCGTCAAGTGCTGCTTTCAGTTGGTCTAATTGGGAGCAGTCCTTGTTGGAATTAATTGTTTCATTTTCTGGAAGGAACTCATAATAGAGGACTCCCTTCCAATCCCACCATATACACAACATCACCTTCTTTGGTTGAAGACCGGCCTTTGGTGTGGTTGGTGGTGGTTCATTTCACTTGCCCCACGATCTCTTCTGTTCCACATTATTGTACAGTATACACTTTTCATCACCCGCCACAATCTGTTTTAAAAATGGACTGTTTTCTTTACGTTTAAGTAGAGAATCGCATGTGGAAATATGGTCAAGAAGGTTTTTTTCTCTTACCTTAAATGGAACCCAAACATCAAAGTGATGAACAGAACCAAGCTGGTGCAAATGATTTTCAGTGCTTGATTTGGATATTTTGAGTATGTCGCTTATCTCCCACATGGTATAACATTTCCCAATATTTTAATTATGATTGCTATCAACTTCAACTGGTCTACCCAACTGTGCAGCATCGTCTAACAAGAAATCTCCAGCACGAAACTTCGCAAACCACTTTTGACACGTTTGATCAGTCACAGCACCTTCTCCATATACTGCACAAATCCTTTTTTTGTTTCAGTTGTGTTTTTACCTTTCTTGAAATAATAAAGCATAATATGCCAAAAGTGTTGGGTTTTTTCTTCCATCTTCAATATTAAAATGGCTACACAAAAATTTCCCAATTTTGAGAAGTCTTTTTTTAAATGCACACTGATATGACAGCTGTCACATACAATCTAGCAAAATTGTTTCTAATGAAGTTAAAGACAACTAAGTGCTACTAGAGCCATCTTATAGAGAAAACTGAATGAACATTTTGGCTAGCCCAATAGTATAAATACTAAACTATGCTTTTTACTCAACAATATATTGTGAATATCTTCATGTTAACACACATTCATATCTATCTTACATATCAAAATCCACTTTACATTAAGAGTTTTTGTTAAAGTTTAAGAAATCCAGAAGATCATCAGAATGAAGCATGGCTTTAACACCTAAGAAGAAATGCTATGAAGTTTCATGAGGTCCCATTTGTTTATTTTTGTTTTTATTGGCTCAAAAAGGATCTTGCTGTGATTTATGTCATAGAGTGTTCTGCCTATGTTTTCCTCTAAGAGTTTGATAGTTTCTGGCCTTACATTTAGGTCTTTAATCCATTTTGAGCTTATTTTTGTGTATGGTGTTAGGGAGTGCTCTAATCTCATACTTTTACATGTACCTGTCCAGTTTTCCCAGCACCACTTATGGAAGAGGCTGTCCTTTCTCCACTCTACATTCCTGCCTCCATTATCAAAGATAAGGTGACCATATGTGTGTGGGTTTATCTCTGGGCTTTCTATCCTGTTCCATTGATCTATATTTCTGTTTTTGTACCAGTACCATACTGTCTTGATTACTGTAGCTTTGTAGTATAGTCTGAAGTCAGGGAGCCTGATTCCTCCAGCTCTGTTTTTTGTTCTCAAGATTGCTTTGGCTATTCAGGGTCTTTTGTGTTTCCATACAAATTGTGAAATTTTTTGTCCTAGTTCTGTGAAAAATGCCAGTGGTAGTATGATAGGGATTGCAATGAATCTGTAGATTGCTTTGGGTAGTAGAGTCACTTTCATAATGTTGGTTCTTCCAATCCAAGAACATGGTATATCTCTCCATCAGTTTGTATCATCTTTAATTTCTTTCATCAGTGTCTTATAATTTTCTGCATACAGGTCTTTTGTCTCCTTAGGTAGGTTTACTCCTAGATATTTTATTCTTTTGTTGCAATGGTAAATGGGAGTGTTTTCTTGATTTCACTTTCAGATTTTTCATCATTAGTGTATAGGAATGCAAGAGATTTCTGTGCATTAATTTTGTATCCTGCTACTTTACCAAATTCATTGATTAGCTCTAGTAGTTTTCTGGTACCATCTTTAGGATTCTCTATGTATAGTATCATGTCATGTGCAAACAGTGACAGCTCTACTTCTTCTTTTCCGATTTGGATTCCTTTTATTTCCTTTTCTTCTCTGATTGCTGTGGCTAAAACTTCCAAAACTATGTTGAATAAGAGTGGTGAGAGTGGGCAACCTTGTCTTGTTCCTGACCTTAGTGGAAATGCTTTCAGTTTTTCACCACTGAGACTTCAAAGCTTTTGCACGGCAAAGGAAACCATAAACAAGACCAAAAGACAACACTCAGAATGGGAGAAAATATTTGCAAATGAAGCAACTGACAAAGGATTAATCTCCAAAATTTATAAGCAGCTCATGAAGCTCAATAACAAAAAAACAAACAACCCAATCCAAAAATGGGCAGAAGACCTAAATAGACATTTCTCCAAAGAAGATATACAGTCTGCCAACAAACACATGAAAGAATGCTCAACATCATTAATCATTAGAGAAATGCAAATCAAAACTACAATGAGGTATTACCTCACACCAGTCAGAATGGCCATCATCTAAAAATCTAGAAACAATAAATGTTGGAGAGGGTGTGGAGAAAAGGGAACACTCTTGCACTGTTGGTGGGAATGTGAATTGGTTCAGCCACTATGGAGACCAGTATGGAGGTTCCTTAAAAAACTACAAACAGAACTACCATATGACCCAGCAATCCTACTACTGGGCATATACCCTGAGAAAACCAAAATTCAAAAAAAGAGTCATGTACCAAAATGTTCATTGCAGCTCTATTTACAATAGCCCGGAGATGGAAACAACCTAAGTGTCCATCACCGGATGAATGGATAAAGAAGATGTGGCACATATATACAATGGAATATTACTCAGCCTTAAAAAGAAACGAAATTGAGCTATTTGTAATAAGGTGGATAGACCTAGAGTCTGTCATACAGAGTGAAGTAAGTCAGAAAGAGAAAGACAAATACCGTATGCTAACACATATATATGGAATTTAAGAAAAAAAATGTCATGAAGAACCTAGGGTAAGACAGGAATAAAGACACAGAGCTACTAGAGAATGGACTTGAGGATATGGGGAGGGGGAAGGGTAAGCTGTGACAAAGTGAGAGAGTGGCATGGACATATATACACTACCAAATGTAAGGCAGATAGCTAGTGGGAAGCAGCCGCATAGCACAGGGAGATCAGCTTGGTGCTTTGTGACTGCCTGGAGAGGTGGGATAGGGAGGGTGGGAGGGAGGGAGATGCAAGAGGGAAGAGATATGCGAACATATGTATAACTGATTCACTCTGTTATAAAGCAGAAACTAACACACCATTGTAAAGCAATTATACTCCAATAAAGATGTAAAAAAAAAAAAAAGAATATGTGGCCAAAACATATGTAAAAATTACAGGTTAAAACGAGACAGAATTTTTAACCTGGTCTGGCAAATATCTGAAGAGGTTAATACCCAGGGGTTAGCAGTGTATAGAGAAACTAACAACAACAACAACAACAACAAAAAAGAAGCAATGCTAGTTCATGAGTGTTGTCCACAGAACCCTGGTGGTTTCTGAGATTCTTTCAGGTGATCTGTGAAGTTAAAACTATTTTTCATAATAGTACGAAAATGTTATTTACCATTTTTGCTATGTTGACATTTGCATTAATGGTGCAAAGGCAACAGTGGGTAAAACTGTTAGCACCTTAGTAAGAATCAAGGTGGTGGCACCAAACTGTACTTGTTGGGAACTGAACTGGCCACTTTAAAATAAATGAAATAGCATTTTTACTTGAAAAAAATGACTGACAGACAAACTGTGGTTACTTAGGTCTGGAAATCTTTCATTTTTTCCCCCCAAATAAATGAAGAGAGTCTTGCAAGGAGAACAGCTAATTTTTGTTGCCAAAATTCAAGCTTTCGATGAAAGTTAGAATTTTGGAAACTTGTATCTGCCACTGTGAACTTGATAACTTCCAGATAGTTAAAGATGTTCCTGATGAGCTCAGTGACATTAATGAAGTATTTCTGTTATTATATAATGAAGTATGGCAACATTTGGAAGATATGAATAACTCAGTGAACTAACATTTTCCAAGTGACAGATACATGGCATGTTATCAAAACTGTGCATGAATTAAAGATCCATTCAAAGTGTGAGGAAAAACAATGGATTTTAATATAAAAAGTACACAAAGTTTATTGATATAACTGAAAATGCCACACTGCTACTAAACTTTAAGAAATAACATGTCAAGTTTTGATGTAGCATCAAAGACTTCATAATTATTTGAAATGGCTATTAAAATACTCCTTCCTTTTCCAACTGTATAGTTGTATGAAGACAGATTTTTCTTTTTATATTTCAACCCCCCAAATTGCAACAGATTAATTGCAGAAGCAGATAGGAGAATTCAGTTTTCCTCTATTAAGCCCTTATATTAATGAAATTTGCAAAAATGTAAAACAATGTTATGCCTCTCACCAAAATTTCTATTTTTTTAAAATAGAGTTAAAAAAATGTTATGGGTGTTAGCAATGAGTGTTTTATTGTTATTTTTCAATGATTTAATAAGTATATAGTTAAAATTTTTCATAGTCTTCTTTTTTAATACAGTAAATACAAATAGATATAATCCATATAAACAAAAGGTCTTTGGGGTCTTTAACATTTTTTAAGAGTACAGAGGGGGCATTGAGACAAAAGTTTGAAAACCACTGATATAACAGAAAGAATGTAAACTTGTTCTGAGGTGGTAGAACAATTGCCCTTGGAAAATTAGTTTTTATTTTCCTTCTCTTTAATAATGATAAACAAAGTCAACTTATCCCTTTTAGAATCTGGTGGAAAATTCCATAATAGACCATGTCAAAAATTAAATTAGTCTTATGATAAACTGCATTGTGTGTTACTTAGTATATATCTGAATTATATTTAATGATTATAGCTTTAGAGTTTACAAATACTCATTACACAGGTTATATCCTCTTTTCTAGGCAATTCCATGAAGGTAGGTATTATATTCCTTATTTATATTAATAGAAGAGGAAATGGATTCTAAGAAGAAAAAGTGCTTTGTCCATCTGGAAAGTGCTAGAACAGAATCAAATTTAGGTCTGCTAACCTTATGTTCTCTGCTCTTTTTTCATCTTTGGATGGGAAAAGTCTTTTTGGTTATCATCAGCATAGGCTATGCACTTCAGGTCTTGTACAGTAGGAACAAGGGCTAAGTATGGCCATCCCTTTTGGATTTGAGCAAGGATCTTGACTTCTCCCAGCCCATTTCCACTGCCTATAAATAAGGATTGTAGGAAATAATATATGCCAAGTTATGTGGAATAGTGCTTAGTATACATTAGGTCCTGTTATTATTATTTTTCCTACCTAGCATAACAGTGTAACCCTACACAAAGCCAGAGTAGCTTGGGTTTCACCCATATCTTAGGCCAAATATGAAAGGGCTCAGTCAATAAGACAGAAATAGATGAACAACATATAAAAAAGCTTCAGAACAATTGTGGTCCTGAACAGCAAAAACAGAAATGCAGTCTTTTCCAGGCTGGAAGCCAGAGGTCATTCTATATATGCTGTTGACCTACACTTCAACTCTGCATTCAAATTTAGAGGTGACCAGATAGGTCAATACATGTACAAGCTGTATGGCTTTGAGCAAGTTACTTAACTCCTCTATGCCTAAGTTTTCTCATCTGAGAATAATAACAGAACCTATCTCCTTGAGTTGTTGTGGGAAAAAATTTAACTAATACATGTAAAGTGCTTAGAACAGTGCTTGACACATATAATACTCAAATAAATAAAAGCTATTATTAGCTGATATCTTTCCTTCCTTCTGTCTCATCCTTCTTTCTTCCCTCTCTTCCTTCCTTTTCCTCCTCTCTCCCACCTCATCTTTTCCCTCCCTTCCTTCCTCCCTTCCTCCCTCCCTCCTTCCCTCCCTCCCTCCCTTCTTTCCTTCCTTCCTGGTTAACAGTGTGTAGCCACTAAGCAGTCTTTCTAGCAAGATTGTTCACCAAAGGTGGTTCAGAACCTCAGTCTTGAAGTTAACAATTTTTTTTGGACTGGGATTTAAAAATAGAACCTGGCGAGAAGCAATTCTTGCTGTGTCAACTTTTAGAAGGCTGTACTGAGAAAATCCAGCAGAGTTTTATTTTAAGAAGACCCTGAATGGCTTAGCTGCAGTTCATGGATACATCAGAACATCCCCTTGACGGTTTGCTTTCCTGTGAACCTAAAACAAACCAACAGGAAGAGTTCTGGCCTGACAAAGCCTCTCCCTTGCAAAAAGCCAACTAAACCGAACTCAGATGCTGCTGTCAAGTAAGTGGAGCAGAACCCCAGCAGTGAGCCTTCGCTGCTGACCCTTTTGAAGTTCACCTCTTTGTTAAATCTACTTTTAACACAAACTGTATTTTTTACAGTGTGTTTCAGGGATGATGCAAAATATTAAGGATACAGGGAAAAAAATGACTACAGATGGTGGATTTGGAAAGTAGGTAGAGAAGGACTTTGGTTTGTGTTAACATCTGGGTCCTAGCCTTGTTTTTATCCCTTTTTTTTAGTGGGCTGGTTATCTCAACTCTTTTGAGCTCAGCTTTTCCACTTTCAGAGTAAGGGTTTATACTAGATGATCTTTAATATCGTTGATTCTATGATTTCTTTTGAAACTACTGGGAAGCCAGTTAATTAGTAATTTTATAGCGATTAAGAAGAGGACCATTGTTAATTAAAGAAAGAAGCTAAGCCTAATAAAATATTGATATAACATTAATTCAAATACTGAGGAGGATTTAGGGTCTTCCACAAGCTGCTATGTACACTTCCTTCATATCTGTCAAACTCAATATTTCTTAATATAAGAGAAGACTGCATGCAACAAACTTAAGTCTCCATTCTGATGCAACAAATAGAAGTAGTTGAAATTGGATGTGAAAATATATTTCTCAAGAAAGAATATGTCAGTGCTTATCAACTTTAAGTGTATGTGTAAATGCCTGTTCAGGAAAACTAGTCAGGCAACAAGGTATAGAATTCATTGAAGGGAGTGAAAAGTGGAGACACAAAAGTAGTTAGAGCCTAATCACAAGTAATAAACTTGAAAGAAGAGATCAGCAAAAGGAATGGAATGCCAGTGTTTGGCAAGTTGGTGTTTATATAGAGATAAACTTAGATGTATATTCTTTGTGCTATTTTGGAAGATTCTTTACTGAAAAATCAGTAAAATGCCATTTCAAGATAAAACTTTAAAAGACAACTTTACATATTATGTTCCAAAGAATAGAGGATGGATTTGGAGTGGTTTTTCTGGCACTGATCTCAGAATTGACTGAATTCACTGGCATTTTTTGCACAGGCCACCAAGGAAACCAGTGGTAGGGATAAGTCTGAGGCCACGGAACAGAACTAAGTTGCCTGGCTCTGTCGACTTTAGGCAGTCAGGGACCATGGCCTGCACTTGCCTTGTCTGTCCAACCAGCACCAACGGCAGCTTCTGATACCAAGCAAGCACTCAGTAAATATTAAAAGTTAATTGATTGATAAGCATTGGCATCCCCCATCCCGTCTTAAATGACCATTGTACCCATGAAACCAACTGAATTAATCCAAACCAACCCACCCTTCCAGTTCTCTGTTATCATTTCCACAATTTTACTGAGTAATTTAAACTTGTAAAAAAGCATTCAAATTTGTTAAATCAAGTAGAACAGTTGTACTAATTCATGTTAATATTAAAGATGAAATAATTGAATCACACAGAAAGGTTAAGTTACTTGTTCAAAGTTAAAATGAATAAAAAGTAGATAGTGTTTGTCCTTAAGAACATAAGCCATAACATTTTCCTTTGGGTTCCTAAATTTGACTAAGAGATGCACACCCCTTCCTACCTTCACCTCCCAATACTTTCCTACTATTTATCGGGTTCCTAATATGCCCCAGTCACTGCACAACACTCAGGAGACACAGAAATGAATTAGGCCAGTACCTTGTCTTCCAGAATTTCATTAGATAAAATGATTTCCCAAAATTTCCCACTCCATTTTATTGTCATGAGATTTTCAATAGTCATTACAGAATTGCTTCTGGTGGTAAAGATCTTTGAAAATGCAACCAAATCAGTTTAAAAACTATAATTAAGCACATATGTTGTGCTTGGCATTATAGCAATGTAAAATTTAAATAAATTAAATTTCTGTAATATTCAGGCCTGTATACTACATGCAGCATAAAATATTACAAACATTTTCCATTTGAATAGCACATTAGTGTTTACAAACTTCTTTCATTCATCTGCTTAATACTTATTGAACACATAGTTATTTTGTTCTCATGATAACCCTATGAGGTAATGATAACACTTACTGAGTGTTTATGATGGGCCAGGCATACTCTAAGCATTTTACATGTATTTATTCACCTAGTTCTCACTATAACTGTATGAGAACTTTATCACTGTCATATACAGATGAGGAAACTGAGGAAAAGAGAGGTTAAGTATTGAGAGCTTTCCCAAGGAAGAGCCAGGGTTTGTTCTATACAAATGTCCAGGTTCCACTCTTAGAGATTTTGATACAATTGGTCTGGGGTGGGCTTGGGCATCAGCATTATTTTTAAAAAGTAATCATTTAAAAACACCCCTCAGATGATTCCAATGTGCAGCTAAAGGTTGAAAATGACATGAGTGAAGTCAGTGTCCCCATGTAAGCAGTGGTTCACAATCAGAACAACTGTATTTCTGACTAACGTAAGAAATGATCAAATTTAGGGCAATCTATATCAGTCTAGAGACCCCATGAAATCCAAGAGTCTATTCTAAATATTAGAGAATTGGCTGAATTACAGACGGCAGATTTATTTATTTTATTAAAAAAATTTTATTTATGGTTATTTTTGGCTGTATTGGGTCTTCGTTGCTGTGCCCGTACTTTCTCTAGTTGGGTCGAGTGGGATCTACTCTTCGTTGTGGTGTGTGGGCTTCACGGGCTTCTCACTGCGGAGGCTTCTCTTGTTGCAGAACACAGGTTCTAGGCATGCGGGTTTCAGTCGTTGTGGCTCACGGGCTCTAGAGTGCAGCCTCAGTAGTTGTGGTGCATGGGCTTAGTTGCTTTGCGGCATGTGGGATCTTCCCCGACTAGGGCTCGAACCCGTGTCCCCTGCATTGGTAGGTGGATTCTTAACCACTGTGCCACCAGGGAAGACCTTAGAGGGCAGATTTATTAATGTCTACAACAGGGAGGTGAAGCACTGGGAAAAAAGAGCATGTGGCTCCTGTTAGCACAGGTCTTTAGACTTTGCTGCTCCCTGTATTACAGCTGTCCAATAAAGTACAAACTGATATACTGAAATCCTTTTTGACACAAATTTCTAAATCTGGGGCTGAGCAGTTGGAGGGTTCTCCTATGTGTTGCATCATAGGATATGGTCAAGTGTAACCATCATTGCAGGCCTGGGTCGGGTATGTGAGATCAGAATGTTGGAGCAAAGACACAAGGCCAAGGTGACTGTATCCACTACAGACACATGCTATTGTATAACAGGTGGGTCCTCATAGCAGCTGGCAATTTCTTACCAGCATTGCCACAAAGACTAAGCCCTTTGCCTGGGGCCTAACCAGAGCTGCTTTCTGAGATGTTTAAGACCTCAATATCTTTTCTTTCCATCCGTTCATCTCTGGGTCTTCATTTTGTGGTTCTTCCTTCTTGCCTATTTTTAGGAGAAAACATTGCCTGACAGGATGAAGCTCTTCACCTCTGGTTCAGATGTCATTTCCCTCACACGGATTTTGCTACTTTGCTTCACCAATTATTCTCTCACCTGCATCTTCCATCTCTCACTCTCCCTCAGTTCTTTCCGTCTGTGTATAAATGGGCAAAGCTCTTCTGCTGCCTAAATCATTTCTAAGATCATACTATCCTCCTTCTTTCTCTCTCTTTCGCTTCGCTCTAAAACTCACAGTATTTTTTTTTTTAATTCAAGAAAGTAAATCATACAAAGCATGTAACAAAGTATATTTACTTTAGTCATTTGCTTGATACCAACAAATCAAATCTAGACTATCCTGTCTCCTAGATATTTAATTGCCATTGTGTTTACTTATGAAACTAGTATACTAGATATTTGGTTTTGCTCTTAAAAAATAGAAGGAGATATGAATGATGTCACCTCCTGAGCCCTACTTATGTGTGAGACTTTGTGAGGAACATGAGTGAATCCCACCCAGATAGTGCCCTCAGAGAGCAAGTAGTCTAGTGATTAAAATGAAGACAGAGTAGACATATACAAAGCAGATATGCTCTGAAGTGTTACTTGATATAATCTATTCTGCCCAGCCTCGTAGAAGTATCCTGATTATTAGATTGTTAAAGGTTTATTCAAGCCATGTACAAATGAGAAAATGTAGAAGCAAACTTATTTAATTTCCATAGCTGAAAGGAAAATCTAAAGAAAATTTACTCTAACCTCTGTTCCCCCAACATTACAGATGGGAGAAAAAAATGAAGCTAAAGATTTAGTTGAGTGACTAAAAATCAACCAGTGTGTTTATCAAATAATGATCTTGTGCCAGAGCTGGAGTAGGTAAACCAGGAGATGCAGTGGAAGTCTAACAATGGTCATTTTGTCTCCATAGTTTTGCCTTTTCTAGATGTCATATAGTTGGAATCATACAGTATGTAACCTTTTAAGATTGGCTTCTTTCATTTAGTAATATGCATTTAAAGTTCCTCCATGTCTTTTCCTGGCTTGATAGCTCATTTCTTTTTAGCACTGAGTAACATTACACTGTCTGGATGTACCACCGTTTATCCATTCACCTATTGAAGGACATCTTGGTTGCTTCCAGGTTTTAGCAATTATGAAGAAAGCTGTTATAAATATCCATGTGAATGTTTTTGTGTGAATGTAAGTTTGCAACTCCTTTGGGTAAATAATACCAAGGAGTGAGGTTGCAGGATCGTATGGTAAGAGTATGTTTAATTTGGTAAATCACCAAACTATCTTCCAAGGTGGCTGTACGGTTTTGCCTTCTCAACAGCACTGTATGAGAGCTACCTGTTGTTCCACATCCTCACCAGCATTTGGTGTTATCAGGGCTTCATAGGTGTATAGTGGTATCTTTGCATTTCCCTGGTGACATGTGATGTGGAGCATCTTTTCATATGCTTATTTGCCACCTGTGTATCTCTTTGGTGAGATGTCTCTTAAGGTCTTTGGCCCATTTTTTTTTTTTTAATCAAATTGTTTGTTTTCTTATTATTGAGTTTTAAGAGTTCTTTGTATATTTTGGATAATAGTCTTTTATCAGATGTATCTTTTGTAAATATTTTCTCCCAGTTCTGTGGCTTTTTCTAATTCTCTTGACATTGTCTTTTGCAGAGCAGTTTTTAATTTTAATGAAATCCAGCTGATCAATAATTTCTTATTTTGCTCATTTTTTCCAGTTTTTGATAGATACAAAAATGATAAGGGATCAAAAAAAATATATATATATAATGTTATACCTTGCTTTCTTGATTTAATATATTGTGAGCTTCCTTCCTGTAAACATGTATACTTCTACAGCATCATTTTCAGTGGCTAAGCAATGTTACATAGTTTATCACTAGTGATGGACATTTTAAGTTTTTATTGAATTTTGTTGTCATCGCTTATAAAATAAGGCTTCAAACCATGTCCTTGTAGCTAAAACTATGTGCACACCCTTTGGAGGGGGCTTGATAAATAATGTTAGCTATATTTATTTTTCATTGTGCTCTCAAGCAATGATCTGTGAATTTGATTTGAAAACATTGTGTTAATCATTTTAAGTTAAATATTTTAAACATATGTGGATGTTGACAAATACTTTTTTTTTTTTTTTTTCGCGGTACGCGGGCCTCTCACCGCTGCGGCCTCTCCCGCTGCGGAGCACAGGCTCCGGACGCGCAGGCTCAGCGGCCATGGCTCAAGGACCCAGCCGCTTCGCAGCATGCAGGATCCTCCCAGACCGGGGCACGAACCTGTGTTCCCTGCATCAGCAGGCGGACTCTCAACCACTGCACCACCAGGGAAGCCCGACAAATACTTTTATGGGATGATATAATAAGTGTTATTTTTATAGTCTAGCCTTTATTTTGTTTGTTTTTTTTGTGTTTTTTTGCTTGCGTACTCCTCCTGCCTCCCAATATATTCATATCGCCAAATATAGATACTATCCATCTCATTCATAATTAACAATGCAATATGTATTTTCTCTATTTTAGCCACAGTTATAGTCAAACACACATATTTGTAGTTAAGTACATTTAATCATATACACATATATATTAGCTAAGATTGTCATTGCCTTACATCTTACAAATAATATGATATGACACTTCTCTGTGTCCTGTTTTTTTCTCACAATTATGCCTCATAAACCTTCGCAGCTCCAGTTCGTTATTTTTAAGGCTTGCATGTTATTCTAGGTATGGATGTACCGTGACTTTTCAACCATTTTTTAAAATGGGCATTCACTTGGTTCCCTCTTCCCCCTCAGTTCTGAACAATGTCGCAACTAGCATCTTTGTGCATGTTTTCTTAGGTTCTGGTTGTTTTAGTTCTATGGGATAGATTCCTAGGAGTAGGATTGCAGAATAAAAAAGTATACACAATTTTAATTTTAAAATTGTTTAAAATTTTGCTAGATCATAATTATATGATTATACCTTTCCTCCATTCTTGAGAGCAATAGGTATTAACTGCTTTACATTTTTTTCTTGGTCTGATGGTTATAAAGGGATGTCTTTCATTTCCCTATAAGTTAATTTGAACATCTTTTCATGTTTGTTGACCATTTGGAGTTTTGCCCCTAGAAAGCCCCCCTTGTATCCTTTCCCCAGTTTTATGTTGGGTGGCTGGTCAATCTACTGGCAATTTGTGAGAACTTGGCTATTAACCCTTTGTCAGCTGTGTTGCAAGTATTTTTCCAAACCTATATTTTTCTATCAATATAACCCTTTTTGGGTGTATGTTCTTAATTTTTCTACCAAGAAATATATTTACTTCAGTTTCAAGTGCAGCTAGAATATTCAGCTGCCCTAGAATTGTAGAGAGGCCACCTAACACATAGTATTTTACAATAAAGACCGAGATAATGGCAAACATAATAAAACTTCCTTTCAGAACAATTTGACAAGTATAGTTAATAATCTTGCTAAATCAGGAAACAATTGCAATCGCAATGCAGAATGTCCCATAAAGATCTAAATTATCTTATATTTTAATAGCATGTTAAATCTGGAGGGCATATTATCTTTAGACAAATCTTCATTCATTTCACAGGCTAGGAAAGTACGATAGATGAGACCAGTTTCTATTTTCAAACAGAGAAAAGAGTGATATAAATCTAATCCATTCTGAGTTATTAGCAGAGATGTAAACTGACACAATTCAGGTGAGTATTTAGAGCCTGGCCTCAAATAGCTATTGAGACTTTTTTTTCTAAATAGAGCCAGAAGTCTTGGCAGCTCTGTAAACAAGTTGATTCAGAAAACTCAGTCTCCAAAAGGAGCTTAGCTCAGTCTATTCTACCATGCGAAACACAGAAAACACCTGGGTCTTAATCCTTTATTAGAACAATCTGTATTATGCCCCATGCTTACGTGTTACTGAATGAGGAGTATATTAGGTTTTAAGAAAGACTGTCTAATTTCTGTGGCCTCAGACTGTGCACTGAAAACAAAACAAAAACAAACAAACAAACAAACCACCCTAAACTTCCATACATTTTAATACCAAGCTGCGGAGAGCCAAAATACTATAATTATTTGATTAAATTTATATTATTGATATTTTAATCTTTCAAATAAAGTGTCCAAACCTATGTAAACCAAAAAACCATATATATAGGCCTTCATTATTTTAAAGATTTAATAAAAATAAAAACTTTAATAAAAATAAACCTTTTCATATCTAAAAGCTCCTGAGGCCTCAGATCTTTTATTAAAGTTCAATTCTACAGTACAGCTGTTTCTCAATTTGGCAGATAATTTTATACATTTTAAATGAAAATGTCATAAATTTAACCTAAAAATTTTCCAAGAAGGACAAAAGACAAATAAGTAATGATTATATCTTACCTAATGCTCCTTAACAGGCTACTTTGGCTCCCTTTGGTTTCTAAAATGATAATATTAAAAAAGTAGTTAAATTTCTCAAAATCTAGTAGAAATCTGTTCTGTAAATAAGTGAAGAGAGTTTACACAATAATGATTTGAATTTAAAAATGAGGCATGTGAGGTAAAGCTCTAGCAAGTGCTACTGACCACTGCTTTTATCCCAATCAGTATCCCCCTTGACTATTTATACAGAGAATCTTACATTTTTCTTTTCCACAAGAGATCTGACAATTTCAGTTATAAAGAGAGAGTGCTATTTGGAAGCGCCTTTCCAATTTGGAAGTAGTATTATTTGAGTAGTACGAGTTTACAAAGGTCATCCTATAAGTTTATTTTTTGCTCTTGAACTGCTTAAATAAACCTTGGCTAGAAAATTAAATCCTGAGAACCTTATCAGCGAATTTCTGTGGTCCTTAAACTTAGACCATAGAGACCTCTGTTTAGAGACCTCTGTTGCTAGGTGTATAGATGGTCAAATTTAGTAAAAGCATTTCAGATGATATTTTCACAGTTTTATATTCATGATAGCCAAGGCAAATTCATTTTAAATTACTGATTAAAAATATTTACTGTATTTACCATTTGGTAAAATCTGGAAATGAGAATGGAGACTCAAATTGCAGATAAAGTGTTTTTTTAGTCAAGCTAAAGGAAACTATTAATATATGTGGTTCAAAAATATTAACATAATGTCCATAACTACTAGGTATATTAATATGAATGAAAATGGTATCAGAACTACACTGGGACCCAAATATATACCAAACAAAATGAAATGGAAATTTGATACTGAGCTATCTTAACCTGTTGTTTTTTGCAGAGATTCAGTCTCGCTGCATCAAAACTACCTGGATTTTTGCTAAAAATGACATCCCTGGGCTCCACCCAGGATACTGAAATCAAACCTCTGGAATGGGGAGCTGTGCTTTCAAAAGCACTCCAGGTGGACTTCTTATGCATTCAAGCATGAATATCAACGACTTTGACAAAGCAGGCTATCTAGCTGACTTCATCAGCTGTTTGATCTGAATCACTCTATAAGGATTTGAATAAAAGAAATGCAAAATACAGACTAGAATTATCTAAAACTTAGGTATTTCAGATAAACCAGACTAGTTACAATTTTGCTTAATATTTTTGTAAATGCAGGATCTAGATTACATTAATTTTATGAAATCTGCCAAAGGCTTAAAAAATGTTTTTAAAATAAAATTTTAGCTCATGAACTTATTGTGTTAATATTTTTTTCTTATTGTGTTAATATTTAAGCATAAAACGGTAACATTTTTTCTTAATATATGTAGAAGGACAGTGTAATCTTTCTGATTGGAAGAGAAATAATGTGTTAAAAATAGGCATTGAAAATGGTGAAATTATAATGAATTGTAGGAACCCATCATGTGTTATTTAGTTGAGGTTCTCACTAGATTTAGATCTGATCTCTGGAAATGGGGAAACATATATTGAATTTTACGACCTTTACTGTCCTTTTAAAGCTAAGGAGACCATGTCTTTCCTCTGCTCAAACTCTTCTAGTAGTTTTTTTTTTTGACTCATATTTAGAATAAAATCCAAAGTCCTTATAGTTTAGACTTGCACTGTTCAATACAGTAGTTCATCACATATATCTAAGTACATTTTAATCAGTTAAAGTAAAATTAAATTAAAAATTCATTTTCTCACTTAGGGTAGCCATATTTCTAGAGCTCAATAGCCACATGTGGTCAGCGGCTACTGTTTTGGGCAGTATAATATGTGGAGGATTTTCATCATGGCAGCAAGTTCTGTTGGGCAGAGCTAATCTAGAAGTCTCTGCATGATCTGGTCTTTTCTTGCCTTGGTTACTTTACCCTTTACTTCTTTTCACCTGCTCACTCAGCTCTAGCAACAACTGGCTTCTTGCTAGTCTCAGACATCCCAAACTGGTCCTGCCTCAGGGCTCTCCCACTTGCTATTCCATCCACCTAAAACACTGTTCCTCCAGATATTCACATCTCACCTTAGGTCTCTGCTCAAGACACCTCCTTGGAGAGTGCTGATCTAAGTATCATCCACATTATTCTTTATGCTTTTATCCTGCCTTATTTTTCTTTCCAGCGCTTGTCACCGCATTGTATAGTTTAGTCTTTCCTTTTTCCGTCTCTCTCTCACTGTAATTTCTATGAGATCAGGGTCTTTGTTTAGTTTACTTCTATACGCCTGGCCATAGGCATATGGAAGTAAACTATATGCCTATTGTTTACTCCAGTGGTTTTCCACAGAGGGTGATTTTGCCCCCAGGGGATATCTGGCGAGGCCTAGAGACAGTTTTGATTGTCAGAACTGGGAGGGTGCTACTGGCATCTAGTGGGTGGATGGAAGGGATGCTGCTAAACATCCTACAATGCCCAGGGAAGCCCCGCACAACACAGGATTAATTATTGGGCCTAAAATGTTAACAGTACTGATGCTGAGAAATTTGCGTTGACAGATTTCTCAAATATTAATTATCCACTGAAAATATATAACCATTACTCTGTTGGGGCAAAAGTGAATCACAGGTGTGGTTTACCAAATGACTCAGCAACTAATATTTTCTCCTAGTTCACTTATGTTTAAGGCAAATGAAATTAAAATATGTCTAAAACTGATATTCTTCAGCTAGCTGCTTTCGCATCTGTACACTTTCTCATCTGCATACAATCTTATACTTTCATCTGTACAAAAATGTTATTTCACTTAAGAACTTCAATAATATCCTCTTTTTTTCATCTTTGCCATATTCCATTGTCCCAAATGTCTTTTCCTGTGTATATTTTGTGGCACTATTATTAATTTAGTGTGATTCATTGAAGTATTAAAAAAATTACTCCTTTTTAACCTTCCTTATAAACTGGGTTAAATAATAACAGAGAATTGGCAAGGAGTAGTGGACAGGGTGCTGGTCAATAGGGTACCTGTGTTCAATACAGGATCCTCCACTGGTTAGCTTATGTGCCCTCGAGCAAGATGTGCCATTTAACTAAGATGCAAAAGTGACAGCACCTCACACAGGGCTGGACACAGTAAAAGACTGCATCCATCCACATCTTCCCTTCTGACCAGTCAATACTCTGTGAACTACATGAAACTAACACACCTTGAAAAACTTCCTCAGCGATCTCCACCTAAAACAAGGTTAGTTGTCAATTACAGTGTATTACTGAAATCCAAATCATGGAGATTCTAAAAACTCTCCGGGAAATGAAACATCAAAGGCAAAGTTGGATTAGAAGTTCCTTCATATCTTTTCGCTGCTGAGAGAAAAGCTTTTAAGCATTAATGGTGATTTAGCTATTCAGAGCAGGTGGCTTCATTATCTTAAAATGTGTCAAATTACACTAATTACCAAAAAGGGCAATGTAAGCTATATTATAAGAAAACGGTAGCATCCTCTCCTAAAAAGATGACTGGGGAAATGCACGTGACTTATGGTTTCTAAGATACCTAATAATTCAGAAGTTGCCAAGCATTTGGATAATGTGACCTTTTTCTCCTTCCCAACTTTTGCCATTATAGAAAATTATAAAGAGCATTGTTTAGAAGGTCTTTGTGATAATTTGCTTCAGTGACTTTAAAGGAAGTAGAATCCTTGATTTTGAATGCAAATAAGATGTAGTTTGCTGATGCAGTCTTTTACTTCTCATGACTGCACTGTAAGTTTCAATTCTTGAGTGATCCCTTACTCGCTCTTTTGTCCCTTCCTTCCTCCCCCTTCTCTTTTTATCCTTTTCAAAGAAATAACAACAGACCACATTTAAAGGGCTATTTTTTAAACTCCAGAAGACTGAAAAGAGTAAGAGTTTTTCAAAGGCAAAGAGAAACCAGGCGCTGAACTTTGGAAGGCAAGAATGATGACGAGCATAGCTTCTTAGCACTGCCTGTCTGCGAAGAAACCATAAAATTCAATATCTAACTTGGCAGCTGGAATCCTTATAGAAAGAAACAATCCTACCCCTTTAATTTTATTTTCTCCTCTCATCATCTTATGGCAATTTGTCTAGTGGAAGAGAATCATGGAGCCTAAAATAACTTAATTTTTAAATGGCTTTATATCCATCACCTTCATGGTAATCCCATTTGCCCCAGGTTTGGTAAACAGCCCCTCACAGAGTAGTGATACAATCTGTAATTAGACTTTTAAAAACTACTCTGAGATGAGCAAGGAAGAAAAGCATTCTTAGTTTAATTTATTTGTAAATGTTATGATAATAGAAAGATATTTTGCCTTATTGATATTTTAATGCTAACGTCTATCAACAACGATATATTTAAGGTTACCTGAACACTAGCATAAAACAATATGCAATAAGTAGAGTATTTTTGTACAATCTTTTTATGAGAAAGAGGTAAATAATCTCCCTCTCTCACCATCTCTATCACAACAAACTGATAATAGAGATTTCATTAAATATAAATAAATAACTATATAAATAAAAGGAAAGCAACAACCCCAAATTGGTAGGTTTTGTTTTGGAGTCAGTGCAATTTAAGCCTAATATCTTCTTTAGAAGAATTATATGATTACAATACTCAGCAAGGAGAACTGATGTTTAAAATGTTGTCCCTAGTTCAGGTCTACCAAAAAAATGTTGAATTATGTTTAAGTTTATGTTTAACATGCTTTATTTAGTAAGATGATGACATAAAATAATAGACAAAAGAGTTCAGCAATAAGGAGGAAATAAAAAGGTTAATGAACTTCATTTTATGGAATATATATTATGCAATAGAAGGATAAATTCCAGCAAATGGAATATATAGCATACATGGGAAGAATATATTAAATTACCTATGGTAATCCCTTTTAAATTGTTTTTATTTTAGTGAAGATTTTCTGACTTTATATGATCAAACTATTCTTTGGGATGCAGAGTTAATTTTTAAATGTATCTCTCTGAATCACAATGAAAAATCAAGTACTCATTCCATGAAGCTAAGAAAGAACAGAATTCTATTCACAATTATGTTACTAAGGGAATTTCTTTTTTAATTATTCAGCAATCTTCAGTAAGAAATTGCAAATGGTTCTCAATTGAGCTTTCTGTAGCTTTCATAGCAGTACCTTTTTCTAGATTGTTTTCATTTTAGGAAGAATGATCAGCTTTGTTCCCTTGAGTAAATTAGTATTATTTTTATATAATTTAAGATGTAAGAATGACTTTATACAAATATAAAACTATAAATGCTTGATTTTTAATAAAGAATATGCACAACAGTGTATTGTCCAGGATACATTTAGTCATGTTCAAGTATTAACTGCAACATGTATGAGTGTAAGTCTCTGTGTCTGTGCATGCACGTGTACGTTTAAAATTCTCAGTACTTTAGTCTGAAGTTAGGGAGCCTGATTCCTCCGGCTTCATTTTTCTTTCTCTGGATTGCTTTGGCTATTCGGGTCTTTTGTGTTTCCATTCAAACTGTAAAATTTTTTGTTCTAATTCTGTGAAAAATGCCGTTGGTAATTTGATAGGGACTGCATTGAGTCTGTAGATTGCTTTGGGTAGTACAGTCATTTTCACAATATTGATTCTTCCAATCCAAGAACATGGTATAACTCTCCATCTGTTTGTGTTGCTATATGACAAAGCTACAGTAATTAAAACAGTATGGTAATGGCATTAAAAACAGAAATATAGATCAATGGAACAGGATAGAAAACCCAGAGATAAACCCATGCACATACGGTCACCTAATCTATGGCAAAGGAGGCAAGGATATACAATGGAGAAAAGACAGTCTCTTCAATAAGTGGTGCTGGGAAAACTGGATAGCTACATGTAAAAGAATGAAATTAGAACACTCCCTAACACCATACACAAAAATAAACTCAAAATGGATTGAAGACCTAAGTATAAGGCCAGACACTATAAAACTCTTAGAGGAAAACATAGGCAGAATGCTGTTTGACATAAATCACAGCAAGATCTTTTTTGATCCACCTCCTGAGGTAATGAAAATAAAAACAAAAATAAAAAAATGGATCTAATTAAACTCAAAAGCTTTTGCACAGCAAAGGAAACCATAAACAAAACAAAAAGACAACTCTTAGAATGGGAGAAAATATTTGCAAATGAAGCAACCGACAAGGGATTAATCTCCAAAATAAATAAACAGCTCATGCAGCTCAGTATCAAAAAAAAAAAAACACCAAATAACCCAATAAAAAAAATGGGTGGAAGATCTAAATAGACATTTCTCCAAAGAAGACATACAGATGGCCAAAAAGCACATGAAAAGATGCTCAACATCACTAATTAATAGAGAAATGCAAATCAAAACTACAATGAGGTATCACCTTACACCAGTCAGAAGGGCCATTGTCAAAAAATTTACAAACAGTAAATGCTGGAGAGGGTGTGGAGAAAAGGGAACCCTCCTAAACTGTTGGTGGGAATGTAAATTTGTACAGCTACTATGGAGAACAGTATGGAGGTTCCTTAAAAAACTACAGAAATAGAACTACCATATGGCCCAGCAATCCCACTCCTGGGCATATACCCGGAGAAAACCATAATTTGAAAGGATACATGAACCCAAATATTCAATGCAGCACTATTTACAATAGCCAGGACATGGAAGCAACCTAAATGTCCATCAACAGAGGGATGGATAAAGAAGATGTGGTACACCTATACAATGGAATATTACTCAGCCATAAAAAAGAACAAAATAATGCCATTTGCAGCAACATGGATGGACCTAGAGATTGTCATACTGAGTGAAGTAAGCCAGACAGAGAAAGACAAATATCATATGATATCACTTATATGTGGAATCTTAAAAAAAGGGTACAAATAAACTTATTTACAAAACAGAAGTAGAGTCACAGATGTAGAAAACAAACTTATGGTTTCCAGGGGATAAGGGGGGGCGGAGGTGTACACTTTGCTGTACACCTGAAACTAACACAACATTGTAAATCAACTATACTCTAATAAAAATTATTTAAAAAATAAAATTTTCAATACTTTAATTTTTCTCACCTTCAGATTAGGTCTCAGTAACTCAAAATGATGGCAAAGAATGTTTTTTGGGGATAAAAAAACTTAATCCTCACCTTATTCTTTAAGAATACATAAGTTTATAAGTTTTACTATATTTAAAATTTTTACTTTTATTATAAAATTCCTAAATTCATGTCTTAATCTTTATCATTTTAATACTTGTTTTCCATAATTTTTGGATCACTTGCTAAGACTATTAGTCTTGATTCTACTTGGTATCTTTAACTATAGCTTGGAACTACAAAGCATTCCCTTAGAACTTCATTTCCAGAGAGAGTTAAGTTCAATAAGGTATGTGACATGCTTAGTAGAATGCCTGGTATATAGTAAGCATCCTGTAAAGGCTGGCTATTTTGATATACTCTCATTCCTCTCTTTGAAACTGTCCCACCCGCTCCTCACTGGCCTCCTGGCCTCCACTCTCACCCCCTTCACCAATCCATTCTCCATTGTTGCAGCACTGTGTCCCTTGTTTACCCTCTATGGCTCCCCATTGCCCTCAGCACAAAGTCCATGATCTTCACCATGGTCCACGAAGCTTCATACCAAGTGGACCCTGCCCATTTGTCCTCTCTCACCCCTCATATTCAACTTGTGAGCCGTGGACACATTTTCATTGCCCTCTCTTGCCAGCCTCTCGGGGCCTTTCCTCCTTCCCTCACTAACTCTGGCATGTCCCTTAGTTCTCAGTGAGGGCCTTCCTCTGGGAAGGCCCCTCTGACCCTGCATCCCACTCAGGTATGATTTAGGGCCCTTCCCTGTGCTCCGGCACTAATCTGCCTACTCCAGGAGGCTCTGAAGCCCACAGCTGCCTCTGGCTGCTCAGTTCCTAGCACTTGGGTGGCACACAGCAGATAATTGGAATGAAATGTAATTAGCATTTCATGGTATCCTGAGGATATTCAGCTCCAATTACAGAAAGAATAGTCCAGGAAAAATGACTAAAAATTAATAATTATCATATTGTGAATGACTTTGTATTTCTTTCTTTCTTTATTGTCCAAATTTTCTACAATGACCATGTATGACTTTTACGATCAGAAACAAAAATCTTAATTTTTAATTGCCCCTTAAGTTTTGTTGAACTTCTCTACATGTCTGTTTATCACATTCCATTGTGAACTGCCAGAACTGCCAGTATAGACTGGTGGCATTGAGAAATCTTAGCATCATCGGATGGGAAATGTGATAACACATCCAAGCTTATGACCTTGAAGAGTCTGAGAGCAGAATGAAAATTAATGAAATGTGTTTTATGTTTTCTGTGACATATCAGCAGGTCTCCCTTAGGAAATTATTAGTTGAGGAAGGAACCATCCTTCTGATTCTGTGCTTCAATTAAGGGACAATGTACAATGTGCGTGACTTTAGTGCTAAGAATAGGCAAAGAAAGGAGATTCAAAATCCCCAAATTACAGGCATGCAGAGCTATTACAGGTATGCAGAGCTATTACTTCAAATAAAATTATAAAATAAAATTTTTAAATTATAAAACAAACTCATAGGTTATAGTTTCCAGAAAGCATGTTGGAAATTTAAATCTGGGAACTTGTTAAAAAAACAAAACAAAAACAAACAAAAAAACACAGAAAGTAGTCTGGCTTAACAGAAGCTAAACTCTTTTTTTCTTTTTTATAAATTTATTTATTTATTTGGCTGCACTGGGTCTTTGTTGCTGCACACGGGCTTTTTCTAGTTGCGATGAGTGGGGGCTACTCTTTGTTGTGGTGCGCTGGTTTCTCATTGCGGTGGCTTCTCTTGCTGCAGAGCACGGGCTTTAGGTGTGCAGGCTTCAGTCGTTGTGGCACGTGGGCTCAGTAGTTGTGGCTCGCAGGCTCAGTAGTTGTGGCTCATGGGCTCTACAGCACAGGCTCAGTAGTTGTGGTGCACGGGCTTAGCTGCTCCGCGGCATGTGGGATCTTCCCGGGCCATGGATTGAACCATGTCCCCTGCATTGGCAGGTGGATTCTTAACCACTGCGCCACCAGGGAAGTCCCCAGAAGCTAAACTGTTAGGTCATATAAGGATACTCTTAAAAATGCGTAATAAAAAAGGGTGCTCTATCTTACATGACCTTATTGAAAAAATAAGACAACTCTCTTCCATTAAATTATTTCTTCTTCTGGGAGGGGAAAAAACCCAACCACCCTGAAATCTGAATCGGGATTATTATGGTAATTTTGATCTTGCAATTGCAGCTATTTCACAAAGGCTCTTATTTCATCCCTGCACTGTACTTACCGTAATATGCTGGCTACATGTAAACATCAGTGTATTCTTCCCATTATTTTAAAACCATTTTACAGCATCAACATAGAGTATAAACGTGAATAAGGTATATTCCTTTCAAGTAAAGGATCTGAGAGGTGAACACAAATAACAATAACCCACTTGTAAAAGTGCTGTGAGAAAGGAACGGATGTAATGCTATGGGGATTCCAGGTGGAAAGGGCTCTGTCTTCTTCCTTAGCAGAGCCTTGGAGAAATGCTTTGCTGAAAGATGAGTTGGCTCTGTAATCCCCTTGAGGACAGGACCACACCTCATTCATCTTTGCATTCTTTGCTGCTAACACTCCAATAAATGCTTAAAAATGCTTGTTTAATAATATTGTACACAAGTGGGTAGACTCTGGAGCCAGATTTTCTGGGCTCAAATTCCATCTTTGCCAAGTTAGAGAATGAGCTACTGGAATTTAATTATAATATACAGAAAATGTGTTTTCTCCAAAATAAGGTGTTTTTTTTGTCTTTGTTTTGTTTTAAATTATGATGTAATGTTATATACTATCTGTTCTCTGTATAACAGAATAAGAAGAATAAGCTCCATTCATGGTACAGGCATCCATAATTGTCTCACACAGTGAGATGTTCTTTAAAGTGCTAATCATCCTGTCTTATTAAAAACCCAAACAAAGCAGCAACCCTGATGTCTTACTGTATTGAACTAGAATTTCAGAGTTGGAGGGGCCCTCAGACCATTCTGTATGTTAATTTCCTCGCTATTCAGTGAGGAAACCAAACTGTAGAGAGGACTGTAGTTAGAAGAATGGAAGACAATGATAAGAGAGATTTGAAACAAATTGTCGGGACTTTTCTCTTGATGCATAGGCACTTAATCAGTGTATAATAAATAGAAGAGTAAACATGGAATGAATAATCAACATGTGAAATTACAGAAAAATATAATGGAGGTATTTGAGCTTAAGTTTATAAAGACAGAAAAATAATGGCTAATAGTGATTTAGACAACAAATGGGCATAAGTAAACAGGGAAAAACATTCCTTTCCATAAAAAGCAAGAAGTAAAGGCTATAATACCACCACCACCACCAACATGTAATATCTCATCTTTTTGTCCTTGATTCTATCCTTCATTTTATTCTAGTACCTGAATCTCATCCCCAGGAAAATGTGGGAGGTCACACCACAGTGAAAAATGACTTTGACTGATGGTTAGATCATAGCATTCAACGTTTTATATAAATCCTCACTGGTATTTCTACTATTTAAGTTAACTTCCTATTAACTAGATGTCAGCTCAGTGCTTTGAAATATTTTTTTGATATCTATATCCATTTCTCTCTGTATGTGAATTTTCATGATCCTGTCTTTAAGGAATTTCTAATTTAAAACAGATGAAATGCACAAGGTGCTAACACGGAACTCCTATCCTCAAGTGACCTTTAATTTGGTTGTTTAATTTGTCCTTGAATATATCTAGTTAGGTTATCTGTCCAGGGAAGAACAACATAGAAAATGATTGCTGCTTTGTCTCTCAAGAGAAGCAGGTGTGTCCCACTAGAGCAGCCAGAGCCAGGGTTAGTTCCGGAAGTGCTGTGCGCCAGTAAACGCCTGGTCTTGCCCTTTACTCTGAGTTGAAGGATGCTGAGCTGCCAAGGTCTCAGACAGAGGACTGCTGGTGGATTTTTTTAAATCACTTTTAGGATGTAAATATTATATTTAGTTTTAAAGTATTTTTCTTAAATGTTGCTGTTTATTATTTTAGTTAATTTATTTGCATCAATGTCCGAACACTTTTTATAGATATAAATAATTTTGCATTTATCCTCTGAGTTGTTTTCTGTGTTAATCAATACCTAAATCAATGGGAATCCTGAAGAATAGAGCATTACTGATTCATGAAGAAAAATATTTAACTTAAAATCTTATTTCGAAAATTTTTACTGTAAAAAGTAATTAATGTTCATTAACATGTTATATTTATATATGAAGTTATTATTCCACAGCGAAATTTTATACTGGGTTAACTTCTATAAAAGATTTTCTCTAGTGGGTAAATTGCTGTGTCATGATAAAAGGAAAAAAAGATTTGTTTATAGACTTGAGACTAATTTTTTGTATGAAGGAAATCAGGATAACTACTATATCACTATATTTTTGACTTTTGAATGAAGTGGCAGTTTACCAAACTCAAAAGTTTACCTATCCCTAGGCAGAAATACCTTTAATAATTTTCTCTCTGCTGTTTTGGGGAAGGGACATTTTTTCTCGCATAACATCTAGGGTATGAAATAAAAACAAAAAAATGAATATATGGATTACTAATTCAAGCCCCAGGATGGCTTCACAGATTTCTCTCCCTTTTTACGTTTCTAAAATGTGTTTTAAAGCTATGGTCAGTAAAAACCTACCCTTTTCAACCAAGAAAAAGATTTAAACTATTATATTTGATTGGGGACTATTTTTTGACACCTAATTCAAAACACTGTAAATATGGTTTACTAATTTACTCTCAAACTGAGTATACTACTTCTGTAAGTCATGTGCAAGTGAGCCATATTTTTAAATGCTTATTTTCCATATACTTCACATTTAATTATATTGCCTTGTAAAATTCTTGAATTGTTTCCTTATTTTATTTAAATCTGATCTTGCTATGTAAGTTTTCTTGTGTCTTTTCAGATAAATTAAAAACTCCCTAAGGAGAAGGAGTATCATAAAGCTTCGTTTCCATAAAAAGAGGTGCTCAAAAATATTTGATAACGAATGAATGACCATTTACTTCTAACAACACAACTTAGATATACACCTTTCAGAAATGTTTAGTTTCAGAGAAAGGAATCAGGTTTCAAAATAAAGAAAAAGTAAGATGACGAATGAAGACTCAGGGTGCATGGATATCAGATTTGCTGAAGAGATCTAGTTTTTATTCTGCTATGTTTCTTGGATTTTATTTTAGCACCAACAGTTTCGAAATCAGATAAGATTTCCTGGGAGTGTGGCCAGAAAATAAATCGGATTTCAGTCATTTATATTATTATGGTTTTACAGCGTGTCAGGTACTGTATGGAACATATACACTACCTGAGAATCCCCTTTTCCTCCAAAGGTTGTGCTCTGATTTCACACCTAGATACCATATACCTTATATGAATAAAAACAAAACACATGTACCAATTGCTGTTATGATTAGTTTTATACTTGCATTTTTTCCATCATTTGGTAGGTCTGTGTTAACCTTATTATTAAATGGGCTGAAGTTGTTTTGGCCAGTGTGTAGTTCCTGCAAGCATATTTTAAAGGAAATAACACTAACTGTAGCATTGGGAAGCTAGTCCTGGCTTTGCCACTAACAGTTGTAACCGACAATTACCAGAAATGCTAAGTAACTAACAATCTGTGCCTCTGTTAGTGACATGATCTTTCCTTCTGACTTGACAACAGTGTCATGAACATAAACTACGCTATAAATCAGAACATGATTTTCTTTTTTTAGTGAGAGGTTCTGGTTAAAGACAATACAAACACTTGTGACTGTGCAGCTCTTTCCAAACTTGCCTTTTGTTTGGTCTGTTTTTAGTGGGGGAGGAGGAGAGCGTCTGTTGACCTGGAGACCTCGACCGCTGGGATAGGAGACTGACTGCTGCTCTGAAGAGCAGCAGACACTTCACAGAAGGCTTGAGGTACAGCATTTAGACTGTTCCCAACAAGCCTGTCGCCCACGCCTGCCTGCCCTGGCTGGTGACATCCAGTTGCTCTGCTTCTCAAAGGGCTCCCCTTGCCTCTGGAATGGCTCTTGGAGATTGTTGCAGATTCAATTTATTCAAGTTGTCTGGGATATTTGTTGTGATGCAGGACAGCACGGCTAGAGCTTCTGAGTTGCTCTTTTTTTTTTGCGGTACGTGGGCCTCTCACTGTTGTGGCCTCTCCCGTTGCGAAGCACAGGCTCCGGACGCGCAGGCTCAGCGGCCATGGCTCACGGGCCCAGCCGCTCTGCGGCATGTGGGATCTTCCCAGACCGGGTCACGAACCCGTGTCCCCTGCATCGGCAGGCGGACTCTCAACCACTGTGCCACCAGGGAAGCCCTGGGTTCCTCCTTTAAAGGCATTTTGGAGCCTCAGAATTCAGTGTAACCAACACATTTTACAGTCAGGTGTGAATGGTCAATAAGAAGAAAGCATTTCTTCAAGCTCTATGTATTGGTGTCTATTTTAATTGTGTGCACAAGGGGGTGGGAAGTGAGAATGAAGAAGCAACAAATGATCTTTTCCATTACTAAGTGGGGTAGCATCCTACAAGCTGTGGACAGGGCCTTTGAATGGATCAAATAGACTATTTAAAGCCATACAGAGTCATAGTTGGGAATAAAGTCAAGAATTTGAACTCTAAGTCTCTGTTTAAGTTTTTATGTAGATTGTGATTCACTTGTACAATTATGCTTACTTAAAGGATGCATGGATAAATGTGTAAACGTTCATCCCATTTCATCATCTTTTTTGTTCTCTAATAAGTCAATGTTAGTCAAAAACTTTCACTGCCCACAGATATTAAACTTGCTAGCTTCCTATAAAAGAGAGCTCCTAGCTCTGGTTAGAGTTTTAGTTTCTGATCTCTACTTTTGACTTACAAGGTCACCTTATTTTAAAAATCCAAAATGGCAAGCATAGCTTTAGGGTCTGGTTTCCCATTTTTATTCATCATACTTGTTCCTCCAATTCTCTCTAAGTGGGTATAGCAAAGGCAGTTTACAAAGGATCTGCAGCTGTATCAGATGAACAGCACACCAATTATCTACAATTCTTTGGGGTTCACTGAGGAAATGAGAGAGATAAACGGAAAAACAACACGTCTCACTGCAACTAACTTAGTTCACTAATTGGTTTGAGGATATAATTTCCATTATGATAACCTTACTGTAGAATTTTTTTTAAAAAAGGAAGTGCTAGTCTGTGTTTTAATGAGACACTGTATTAATTGTCTACTGTGAGCAACCCTGTAACCTTAATAATAGAAAGGTATTTCTTTTTTTTTTTTTTTTTTTTTTTTTGCGGTACGCTGCCCTCTCACTGTTGTGGCCTCTCCTGTTGCGGAGCACAGGCTCAGCGGCCATGGTTCACGGGCCCAGCCACTCCGCGGCATGTGGGATCTTCCCAGACCGGGGCACGAACCCGTGTCCCCTGCATCGGCAGGCAGACTCCCAACCACTGCGCCACCAGGGAAACCCAGAAAGGTATTTCTTATGCAGAGAACCCAGTGTTAAAATTTGGCAACAAATCTGTGTTCTCATTGTCAAGAGTCAGAAATTTAAAAAAAAATCAAGCTTTTTTATGACTTATTACACACTTCAGTTTTCTACTTTGAGATGCTCAGAGAGGTTCAGAAACTTGTCCAAGGTCACACAGGTAAGGAGTGCTATAACTTGGATTAATAAGGCCAGAAACTATCAAACTCTTAGAGGAAAACATAGGCAGAACACTCTATGACATAAATCACAGCAAGATCCTTTTTGACCCACCTCCTAGAGAAATGGAAATAAAAACAAAAATAAAGAAATGCGACCTAATGAAACTTCAAAGCTTTTGCACAGCAAAGGAAACCATAAACAAGACCAAAAGACAACCCTCAGAATGGGAGAAAATATTTGCAAACAAAGCAACTGACAAAAGATTAATCTCCAAAATTTATAAGCAGCTCATGCAGCTCAATAACAAAAAAACAAACAACCCAATCCAAAAATGGGCAGAAGACCTAAATAGACATTTCTCCAAAGAAGATATACAGATTGCCAACAAACACATGAAAGAATGCTCAACATCATTAATCACTAGAGAATGCAAATCAAAACTACAATGAGATATCATCTCACACCAGTCAGAATGGCCATCATCAAAAAATCTAGAAACAATAAATGTTGGAGAGGGTGTGGAGAAAAGGGAACACTCCTGCACTGCTGGTGGGAATGTGAATTGGTACAGCCACTATGGAGAACAGTATGGAGGTTCCTTAAAAAACTACACATAGAACTACCATATGACCCAGCAATCCCACTACTGGGCATATACCCTGAGAAAACCATAATTCAAAAAGAGTCATGTACCAAAATGTTCATTGCAGCTCTATTTACAATAGCCAGAAGATGGAAACAACCTAAGTGTCCATCATCGGATGAATGGATAAAGAAGATGTGGCACACATATACAATGGAATATTACTCAGCCATAAAAAGAAACGAAATTGAGCTATTTGTAATAAGGTGGATAGACCTAGAGTCTGTCATACAGAGTGAAGTAAGTCAGAAAGAGAAAGACAAATACCGTATGCTAACACATATATATGGAGTTTAAGAAAAAAAAAATGTCATGAAGAACCTAGGGTAAGACAGGAATAAAGACACAGACCTACTAGAGAATGGACTTGAGGACAGGGGGAGGGGGAAGGGTAATCTGGGACAAAGTGAGAGAGAGGCATGGACATATATACACTACCAAACGTAAGGTAGATAGCTAGTGGGAAGCAGCCGCATAGCACAGGGAGATCAGCTTGGTGCTTTGTGACTACCTGGAGGGGTGGGATAGGGAGGGTGGGAGGGAGGGAGATGCAAGAGGGAAGAGGTATGGGAACATATGTATATGTATAACTGATTCACTTTGTTATAAAGCAGAAACTAACACACCATTGTAAAGCAATTATACTCCAATAAAGATGTAAAAAAAAAAAAATTTTCCCCATGTCTTTGAAACCATAAGGAAAATGTGAAGATCATCTACTTAGTCAAATAATGTTGTTACATTCATTTCACTCGTAGTAATATAATTCATGGGGATAAATAACAGATGATTATTATTTCATGTAATAAGCAAATCATGCAATGAACTGATAAAAGAAAAATCCAAATCCACATGGCCAAATATTACAATTAAGTATTAAAAAAGCAGGGTAAATATAATACTAGTCTAATGTTCCGGTAAAGTTGGATCAATAGATTTTTCCTCCCAAAATCCAATTTCATAAATATATCATAAACTCTACATATCATTTATTGAAATTGCTTTTTTATTGTATTAAGTAATATATCAAAATGTTAATTTACTAAATTTTAGTTTAGAGTTATAAAATAATAGTACTGGGGAAAGATTAAGATTCTGTTTAGTCATTCTGTGGATGAGAAAACTGGAACTCATAGAGATTAAGAGGTGTTCCCCAAATCATTCACTAGTTAGGGCAGAAAGAGGCCTGGGATACAATCCTCTTGCCTACCGGCTCACACAATTTCTTTGGTTCCCCACGCCTGCCCCCTTCCCTTTTTGTTATTAATCAGACAGCAATTTGAATGTATATATTACTCAGGATTAATTTGTTTTTAAAGGGAATACTCCACTTTCATAATTTAATTTAATTCCATCTTCAAAGAGCCTGGATAAGATTCTCAATCTATACTGGTCTATGGGAATCTCCAGAAGTTTAACTCAAACCAAATGAATTAATTTAGGCTAATTAAAAGATGAATTATGATTTATGACTTAATCCAACTAGTACTGTTCACCTACCACGAGCAGGCTCTGTACTAAGTGTGTTAAAAAGATGAACAAGACATAGCCAAGAGAACTCACCAGAAAGCAGGGTGAGGGGATGTGAGACAGAGGTCTGCACAGGTGCAGGGCGCTAGGAGCGCAGAGAGGAGGGTATCTACCCCTGCCCTAGAGAATTCAGGGAAGACTCCTTGTAGGAAATAACCTTTAACTCCTTTAACTGAATTTTGAAGGATGAACAAGGATTAACCAAGTATTGGTTACGGATGAGGATGGTGGGTGTTCTGGTTAGAGATCATCTTGAGAAAAGGTCAGAGGCATGGAAGCATGGGTGAAGTTTGGGGAAGTGCCAAAATGTAGCAAGACAAGAGTCCAGGGTGCTTATGGGGAAGCGGTAGATGAGAAGACCAGATAAGTAGACCTTATAGGTCCTATTTTATTTTGGAGGCTAGTGTTTTCCACACGTTAGTGTGCACAAAACTCAACTGCAGAGTGTTAAAGTGAGGATTCCCAGGCCTTACCTTCACGGAGCCTGATTCAGTAGGGCTGCAGTGGGTTCCAGTTACTTGTTTTTTTGTTTGTTTGTTTGTTTTTTGCGGTACGCGGGCCTCTCACTGTTGTGGCCTCTCCCATTGCGAAGCACAGGCCACGCGCAGGCTCAGCAGCCATGGCTCATGGGCCCAGCTGCTCCACGGCATGTGGGATCTTCCCGGACCGGGGCACGAACCCGTGTCTCCTGCATCGGCAGGCGGACTCTCAACCACTGCGCCACCA
Source organism: Stenella coeruleoalba (assembly GCF_951394435.1). Lineage (NCBI taxonomy): Eukaryota > Metazoa > Chordata > Mammalia > Artiodactyla > Delphinidae > Stenella > Stenella coeruleoalba. The sequence continues at coordinate 58,017,835 of NC_137150.1, forward strand.
GGGAAGCCCCAGTTACCTGTATTTTTAACAAACATTCTAGATAACTACTCTAGAGAAGACTGCACTTGGAGAAACACTGTTATAGATGATGGTGTACCCTGATAGGAGTTTAAATAGAAGGGTGATATGATGAAGTTAATGCTATAGTAAAGAGGGTGGTAAGGTACATGTGACCCTGGTAGCAAAGAGACTAGTTGGGGAGCTATAGTGACTCTTCAGATAAAGACACTAGCGCGATCTAAGATGGTGACTGTGAGGATGGAGAGACAGGGTAGAGTACGAGTGAATTAGGAAGTAAGTGCTGGAGCATTTAGATTTAATTTGGGGAGTGAGAGAGAAAGAAGAGTGGATGAGAGAGAAAGAGGAGAGGATGGTTCCCAGCTTTCTGACATAAATAACTGAGGAGGTGGTGGTCCTACTAAACAATCCAGGAAAATAGAAGGGGTGGGCTTTATGGAGGTTATTGGTGGTGATAACGAGTCCAGTTTGGAACATGCCGACTTTGAGTTGGATCAGGTAGAGGTACTGGTATTTAGTTGGGAAGAAATAACTGGTTTGTAGATACATATTTAGGCTGAGCATAGATGCCAGATGAACTATGTTTTCAGCTTAGTTTAACAATTCTTTACCTACAAACAGGCTATCTACTTAAACATTTATTAAAAATGGCAGAATCATGTGCAGAACAATCCACAGATAAAATAGTAATTTTTGACAAGCGAAGTACAGAATACTTGTACTTTAATTCTTAACTAGACAATTAGTTAAATGAGTGCTTCCTTGATATAACACAGAACATTTACATTCTTTTCTTATAGACTCTGAAACCAGGACATGATCACATGAATGTGCTAGAAGTTGATCTCTGAAAAAATTAATTTTAACAAAATCAACTATAATAGAAAACATGATTTTTATTTTGGTACTTTTAATTTTATATTGCATTAGTTGATCAATACTATTACATTCTGATTTTTATAATGTTATTTCTTGGCCTTCTACTCCTAAAGTAATGGAAAGTTTAAAATTAATTTAAAGAAATTAGGGAATGGTGGTTCCACTTTATGTAGATATTTTAATATCAGTTGAGATGAGTAAGACCTATGCATATTTCCAGTAATCTTGACCCTGCCGTTTACTAGCTCTCTTTCAAGAAAGCTGGTATTTTCTCTTTCCCTGCAAAAAATGAATCTCTAAGAGCGGAAGAAATAAGAGAGCTCCCCCAGATAAGTAGGGATTAATTTTTCAATACTAAAGTCAGGTATTTTAAATATGGGTTTAATACAGGTTAAAGTCTTAAAGTAAGAACTTTTATAATAGCAAAGTACAAAATAAAACATAAAAGAAAAATATTATATTTAGGTAAGTGACAGATTTTGGGGGGGATATTTTGATTTAGTTTATACATGCAACCCAAGATTCTGCTTCTACACATGCAACACACAGTGACTACATTGGGATTCTGAGCTCAAGTTAATCCCACAGCCTTACTTTCCTGGCTTTCTGGGCATTTCTATTCTAGGGAGGCTTTCTGCACCAAAAGATTGGTGTCTTACAGCTGTTTGTACTCCACTAGGAGAGTGCACCCCATCACAGACAAAGGCAGTCTCAAGGAACTAAGTTAATATACACAGATGTTGAGTTTAGAGAATTGATAGAGCTGTATGGATTTAGCATCTGTCTTGCATAAATGTCAGGAAGAATGCATCACAGATTTCTACCCTCTAAGGCCATGCAATGTTCGAGAAAACTTGCAAAATCCTTTTGTCCCCTGTTAGTCGAGTCATTTTGCATTAGCTGAGTTACTGACATGGAGACGTGGGCTGAATTTGCTATTCAGGCTCAAGCAATAGAATAAAAAACCGAAGACCCAGATTCTGGTCCTCAGTCTCCAACTGATTTGATTAGAACTTTGGGTGAGACAGTCAAACCCTATGGGCTGCATTCTCCTTATCAGCATGACAAAGATAAAATATCTATCCTTTGACAACCTTACTGAAGCATTTTAGAGATTAACTTTTATGAGGCTCTCACAAAAAGTGACTATTGTAGTAGAGATAATCAGTATTCTATCACAGCTGAGAGTTCTGCCATATTGCGGATAGCTTTGTCTTAAAGTATCTCGTGTTATTTGCAGAATGGGGAGGAGAGGTACAGCAGGATCCTCCTAAGTAGCATATTCTTTAGAGATTTAGGAGAGGTTGATCTTTAGTTTCATAAGAAATAACAAGTATCTTGATGTTAGGAAAGCTTTTAAATTTATTTTCCATGATATGGTTATTAGTAAACTGGAAAAATCTGCCCTGACCAAACCCTCAGAAATGCATTAGATCACTAATTAAGGGCCTGATAATAATAGAATCCTAGAGCTGTAAGGAAAGCCAGTAATATTCTAAGCCAACCATCTTCCATAAAGACTAGCAAACTCACATCCAATCTGTGATTGAATATCTTTGGTAGAATTGAGTTCATTTCTCCACCTTTCATTATACACCTCCACACACATACATATGGTTGTACCTATTGGTTGTCCACGGATGTCTGTATCAGAGGGCACAAGTCAGGTCTGAAATCCAACCCTCTAACTCCACCCGCCAAATCCTATGCCTGGGTGTGGTATTGTGTCCTCCAGGGAAAAGGAGAGTCTTTATGTATCCAGCCCACTCAGAGAGGGACTCTTTTTATAATTTGCCCAGAGATGGCACATACCACTGGCATAGTTATTTATTCTCTCCCATTAGAGAGAGCTTTGACATGTGACTTGAATCTTTTTACCCTGTATCTGAATGAGAAGAATTACTCTTCCATATCTCAGGCTCCCATATCAGAGTAACTGTGGAAGACATAATAATAAGATCTACATATTTAGACAGGCTCACAAAATAGACACATCCCCTGGATGACCATTGTGAGTGCAGCTCCTTCCTTGGATTCCTGGAAAAATGTGTGTGTGTGCGAGTGTATCTGGAAAGGTCAAGGCTCGAGGTGTAAGCAGCCCTTACAACTGGGTGTAAGCAAATGACGTCCTCCTAGGACAGTTCTAACGATGATGTTCTGTCATCTCAGTGGTCTCAGGGGTGTGTGTGTGTGTTAGCACTATTATCAGAATCACTGTTGACAATTAGCTGAGGTGGTGAGGAGGTGTCTAGAACCTCCTAGACACCTCCTCCTTTTTTTTTTCCCTCTCTTGGAATCGGTGGTTTAAAAATGTCCATGCAGGGGAGGGGAGCCCCTTGAGGAAAGGAAGGTGGACACCTGGGGCCCTTTGGTGTAGGCACAGAGGTGTGGGGGAGGGGAGCTGCCCAAGGCTCACACCAAAATCTCATAGGTGGTGCCACTTACCCCTGACACCTTCTTGACTCCTCCCCCTGTGGGGCTACTGAGAGGTGGCTGGCCTGGGCCAGGGGATTCTAGAGGCATGGATTCTAATTCCAAGTGACCTTGGCCAGTTAGCGATATAGTTAGAAACCATCAGGAGAATCTATTCTATTTCTAAATCTGAAGCCCCAAACTGTCCTCAGGCTTTAAAAAGGTTGAACCCGTTAAACTGCGTAGACTGCTTTGACAATGGAGTGTTGCTTAATTCCAGTGGCAATCTAATTATAAGGTTTATAAGGTTTCCCTGTAATTGATTCCCTTTCCAGTGTGTGAAAACTTCACTTGATATATATTCACTTCTGAAACTCATGGGAATAGACCAGATTCTGGGGCCATGTGTCTTAGAATCAGGAAGACCATGCCAATTGCACTTTGGAGTCCTTATTCAGGACAGTAAGGGACTCTTCTGAGTATTTCAATTATTCATTCTTTTATTCTTTCTTTCATCCATTCATTCACCAATTCATTCTTTCATTCATTCAATAAATACTACATTAATAGTATGTACCTAGCACTTCTAGTCTCCAGGGATATAAAGATGTATTGAATATATAGTCACTGCCACAGAAGGGCTTACAAGTAGCTGGGGAGACTGACAAAAATAAATATTTAAAGCTAAATGTTAATTATGGTATAAATGATGGATATAAGATGCTAAGTAAGCATTAAGGAAGACATCCCTAATTCTGCATTGTGTGTGGGGGAGGTGGGAGGGTGCTGGTGGAGGCACAGGGCAGCACTCATGGAGGAGATAACATTTGGGTGGAATATAAAGGATGAGTAAATATTCAGTGTACTGGAGGCAAGAGTTTTGGGATGGGGAAATGAAAAAAAAAAAAAAATCCAGAACTGTGAGAGAAGAAGAAAATCAAGCATCTGTCACTATTGTAAACAGCCAAGTATAATGGGCACTGCTATGGCCAAACTCCTTCTTCCACATACAACATATATGAAACACTTTGCTAGCTCTGTAAAAACATAAGAGCTTACTCTATCAAATTACCAATGACATTTTTCACAGAACTAGAACTTCCCTGACTTCAGACTATACTACAAAGCTACAATAATCAAAACAGTATGGCACTGGCACAAAAACAGACACATAGACCAATGGAACAGGATAGAAAGCCCAGAAATAAACCCATAATGGTCAATTAATCCATGACAAAGGAGGCAAGAATATAAAATGGAGAAAAGATAGTCTCTTCAATAAGTGGTGCTGGGAAAACTAGACAGCTACCTGTAAAAAAATGAAATTAGAACATTCTCTAACGCCATATACAAAAATAAACTCAAAATGGATTAAAGACCTAAATGCAAGACAGGATACTATAAAGCTCCTACAGGAAAACATAGGCAGAACACTCTTTGACATAAATCATGGCAATATTTTTTGGAATCCATCTCCTAGAGCAATGGAAATAGAAACAAAAATAAATAAGTGGGTCCTAATCAAACTTATAAACTTCTGCACAGCAAAGGAAACCATAAACAAAATGAAAAGACAACCTACAGAATGAGAGAAAATATTTACAAATGACGCAACTGATAAGGGCTTAATATCTAAAACATACAAACAGTTCATACAGCTTAATACCAAAAAATGGGCAGAAGACCTAAATAGAGATTTCTCCAAAGAAGAAATACAGATGGCCAATAGACACATGAAAAGATTCTCAACATCTCTAATTATTAGAAAAATGCAAATCAAAACTACAATGAGGTTATCACCTCACACCAGTCAGAATGGCCATTATCAAAAAGTCTACAAATAATAATGATGGAGAGGGTGTGGAGAAAAGGGAACCCTCTTACACATTGGTGGGAATGTAAATTGGTGCAACCACGTTGGAGAACAGTCTGGAGGTTTCTTAAAAAACTAAAAAAGAGTTACCATATGATCCAACAATTCCACTCCTGGATACATATCCAGAAAAGATGAAAACTGTAATTTGAAAAGATACATGCACCCCAACGTTCATAGCAGCATTATATACAATAGCCAAGACATGGAAGCAACCTAAATATCCATCAACAGACAAATGGATAAAGAAGATATGGTATGTGTGTGTATATATATATATATATATATATATACACAATGGAATATTACTCAGCCATAAAAAAAGAATGAAATAATGCCATTTACAGCAACATGGATGGACCTAGAGATTATCATACTAAGTGAGGTAAGTCAGACAAATATATGACATCACTTATATGTGGAATCTAAAAAAATGATACACACCTATATGTGGAGCCTAAAATATGACACAAATGAACCTATCCATGAAACAGAAACAGAATCATGGATAGAGAACAGACTGGTGGTTGCCAAGGGGGAAGGGGTTGGGGGAGGGATGAAGTGGGAGGTTCAGGTTAGCAGATATAAGTTTTTATATATAGAATGGATAAACAACGAGGTCCTACTATATGGCACAGAGAACTATATTCAATATCCTATGATAAACCATAATGGAAGAATATAAGAAAAAGAATGTATATATAAGTATAACTGAATCTTTTTGCTGTACAGCAGAAATTAACATAGCATTATAAATCAACTGTATTTCAATTTGAAAAAAAACATAAGAGCTAATCCTTACAAAGTCATCACAACGTATGGGTACCTTTATTATATTCTTGCCATAGATGGGGAAAGTGAGGTTTAGAGAGGATAAGTTATTAGAGCAAGATCCCACAGATAATATGTGGTGAATCCAGGATTTGAACTTGGGACTGTCTGAGACTGAGCGCAAGCTCTTAACCAGTATGTTTCTGTAGCCTCTTCAAATGTGAGAGATCATTAAGCAATGTCTGATGCCTGCCATCAAAAGCCTTTCAGCATCTTTCCCCCCCCTCCCCGCCTCATTTTTGGGGAAAGCTATTAATTCCAGAAGTCTGGGCCATCAAGGTCTAGCCCTCAGTTTCCTCATATGTGAAATGACAAAGGTGTGCTATGTGAACTCTAAAGACATTTACATCTCCAGCATTCTATTTTAATTTAATCTTGCCCCAAGCTTAAGAACACTTTCTTTTGTCTTACATAACCTTCCTAAAGGCTTATATAATAGGCTGCATATCAATATTAATGACTCAAATGCATAGAACATCTGGATTATAATCATTCTTCGGATGAATATGAAACACTAATGCGCCCAGTTTTCCACATTAAGTTCCTGCGTATGGAGGGAAAAATGTTCTTATTACTAAGGTACATGATATGTATTTTAATCCCCTGATTAACTACTAAATTCTTCACAGGGCTCTTTCTAATTTCTCAAAAAGAATGGAAGTGAGCAGTAGATGGACACTGATGAATGATGGAGGGATCATTCTACTCTTCTTTGCTGCATGATTTAATAAACCAATATATTCTAGCTTTACTGTATTCTCCTGCAGGCCTGCATGTAACGGCAGGTAGTACCAAATAAGCACAGGACTTAAAGAGAATTATTTTCTTTTAACTCTTATCCCGCAAGGCCGATTGAACTCTAGCCAGGTCAAGATAGAGAGGTGTTTATTTTACTTTCAAGCAATATCTCTAACATGTTATAGTGGATACTGGCTTTTTAATTTTTTTAACTTTCCCAAATCTAAACTCTATATTTGGGAAACTGTCCACTTTTGGAATATTGGTGGTAAGCAGAAATGCACTTTCCCAGACTACCTTGCAAATACGGTATGGATGTGTTGACTCAGTTCCACCAACCAGCTACACCTGACCCCACTTTGAACTGAGTTTTGGGGGCACATAGTCATGGTAGAACATTCATCCTGGGCGGGGGGGGGGCAGCAGCTGAAGCTCCAACATGGGGTTTTCATGGTCCCTCCATTTGGAGCCTAGCTCTAGGAGTCTGTGAGTATCCTAATGTGTTTTTTAAAAATATTAAAAAAACCTTTTTATTTTGAAATAATCACAAGCCTACAGAAAAATTGTAAGAATAGTACAATGGACTCCCATAATACCCTTTTTCCCAGATTTACCAATTTTTAACATTTTGCTATGTTTGTGCATTCTCTCTCTCTATGTAATTATATCATGCATATTATTATTTTCAGTATTCCAAATCACTTGAGAGTAGGTTACCTGCACTATGCCCCTTTGCCCCTTCATGCTGCAGCATGTATTTCCTGTGAACAAACATATTCTCTTGCCACAGCCATAGTTTAGTTATCAAAATCAGCACATATAACACTAATCTAACATCTATTCCATATTCAAGTATCAATTGTGCCACACTGTGCTTTATGACAATTTTCTTTCCCAGTCCAAGATCTAGTCCACTATCACGTACTGCATTTAGTTGTCATTGTCTCTTTTGTCTTCTTTTAATTTGTAAACATCTCAGTTTTTCCTTGTTTTTCATGATACTCACATTTTTGAAAAACATAATCTGCTTATTCTATAGAATATCCCTAATTTTAGGTTTGTCTGAGATTTTCTCATGATTATATTCAGGTTGTGCATCCTCAGCAGTACTATTATAGGAATGATGTGTCCTTCTCAGGGCATTGCATCCAGAGATGGACATCCAGTTGATCACCTTATTGGTGATGTTGATTTTGGTAACTTAGTGTGCAATTTCTCCATGGAAAAGGCACAATTTTTTGTTTTGTAATTTATGTGGATGACATTTTGATGTTATATAAATATCCTGTTTCTCCTCAAACAGCCTCTTTCCTCAGATTTAGCATCCATTGACCATTATTCTTGCTTGAATCAATTTTTACTATGATTTTTGCAAAAATGGTGATTTTTCTATCTTCATCATTCTTTCTATGCTTTCAATTGTCCAAATGTACTTCTAATAAATTCCCTTTATGCTTAAGTGAGCCAGAATTGTTTTCTGTTTTCTGAGTTATTTCTTACAGCTAAGAACTCCTGATGGCTTTACTTGTATATTTAGTCAACTAGTTCCAAGAACCTATCAAACCAGTTTACTCAAATGGTCAATCTAGTCAGTCCAAGGAGATACAGTGAGGAACACCTTTAGGAAATAAAAATGATACAGCTTTTCATGGCACTCCATTCCACTTTTAAAACAGACGTACAGACCAGACTTTCTTCCACCGTCAGCCAAACAAATGACTACTAAAATTGAATATGTAAAATATCAAATAGGTTCCTTAAGAAACTATTTGATGTTTTACATGTTCAATTTTAGTAGATTCCTTAAGAAACTAAAAATAGAACTACCATATGATCCAGCAATGCCACTCCTGGGCATATGTCTGGAGAAAAACATGGTTCAAAAGGATACATGCACCCCAACGTTCACTGCAGTGCTGCTTACAATAGCCAAGACATGGAAGCGACCTATGTGTCCATCGACAGATGAACGGATAAAGAAGATGTGGTGCATATATACAATGGAATATTACTCAGCCATTAAAAAGAATGAAATAATGCCATTTGCAGCAACATGGATGGACATGGAGATTATCATACAAGGTGAAGTAAGTCAGACAGAGAAAGACAAATAACATATGATATCACTTATATGCGGAAACTTAAAAAAAGTGATAAAAGAACTTATTTACAAAACAGAAACAGACACACAGACTTAGAGAATGAATTTATGGTTACCGGGGGGAAGGGTGCGGGGGGAGGGAGAGACTGGGAGTTTGAGATTGACATGTACACACTGCTATATTTAAAATAGATAAACAACAAGGACCTAATGTATAGCACAGGTAATGCTGCTCAATATTCTGTAATAACCTAAATGGTAAAAGAATTTGAAAAAGAATAGATACATGTATATGTATAACTGAATCACTTTGCTGTACACCTGAAACTAACACAACATTGTTCATCAACTATGCTCCAATATCAAATAAAAATTAAAAGAAAATAGAAGATTAAAAAAAATCAAATAGTTACACTAACAGCGAAAAGCAGGAAAAAATCAATTTTTGTGACTAAATGCCAAACACGTGGATATTTGAAAACATCTAGTAGTTTATTATAATGCTTACTTTTCACTTAGATTTTTATTGTAATTCAAAATAAAGAGTAAAAAGTGTAATGGGAATAGCACACTAGGATAAGGCAGCTTTCATTACAGTACTAGCTCTGCTAACTAAGTTTTATGGGACCTTTTGAGCAAGTCTCTTATTTACCGGACCTCAGTTTCCTCATCAGTGAAATGAAATGGTTGAACAAAACAATTTCAAGAGTCCTTCAAATTCAGGATTCTGTGACCTCAAAACTGAACATTACTGCAGTTGTTGGAGACATAAGGAACTGTTAACCTAGAATATTCTAATCCATGTATGGATTCAAGATTATTCTGGTATAAAGACCTAACACCTGTGAGATAACTCCCAAGTTATTCAGAGAATAGAAACATCAGATCAATTTAGAGGACAATTTAGTCTAAACATGCTTCAGCAGTCTTAGGCTGTCTGAGTAGATGTTTTTCCCAGGAGATAAATAATCTCACAGTGCTTGGCAATGGTCAGATCACATCTTGAGCAGTTTGTCTTGCTCCGAGGCCATACTTTCGTGGAGCCATTAAGCATTAGAAACGTCATCATGAGAAACGATAAGTGAACTGGGCTGTTTATCTTGGAGAAGAAAAGATTTAATGGGATGAAGATATAATAGTTCTCTAAATATTTGAAGGCTTATTTTATTCAGATGGAACATAATATGTTTGCTGAGCTTTCCCCAGATGGAAAAACTATAACCAATTGGGCGGAGGTTATGATATCAATATAAGAAAGAAATTTTATTCAAACATAGTTGTGATAGTTGCTCTTACCAGCTCCTCTCTCAGGTACCTCGTTGTGCCTCTGTGATGTCAGAAAACTAGCCAAGAATCTAACTTTTTGCTAAGGTCTCAGTGCAATAGATCAGGTCCTGTTCTCTATGTAGATGTTTTCAGATCAGTGCACCCTAAATGTTAATGTACATATAAATCACTGAGTATCTTGGAAAATTCAGTTTCTGATTCAGTAGGTCTGGAGTGGGACCTGAGAGTCTGCATTTCTAACCAGCTCCCAGGTGTTTCATGTGCACATAATCACCTGTCCAATCAGATGTTATGTCCCTGCATGATCAGAGGATACCATTCCATATAAGCATGTATGTTACAGTTAACACCCATGTGAAAGGAAGTAAAAAGATGTTTTGCACCTCTAGCAGCTTCATGTTATGATGTTTAAATGTTTTCCTCTTTCTCATCTCCTTGAAGAGGCTCCATATTTTCTGACCTTTCACTATTTTTGATCACTTTGCATCATGGTACTGGCATGGCTCTGTCTGATGCTCACCCATATACTTTCAGAGAACCAGGGAATATTCCCCCCAGGACATACTGGGTTTTGCTTATTATAGGTCCTTACTTCAGTCAACTATAACCATTTTTGGTGGGACACACAGACATGCACACACAAACACACATGCCATCTCACGGTGCTTTTCACTGGATTTCGTCCACAGGCATAATGGATCTCAGGTCAGAGGCCTGCGTGTGCACAGGGGCACTGTGCTCTGTTCACATTCAGCTCCCCCTTCACTCTTGGCCTCTTCCATTTCCAAGCAGGCAGCTCACCACAGTGAGAACTGGGTACTGTATCCAGCGTCTTCTTATTGTCGTTGCCTCGAGGAAACTTTTTACCTCACCCTGATATGATACCAGTTTTAACCCTCAAGGATGTACAGAGTAATTCTATCCCCTTCTTACATAATAATCCTTCATATATTTATATAAAGTCATCATGGTCTCCTCGAGTCTTTACTTTCCAAGCTAAACAGCCCCAGTTCCTCCTATCATTACTCATACGAAATGGTTCTGAATTCTTCTACCACACCAGTTGCTTTAAAAACTGCATAATTTTTAAGAGGCTGTGTAGGAGTGGGAATTTTGTGGATCCCTAGGTAGATATCTAGCATCTGGCATCACAACAGCACCAATCAGCTCTTGGAATCTCCATGATTTATAGATGACCATATGGCATTCTGTTTGCAAGAAAAAGTTTTTGCTACCCCACCTCCCACTTACAGAGTTTGTCTGGTTTCTCAGGGGTATCTATGCATGAAGAGGAGCTTTGGGGAGTTGTGTATGCACCTGCAATGCAAACTCTCCTACTTGGCTTAGGTTCACCCCATTTCAGAGCTGTTGGCAGAGTTCTGTGTGTTTCTCTCTCTTTTTTTTTTTTGTTGCGGTATGCGGGCTTCTCACTGCTGTGGCCTCGCCCGCTGCAGAGCACAGCCTCTGGACGCGCAGGCTCAGCGGCCATGGCTCACGGGCCCAGCTGCTCCGCGGCATGTGGGATCTTCCCGGACCGGGGCACGAACCCGTGTCCCCCTGCATCGGCAGGCGGACTCTCAACCACTGCGCCACCAGGGAAGCCCTGTGTGTGTTTCTCTTGAATGAAATAGTGGATAAGCAGCCTCTTCCTACCTAAATGAACTCATTATTTTTCATCTGTGAAATGTTTAATGGTCATTATCTAAAAATAACAAAGATGATCAATCTAGTGAAATCTCACATGGAGAATAATAATGGTCTGTATCTAATGGAGTTTTAATAGGAGAAGTAGTATATTGGTACTAATAAGGATCAGTCAAAAATGAGAATATGACACCTAAAGCACAAAGAACGAAATAAAAAATAAACAAGTGGGACTACATCAAAGTAAAAAAGCTTCTGCACAGCAAAAGAAACCATGAACAAAGTGAAAAGAAAACCTATATAACTGGAAAAAAATTTGTAAAACATATATCTGATAAAGGGTTAATATTAAAAAAAATATAAAGAACTTACAGCAAATAAACCAAATAACCCAATTAAAAATGGGCAAAGGACCTGAATAGACAATTCTCCAAAGAAGATAGAAGAAAGGCTACACGTACATGAAAAGATGCTCAACATCACTAGGCGTTAGGGAAAAGCAAATTAAAACCACAATGAGATATCACCTCACGTCTGTTAGAATGGCCATCATCCAAAAAACAAGAAATAACAAATGCCGGTGTGGATGTGGAGAAAAGGGAATTGTTGCGCACTGTTGGTGGGATTGCAAATTGGTATGGTGACTAGGAAAACAATATGGAGGATCCTTAAAAATTTAAAAATAGAACTACTATATGATCCAGCAATTCCACTTCTGGGAATATATCCAAAGGAAACAAAAACAGTAACTCAAAAAATATCTGCACACCCACATTCCTAGCAGCATTATTTACAATTGCTAAGACATGAAAACAACTGAAGTGTCCACTGGTGGATGAATGGCTAAAGAAGTTGTGGTATATATATATATATATATATATATACACACAATGGATTATTACTCAGCCATAAAAAATGAGGACATCATACTATTTGTGACAACATGGATGGACTTTCAAGGCATTATGCTAAGTGAAATAAGTCAGTCAGAGATAGGCAAATACTGTATGATCTCACTTACATGTGGAATCTAAGAACAAATAAACAAACTCAGAAAAAGAGATCAGACTTGCCATTACCTAAGGCAGAGGTGAAGGAGGGGGAATTGGAGGGGGAATTGGAGGAAGGTGGTCAAAAGGCACAAACTTCCAGTCATAAGATAAATAAGTATTAGGGAGGTAATGTACAACCTGATGACTACAGCTAATATTGCTGGATGATATATAGGAAAGTTGTTAGAGTAAAACCTAAGAGCTCTCATCACAAGGAAGAAATGTTCTTCCTTTTTCCCTTCTTTCTTTTTATTGTATCTACATAAGAAGATGGACAGTAGCCGAACCTGTTGTGTCACAATATATGTAAGTCAAACCATCATGTTGTATGCTTTAAACTTACACAGTGATGTATGCCAATTATGTCTCAATAAAACTGGGGAAAAAAACAGACAAAATATACAAAACAATGATTTTTAAACACTGGGAAGAAAGGCCTCACAGGATCCCTGAGAGAAGGGAAACAAATAAGGTGAGCATGGTGATTGCCCTACTTACAGCCGGGAAAGAGTTTCCAGGACATAATGTAGGAAGCGAGGACCCCAAAATGTCTGGTATCCTCGCTAAGTTGAGGAGACAGAGTGGAGGATTTGAGGAGGCCCAGGTGTTAGACTATACAGGGCAGAGTGCTAGGGAGAAGTCTGCACAGAGTGAGAGCTCTGGAGACATGCAGAGGCTTCCCCCGCTAGTCTTCCCCTGAGTTCTGATCATGTATGTGAGGAAGCTACCCTCAGACCATCAGAAAGGAACAGGCAGAGCACTTCTTAGAGCTCAAACAGGGCTATAAAGAGTTCACATGCCCAAAACCAAGTCAAGGAATCTCCTGATGAGTGGGACATCAGATAAAGTACTCAGAAGAATATTACCTCAGAAGACAGGACAAGTCAGCCCTATCCCAAAAAATTCTGGTAGCTTCTAGTATCATGTAAAAACTCTTAAAAGCAAACCTTGAAATGATCAAACCGTTTCCAACCATGTTAGTTGTGTCCAAACACAAAACTTAAAAAAAGAAGGAATTAAAAAATATCCAGCACCCAACAATGTAAGATTCGCAATGTCTGGCATCCAATCAAAAAGTACCAGGCATACAAAGAAGCAGGAAAACACAGCCCATAATGAAGATAAAAATCAATCAATAGAGACAGTCCACAAAATGACACAGATAACTGAATTGGTAAACAAGGACATTAAAACAGCTACTGGTAAATGTACTTTCACATGTTCACTGCCTACCTGCTAGGTCATAAATGTATTCTCCTATTTTAACCTACTTGGGATGGACTTCTGTGTACACGCAAAATAGAAGTCAAGATTCACCTTTTAAAAAATTATATAGATATCCAATTAACGAAGAATCATTGATTGACAAAGAACATTCTCCTCCAGCAACGCTGGTGTCACCTCTGTCACAAATAACGTATTTATAAAAGAAAAAAAATGACATTATATGACAATACTGGTAGTGTGCTATATTAGACTCTGGGCTCTGAACAATTAGCCATGGTCTTGATATTTAACCAATAGGGCATTAGCTATCTTCCTGTTTATATTCTGTAAAATATAATATATAAGATATACAAATCTTTCTTAACAGGCTGGGAAAAAGTCTTCCATTTGGTATCCCTGGTAAAGGGGATGGCATGGGTGAGGAGGGGTGGGAAGTGGGTGAGGTGAAGATGAAGGAAGGGGTCATTGAGAGAAATGTAACCCCCAATTCACAGCATCTGGTCTCTGATCCGTGGGTTACATGCTATAGTTCAAGGTGATTTTTTTCCTTCTACAAAGTCTGAATCATAAAAAGGTTTCATATTTCAGAAACTTGGCAACCCCATTTTCCTTATTGGTGTATTTGAAATGACATCATGTTTAGATGTCGCCAAACACTCAGATTGGATTTAGGTCCCATAAGGAAACATTAGGCTGTAGTGTGCCCTCACTGTTAGTGAAGGAAATGCACACCAGTTATTACATAAATGTATCAAGAAATTAATTCTAGAATATAAAATCTTTCAACGGCTCTAACTTATGCCTGTGTTGGCAACATGAGATCTCAATAAAAAGTGTAAAAAAGCAGGCTGCCAGATGTTTTGACTACATGGTGCATCACATCTTAACGTTTCTTAGGTTGGCAGCGGTAATACTAGAGATTCAAGATTTTAAAATTAACAAGTTCTGTTTTAACCTTTTCTTATTCTTTCCTTTAGAAATGTTTTATAGTCAAAACATTTGTATGCTAGAATTTTTTCTTGCAAACACATGTTTTTAGGAAGAATGTTTATAAACCATAAACAAAATCTAGGAAGAACATATTGTGTTTCTTACAGTAAGTCTATAATGTAAACTGTTGGCCGGTATAGCTGGGGAATGAGATTTTCAGGTTAATCAAGTATTCAGCAATATTATACCATAAGTATTATAATTTTTAAGTGCTAGAAGCTCAATATTACTCTCATACCAAGCATGATTTGCTTGTAAATATATAGGAAGGCACTTCGGAATCTCGCTGGAGCTCGTGTCATAATTTTGCACATCAGCTTCACCGTACATGAATTTCCTTCAATAGAGTTCTAGTTAATACTATTTCAGACAATAAATTCATGTCTGAAATAAATTCATTCAAAGAGTATTAATACTGATTATCATTCATAGGAGGGCTTCGAGAAGGAAGGGCAGGTACTATTTGAGCTGGTGGGGGGAGAGGGGAGGGGAGGGCAGTAGCTATCCATGACCAAATCAACAAAATCAACCTCAGCCCTAGGCCGGCATTACCTCATTCTCCTTAAAACATAACCCTCCCCTGCAAAAACACTCCTAATTTTCCAAGATTTTCCTCTAAAAATACAAATATGGTGTGTGTGTGTATGTGTGTGGTATATTGGTATTAATTATATTTTTGTTAGCAAAGGGTTGATAAAGAAATGACACAGGATAGAAAATGGTGGCATCAGGAGGGGAAAAGTGGATCTTTTAGAAAAGTGCAAGTATCCATGACAAATATTACCTACTTTACAATTTTGCTTTAGGTATCAGTTATGACAAACTGCTGTTATAGATGTTGAAAAACATTCTATGCCCTTACTTTGGACTGGCTTCCTATGTTCGTTGTTTCTAGTGAACCAAATGAGTCTCCAGTGGCCAGATCTAATGTATTAACATAATTTATGTTATCCAAGCTGTTCCCCTTCATGAAAAAAATTTTTTAAAAGCTTAAGTAAAGTCGTAAATAAAAACACAAAACCCCTTTGGGGGAAGACAAATAAATGGCTACTCTTTGAAGTGTTAATAATTTTATAATTTTTGTCATTTAAATTTTCTTAATTAATGTCTTGTGAAGCCAGAGGGTGTGGAATTTTTCCTCGGCAGGCTTGAATAAGTCAAAAAAAGTCTGTTTTCAATGCCTATAATAAAGATCAGTTAAAATTACGAATAGATTTTTTTGTTTGATTGTCTTCTGAAATAACTTTCTTTTGTAACAAAAAATACTACTGGGGATCCTTTATTAAAAATAAGAAAATCTTAGTTCAAAATTAAAATTATATTGCCTTGTATTTATACCATTTCAGATAAAAGGTTTGGCTAAGGGAACATTCAGAGACATGTAATTATTTTGCTCTAATTGGCAGTGTTAACTCATATGACCATATACAAATAAGCATCGCAGTGCAGAGCACACAGCTATACTGGAGGGATTAAGATCACAGGTCATCTATGAGAAACAGAAAGTTGGTTAGAACTGATGCTAAAGTGCATTTAAACACCATTGGCCCCCTGGTCAAAAGGGAAAAAGAAGTAAATCTAAAAGTCACTAAAGAAACAACATTTGCTTACGTTGCTGAGGTGATGAATTCCCCTTGGAAATAATTGCTGAGGCACTTGGAAAACAGAACAACTCTGGGGCCCTACTCCTAAGAAATATACCTGTGGCGTTCACTTTGAAACCAAGAAATCTACACTACTATGCTGTGCTATGTATCTGTAATAGATGTCAACTTTTATCTTCTAATGAACTAGCAGAGTAAACTAAATGTGTGATTTTAAAATATTGTGGCTTCTAAAATGAATTCAATTTCTATGGTAAACTGGATGAATTAGACATATGTATAAGAATTAATAGACTTTATTTACAAACTCGTTAAGCTGCAGAAACAAAGGCACTACAGGAGTTTTAAATCAGACTATTTTTTAAGACTTCATGTGAACACCTCCCCACTCAGACTGCCTATTTACAAAGCATTTTATTTTAAAATCTCTTGGATACAGAAAAGAGTAGAATTAGAAGGCAGAGCTAATGATTGCCAATATTTTCTGTTTCACTCCTGTTTTAAGGTATCAGCCAAGTAACACCAGTGTTTCAAATGAACTCCAAAGTTGGCAGAAATGTTAGTAAATCTGCTCATCCCTGGTCCACTTTACCAAATATGTATCCAGATTTTAAATCACAAATATTTTGGAGTATTTGGGCTATGCTGCTTCTCCCTTGTGATTAGAGTCAGGTACGCACAGGAAGATGATACTGTCTCTGATAAGGAAAGATTCTTTATTTAATGTAAATGTACCAACACAATGGAGATTTTGTCCATAGGCTAAATACTATTCTCTGGGAAAGAGACCAGGGTTTTAAAATGTCAGCAAGTAACTATATTATAAATCAGATTGAAATAAGTGGTTTTTTTGGGGGTAGGGCATTCCCACTCAGATGATCGTATCATTTAATAGCTACTAAACTATTAAAGCCTTAGAAATTAACATCAGTGGTCAATAGTAAAAAGGAAAAAAGTACTGTGCTCTGAAATTTTGGCAAGCATATTGATTACAATATTTAGTAATGTTTCCAAGCTAAGCTTGGCAGCAAAGATTTGTGAGTTTTACTGCAAGCCATCATATTTGCTGTTATAGCAGTACACAAGCAAAAAACACTAAGGCAGGATCATATGCAGAGTCTTACATTTTGTCTATTCTCTCAAAGTGAAATGAAACCCTCAGACATTATTCTAGACAATTCAAGTTTCAGTAACATCAATCCTTGAAGTTCAGAAAATTTAGTTTAAATTGTTTTGGGGGTGCCTGAGTTTACCAGATTGTTGCTTCAATTCTTCATTCACAAAAACATATTTTCAAACAAAAAATAATGTGGAAAGTTTCAGTAAATTGCCCAAGTAGTCAATTATGAATTTTGTGTGAATGAGCAATTTTCTGAAGATTGACTCCATTTGTTAAAATTTTCCTATTTTTACTGCTGTGGAGAAACTGTTTAGGGATAATAAATAGATAATACATAAAATTATAAGTATCATTATTGGGTGAAGATGAAACATAGAGCTATGGTAATAATCTTTTGTTAATTTTTTTAGCTGTGATTGTTTGAATGCTTCTTTGTTACTAAACTTTCCAATTAGTGTAGCTTTAATAAGAAACATGCAGATCGTATTTATTGTTTATATTTAGAAATATACTTCAGGCACTAATTATTGTCCAACAACTGTGATATAATTCTATTAATAATTTTCAAAACAGGATGATGTCAGTAATACGGGAAATGCTTTTAGAATTCTGATAGTGCTGATTCAGAATTCTTACAAAACTTAGGAATATGATACAATACCATTTTATATAAAAATAATTTATAATACAAAAGAATTTCCCCAAAGACTCAGAAATTAAATATTGGGTAATACTAAGTCACAAATGCAGTAACATGTTAATTTATCTATTTTAAATTGCTCTAAAGACACAGAAGTAACATCCTCAGTATTCATACACATTACACACCAGGGTGAAAGCACCACATATAACTGTATTTGACCATCTTTGTAATGGAAAGGAAGCCCAAACATTAAGTCCACGACTAAAACATTTAGGAACAGTAAAAAAAGAGCTCAGTTTATACTTTAGGAAGCTGAGTTAGTATTTCATTTTTTTCCCCTCAAAGAATACACCTGCCTTTATAAGGAAGAACCAAACATGTGAATGAGAACTGGAATCAAGGTTAAAGTAATCTTGCCCAAGAGAGTAGAGAAGCAGTGGCTCAGCTCAGATGAGTTTTAAAAACCAGAGACAGTACCTCCCCTGAAAAACATTAGAGCCTCTTGGACATGTTTGAAATTCATCCTCCTAAGTCATCCTGTGACTATAGGGATAGGTGACAATGTCCCATCATCTGATGGGGGAAAATACAGCACAAACCATTTAAAAAATTATCACTTTAAAAAATAATACGAAAGTGGCAAAGTGTTCCAACTGCCAAGAAACCTTTGCAGATGATATAGGAAAAGCTTTGTCTTTCCTATTATTGTTTGCCCTTCAGTTGACATACATGCCGAGTTGCATCAATAGGATTACAACGGAAACACGGTCATCTCCAGGTTTCCTCTTTTTGGATTCCTTGATCTTGCTTAAAGAAACAGGCTCAGGGAATGCACAGAAAACAAACTTCCCAGTCAAAGTTCTGAGGTCCTTCCTCCCCTTCTCTCACAGAAACCCGTCTAGTTTTACCTATAGCACCGGACTGAAATGTTATGGTCACGTCGCACCACTTCACTTGTTGAACTGTATGAAGGCAGCATTTGACCACAGTAACTTGGTGAACCCCCTGGCTCCTATATTAGTCCCCAAGATCCCTATCCAGTTCGATGGAAATGTCTTACCTGCATGTGTCCCTGGTACATTCTGCTTCAGCTTCTTTAGGGCTCCCTGAGGCTGCCGGATGCTTTCCCCCCCGTGTTGACTTGCACACCAACAGAGGGGAGAAGATGGGTTCTCAGAGGGTGCCCCTGAGCCAGGTCAAGGCTCCAGGTAGCCTGGCCGGCGGCGGCCCCTTGACAGCGCTGCGGGCTGCCGGGAACTGTTCTTCGCTCGGGGTTCTGAAAGCGGACACAGGAGAGCACGCAGAGGCGGCGAGGAGCCCAGGCGGCCACGCTCTCCCGCAGGCGCAGGTCCTGCTCGCCGGGCGTCTCTAAAACTCACTCCTTCTCCGCCGAACACTTTCTCGCTTCCTGCCTGGCTGCCTCATGTCTCTCTCACTCTTTCCACAGCGAACCCTTTCCTCCTCCCAGCCCTGACGTGAGCGCCCACACCAGCCGCTGCCGCCGCTGCCGCAGCTGCCGAGCGGGGCGCGCGCCGCCCTCCCGGCCGCGTCCCTGCCGAGAGGCCGCGGGGCCGGGCACGCGCGCGCGCGTTCCCAGCGGGCACCGGGAGCGGCCGAGGCAGGCGCGCGCCCCCCTGCGCGCGTGATCGGGAACGCGCGCACGTGGCGGCTAAGTGCCCGCGGGCGGTGGTGGTCTTACCAGGTGTTCAGGTGCGGCTTCGGCTTCTAGGGAGATTCCAGCCGAGCTGGCGGCTAGTTGCAAGAAAAGTAGGAGGAATATATATGTATTGTCTCTCCAGGAGCCATCAATACCGACTAAGCCCATCATCCTACAGACAATAAGCTGAGCGCGGGGGTTTCCGAAGAGTTTACTTCTGTTCTGATTCAGCTCTCACAAGTTACCTCCCTTTCAATCGGTGAATTAAGCCTCTCTGCACTCACCCCACCCTTAATTCATTGCTGACTACCCTGAAATTGCAAACTCCAGTCCCTAAGGGCCTTCCACGATTTGTTTTTCTCTCTAGCACTTAACATCACCTAACATCCTGTATATTTTATATATTTATTGTCTGTCTCTATATATACAATGTTATTTCCATGAGATCACGGATATTTGGGGAAGGAATGTATCTGTTTTTGCACGGGTGTGTCAGGGCATAGTACAGTACCTCCTGGCACATGGCAGGCACCCTATAAATATTTGTTGAATGAAAGGGTGTTTACTATGTAATATATAGGTAGAGTGCATTTAAATATGTCTCAAGTCGAAGAGAGTGGATAGTTTGATGTAATGTTTACATTATAAATGTATATACATACACATACACACACCATGTGCTGGTGTATGTGTGTATACTGTGATTACCTACTTCTGTTCGTAAAAAGATCTCCAATCACACAACATGTCCCCCAAATTATATACAACATGATATAATCCCCCAAATCTTGCATATAGCGTGATATACTTTTCATAAAGTTAAAAAATAAGACCAAACTCCCTAGGAATATAAACATATTTGTATATAACTATATGAAAAGGAAAGCAGTAGAACAATTAATATAGTCTTTAAAATGTTGGTGACGCTGGGTAAGGGGAGGTATGGGAAAGAGATGAGGAGGTATTTTATATGAAGGTTAATTGTCAGTGTTTTAGCTATTAAGTTGGGTTCATTCACAGACATGTATTACCCTATAAAATGTATTACATGTATTACATGTATTACATGTAATACATGTATTACATTCACAGACATGTATTACCCTATAAAAATCATATATAACTAAATAAAACAAAGCCATGCATGGACTAGTGAGGAGAGAGTGAAATGAACCCCCCAAAATGGTTAATCCAATTTAATGCACCTGAGGTCCTAAAACAATCAACCAACCAAACACAAAATGACTAAGACTTGTAGGCAGGAGACATGGATTCTTATTAGACTCCACCAATAGTTAACCTTGGACAATTTCCTTTACCCTCTTTAAACTTCAGCTTTTTAATGTCTAAACCCTGCATGATAAACTGATTGTTTTATCTTGAGAAATGAGATACGTTCATAAGCACTGTAAACTGTAAAGTACCATCCAGTTCTTGTTTTATTGTCCTTTATAGGACAGAGCACTGGAATAGGAGTCAGTAGGTAGAAGTGCAACTTCTGTCTCACTACCTCACTGGTCTCTTGGGCAAGTGTACTAATTCTCTATTTCCTCACTTTTGAGGTAAGGCAAGTATCTGCCCAGCCTATTGCACAGGGCTGACTGAATGTATGCAAAGGGAGTTGTCAAATTTAAACCACCATATACAAGTATGTAAACAGGCTTCTTCCTGTCCATAAAATATGAGTGATGATTTCTTGAGACCTCAAGCTCTATAAATTTAAAAGGGGGAAATTATTTATTATAAAATACTTGCATGTTGTCAATAGTATAGAAACCTTGGGGAAATTCTAGTATTTGATTTGAAAGTGCTAGAAATCTGTGAAGTAACACTGGGGCCAGAATTTTCCAATCCATTATATGCTTATTTTTATCCAATGGAAGATTCAAGGAGCCATCGACCATAAAAACATTTGAAGCTGTATGGCAACTACTTAGAGTTGAAGACAGAAGTCAATACATCCTCTTTTTAAAACCTAGGTAATGCCTTTAGCTACTCCCTACATTCACAAAATCTCAGGAACGCAAGTGCATCTGTGAAAGCATCCCTCTCTCCGTTTGTTCATTCATGCATGCATTCATTCATTCTTATTAAGAACTTACTACGTGGGAATGCTGTGCCAGGTGCTGAAATACACTGATGAATGAGACAGACATGCTCTCCATCTCCATGGCGCCCACAGTCCAGCTTCCTGACAGGAGTACATTTTACCATCCTAGAAAGAGAAATCTGTCTAGACTTTTCTTAAAACAACAACAGCAACTCTACAGAGATTTCATAATTTCCCCGTTTCTCTTATCTAAGAGTTCACATCTAACCTCTTCTAGTCAAACATTTCCTCCTTAGTTATGAACTTTATCTCTGCGGCACAAATATTTCCTTCAAAGCCTATAAATACGAACTGTGTGAGCAAAGGCACTTGGCTGGTTACCAATTCAAGTGTCAATATCTTGAGATACAGTCGATTCACAGAACCATCTAGCAATTTACATATGTCATTTGGCTAGGCCAAAAATTTTCATCCAGATCTAGCATTTTAGCCCAAGTAATATAGTATCTTGGTGCAAAAAGAAACTTTCCATGTGCGAGTAGACATACCAGTATAAAATCGATAGGATAAAGCAGGCGTGAATTTTATGATACACATAGCAAAAAGCTGAATCATAATATAATTATATTTGTGGAAATCTTTTTTTGCAAATCAGATTGTCTTTAAGAGATCTTGAAAGGAGAAAATGTGCATAACTTTCTCTATTCTATGACTGCAGTGATGGTGAGAAATGCATCTCTTTGTGTAATCCCTGGTCCCCCCTGGGAATCATTAAGGTAAGCTGGCAGAAGGCAAACAAACAAAACCAGAGATGCAGTAGCTTGAAAAAGGTGTGGTTCTTTTGGAACAAAAGCGAGTGGCAACAGCTGTGTGTCTGCTTCTCTGATACCAGAAATATTTGAATAAAAATGGAAATCTCTGCCAAACATCAATATACTTTGACTTTTCACAGGATTTTCTAGTTTTCATATTAATAACTGGAATCATAGGAGAACAACTTTGAAGATGAACTTGGAATAAGCGTCAAACTCAAACAATTACATCTATGATATGAAGCAAAAAAAGAATGTCTCCGTAAACACTGTGGAAGGAACAGTTACTAATGAATCTTTTCTAACCAACCTGCACACTGGTATACATCTCATTGGCAGTAATGCTGCCATCAGCAACAGTTAAATTTATAAGTGGCTGGGCCATGATTGCCCATCTAAACCCAGCATAATTTGTATTATGAAGGCACACATTGTTTCTGAGGAAAATAAAGATAAGCCGTGTTTCAGTCCTTTTGCATGGTTGTTTTGCAACCTAAGATCGACATGATTTAATACCAGACCCAAGGTCCAGAATATATTTCTCATTTTAAATTCAAAGACGCTTGTTACTCAAAGTGTGGTCTGTTGACAGGCAGCATCAGATTCTCCTGGGAGCTTGTTAGAAATGCAGACTCTTGGGCCCCATCCTTGACCTACTGAATCAGAATCTGCATTTTAACAAGATCCCCAAGTGCTTTCTATGCACCACCAAATTTGAGCAGTACTGTGGCCTAGAAGGTTTATTTATTCGTGTAAACGTGGCAAAGCTAACGCTTGCCTTTGCAATGATAGCATGTGAGCAACATCAGTGCCAAGAGAAAAGTACAACACACATCATTCTCCATTTATAAGATAATCTCAATGTATTTTGAGTGGCCAAAGGACTTGGCACAAAATCATAACACAACCAGCTTTCTTATAGCAAGAAATGTGCTAATATTGCTTGCAGTTTTAATCACTATAACAAAATTAAAGAGTCGAGTGGTAGCAGAATATATTTTGTGTTGATCAAATTAAGTTTTGTTTATTAGTAAGCGAATCCTCCTGCATATTAAATGGCTATTGAAAATTCAAGATTAATTAAATCTTTTAAAAAGCTGAGTAATGATGACGTCAGTATGCTTGTGGACTTAAAAAAAATTAGGGATAATAGTCTTTTGGTGATTCAACCAATTCTTTTATAATCTGTACAATTCAAACACTGCTGCTCAGAGATGGTACAGGAGAGAACAAAAGTCAAAATAACTGTAGACCCAAATTAAAATGACTAATTGGTTTTTATTGTTCAATCAGAGGGAGGAACATTTTGTTGAAATTTGCCCGATTGCCCTTTTTGTCTCTTTGACACACTGAATGGGATTAGCTGGTGTTCAGGGCATTAGATCTGGAAAGAATTTCAAAAGCCCACACAGCAGACCCCAAGGTGGTGGGGGAATTATGGTTGAAGAAAAGTATCAATATACAGACTCTGATGACTAGGAGATGGCAGCAGTGTTCTTCCAAATGAACAAACAAGGTGGATGCTTCAGAGTTGGGCCTCGTATCAAACCAGTTTGAGAAATCACACTACAATAATTTACACTTGTTTTCTTTGACAACTTTGCAAACAAAAATGTCTCTTGCTTTTGACTCCTCCTTTCACCACCATCCTAGCACAGACTCCCTAAACCTCTTACCAATCTCGAAGCCAGTTTTATCTCCTTTATCCATTTCCCAGTCCAAACTATCATCTACATTGCAGCCAGGTTAATTTCACAAAGGCCAGCACTGATCATATTACTGCCCCGTTCAAATACCATGTTGGTTTCCTATTGCCAACTGATAGCCAAAAACTTTAGCTTTTTATTCATAGTCATGGAATATAGTTTACCACACAGAGCCATATCTTCCAGTGGCTGGAAGAACTGTCTTTTTGCTTTGAGGAACCGTCTCTTCCCCACTCTAGTCCATTTGTATGGTGGGAAACATTTTACTACTAGGCTTTCAGGGTGAAACATATGACCCAGGCTGAGCCCACCAGGACATTCAGTCCCCACTGGTCACACATTTGACCAAGTCAACCAACCAGGGCAAATGGACTCAGCCCCAGGATTATGTGGGAACAGACTGATTCTTCATTAGATTGGGTGTTCTAATGATGTAAGCTTGAAGCTGTCAGCATCTAGCAGCTGACATTAAATAAACCACACTTAAAGCTAGCCTACCCATGTACTTTTAGCTATTTCAACTAGCACAGCACATTCCCTTTTCCAATTAAGCTGGATTTTCTGTCACTTGCCACCAAAAGAATACTTATTAATACAATGGTCTTCCACAAACTGGCCCCTGTCTTTTTTCAATTCTGTGCATTCCCTAACTTTTGTAGTAACTTTACTTTTATATTATTCCCCAAATAATATCCAAGTTATCCAATAATATCCAATAATATCCAAGTAAGTCCAAGTTACACTTCTACGCTCTCGGCTTGTTGGAATGTATTCTCTCTCCCTACTCCTTTGGAATGAAAGCTCATTCATTTTCCAAGTTTGGTCTCAAATTCTATTACCTTCACGAAGCCCTTATTGATCCTCCAGTTTAATACATCCCCTTGCTGGGAACTCCTTTATCATAAAGCCTTTCCTTTGTTTAATTATTTCTATGCTTTTTTTTTCTTAACTCCCTATTAAATGTAGGCAGATGGAGACAAGAACTTCGTTTTATTCTTTGTTTTGCTTAAATAACTTACACCATCTTGAATGGAAAATTCTCAGTAGTAATTCAAGAATATAAATTATTTTGGGTGTATTTAAAATAGTATATAATTCTTGAAAATAAAATAATTTACTCTGAAGGCACATTTCAGATATAGTTCTTTTAAATAAAATATTACCAAAACTGTTGATTTTATGTAGAATCACACAATGCTAAGGCTGGAAAAAAGCTTATCATTTTTAAAAATGGTCATGAAGTACCTAGGGGCAAGACGGGAATAAAGATGCAGACCTACTAGAGAATGGACTTGAGGATACGGGGAGGAGGAAGGGTAAGCTGGGACAAAGTGAGAGAGTGGCATGGACATATATATATACACTACCAAACGTAAGGTAGATAGCTAGTGGGACGCAGCTGCATAGCAAAGGGAGATCAGCTGGGTGCTTTGTGACCACCTAGAAGGGTGGGATAGGGAGGGTGGGAGGGAGGGAGACGCAAGAGGGAAGAGATATGGGGACATATGTATAACTGATTCACTTTGTTATAAAGCAGAAACTAACACACCATTGTAAAGCAATTATACTCCAATAAAGATGCTAAAAATTTTTTTTAAATAAAGAAAGAAAAAAAAAGCTTATGGTTTTTGTGGCCTGACTACATCCTTTTTTCAAATGAAGAATGTGAGGACCAACTAAATCAAATGATTATTCTTGACATTCTTTGACAGATGTCAAACAAATAATTATATTTATGACTGAATAAAGAAATTTGGGAGTATAATTAACTCAAAGTACACGAATGATGTTAAAATTCAGTTTGTGCCACAATAATGCTGATATCTGAAATTTTTTTTGATGAATTAATACCCTAAGGGAAGAAATGCAATGGATAAATTGTTAGACTTGGAAAAGTTGCAAATCCTCATAAAGATTTGCAAAGGCATTTTAGGAATGTGATAGAATCAAAGGTTTACCTCATATCAATGAAAGTGATCTTGGTTTTGCTACTCATAAAGAGAGGGGATTTGATTTTTTTAGAGTTCTTGTTAGAGGGAGAGATAAGCAATATTATGTCAGTTAGACAGGTGATATCATCTACAAAGAATGAAGAATTATTTCTCAAGGTAGATCCATGGTTTCTAATCCTGGTTCAGATAATTCTCTTTTCTTAGATTATCCTATTCCCATTTATCTACTGTTAAAACAGACAGTTATATGGGGGAAAATGAAACTTAAGTCTTTTTTGAAAGAGGAAATAAGATTTTGATGTGATATATAATGCCTGTGGGTAAATGTTTGTAAAATTATAACTTTGTAGAAGTAAAATAATCTTGGTATTTATTAAAGCTTAGGCGATTTTGTAGATCAACGGTAGAGACTAATTTTTTTAAATTCCACAAAGAATAAATCACTAGAATCACTAGAATCTTGTATATTATTGTAATAAACATCCATAGTGCCTGAGTTTATACTCTTATTATTTCCTTTCTGGACTAACTTATAAGAGTTTCCTAAATTTTTCACCCTCCCCTTTCTCTTTATTCTAATCGATTCTCTATAATGCAATGAGAGTCAACATTCAAAAATAAATGTAAGTTAATCAAAAAAGCCTTCAACTTTCTCCAATAACAAGAGGATAAAATCCACATTATTTTCAAGACAAGCAAAGCTCTTTGCTATTTTTTCCTTCCAAGCTTCTTTTCTCACAAGTCCCCAAATATAATCCAGGATTATCCGGCTCTTTGCCGTCCCTGGAATATGCTGCGCTGGATGGCACCTCTGTGTCTTCACGTATGCTGTTCCCTCCATTTGCAGCTCTCTCCCTTTCTTCTTCTCCTTCACATGCTGGGGAATCCATAGGTTTGTTTCAGGCCATTGCTCAAGTGTCAGCTCCACTGTGAAGTTTTCCTTTACTCCTGTATGCCTTGTTTGTGACTGCATATTCATTTTATACGCATGCCATCGGTGTTATCTCACAAGAGTGCACTTATTGATTTACATATCTGCCTTCTCACTAGGCCGAGAGGTCCTTGCAGCAGAAGTTGTGCTTACACATCACTGTGTCCTCAGGACTGAGCACAGCGCCTGGCACACTGTGAGTGCTTACTCAACATTTGGTGAATGAATAAACTTTCGTCTTTCCATTAATAATATGTTTTGAATTTTCTGAAGTGATGCATCAGTTTTTAGTGAGTAAATGTGCAAAAAAGCCATGTCAATGCTAATGAAGAAAAAGAAATTAAGTTTTTTTTTTCTATTTATCAAAATAAGGAATTGGGCATTTGAAACAAATGGAGTCTTTTAAGCCCTCTAATGAAGAGTTATTTTCAGGCACATGCAGTATTAACTAAATTAATATCCACAGAAGGGTAGAGCTGAAAGGGATGCTGGATATCACCTGGATCATGCACTTGATTTTACAGATGAAGAACCTGAGGCCTAGATAAGTTAGGGGACTAACTCGATCAAGGCCTCTGTCCTGGCCAGCCTCTATAACCAGCTCAAAAGTGCTGGAATCCCAGGGCTTGAGTGCTTCAAGAAAAGGAGTGTAAGAACTACCTGACCAGCCAATTGGACCTTCCTGAAAACTAGGACAGGCCAGAGGAGGCCCAGACCAGTGTCGAAGATGTGATTCTTCACCCAATGTGAAGAAGAAAAGCTTTTGAGATGAGGTGGGGTGGGTAGGAAATGTGATAGATTTTCTGCTGGAATGAATTGATAAGGCTCATTTATATCAGCAAGTACTCCTAAGGGGATTGATCCAATTTGGTAAATGGGAATATAGCTTGAGCTTTGGAATCTCTCAGGCTTTGAGAAGAAAAAATATTCACAGCATGAAAAGCAGACAATGGGCAATTATACTTAATATGCAAATACTCTTATGAATACAGTTTTAAAAAATAATCCAATAGGAACATGGGCAAAACATGAATAAAAATTATAAAATAAGAAGTATAAATGGTCAATAAATATAAATGATAAACAAATAAAAATTTAGCAAAAGTAGCAATGAAAGAAGTGGTTACTTGAATGTAAGAGCATCATTGCACTTATAGGTTCGCAGTTTTTATTTTTAAAGAAAATGCTCAGTATTGAGAGACGTTTTAAATGAATACTTTCTTACAGTATTAGTACAAGTTTTCTGGAGAATGGTTTGGTAATATGGATCAAGATCTTCAAAAATGTTTATACCTGGTGACTTAGTATTTCCACTTTCAATAATTTAGAAATAATCACAAATTTACACTAAGATTTATATATGAAGCATTGCTTGTAATAATGGAAAACGGAAACAACTTAAATGGCCAACAATAGGAAAATGATAATCTATTAATTTGGATGTGATGGAACACTATTCTTCTTTAAAAATCGTGATTTGGATACTAAAGCATGGAAAATGTATGAGTAAATATTAATGAAAAAGTGGTTTCTCTCATGTTAATAATAGCAGAATGCATATATATATATCCATTAAATATTTATATATATATCCATTAAATATTTATATATATATATGGTGTGTGTGTATACATACTATATATTTATATATATATAAAATTCCTTGTTATCTGACTCTTACTGTATGAACATTCATTGTAATCACTTGTAAAAAAATTTACCCCAAATTAACTAACCAATTCAGTATCCAAATTCATTATCTAAATTAAAAACAAAACTATAAGGGATTTTCAAATACTGTTTAGGGAAGACTCTTCAGTTGCCCCTGAGTCCTGGCAAGAGGGTGTACAGAGCGCTGCAGGCTCATTGCACCTGTTTCCTACAGGCATGTAAACAAGCCGTGCATTACCACTACCATTTTCCCCACCTCCCTGATGGTACAGACATTCAACACTCCCAGAGATCACTTCTGTAAGGCACCTAAGGGGTCTGCCAGCCCAGGTCCAACTCAGATCTTATTTTTATTATCTAACTCACTATTTTATCATTTGTGTTACAGTACATATTTCCTGTAGTATAGAGGGAAAATGTAATTTGTGTTTGCTAATGTACAGTCTCCATGTGTACTGCATGTAAACATACTTACCAATGAGTTCATTGAGAGTTTAATAATCAGGTGATTGGTGTTTTATATGCTTCATATTATGCAGAAATTCTTGGTGGATTGTTACATTCATGTTTAAGAGTATTTTAATGACATTTGAGGAAATTACTTGGAAGGTTTTGATGGGCTTAGAACTTTTTTTTTTTTGTATTTAGAGCACTGGAATATGGTTCCTGTTAACTGAATATCTAACATTTTTTGAGAAGCATATTATATTCAGCTAATGAAGAGAAGGAGAGATTCTTGTAGTATTTTTGATTTTTGTACTGGAATTAAATGCCCCTGAAATGTTAGCAGTGTCTTCTCTGTGATACTGTGAGTTTATGTTCTTTTATATTATATTTCCATGTTTTCTGAATTTTGTAAAAATAAGGTTTTGCCATGAAGTTTTTCCAGTAAAGCAAAAGAAGGAAGAGTGATAAAGGAGGCTCTCAGGACTTTACTTCTGTGACTTCAGTGAGGGGGGAAGGAGTTGAAACATATTTGTATAAGGAATGTGGGAAGAATGTGTTTCTGCATAAATTTATAATGATTAAAAAGCTGTTTATGACATGGGTTCTGAAACAAGAGTTTATTAATAACTATTTAGCAGGATCCTCTTTTTTTCTCTTTTGCACCTTAAGAATTCATGTCACTTTGGGTCTCTTGGTGGTATTGTGAGCCAGCCACTAGAATCATGAATTCTAGGCACCTAACATTAGTACAGCTTGTATTTATATTATTTGTAAAGAAGGAACGTGAATATTTACAAGTATTCTTAAAACTGTGTGGTAGAGACAACCGAACAGTTTCTGTACCTCAGCTGTCCCCAAGTTCTCCAGCCTTCAGGATTCTCTTTCAGTAAGAGTAGTGGAGGTTCTTTGTAGCACTTGATTTGCAGGAAGTCTTACTCCCCCATTCTGAGACTTCCCAGGGTGTACTTATAGGTCCCCCATTACCTGGATGACTTCTTTGGGTTTCTTGCTTTCTCATAACTATTCTTCAGGCTTCTGTAGCAAGTCACATAGCACTTTGTCCCATGTGTGAACATAGGCCCCATCTGAAATCCCCCAAACTTGTTTAAGACCAGCCTGTGTTTTTTAAAAAAACTTTATAGAAGGCTTGAGGTTAACAGAAGGGGTTTATAATGTAGAAGATGGAAAACACAATTTGGGGGTAGATACTGCTATTTCCAGCTGGCCAGTCTCCCATTTCCCTTGGCTAATGCCATATTAGAGGGGCCCACTCCTCTCCCTCATTTAGGATTGATTTTGAACATGAATTCTCTGTTCTTGAGTCTAGGGCCCCTAAACCTGGACACATTTTTGGGTTCCAGAAATGACACTCAATGAAGAGGGCCTTTTATTTATCATGCAGAGTAATGTCACTCCTCAGTGTTCGTTTGAGAACAGGATCTTGCTCTTTTATTTCCAAAGGCCCATTATTTCTCAAACAAGGAGTCCTGGGCTTCCCTGGTGGCGCAGTGGTTGAGAGTCCGCTTGCTGATGCAGGGGACACGGGTTCGTGCCCCGGTCCGGGAAGATCCCACATGCCGCGGAGCAGCTGGGCCCATGAGCCATGGCTGCTGAGCCTGCGCGTCTGGAGCCTGTGCTCCACAACAGGAGAGGCCACAACAGTGAGAAGCCCGCATACCGCAAAAAAAAAAAAAAAAAAAAAGAGAGAGTCCTGAGTGCAAAAGGTGAAACCAAGCCCCCATCATGAGTAACAGAAAGAAGTAAATAAACTTTGAAATTGAAGGATGTTTCAAAAAGTTTCAAAGCTCTTAGAATCAATTTCTTGGACTTAACTCAGTTCAAAGAACTTGATCTCTCTTCCCATTATCCCCCCATTCTCTCAAAAGTCTTTGCAAACAGAAAAGTTTTCCAAGTATTTGAGTTAGTACATCAAGGCAGCCCTAATATTGGTTGGTTGGGAGTATGTGTGTAGGGTGTTTTCCAAAGCAAACTTCAGCAGTCATGCTTTTTTTTTCCCTGTTACCTTTCCAATGAACCGGGGTTGGGAAATTAAAATTAATAGCACTGAAGCCATTACTATCAATTTAAGATATTCAAAATATCACTGAATCCCAGCTCAGGTACATACCAGACATATATAGCTTTTGTAAATCACTGAATATCACTGTGCCTTAATTTCCTCACCCATAAGATGGGGATAACAATACCTACCATTAAGATATGTTGCAAAGGTTATAGATAAATTCTGTAGAGCACTAAGCATGGTGTCGTGTACATCATAGAGATTAATAAATTTTAACTATTGTGATTATAATTATAATCATAAAGATCATGTCTTCAACTCCTTTGTTCTTCTTTTCCTCTGTCACAGTCACCTGGCAAAAGCCCAGTTCTGATTAAATCCAGTCTTCGACTGTTTTGATACCTGCTACACATTGCTGGTCTCATCTTAAATTCAGGACCACAAATCGCAAGTAGGTCTTTTGTGCCGTCCCGCAATCCTTTATTTCCTTAGTCAGTCTAGCGTCTTATGCTTCTGATCCTCAACGCCTCTTTACCTTAACTCACCCTCAGTTGACTACTTCAATTTTTTGTTTGTTTGTTTGTTTTGGGGTTTTTTTTTTGTGGTACGCGGGCCTCTCACTGTTGTGGCCTCTCCTGTTGCGGAGCACAGGCTCCAGAAGCGCAGGCTCAGCGGCCATGGCCCACGGGCCCAGCCTCTCTGCGGCATGTGGGATCCTCCCGGACTGGGGCACGAACCCGTGTCCCCTGCATCGGCAGGCAGACTCTCAACCACTGCACCACCGGGGAAGCCCTACTTCAATTTTTTATTTCACTGGGTAAGTAGGAAAAACCAAGAAGATAATTTCCACACTCTCCTTCCACCTCATCTATTAATCTACTTGCATCTGTGCCTGAATGCTTTACTTTCCTTTTGTTTCAAAAGACAAAAGTTCTGCTCCTGAGGCCCACTCTTCCCCTTGTGAACTGGATCCCATTCTCTCTTGTCTCCTCAAGAACTTCATGCCTGCGATTTTTCCATCTCTCTCATACATTATAAACTGTCCCCACTTCACTGCTCATTTCCATTAGCCTAAAAACATGGATATCACTCACCTTAAAACAACACACTCCTGACTCCTCATTCTCCTCCAGCGAGCAATCGTTTCCCTGTTCCTTCACAGCTAAACTCTTTAAGAGATTTGATTATTCTAGATGTTTTTACTTCTCCGTTTCTAATTTCTCAGGAATCTAATCTATAAGGCTTTTTGACTATCCTGCATCACGAAAAGTGCTTTGCAAAGGCCGATGATGGCCTTTATGTCATCAAATCTAATGGTCAACTCTCAGTCACCATCTTACTCGACCTGTTGGCAGCATCTGATACAGATTGTCACCCTCACTTCTCAGAACACTGGGACACCACTCTCTTTTGGCTTCCTTCTACCTCACTGCTCTTTCTTCCTCTCCATGGCTGGTTTCTTCTCAGCTGAACATGGGTGTGCACTGGGGCTCAGTCCTTGGGCCCTGTCTTTATCTCCATTCATTCTCTGGATGATCTCATTCAGTCCCATGACTTCTTTACATTGATGATTCAATACTTTTGTCTCCAGCCCTGTTCTTGCCCATGAACTCCAGACTTGCATTTCCAACTGCTTACTTGACATTTCTGCTTAAATGCCTAATACACATTTCAAACCTAATAGCCCCCAAGTCAAACTCTTGTTTCCCACTTCCCTCTAAATCTGTTCTTTCCACAGCTTTACCATTCTTCTAGTTGTTCAGGCCAAACACCTTGAATCACCCTTGACTATGCTCTTTCTGTCATATTCCAAATCCAATCCATCAGCAAATCCTGCCCACTCTACCTTTGAAGTAGGCAAACTACTTCCTTCTACCTCTCCAGTTTCCACTCTGGTCTTTCACCTGGACATGCGCCTGACTGGCCTTGTTTCCACCCTCCCCCTCTGCAGACTCTTTTCCACAGCAGCCAGAATAACTCTTTTAAAGCACTATTCCGTTCAGTCTGAGTCCTCATGCCTGCAACACTACATGGTCTGCCATAGTAGCCTCTCTGATCTTGTCTTCTCCTACATTTCCTTTGGTTGTCAGTTGGCTCAGGTACACTGGCCTCCCTGCTGCTCCTCCACCGCCGCAAGCATACTTCAACCTTCCTCCAGTTATCTATAACACTCATTTTCTCACTTCCACCTTAGGAATGTGTACATAGAAGTTTCTTCCTCCAGTTATCTATAACGCTCATTTTCTCACTTCCACCTTGGGAATGTGTACATAGAAGGTTCTTCCTCCAGTTATCTATAACGCTCATTTTCTCACTTCCTTCAAGCCTTTGCTCAAAAGTCATTAACAAATATACCTCTCATTATTCTCTTTGAAATAGTTTATTTGGTTTTTGTTCCAGTTTCTAATTCAGAGTTCCTAAAACCACTGGAATTTCCAGTGAGGAGAGTGATACAGGTGTCTTTTATTATGTTAATGAGGCGACTTTTGGATGCACTGAAGTATGGGAACTGGTTGCCAGTAGAGCCAACCAGGTGATTAGAGGGTTGGAACTTTCAGTCTCCCCTCACCCCAGACCTTCAGGGAGGGGAGAGGGACTGATGAGTGGGTTCAATTGCCAATTGCCAATGACTTAATCAATCATGTCTATGTAATGAAACCTCCATAAAAACACCAAAGGACAGAGTTCAGAGAGCTTCTGGTTGATGAACACATGGAGATTCAGGGAGAGTGGCCTTGGAGAGGGCAGGGAGCTCAGTACCCCCTCCCCATATGTTGCCCTACACATCTTTCCCATCAGGCTGTTCCTGGGTCATATCCTTTTGTAATAAACCAGTGTTCTAGTAAGTAATATGTTTCTCTGAGTTCTATGAGCTGCTCAAGCATATTAATTGAACCCGAGCAAGGTGTCATTGGAATCTATAGCCAGTCAGTCAGAAGCACAGGTGACAACATGGACTCGCAATTGGCATTTGGAGTGAAGGGCAGTCTTGTGAGACTGAGCCCTTAACATTTTTAATTTGGTGCTGTCTTCAGGTAGGTAGCGTTGGAATTGAGTTAAACGGCGGGGCACCCAGCTGGTGTCTGAGAATTGCTGGTAGTGTGGGGAAGTCCTATATTCCTCCCAACACACATTAAAATTGCTGATCAAAATCCTTAGTCCGCTTAACTGAAATACTAGTTTTATAAGAGAAAGACTTTATCTGATTATTGCTATATCCTTAAATACACACACACACACACACACACACACGTATGTATACATATATGTACACACATACATGGATGTATATTTGCACTTCATGTGTGTGTTTACATCTTTGCTGAATAGATTACAATTCAGAGGACCTTCAACTAAGTCTAAGTTATATTTATCTAGGGCAGTATTCGGAGTCTGGACTACTTCTCTGTAAAGCACTTTCTCCACCTGACCTCTTGCTCTGCTTGCTTTGAAGTATGTTTTTCTCATTTTCTCGCTCAGTTTTGATGTCTGCTGATACAAACCAGCATTTCTGCCTCATATCCCATCTAACCACAACCAATGGCTTCAACTGTTATGCTTGACTCACTTTAAATAGCCATGTCTAGCCCGAGCTGTGATTTGCCCTGACAGATCAATTTCCCTACTGTGTACCTCACGGGCTACTTGGTGGCACAGCCGGTATCAGCTCCAGGCACCATAACTTCCTGCCCAGTGCTTCACCTATCATACTGAACTCTCAGTGCATTCTGTATGGAAGGAAAAAAGAAAGTAACTCAAATACATCCCATCAAGCAGCTGAGAGGGCACTTGAATAGCTTTCAGTGAACACTATAAGGATATACACTTTTCAAACAATCAAACGTCTTACATGGCACCAGATTTGAAGAAAGCTATCCAGCCACTATTGGGGTTTTAAACCAGTCTTCGAGTCCCATGGTTTCCTATCCATTGATTTTTTGGCTTCTGGAGAAGTCATCACTTTCTCAATAGTCACTAAATGGCAGAAACAAATTTTTCTTCTGATGAAGCAGCCAGTGGCAGCACAAAAATCTCCCTAGGAATGTTTATAGGTTCTTAGTGGGAGTGAGCAATGTTGTAGTCTTCTAGAAGGCAACCTAGAAAAATGTATTACATTACAAAATGTGCAAATGTTTTGGCCCCAAATTTCACTGCAAGAAATTTACCATACGGATATACTCATTAAAGTTTACCATGATATAAATTCAAGGATGTTCATTGTAGCACTCTTTGAAATAGAAAACTTTCGGAAACCACCTAAACTCAGTAGGGTCTTGTTTAAAGTGGACTTTGGGAAATTAATTTTTATGTAATCATTATAAAAGACAAGATGATTTTTGTTATGTGTTTAAGTGGAAAGATGGCTATAACATATTGATTTAAAAATCATATTATGGGACATTGTATAAAGTATGAACACACTAACTTAAAATATTTATTTGTGCATAGAAGTCCAGGCTATGTTAAAACATTTAACAGTGGATACCTCTAGGGATTGGGATTATAGGAGGTGTCTGTGTGCACTGCAGGGGTGGGGAGGAGAGTGTGTGGAGATGAAGGGGAACTCTCTTGGGCTATTTTCTTATTATTATTTGGTATTTGAAGATAAAATTACAAAATAATTTTATAATAAAAACAACTAAATATTTTAATTGTGAAAAAATCTTTGAGAGCATTTGAAATTTCTAGTGCAATAACATCTCCTGGGATTATTGTTACTGTCTATGCCAATCTTGTATAACTTTATGTCTCCAGCACCAAGACACTTTTGGGGTCGATGGGCCCATTATTCCCTTATCCTCTCACCACCATGGGACCAGTATTTAGCCTCTGCTATGCCTTCGTATAACTGAGTTTTCATAAAACATTTAATAGTGTTAGCTATTTTGAATTCCCTCTTTATTTATCTACCTACCTATCTATCTATCTATCTAAATTCAGATACTGCAAAGTAGCCTCAGGATCTTTCATGTAGAAATGCAACTACTGGATTTGTCATTGAAACATCTACCATCAGGGTCTCTTGACAATGGTAAAAAATATGAGCCATATTCTCAGGCTCCATGGCTGCCACAGTGTTCTCTGAGGGTCTGAATACTGCTTATTTTCTCCCCATGCACCCAAAAGCTATCCCATCACTGTGAAGTGTTCTTCAGATACTGACAGAACAAGCCTAGAAATAACATCTCAGAAGCTTGGGGTAAATACTTCTTGTTGCAAAAGAAATAAACAAAAATCATATTTGGTGATTTGCTTTTCTTTTTTAAAAAGTATAAAAGGCCAGAGAAACTGGTGGTTCCTGATGCTTCTTAATTTTGCTAACCAACTTCCTTGGATTGGAAAGAGATTGCCTTCTTTCATGCTGAGGGAAGCAGCAATGGAAATTATTCCCATTGTTGCTTAGTTCAAACACTTGGGAATTTATTGACAGTTCAGCAAAAACAGAGAAAAGGAGAAAAGACTAAGCACTCTGTATTTGGGTAAGTCCTTCTTCTGCAAATACAATCATGTGAGGTCAGGTGTCCTTTAAGGCCATCACAAGGACTCGTGGAAAAGGAAGAAGCTATTCAGAATTAACCCCTAAAGAAGTTTGAGAAACAGCTGTTTTCTTTTGGGCGCTCCTTCCCCACTTTGCATTCCTCTGCTCTTTTTCACCCAGAGGACCATTCGTTATACTGGTCCAATGACCTAAGGCAGAGTTCGGTGCCCTAGAAATAAGTTCAGCTGGAAATAAGTGTCTTATCTATCGGCTGCTTTTAATTAAATTCAAGGTTCTTTTGTTTTCCCAAGAAGTCCCTGTGAGGATCCCACTCATATGATTTACATAAACCATGTATGCCTTTTCCTTGGCTTAAAGGATTGTCTGTGGCAGGGATTAGGTAGAGGCCATAGTTAAGGGAGATTTTGATAGGACTGGCACCCTAGATCCTAATAGGCCATTTACATTATCTGTACTTGTACATACATCATCTCACTTCATCTTCCCATGAACCTGGTGAAGAGTCAGACTGGAAGATGGCCACCATTTTTTGGACCATCATCCTATTGACAGCTTGGGTCTGTGTCCCCTGTTCATGAATCGCGGTTGGCCCTGCAACTGTATAACCAGGAGAATGTGGAGGAGCATCACTGAATCCATTTCTGGGCCCAAGTCTTAAGAGATTAGCAATTTCAACTTCCTGTCTCTTAGAACAAACTCTCCAAGAGCTCTGAGCTGCCTTGTTAGAAGTCTAATTATTGTACTTGAGACTGTCATACTAGAGAGACCACATGTAGGTACATTGGGCCACAGTCCCAGTTGAGCCTGGCCTTCCGCACAATCCAGCGAAGGCACAGATGTGAGAGTGAAGGCATCTTGGACCTTCAGAACAGCTCATAAGCTAGCTGAATAACATGGAGTGATCTAAGTCAATGCTGCATGGAGCAGACACATTACCTGCTCGATTTCCTGATCCAGGAATCATAAGCTAAAATGAAGTGGTGGTTGTTTTAAGTCACTAAGTTACAGGGAAACTTGTTACACAGCCATAGGTAGATAACTGGAACAGACAATAATTATCCCAGTTTACAGATGAACTCTGAAATGAGGCCCAGAATGCTGTTGTGACTTGTTTAAGGACTTGAATACAAACTCTTTTACTAAAAGTACAGTCTATTATACCACATTTCTTCTTTATGATAATAATACTTTTCCACTTTAAAGAATGGTCTTTTTAAATCCTAAAACACATGCAATTTATCATGACTTGTTGCACTGTTTCAGAAAGCTTAGGGCAAAATTTAAAGCTCAGTTATATTGATTATAGATTTTACTCACTCCTTGTTTTCTATTTCTAATTTACTAATCTATCTTATGTGTTACATCTTTTTTGGAGAGAAGTCAAACATTTATAAATTCAATAAAATACTCATCACTGTCAAACTCAATTGATGGCCCTGTTTTAGAGTTGCCAGATAAAATACAGGATATAAGTATCTAAAATGTATTCATTGTTTATCAATGAAATTCAAATTAATTGGGCATCCTGCATTTTTGTTTGCTAGATCTGGCAATATTATCCTCTGTGCCAACTCCAAAGAATTGTTTCTTATCTATTAACTTTGCTACTTATCTGGTTCAGGGGGATATCAACAGACAGTTGTAGCTCAAACCTACCTGGGTAGGAAATGGTAAACAGGTAACCAGAGTTCAAAAAGATTTATGTGAAGCCTGAGGGAGTGTCTTCACCAACCATCAGCCTCAGGCAGAACTCCAACAAAAAAAGGTTGATTTATTTCCTGCCTTCACTCTCCAGCCTCCCTGACTATCTCTTTCTCCAATCCTGGGATCCATTCCCACAAGGCCCTGCTCAAACTAGCTCTTATTGTCTAATCATTTGTATATTAAATATGAATTGAGAATCTACCATGTGCCAGGCACAGTCATCAGTGGCTACTGAGGATTGAATCTATAAAAGAAAGCCTCAGGGCATAAGAGGAAAGAATCATCACATATTCAGAAGCAACATGATGCATTTTATATTTCACCATGTGTAACCAAGTCCTGTGGGAAGGCCTTAAAAAGAAGTTTCTATTTGAGCTGAGAATTGACAGAGAAGTAGGAATTTTCCAGGTGAAGGGGTCTGGTGGGTGAAGGACATTTCAGTCAGAGGAAGCAGCAAGTGAAATCTCCTGGAACATTCAGTGTGGCTGCAGTGGGGAGAGGGTGATACAAGACTGGAAAGGAAGTTGGGTTGTGAGAGTCTTAATGGCCAGCTAATGTAACAGGATATTTTTTCAAACAGACACAGTGAGCAATGAACATTTTTAAGCCAAGGAGTTACACAATAAGATTTAATTTTAGAATATTTCTGGAAGCAGTGTGAGGACTGACTACAGTAGGAAGACTAAATAGGGGATTACTATGCTAATTATGGGGGTGACAATGAGGTGCTAAACCAGGTGAGGGGCATTGGAACTGGAGGGGAAGGGCAGAATTCAAAAGAGAATTCTATGAGGGAACCATAAGTGCCATGACAACTTGTTAACCGTAGTTTTATAGGTGGTCTTTGATTATTAGAAGTCATCAGTATAGACATAAATACATTTTTTTAGTAGAAAATTCCAGGATCTATGACAATGGAGATACTGTTTAAATGTCTTCAAAACAAATTAGGGAGATGATTCTTTACTCTGTCCAGTCTTAAGAATTTTTTGATTGCAACCCGTATGAAAAACACTTTTCTGTAAGTAAATTCCAAACAAGTTTGTTTTACTAGTCCTAAACTAGGTTTAGACAAAGTGAAATGGAAGGCTGGAATAAATATCTAGATAATTTGAGCAAACTTCCTGCTGACCTAGGTTCATACCTTGACTGCCATTTATTAGTCGTGTGATGAAGGTCAGTGTTCTTAGACCCTATATCTTGTGTCCTCATCTGTAAAATGAGGAAAACAAGACCTACCAGCCTGCTTGACAAAGTTATCATGGAGATCAATTATGAAAATTATTATATAATATACGGCCATTGCTATTAACATCTTACACTAGTAACATAATAATAGTGAACATTTGCTTAGTGCTTACAATGTATCAGACTCTGTGCTAAGGGATTTAAATGTATTCTCTTATTAATTTTTACAATGGCCTA
Source organism: Stenella coeruleoalba (assembly GCF_951394435.1). Taxonomy (NCBI): domain Eukaryota; kingdom Metazoa; phylum Chordata; class Mammalia; order Artiodactyla; family Delphinidae; genus Stenella; species Stenella coeruleoalba. The sequence continues at coordinate 58,058,132 of NC_137150.1, forward strand.
TGAGATGGATACTATTATCCCCACTTTATAAATGAGGTAACTGAGGCATAGAGAGATTAAGTAAATTGACCAACATCACATGGATGGTATGTGATGGAACTGGAATTCTAACACAGGTTGTCACCCATCCATGCTCATTCTAACAGTACTACATCCTTGCATCCTTCTGTGTAGCTCTTTATAATCTGTACACTTTTCACACACATGTGTCTATGTAAAGAATTACTGAGTAACTTTGTTGAGTACCTACTTACATCTCTGAAATTGTGTTTGGCGCTCATTTAGTCCTCACACCTGTGAAGTAATTATCTGGTGAGAACCTGATGTTTAAACTTAAACAATTTCCCCAAGATCACATAGGAAAGCCTCAGGACTGGACAGAGTAAGGTATCATCTAACTAATAGGACTACTGGAGCTAGGATTTAAAGTCAGGTGTCCTAATTTCACATTATTTTTCACTGCTTAATGGTGCCTCATATGCTCATATGTGCATATGCCTCCGCGAGCACTTTCAAAGGGAAATCTGTGCCATAAAGGAGTCTGCGACTTGCCAACTGGAATCCACTGCTCCCACCATCAGGACCTGCTGTTAGTACTCATAGTCTCCCCGTGGCTTCTGGGTAGAGGTGTGATGACAGAGAACAGCTTGGCTTGAAGAATGTTACAGGAGAATTTCCTGACCTGTATTCATGATGCCCCCTGCTTATTATGCTAGCAGGCCAGGTGCTGTCTGAAGCCCAGCTTCACAGAGTTAACGCTAATAAATATTGTTATAATGTTATAGCAGAGATGCTCAAGCTTTATCATGAATAAGAATCAGCCAGGGAACTTGATAGAAATCTAAGTTTACTGGCTTAATCCCCAGACATTTTGGTTCTGCGGGTCTAGGTGTGGCATTTTCTAGTAAGCATTCTAGGTGCTTCTGATGCAGGAAATTCTTGAATGATATTTTAAGAAACACTGGGCTGTACTCTTTTCTGTTCTCCATCACCATGGCAATCCACATCCTACTGCATTAGTTTTTGTAAGGGTTGGACTAAGCAAGATTGTAAATGTGATGTTTGCCATGAATTCAGAAATGTCTGTATTTGGGATTTTGGTCTGGTAATCTTATCTTTTTTGTTGTGAGTTCTGGGTGACTTACATATAACACATGTCATTAGCTCTGGAAATGCCACTGTGTGGACCTCCCAACATCTCAGCACAAAGTGGCTTAGATGTATATAATGTATCAGTAGATGAGTTAAACCAAAACTACATAAAAGTCTACAAATAAAGAGGAGAAAAGGGAAAGCTAGCAGTGCTCTCTATCTGTGAAATGCAGGTTATTACTGAACGTAAGGAAGTAGAGTGTGTTAGGTGTAACTGTAGAAACCACAAAAATAAAGGGAGGTTTAAGGAATACAAGCCATGAGGGTTTGAAATATCTGCTGAATTAAGACTTTTCCTCCTTAAGTAGGTTCTCAGGAGAGCTTAAGTCAATTTTTTTAACGCTCACATTTTAGAGTCTAACCAGTGACAGAATTAAGCCATTAATTCCTTTTCCAATTAAATGAAATGTTTATCATTTAACCTACTTTGTGAAGTTCATAGAACATGTTTATACTGAATGAATATAATGAACTCTTTTCCTTTCAAATCTCCTTTTGAAAGACCGCCCCCCGCCCCCCCTCTACCCCCGTCAACCAAGAAGGGATCTCTGTTATGTTATTCTAGCATATACATAGCTGCTGCACCTGGTTACTGAGTCAGCTGTGGCTAACTAGGATGAATAAATTAAACTATATTCCAACATACCAGAATATTACTGAGACTCTGATGCTAAGAACTGCCCCGATAAAATGAGTTCACTAAATCAGTGCTACGAGGGAGTTTATAAGGCTACCATTTATTGGGTGAATATTTACAAGTTAAAACTAACCTCTGGCTAATAGCAATATTCTTATTTTTAAAAAATTGGGGGGCTTCCCTGGTGGCGCAGTGGTTGAGAGTCCGCCTGCCGATGCAGGGGACACGGGTTCGTGACCCGATCCGGGAAGATCCCACATGCCGCGGAGCGCCTGGGCCCGTGAGCAATGGCCGCTGAGCCTGCGCGTCTGGAGCCTGTGCTCCGCAACGGGAGAGGCCACGGCAGTGAGAGGCCCGCGTACCGCAAAAAAAAAAAAAAAAAAAAAAAAAAAAATTGGAATCTTTTATGTCTATTCTAATGGGGCAAATTTATGATCAACTCTAAATTTCTCTTCTTTACAATGATTAGAAGTGGAATTAATCTTCATGGCATCTGTACAGAGCCTGGAATTTTGAACACTGCAACAACAGAACATCACAGGTTAGACTTTACTTGTGGATGGCCACCTGCACTTTTGACTTTGAGCAAATATTGATTGAGAGACTCATATTTACAAGATGTTGTGCTAAAATTATAATAATAGATCCTAATTTATCATAATGCCTTGCCTCACATAGTACAAACTGTTTTCGGATTCAAATGACCGTCACTGATCTGCCAAAACCCTCCCAACGTAGCCAGGGAATGTGTCATCATCCTCGTTTGACTTGACCACTATAGGTCCACTCCACTGCTTCTCATCGTGTGATAAAATAGTCATAGATCAATTTAAGGTCTATCACTCAGACAAGGGAAAAAGAGAAATCTAGAAACCAAACTAGTGAAATCAGTTGTTCAATTTAAACCTCAGATATAATTTTTTCTAGTCTAATTTTATCCATATATTAGAAAATCATTTAATTATTTTTAATGAGATAAGTCAGAATGATATTCTAAAGGTAGTATTTCTGAAGAATATTTATGAACTTGGAAAATTCTCATGGTGTAATTTTAGGTGTTCACATAACTGTATATGCAATATAATCTTAATTTTAAAATATATACACATATTCAGACACACACAAAAAAACACTGGGAAGAAATACAACAAAATGTCAATGATAGGGCTTCCCTGGTGGCGCAGTGGTTGAGAGTCCACCTGCCGATGCAGGGGACGTGGGTTTGTGCCCCGGTCCGGGAAGATCCCACAATGCCGCGGAGCGGCTGGGCCCGTGAGCCATGGCCGCTGGGCCTGCGCGTCTGGAGCCTGTGCTCCGCGGCGGGAGAGGCCACAGCAGTGAGAGGCCAGCGTACCACCCCCCCCCCCCCACGCAAAAAAAGCAAATGTCAATGATAGGAGCTGAACTTCATTAGTCACTAGGAAAATATAAAGTAAAACCACAATATGACAACACTTTATCTACCAAAATTGCTGAAGTGAAAAAGAAAGAAAATACCAAGTTTTGGTGAAGATGTGGAGCAACTAAAAGTCTCACGCTCTGCTAGTAGGAGTGTAAATTGGTACCACCACTTTGAAAAACCATTTGGCAGTATAAATTAAACTGTGTATATTATATACATATCTTATGACTCAGCAATTCTACACCTAAGTAAATATCTAACATAAGTGCAAATATATGTTTACCACAAAACATGTACAGGAATGTTCATACCAGAATTTTTCGTAATTGCCCCAAACTGGTGGTATATTCACAGCTATGAGAATGAATAAGCTATAACTATACAAAATGATATGTATAAATTTAACAAATCTCTGTTTTCTTAATGATGAGAGAAAGAAGATGTTTTATAAATGAAAAGCAGACAAAACTCACTTATGGTATTAGAAATCAGGATAATGGTATTTCTCTTTGGTGGAGGGTTGTGACTAAAAGGGAGCATGAAATGGAGAGGATGCTGAGTTACTGGTAATATACTATTTCTTGATCTGGGAGCTGGAAGCTGGTTACACATTTGTGTTTGTGAAAATTTACTTATCTAAATAAATATGATTATTGAAATTTTCTTAGGGATTTTATGCAACAATTTAAAATCTCCCAAAATGAGAAAAATTAATGGCTGTTGTTCTCCACAGTGGGATATGGGCAAATTTTAGATTCTTAGTTATACCTTCCATTATTTTCTAAATTTTCTGTATAATTAATATATAATACTCTTATAATTGGAAAAAATGTATTCAAAGGAATGTTTTCATATACAGTTCCTTGAGAGGTATTAATTATTATGATAATACTTTGAACTCCGTGAAAAAAAATCAAATTAAAAATAAATCTTTCCTATCTGCTATTCTATAGTCCTATGAGGTGCTCAGGGCAACCTGCATTATTTTCTACTTAATTAGAATCTCTTTGGGTCAGATTCAGGAACTGAATATTTTTTCAACATTCCTAGGTTATTCTTATTCATAATTGATTTTGAGAACTAGGTAGTTCATACTGTTGCAAAGAGGAGTGTCTTACAAAAGAAGAGCATTATGGGGAGAAATTTGTTCTACCTGCTGTTCAAAGTCATTTCCCTGGCCAAAGAAGTCGTCATCTAGAAACTTGAAAATATTTTTACTTCTGCATTGCCTAAGTGAATTATAAGATGTCAGAGAAAATTATACTGTACCAAAGGCCTGCTCTATTTTTATCTAAGGAAACTTCATAATAATATTGAAAATGATAAGTGGTGATGTAAGCCAATTGCCCAAATTTGCCCAGTTTGTGATTTATGTGATATTATGTTGAGATAATCCTAGTTACTGTATTGTGCTTAAAGATTATTTGTAATAAAACATTTGTTTTAATCTGAATTCTCATTAAAGACATTATCGATCAATATTTATTGAGTATTCATTATATATTAGATATTGAGATATAGAGCAAAATGTCAAATAACATGGCTATTTCCCTCTACCAAACTCCACTGCTTGGAGGATGGTATATAGCAACAGTCTGTGATGGCAGAGGCAAGAATATCTAACCATGAGCTCTTGTGTATACGATAATGTGGTGAGGTTGATAATTTTTCACCTTAAATAGTTCATAATTATAAAGCTCAGCAAAATTTGCATTAGTCTCTTATAGTAGTTTCCAGAATAGATTAATCCATAGTACATAATTGTGAAATTACTTCCAAGTGAGAATCTTTTTTTTTTTTATTTTTATAAATTTATTTATTCTATTTTTGGCTGTGTTGGGTCTTCGTTGCTGCGCGTGGGCTATCTCTAGTTGCAGCGAGCGGGGGCTACTCTTCGTTGCGGTGCATGGCTCCTCATTGCAGCAGCCTCTCTTGTGGAGCACGGGCTCTAGGTGCGCAGGCCCCAGTAGTTGTGGTACGAGGGCTCAGCAGTTGTGGCTCATGGGCTCTAGAGCACAGGCTCAGTAGCTGTGGCACACGGGCCTAGTTGCTCTGTGGCACGTGGGATCTTCCCTGACCAGGGCTCGAACCCATGTCCCCTGCATTGGCAGGCGGACTCCCAACCACTGTGCCACCAGGGAAGCCCCTAAGTGAGAATCTTTAATGTTTTCTTTTAATCAATACCACCAGCCTTCCTATTAATAACCATAGCTGTTTATACTATAATTTTTTCCACTTTGTGCTTACATAAAATGCCCTTCACTTCACAGATAGGTGAAAACAATTTGAAAGTGCCTTCAGAAGGCACTTTCTGAACTTAAACTATGTTATAATAAACTGTTCCCAGAATAATATTAATCATGACTATCTTGACTCTATTTTTGAATAAAATATGGTTTTGCTTTAAAATCCATTCAAACAGAAATTATAAAAAAGATAAACATTTCATCTGAATGCAATTTTGAAATCTTTTCTTCTAGGTTCTGCTTTTCTTCTAGGTTCTGAAGAGTCTTGAATGTGTTCAGTTAAGCTTTCCTAATTATTTTCATGATTGTTGATTGTGATGTCACAGACACCAAAACTCTGAAGAAAGTACCTAGGCAGAGATCAAAATGTCTTTTCCGTAGGTAGGCAACTTCACCTACAGAGAAGTCATCTTTTTACTATTTGTGCATAAATAAGTACAGCATGGAGTAACCCTAGAGAACAGAGAATTTCACTCTCTTATTTGATACTTGCAGTAACTGAACCCCAGAGATGATAGAAGCCATATCCAAGTACATGTAGCTAGTTAGCAGCAGCTGTTTCTAGTTTAAAAAAAAAAAGAAGAAAAAGAAAAAAGGTCCTATGAATCCTACTTCTTTGCTTTTTTAATTACACAGAATAGGTTCTACTTTGTCAAATACATTGTCCTATGATAATACAAGGAGCAATAAAATTTATTATACTATTAATATTTATAATTTTTATTTGTGAAACCTTCTGATAAGAATCTAAGAAGTAAATATGGCTGCCTTAGATGTAAGTTATGTTTTAGCCAAACCAAACTTCTAGCAGCCCTCCTCAGTGTCTTTGACCATGCTTTATACCTTCTCTGTTCTTCATCTGGTTACCTACTAGTTCTCACTTTTTATTATAAACTGCTAAGTTAAAGCCCACTTTATTGTTACACTTATGGGCCAGAGTGTAGAGTCAGGCATGTTTGCATAATTTATGCCTTTGCCTAATATTTACGGAAGTGAGTAACAAATATCAGGAACAAAAACAGAGATAGGGCTTCCCTGGTGGCACAGTGGTTGAGAGTTCGCCTGCCGATGCAGGGGACACAGGTTCGTGCTGCAGTCTGGGAAGATCCCACATGCTGTGGAGCGGCTGGGCCCATGAGCCATGGCTGCTGAGCCTGCACGTCCGGAGCCTGTGCTCCGCAGCGGGAGAGGCCACAACAGTGAGAGGCCCGCGTACCGCAAAAAAAAAAAAAAAAAAAACAGAGATAAATTTCATCTTTAGGAATATTAGGGGCATGACCACAAAGTCATATTACAAGTTCACCAGATGTAACGCATTTGGATGAAGACAAATGAAGACACTAAGGTTTGGATCAGTAAGTGGGTGAGGACGTTCCAGTGATGAAAGAGAGCCATGGGAGATAAAGAAGGAAATGACCCATTTGAGACTCATTCTTTCTCCACAGAACAGGAGAGGAGCAGGTCTAATGGCAAAATCACATTACACTATAATTTTAACTCCTAGATAGGTTTTAAACAGGAATATGGTACATAGTTGGAGGCAAGATTTAGCCTAAAGAGAGCTTGTAAATGATACTTGGTGGCGGTGGTGGTAATGGTGGGAGATTTGCAGCTACTTAGTAAAATCTGTAAAAGACTAGTTAGGGAGACCAAAGCTGGGGAACAGTTAAATACTAGGTACTCTTTTCCTAAAAATAGTGGAAAGCTCCCAGGGCAAGGTACTCAAACTTCCATAGAGGTAGGCAGATATAACCCACCTAGACTTTGGCTACCAGTTTCTCCAGTTTACTCTTCACACAACTTCTAGTAACTGAATGACTAATTAAGAGCTATGGGCTTATACACTAGGTTTTCAGCTCAAGGTCTAAGGGAATAAACAAACCATACCTACATAAACTAGGAATAGAATCTTAGTGAAGTTCAATGACAAATAAAGAGTCCTTAAGCTATACTGACAGAAATAGCACATCCATCAAGGGGAAAAAATCAGTATGGTCTCAGACTTGCCAGCTTCATTAGAAGTAAAAGATTATGGAACAATGATAAAAAGTTTTGAGGAAAATGAATGTTGTTAATCTTCAAGGAAGGAGTTCAAATCCTCTCTTCATTACTTCTTCCACTCCAGGAAAGACGAGAATTGATCTCAGTTAGATCCTATAGCAACACGTAGCCTAGGCTTGCTAATGGGGAGGACAATTAAAAGATCATTGCAACTGGATATGCCTCTCTCTTCTATATTTCCCTTTCATAATGCTGAGGCGTTAAGGACCAAGCACCTTGACTCAGCATTATGGAAGGCAAATAATCGTAGTTCAGCATTCAGAATTAAGGAAAAATCATTATCCATATTTCTTGTTTACTGTTGCTGGTATGTGTATATTTTATCAACCAGGAGAAAAGAAATAGGGCCTATCTTAGCCTGATTTTGTCAAAAGCTATTTAAGCCTAATATATTTACAGCCTAGGAATAGTTCACATGGGTCATTCCAGACCAATAGAGTTCTTCGTGTTGGGCTGTAGAAAAGTGTTAAAAGAAGTTAACTAGGAATGACTCAGAAAGATATGAAGTTAGGAAGTAATCCAGGGTTTCTGTTCAAGATGGGGTTGTGATTTCATGTTTGAGTCCTCACTTGCCATTCTAAATATATAGCAATGATAGATAAACTCTAAAGTGAAAACACTGAAAAGACATGCTGAACAAAAAATTTACCTATGCATATGAAAATGCAAGAGAAAACCAAAAATAGTAAACTAAAAGCCTACTAGACTTTGGGACCAGAATTAGGCAAATCTGTGATGGAGTAACAGAGTTTAAATGTGCTTCATGTAAGGCAGGAGACAAGGGTCAGGCTTACTGTTTAAAATAGGGGCTGTGTTGGTGCTCCATCATCCATGAAAGGAAGTTGTAAAAAGTTGTGACCAAAAATTTCCTGAATTATAGATAAGAGTATATTGAGAGATGGAAGTAAGCACAGAATTAAAGCTAGGACCTGGGCCAATCTACCTGCTAGTTCAGACTAAATATCATCAGGTACTTGAAAGGGGACCCTGGGACAAGGTGGAATTTAAGACAACTGTAAAACTGTTAGGCAAGGAGGAATGTGCACAGTGGTAAAGAACAAATTCCCACAGAAAGTAAGAGTTCAAATTAAAAATTCAAACACACTAAGAAAAGTAATACTAAGAAAACCAACAAAATTAAAAATGAGGAAGTAAATTAACTTAAGGCTAACTTTGGGTTAATTAACTTGCAGGTTAATCCTGAACATAAAAAATGTAAATATTGGAATAAGAAAATCAATATTCAGGTAAACTATAGACTAGAAAAAGTCAAAGGGAGAATTAATGAATTGGAATATGGCATAGGAATTCAACCAAAACTCATAGAAAGAAAAGTTAAAAGACATAGATTAATTGATATATTCTAATATAAATTTAATAAAAACCCAGAAATGAGGATATAAAGAATAGTAGAGAAGAAATATTCAAATATATTATCGTTAAGAATATTCTAAAAGTTAAGAAACACATGAGCCTCATTTGAAAATGCCCACTGTATTATTTCTTAGAGCTGCTGTAACAAAGTACCACAGACTGAGTGGCTTTAAAATAATAGAAATGTATTGTTTCACAGCTCTGGAGGCTAGAAGTCCAAAATCAAGGTGTTAGCAGCATAGATTCCTTCTGAGGGCTATAAGGAAGAATTTGTTCTCTGCCTGTCTCCTATCTTCTGGTGGTTTACTGGCGATATTGGTGTTCCTTGGCTAGTAGGTGCATCATCCCACTCTCAGCCTTGATCTTCACATGGCGTTCTCTCTGTGTCTCTAACTCTTCGTTGTGTGTCTGTCTCTATGTGCAAACTTCCCCCTTTTAGAAGGATAACAGTCATACTGAATTGAAGCCCACTCCCAATGACCTCATTTTGATTACCCCTGTAAGGACCCTGTTTCCAAATAAAGTCAAATTCTGAGGCACTGCGATTAGGACTTCAACACATCTTTTTTAGGGGACACAATTAAATCCATAAAACTCTCCAAATACTGAACAGGAAAAATAAAGTGAAACTTCGTTAAATCAAAGGGCAAGATAACCAGAAAGAAGAGGTGGATTGACGGTAGAATTCTCATCAGTAGCAAAATTGTCAGAAGACAAAGGAAGAATGTCTTCAAACAGCTGAGGGAAATTGAGCTAGAATTCCACACCCAATTAAAAGAATCATTCCAGTAAGGGTTAAATAAATCATTGTTTTCAAACAGGGAGTTCTAGAAAGTTTACCACTCATAGATTTTTGCATAAAAACTTACTAAAATTGAACCTAAAGAAAAGGAGTAGGGTGCAAGGACCTACAGTGAGTTCAGAAATTGATAACACATATTGGAATAGCAATGAACTGCTAAGTGTAAAAAAAAAATATTTTTATGTGGGCACTTTTAAAGAATCTATTTAACTAAATCAAGAAACATTGGGAAATGATAAAAATTTACTAAGGACTTATTTAGGAGGATAGAAAAACTGAATAACTTTAGAGTTTGCTAGAGGAATTTATAGATAAATATATATGGCAAATATATCAGACAAACACAGTCAAAAAGAAACAGGAGCAACGGTATTAATATCAAACAAAGGTGATTTCTAGGCAGTAAAAATGAAAAAAATTAATGTCAAAAACACTACAAATTTAAAAATCAGGAGAAAAAAATGAGACCCACAATGAGAAAGACAAATCAATAGCCCAGTTAAAAAATGAACAATGGTTATACAAAGGTGATGAATAGAAAAAATACAAATGGCCAAGAAATATGAAAATATATGAAACTACATTAATAATCAGATAAGTGAAAATAATAAACTATGAAATATATTTTGGCTTTTGGATCAGTATAGATTAAAATACAGATAAAATCCATTATTAATGAAGATGTGAAGAAATAATCACTCAAGTTTTATTCATGGGAGTTAGTTAAATGGGTAGTTCTTTTTGTAAGTAATCTGGTATATAAATAAATTGTAAATTGAGCAAATTATTTGATCCAGGATATAATCCCACTTTTAGAAATTTAATCTAAGGAGATAATTACAAAGATGTTCTTTACATTGTTTATAATACCACCTTGACAATTCAAAGCAGTCATTTTAAAGATGACAAGGCAGAGCAGCATAAAACAGGGATGGCTCTTTGGCATACTTCATTGTTCTAACTTTTATCTGAGAAACTTTAAACCACTTTAGCCACTGCACTATAGAATACAGAAACATAAACTTTTCCTTTTAAATTGAAAACATGATTTTATTGTCATAAATTAGGAGTGGGCTCAATAAACAAAACAAACATATTACCTAATTATCATCAGAAGGATGGACCTAAGATCCTAGGCAAAACCATCCTTCTTGGCAGACATCTTCCATTACATCAACACATTAAGATACCTGCAGTTAATTTATTTTTAAGATTTCATTATATAGTTCAATATTATGGCTATGGTTTTAAAACCTTCCCTGAAAAATGCCTAGGCTACTGTCATTGAGCCCTGTTCCATGGTGGAGTCACAAATGCAGATGTCTGCAGATGCTGGAGAGGTAAAGTAATTGAGTAGAGTAGTCTGGATGAGAAATGTAGTCAGCTGGGGAGCACAGGATTCTTTGAGTATAATCTGAGTTTTTAGCAGTTAGGCAATTTGGTGGATGTTCCCAATGGTTTCACTCAATGAATAAGTCCAGTCTTTGTGGGGGAGCCTATGGCAGTGGACAGTGAAAGCTACCAGATTGGGACATTTGATTTAATTTACTATAACATCAGGTCTCTTGTCCATTTCTATGAAAGCAGCTACATTTTCAGAAATGCTGTATCAGCTTTGCAGAAATTCTGTGTCAGCTGAGATTGGCTTGCAATCCTCTAGGACCTTTCTCTATCAGTCATTTCCCATAGAACTAGTATTGTATTTTATGTGCCTGGACATAAAATTTTACTGACTAGCCCAGAATAGTACTTTCTCCACAAGATCTGGTCCAGCCTGTGAGGTATGTTCCACCACCACCTTCTACAAGAATCAATATTATTCAGAATGAGTAATCTCCATTTCCTATCATCACCCTTCCAGTAATTGAAGTGCATTTTTGACTGAATTGATGAAGAAAGATAAAACTGAATACACTCTAGTTCACAGGTGCTAATCTGTGGTACAGATTAGGACTACAGCAGAATTGAAATAGTCCCAGAAGATATTCTAAACAACAACAACAAAACTATCTCTTTAGACTTGACTGAAATCAGTTTTTCTAACCTCAAAGCTGTTTCTCCCTCCATGTTCCCTATCCCAATGAGTAGGATTAACATCTATCCAGTTTTCCAAGACAAAAACACAAGCATGTCTTTGATTCCTATTCCTTCCCAACTACCTCTCTTCTAACAACTCCCACCTTGTCTTGTCAATTTTATCTTAATTGACTCTAATTCATCTACTGCCTTTACTATAATTAAGGATACTATCATTTTAAAAGGCCCCTGATTGTTCTCCTTTGATCCATCCTTGTCCCCTGTAATTTGCTTCCTACACTGCAGCCTAAGTAAGTGACCTTTTCAAGATGCAAATCTGATTATCTCACTTGACCACTTAAATCTTTTCAGCTGTCTTCAGGTAAAGGTTCCATGGCTTAACATGGAGGTTATAAGGCTTATAAGGTCCATTAGAATGATATCTGTTTACCTTTCAATCTCATTTTTTACCACTCCCCTTTGGACCATTCTGAGCTACATTCAGTTTTTCCAATAATGCCTTTCTCTTTCCCTAACCTTTAGTTCTTTGAACAAGTTCTTTCCTCTGGGATCCTCTTCCACCTGCTCTTTACCTGGCTAATTTATGAGAACATTTCAAGTCTTATTGGGATATCACTTTGTGTAGGATGACTTCTCTGATCCCTAATCCTGGTTCAGATGCCCCTTCTGTTGTACTGACTCCATAGTACTTATTATACCAAATTGTAATTGTCTGTTTACTTACCTGTATGCAAAACCCCAGTGCACTAGATGATAAGTTCCTGAAGGTTGAAATTATATTTGTTTTATTTGTCTAGCACTTAGCACAATGGTAGGTGAAAAATATGCTTAAATATTCACTAAACGCTAAACATTCACTAACTAATGAATGAATAAATGAATAAATGAACTGGAATAGATCTTGGCTAGGAATATTACTGGGAGTCCACTCTATCGAGAACCAGACTAGGCCAAACTGAGGATATTGTGGGCTAATATTAATATAAACGGTTTTTTACATATATTAAGATGAGAATATTTTCAACATTTAGCATTGCTAAAAATATTTTTGAACTAACGTCAAATAAGCATTAATGGCAAAGTGCCTTTTAGTAAACAGATGCCATTCATATTGTTATGAACACTTAACAAGTGCCAGCAATGTGTGAACCTCTAGGCAGAATGTTGTGTTAGACAAAGTTTCTGCTTGGGAACTAAATTTGACAGACAATGTGCAAACACAGTACAGGCCTGGGTTATGCTCAACAGAAGGAGGAGTGATAAGACTCTCCAGTCTGTGTGTAAGCTTTTTTCCCAACAGGATATGAAATTCAATATTTTGGAGAATGTTTAAAAATCTGTTTCACTGGGAATTTGAGGGTTACCAGCGGGGGCCCATGGGTCAGACAGGTAAGTCCAAAACCGGCTCTTCTGTTTACCACTTAGAGGAGATCCTTAGTGGTGCTGAACCTCAGTTTTAAGTATTCATAAGATAACAATAATAATAATATCTGTTTCTGTGATGATTAGTTTTATTTGCCAGCTTGACTGGGTTAAGGGATGCTCAGATAGTTGGTCATTATTTCTGGGTATGTCTGTGAGGGTGTCTCAGGATGAGATTAGCATTCGAATCAGTAGACTGAGTAAAGCAGATTGCCTTCGCCAATGCAGGTGAGCATCACCCAATCCACTGAGGGCCTGAATAGAAAAAGGAGGAGGAGGAAGGACTAATTTGCTCTCTTTTCTTGATTTGGGATGCCCATATCGCCTTCCTTTGGACATTGAAACTCCTGGTTCTCAAGTCTTTAAACTCTGGGACTTACATCAGCAACCCCTCTGGTTCTCAGGCCTCTGGTCTTGGGCTGGATTATACTACTAGCTTTCCTGGTTCTCTAGATTGAAGATGGCATACTGTGGAAATTCTTGGCCTCCATAACCATGCAAGCAAATTCTAATGAAAAATCTCCTCTCACATATCTCTCTATATATATCCTATTGGTTCTGTTTCTCTGGAGAACCCTGACAAATAATCTCAAAGATTTATTATGGTGAAGATTAAACAACATTGAATATTTAAGATTCTTGGCATAGTACGTGGAACATAGAAAGTACTCTCAGTAAATGTTAGATACTAAAATTCTTTAGTCCAACACTAACGTTTCACTGATGTTGAAACCAAGATGTTAAATGAAATCACCTATGGGCTCACAGCTAGTTAGTAAAAGGCAGAAGACTGCAACTAAGATCTTCTGATTCCTCTTTATCTCCCCTATACCTGGTGCCCTTTACCTGATTGTTTGAATACAGTACACGAATACAAATTGAGGAGGTATCATAACCCATGGTGTCTCAGGGTCAATATTCTTATGAAATATAAGCATTGTTTAATTTCTTGTCACTCTGCCCATCTTCTATGTCAGTTATGAGCAGTAATAAGGAGAAAAGAACATGGAGAATTATGTAAGGAAAGAAAATGCCATGATCTGAAGAAAAAAGTAATGAGGTTAGAAAGAATGTTAGCTGTGTAGACTTGTTCTTTTATGCTATAAATGTAGTACCAAGATGGCAAGTATATATTTGATTAAATGTAGTGATAAGTATATATTTGATATCAGAGGGGGCAATTTGATGATCAAAAGGAACATACCTTGTTCATTAATTTTATCAGCTAGTAGAGATGCATGAAAATTTAAATATTTATTCTTTTGATTTTCTACTTTAAAATATGTTTTAAAAATGCAAATATCCTAATATGTTAATAGGGATTTGGATCTAAAAATATTTTTCTTTCTTTTTAAATTGAAGTTTAGTTGATGTACAATTAAAAACATTTTTCTAGTGAATGGGACATATGCTAGATGGATGGGTTTGTGTAAGGGGTTGCCAGAAGGATAAAGATGATTAGCAAAGCATAATTTTAAAATAATAGTTCTTGATTCTGCCAGTGTTCATTTTTCAAAACTTATAGAACTAATAAGAACAGATACTACACTTGATCTTAGCCAAAATCCCAAGAGGTGATACATTTTCACGTCCAGCCATGACTAAGATATTCATTTTGGACTTAATCTCCTGACCTAAACAACCATAAAACAGGAAAAATAAATACGGTAATTGTTTTCAGGAACTGGTAAACTAGCAGTGCAGGACTGTGGTCCTTGAGAGAAGGGAAACACATGTAATGAGCTCCCTGTTTACCCCAGCTTTCTGTCCTGAGTCATTTTCCTAACTGTGGTGCAGGTAGGTTGAACCCAAGCAGAAACCAGAGGTCTACCTCTGATGAGACAGAAATCAGAGTTTAGGGCTGCAGAAATGGCTGAATTTGTGTAGCAGAGATTGGAAACAAGAGAGGAGAGTGTATGAGGAGTACCCAGAAGTTGGCAGGTGGGTTTTGCTCATGTCTTTCAATAAGCAGATCTTGTACTGGGCAAACCCTCAAGGGCCAGCATACAGCAACTGTGCAAAAGGTTAAGAAATAAACTGATGAAAAAGAGGCCACAGAGTGCTGGGAGATGAATGTCACCCCATCCAGAGTGGAGAGAACTTATTGTCTACCTCAAAAATCCAGTGAAAAGTGGATTAGGGCACACTTTAATAGAAAAAAATCCCACACCTTACAGTAAGTGCTATGCACTAGGACTAGGGATAAAACTCAAATAGACTCATCCCGACAAAACATAAATCAATAGAAATTATCCAAACTAAAGCAAAGAAAGAAAAAAGATTTTTAATAAATGTACAGAGACATAGTAATTTGTGAAACAATATCAAGTAACACATCAAGTTACATATAACACATATGTAATTGGAGCCTCAGTGGGAGAGGAGATGGAAAACTGAGCAAAAATATATTTTAAGAAATAATAGCCAAAAGTTTCCTAAATTTGTCAAAAAACACCAACCTAGGAATAATCCCAGAAGTTCAGTGAATCCCAAGTAGGGTAAATACAAAGAAAGCCACACTAGGAATATAAATGTCAAACTGCTGAAAATCAAAGATAAAGAGAAAAATACTGCAGCCAGAGGTAAAAAGATACAATAATGCATGGAAACAATGATAAGAATAATAGCTCATTTCTTATCAGAAAAAATAGAGGCCCCAAACAAGGGAATGAAACCTTCAAAGTAATTAATCAACAACAAAATGTCAACCAGAATCTGTATATGGTAAAAAAAAATGAAAGAAGTTTTTGATAGAAGTTTTGTGCTACACAAAATGCTGAAAGAGTTTTTTCAGGTTGAAGAAATAGAAAACAACAGAAAGGAATGAAGAGCACTGGAAATGACAACAATTTAGGTTAATGTAAAAAAAACCCTACCTTCCTTTTTCATTTCTTGATTTCTTTAAAAGACAACTGAGAGTTTAAAACAAAAATATCACATTTCTGTGTGGCTTATAATATACACAGAAGGAAAATCTATGACAACAATAACACAAAGGATAGGAGAGAGGTAAACAAAATTATAGAATGTGCTGTTCTAAGGTTCTTATATTTTATCTGAAGAGGTACAATACTGTTTTAAAGTAGGTGACAGTAAATAAAGGATAAATATTGTAATTACTAGAACTATCAAAAGATTAATGAGATATACAACTCAAAAGTCAATAGGCAAAATAAGATGGAATACTAAAAGTATGCAGTTAATCCAAAGGAAGGAAGATAAGAAGAAAGGGACAAAAACAATTAGAAACCAACTGTATCAGTAATTAAAAGAAATGAAAATGGACCAAATACTTTAAAGGCAGGGATAGTCAGATTGCACATAAAAACACAAGACTCAAGTGTGTACTATCTTAAAAAATGTGCTCTAAATATAAAGACTCAGAAATAAAAGGCAAAAAAAAAAAAAAGCCATAAAACGCTAAGCTATTCATAAATGAAAAACTCTCAGAAAACTGGGAATAGGAGAGAACTTCCTTAATCTCATAAAGAGCATTTACTAAAAACATACAGCAAATATTATACCTAGTGATAATATATTGAGTGTTTTCCCTCTAAGATTGGGAACTAAGCAAGGGTATCTGTCCTCACTTTTTTTGACTTGTACCAGTTGTCCTATTCAGTGCAACAAAACAAGAGTAAAAGGCATGCAATTGGGAAGCCAGAAGTAAATTTACCTTTAGTTGCAGACGACATCTTTGGATTTGTAGAAATCCTAAGAAATCTAAAAAAACACTACTAGAACTAATTAATATTTTGGAGGAAGATTTCAGAATTCAGTATTATTCAATATAAAAAAATCTTGAAAAAGAAAAACAGAGTTGAGGCACTTTCTACTACCTGATTTTAAAACAATAAAGATTACAGTATTGGTGTATTGCAATATTGGTGTAATTAAGACAAGTAGATCATATGAACAGCATAGATAGTCCAGGAAAAAATGCACACGTATACAAAAATTAATTTTTGAAAAAAGGAGCCAAAACAATTCAATGTTGAAAGGATGATGCTGGAACAATTGTATAAAGTAGCCATTCTCAACCACGGGCAATTTTGTCTCCCACCCCCAACATTTGGCAATGTCTGTAGACATTTTTGATTGTCACAATGGAGTAGGGGCACTACTGGCATCTAGTGGGTAGAGACCATGAATGCTGCTAAACATCCTACAATGAATAGGTCAGCCTCCTATACAAAGTATTTTCTGACCACAACAAATGTCAGAGAAATCCTGGAATAAAGGTATGAAAAGAAAAAATGAGCTTCCATTCCTACCTCAAACTACATATAAAAATAATCTGTGAAAGACTAGGTTTATGAATCTGAAAAGATTCATAGACCTAAACGTGACAGCTAAATTATAAACTATATGGAATAAAACATAGGAGACTATCTCCATGGCATTAGGACCGGCAGGTTTCTTAGGCAGAACAAAAGAAGCATTAGTCATTAAAAAAATAATTGATGAATTAGTTTTTGTCAAAATTTAAAAGTTCTTCCCATCCAAAGATGTTATTTGTAGTGAGGTGGATGGACCTAGTGTCTGTCATACAGAGTGAAGTAAGTCAGAAAGAGAAAAACAAACACCGTATGCTAACACATACATATGGAATCTAAAAAAGAGAAAATGGTTCTGATGAACCTACAGGCAGGACAGGAATAAAGACGCAGATGTAGAGAATGGACTTGAATACACGGGATGGGGGAAGGGTAAGCTGGGATGAAGTGAGAGAGTGGCATGGACATATATACACTACCAAACGTTAAATAGCTAGCTAGTGGGAAGCAGCTGCATTGCACAGGGAGATCAGCTCGGTGCTCTGTGAACACCTAGAGGGGTGGGATAGGGAGGGTGGGAGGGAGAAGCAAGAGGGAGGGGATATGGGGATATATGTATAGCTGATTCACTTTGTTATACAGCAACAACTAACACAACAATGTAAAGCAATTATACTCCAATAAAGACGTAAAAAAAAAACAAAAACAAAGGACAAAAAACACCTTTTTGATCAATATTAGACAAGACTTTTAGCTTTAATACTGACATCTTGAAATTTGTCTTTATGGGGAAAAAACCCTAAAATGATTAGTGAATGTCTATCTATTAAAAACAAACAAACAAACAAACAAAAAACCCACAATGAGATACCACTACATAACCACCAAAGTGGCTAAAATTAAAAAGACTAATAGTATCATGACAAAGATGTCATAGTCCATAACAAATGGAATGCCTGACATTACTGGTAAGAGTGTAAAATGTCACAACCACTTGGAAGGTGGCTGGTAGTTTTTTTAAATAAATGCCTACCTAGCAATTTCACTCCTAGGTATTTACTCAAGAGAAATGAGAACATTTGGCAAAAAAAAAAAAAATGTACAAGAATGTTTATAGAAGCTTTATTCATAACTGCTAAAAACTGAAGATCACCTAAATGTTCATCAACAGAAACTTGCAGATATTGATACAATGGAGTAGTACTCATCAATAAATAATGAGCTTCTGATGTACACAAAAATAGGGATACATCTCATCTTGAGTGAAAGAATATAGAAAAGTACATACTGTGTAATTCCAATTATAGAAAGTTTAAGAAAGTTCTATGGGGATAGAAATAAGAACAGTGGTTGACGATGTGGGAGCGGGTAATGACTGGAAGGGGGAGTGAGGAAATTTCTAGGGTCAAGGAAATGCTCTATATTTTAGTTTTGTTACCCTTTACATTTCTCTTTGATTCTTTTTCTTGATTGTGTTACCTCTATCCTTCAGTGACAAGTTATTAAAGTTGTATTTTCAACTAAAATTCTCTCTCCCTTTCCTTCACTTTTTAAAAAAATACATCTTTATTGGAGTATAATTGCCTCACAATACTGTGTTAGTTTCTGTTGTACAACAAAGTGAATCAGCCATATGCATACATATATCTCCATATCCCCTCCCTCAGGAGCCTCCCTCCCACCCTCCCTATCCCACCCCTCTAGATCATCCCAAAGCACCAAGCTGATCTCCCTGTGCTATGCGGCTGCTTCCCACTAGCTATTTTACATTTTTGAAAGTTTAAATGGATAACTGTTGTTTTGGATATACATTATGGTGAAGATACAGTGTTCCTTCCACCTGGTGAGATCATCAACTACAAGTTCCTGATTCCTGTTAAGATGTATCTAATCTAGATTGGTCAATTATTAGAGTATCTGTTCAGACTGTACCACACACAGGCTGTGTGTGTGTTAAGCAGGGTCAAAGTTTTTGCAGTTTGTCTCAGATGCTGGGAGGAGAGGACCTCTTTCCTTCTGAGGTCACATGCAAGGATGATATGAGCCTGGAGATGGGTAGGGGCAGCCATTTTTGCCTCCACATGAAGGGAGCCTGTGGTGAATAAAGTTAACACAGAGGAAAGTAGAGCTGAGAGAGTGAGAGAGATGTTTGATGACACCTTGCATCCAGTTTGCTCCTAGACTTTTTTGTTATGTGAGCTATTAATTAGTGCCTACTCCTTTTTTTTTTTTTTTTTTTTGGCATGAGCTAGTTTGAAGGGCTTCTGCCATTTGCAACCAAAGGAGGCCTGACTAATATAACAGGATTGCTGTTTTAAGAAGCTTCTCAACTAGAGTTCTCAAAGGAGCCTGCAGGAGGTATTCAGTGACCTTACAAAGCAGTAGGAGTTTGACTGACTTTTTGGAAGAATGAAAAACTGAACATACTATATCTCACCTTCATATCTATCGGGGAAAAGCAGATGGATCCAGCAATCTCCTATAATTTCTTACTTGGCTAAATCACTCAGGACTACAGGGATTTGCTATTTTATGAAATTAAAAGAAAGAACAATAGGAGCTATTATCTAACTTTTGAAAAAGAAGAATGCCTGCAGGTTCTTAGGGCCCAGCAGGAAAGAGGTCATAATCAGTTTATTAGTCTTGCAGTAATTAAAAGTTGCATGCTTTGTGCCTTGCTAGGGTTAGCATCAGCTATTTTCTAGTTTCCACACAGGGAGATTTTCCACATTCTCTGGGAAAAGAGTTTAAGATCCCAAATGCTCATCTTTTAATTTAGGTCTCCTCATGGGGAAAAAAAAATAGCTATTCTATAACAATGATTCCAAAGAAATATTGGATCTAAAACCTCTGATTTGGGAGGTCTGAAAGACTATAAGCTATGCCAAAGGGCAGAGGTTAGAGGCAGACATCCTGCACGGAAACCCTTAAATTAGGCCATCCTATTGTTTAGTTTTAATGAGATAACACTCTGGTTGATTCAGGCTGCACAGTGACTCAGTTGCACTCTAAGTCTGAAAGGGAGATGTCAGGAGACTAAGGATACCGAAGGGCTCCAAGGGAGGGCAATCCACTAGGGTTTCCTGATCCACCACTTGCTGGGTGTCCTTCAAAGGTACCCCTCACCCCCAAATATGAATCCGAAAATTTGGAAAATAAAGAAAAAAAAGTTACTCATGAGTTATACCATTCTTGGCACGTAATATATGTTCATGTAATTGTAATCACAGTACACATACAGTTTAGCACATACTTTTTTCAACATTATATTTTCCCATTTAAAAATAATATTTGTAATAAGCATTTTAAATGACTACATACTATTTTTATCTATGAAAGTAATTATTCTATTTTAGAAGAAAATCCCTTTGAGAATTGGAAAAGCTTCTACTCCAGTGATTCTCATCCCTCAGTGTGCTTCAGATTAACATAGAGGCTTTAAAAAGCTCACTGTCTGAGCCTCGTTCTCAGAAATTCAAGAGTGGGCCCAGGCAACAACATTAAAAAAAGTAAAAACAGATTTTTCTGTGTTCAGGATTGAGAACCACTGAAATGCCCCCCACCCCTGTAGGTATATCTCCTCAAAATTGACGGTACAGCAGTAAGATTCATGGATTCGTTGGGTTCAAAAACTTCAGGTTATCACATAGTTTATATAACACAGTTTACATAATTACTACCTGATTTTTAGACAGATTTTTCAATGTTTCCCCATTATAAATAATGCAGCCGTGGACATGTGGATGTATACGACATTTGTCAGAAGTAGGATTCCCAGGTCAAAGCACATGACAATTTCATGGCTCTTTTTACATATTGCCAAATGGCCTCACTTTGGGGGTCCTCTTCCCACACTCCTTCTGTCTCATATGTGTGCATATCAGTATTCAACCAGACTTAAAGGGACCCTTCTGCAGCTCTCTGGAGCTCTTTCTCTCTCTCCTGTCCAGCTCTCTCCTCTACAATAATCTTCCCATCAAATTCGAGCCACTGAGTCCCCTCCAAACTTTAAACTCAGCCTCCCCAAGTTAGCAGAACCAAAGGGCTGTCTGGGTTCCCCCTTTCTGTGTAACATGCAGCATGGAGACTGCCTCTAGGCAGTAATCTGGGGCAAGAGTGCTTGTTTTCCTCCTCTTGGGATTACAGTCCTGTGCTGCTTCTTGCCCAATGTCTGAAAACCATGGTTTCATGCGTTTTTTCCCTGGTTTCCTAGTTGTTCAAGATGAATGAAATAAGCCCGGTCCTCCTCTTACTTAACTTTGGCTGGAAGCAGACGTGAGTCCACTTTTACTTAACGTACTTACTAATAAGTTTGGATTTATTTCTACCAATTTATTCATGCTTTCTATTCCTACCCCCCCTTTTTTTCCTGTCCTTTTTCTCTACTTTCTTTAATTAATTTATTTTTTTCTGTGTTGGGTCTTCGTTTCTGTGCAAGGGCTTTCTCTAGTTGTGACAAGCGGGGGTTACTCTTCATTGCGGTGCGCGGGCCTCTCACTATTGCGGCCCCTCTTCTTGCTGAGCACAGGCTCCAGACACGCAGGCTCAGTAGTTGTGGCTCACGGGCCTAGTTGCTCCGCGGCATGTGGGATCCTCCCAGACCAGGGCTGGAACCCGTGTCCCCTGCATTAGCAGGCAGATTCTCAACCGCTGCGCCACCAGGGAAGACCTTTTTCTACTTTCTTGACAGTGGTTTTCACGGTGTTCTCCAGAAAGCCCTAGAAGTCCACAGAGACCACCTTTGGCAGTGTGGACAGGGGTTGTGTATACATGGAAGTAAGTTGTCCTGTAATATATATGGTTTGTAAAATGAGTGCACTGCAAATAAAAAATTTTAAATAAAATAAAATAAAAAAAATTTAAAATAAATTTATCAAGATAATTAGTGATGAATTATCTATTTAATTCATTAGTGATGAATTATCTATTTAATTACACAGCCATTCCTGCTTATCCATTTAATATTTACTGAATGAACACATGTATATCAGGGACAAGGCCAGTTTGTATTAGTTCTTTCAGGGAGCTCATCTCTGAAGTACACTACAAGGACTTATTCTAACAATTGAAATTTGCAGGCATCTTCTTTAGTCTATTATATTTGTTTTCAGTGATCATGTTCTCCCTTGAATGAACTCATTTATTTAGTTCTGTATCTATCTCCTTTACTAGGCTTGATGGATGAGAGGGCAGAGATTTAGGTACTAGCATGTGGTAGGTGCTGGAAAAGTATTTAACTAGTTGAATTGCACAGAATAGTGGAAGTCAAATTGTAGCAGCATTGTCAAAAAAAGAAAGCTATGGTTCCTCCCCCAATTTTCCAGGCAAAAAGTTGACCCTGCCTTTGTTTCACTGCTGTACTCCTGTGAAATATAGGGCTTTACAGATATTAATGTGATTGCATCTATATCTTTTCTGTTGAATATATTTCCATATTATTTATACGTCTGTTGTTATTTAGATGAACACTGACTTCCCTTTCTACAGATATGACCTGTCCCTATCAGGCATGGCTCAAGCACATACGTCAGTATCAGCTGCAATGCTTGTTAATAATGAAGATTTTTCTGATCCACTCCCCAAGAACTATGCAATCAGAATCTCTAGGGAGGGATACCTGGCATTTACATTTATAATAAGTGCCCAGGTGATTCTACCATTGGATAAACATTGGCCTAGGCATTTGGTCCTGATTTATCAAGGAAAATAACCCATGTTTTTCACTAGGGAAGAGGTTCTCACCAACTCTTTTCTGTGCCCCAGTCCTCCCACCCCAGCCATACAGTTGGGTAGAAGGCTCTCCTAGAATACTAATGACTTATCCATTTATGAGTAAGATCATTTTAGAATCCACCCCCTACTGTACTGTTATCTTTAGAGACTACTAGCAAGTCAATCTTAATTAAGAATGTCAAATGAAAATGAGGTGCAGTTATGGGTTCAGCAGCTAACTGCTTTTCTTACAAATGAGAGTAAACTACCAGCTGTTTTGCAGGACGCTTTAGCATAAGATATCAATATATTAGTCAGATGTCTTTGTTTGCCACCACCATAGCTCACCTAAGCACTTTGAGATGGGCTACAAGGCAAACTGAAGAACACCTCTCGGATTCTCACACAGAGGATCGGTGTGGACCAGCGCTCAACAGCCTGAGAGGCTTGTCTGCTCACCCTCCATGGCAGGCGGGGGCTGGGAGCTGAGGCTCGGGCTTTGGAGGTCAGATCCCAGGGAGAGGACTGGGGTTGGCTGCGTGAACACAGCCTGAAGGGGGCTAGTGTGCCATAGCTAGCTGGCGGGGAGTCTGGGAAAATGTCTGGACCTGCCTAAGAGGCAAGAGACCACTGTTCTGGGGTGCGCGAGGAGAGGGGATTCCTTCCCTGTCTGCCGACAGAAGATAGAACAGCACCTAAACAGACTCCAGAGATGGGCACGAGCAGTGGCTATCAGCTTGGACACCACAGACGGGCATGAAACGCTAACGCTGCTGCTATAGCCATCAAGAAGCCTGTGTGCAAGCACAGGTCACTATCACACACCCACAGGAGCCTGTGCAGCCCACCACAGCCAGTGTCCCGTGATCCAAGGACAACTTCCCCGGGAGAACACATGGTGCACCTCAGGTGGTTGCAACGTCACACCGGCCTATGCCGTCACAGGCTTGGTAGGTAGTTACATTCCAATTATAACTACCGTACCCTACCCTTACCCAGCATGAGTGAGCCACAGCGCACTAATCAGCCGCTGCTTTAACCCCATCCTGTCTGGGAAGGAACAGAAGCCTGAGGGCAACCTACATGCGGAGGCGGGGCCAAATCCAAAGCTGAACCCCAGGAGCTGTGCAAACAAAGAAGAGAAAGGGAAATCTCTCCCAGCAGCCTCAGGAGCAGCGGTTTATATCCCCACAATCAACTTAAGTTACCCTGCAACTGTGGAATACCTGAAGAGACAATAAATCATCCCCAAAGTGAGGCAGGGGGCTTTGGGAGCAACTGTAGACTTGAGGTTTCCTGTCTTCCACTGACTTGTTTCTGATTTTTATGTTTATCTTAGTATAGTTTTTAGCACTTGGTATCATTTGTGGATTTGTTTATAGGTTTGGTTGCTCTCTTCTTTTATTTTAATAATATTTAAGTTTTTTTCAATTTTAATTATTTTATTTTATTTAAAAAAAACTTTTTTTCTTTCATTTTTTCTCCCTTTTCTTCTGAGCCATGTGGCTGACAAGGCCTTGGTGCTCCAGCCTGGTGTCAGGCCTGAGCCTCTGAGGTGGGAGAGCTGAATTCAGGACACTGGACCACCAGAGACCTCCTGGCTGCCTGTAATATCAGTCAGTGAGAGCTCTCCCAGAGACTTCCGTCTAAACGATAAGACCCAGCTCCACCCAACAGCCAGCAAGCTCCAGTTCTGGACGTTCCATGCCAAACAAATAGCAAGACAGGAAGACAACCCTACCCATTAGCAGAGAGGCTGCCTAAAATCATACTAAGTTCACAGACACCCAAAAACACAGCACCGTATGCAGCCCTCCCCACCAGAAAGAAAAGATCCAGTGCTACCCACCAGAACAGAGGCACCAGTCCCCTCCACCAGGAAGCCTACACAAGCTACTGAACCAACCCTACCCACTGGGGGCAAACACCAAAAACAGCAGGAACTATGAACCTGCAGGCTGCAAAAAGGAGACCCCAAACACAGTAAGGTAAGCAAAATGGGAAGACAGAGAAATATGCAGCAGATGAAGGAGCAAGGTAAAGACCCACCAGACCAAACAAATAAAGAGGAAATAGGTAGTCCACCTGAAAAAGAATTCAGAGTGATGTTAGTAACAATGATCCAAAATCTTGGAAACAGAATGGAGAAAATAAAATAAATGTTTAACAAGGACCTAGAAGAACTAAAGAGCAAACAAACAATGATGAACAACACAATAAACAAAATTTTAAAAACTCTAGAAGGAATGAAAACCAGAGTAACTGAGGCAGAAGAACAGATAAGTTACCTGGAAGATAAAATAGAGGAAATAATTGCCACGGAGCAGAATAAAGAAAAAAGAATGAAAAGAAATGAGGACAGTTCTAGAGACCTCTGGGACAACATTAAATGCACCAACATTCGAATTATAGTGGTCCCAGAAGAGGAACAGAAAAAGAAAGGGACTGAGAAAATATTTGAAGAGATTATAGTTGAAAACTTCCCTAATGTGGGAAAGGAAATAGTCAACCAAGTCTAGGAAGCACAGAGAATCCCACACAGGCTAAATCCAAGGAGAAACACACCAAGACACATGTTGTTCAAACTATCAAAAATTAAATACAAAGAAAAAATATTAAAAGCAGCAAGGGAAAAGCAACAAAAAACATACAAGGGAATCCCCATAAGATTAACAGCTGATCCTTCAGCAGAAACTCTGCAAGCCAGAAGGGAGTGGCAGGATATAATTAAAGTGATGAAAGGGAAAAACCTACACCAAGATTACTATACCTAGCAAGGACCTCATTCAGACTCGACGGAGAAATTAAAACCTTTAAAAACAAGCAAAAGCTAAGAGAATTCAGTACCAGCAAACCAGCTTTACAACAAATGCTAAAGGAACTTCTCTAGGCAGGAAACACAAGAGAAGGAAAAGACCTACAAAAACAAACTCAAAACAATTAAGAAAATGGTAACAGGAACATTCATATCAATAATTACCTTAAATGTAAATGGATTAAATGCTCCAACCAAAAGACATAGACTGGGTGAATGGATACAAAAACAAGACCCATAT
The DNA here is from genome assembly GCF_951394435.1 of Stenella coeruleoalba. Classification (NCBI taxonomy): domain Eukaryota; kingdom Metazoa; phylum Chordata; class Mammalia; order Artiodactyla; family Delphinidae; genus Stenella; species Stenella coeruleoalba. The sequence continues at coordinate 58,084,310 of NC_137150.1, forward strand.
ATATGTTGTCTACAAGAGTCCCACTTCAGACCTAGGGACACATACAGACTGAAAGTGAGGGGATGGAAAAAGATATTCCATGCAAATGGAAATCAAAAGAAAGCTGGAGCAGCAATGTTCATATCACACAAAATAGACTTTAAAATAAAGACTATTACAAGAGACAAAGAAGGACACTACATAATGATCAAGGGATTAATCCAAGAAGAAGATATAAAAATTGTAAATATTTGTGCATGCAACATAGGAGCACCTCAATATATAAGGCAAATGCTAACAGCCATAAAAGGGGAAATCAACAGTAACACAATAATAGCAGGAGAATTTAACACCCCACTTTGATCAATGGACAGATTATCCAAAATGAAAATAAATAAGGGAACACAAGCTTTAGATGAAACATTAAACAAGATGGACTTAATTGATATTTATAGGACATTCCATTCAAAAACAACAGAATAAACTTTCTTTTCAAGTGCTCATGGAACATTCTCCAGGAAGGATCATAACTTGGGTCACAAACCAAGCCTTGGTAAATTTAAGAAAATTGAAATCATATCAAGTATCTTTTCCAACCACAATGCTATGAGACTAGATATCAATTACTGGAAAAAACTGTAAAATATACAAACACATGGAGGCTAAACAATATGCTACTCAATAACCAAGAGATCACTGAAGAAATCAAAGAGGAAATAAAAAATACCTAGAAACAAATGAAAACACAATGACCCAAAACCTATGGGATGCAGCAAAAGCAGTTCTAGGAGGGAGGTTTATAGCAATACAATCCTACATCAAGAAACAAGAAACATCTCAAATAAATAACCTAAACTTACACCTAAACAATTAGAGAGAGAGGAACAAAACCCCCCCAAAGTTAGCAGAAGGAAAGAAATCATAAAGATCAGATCAGAAATAAATGAAAAAGAAATGAAGGAAACAATAGTAAAGATCAATAAAACTAAAAGGTGGTTCTTTGAGAAGATAAACAAAATTGATAAACCACTAGCCACACTCACCAAGAAGAAAAGGGAGAAGACTCAAATCAATAGAATTAGAAATGAAAAAGGAGAAGTAACAACTGACTCTGCAGAAACACAAAGAATCATGAGGGATTACTACAACCAACTATAAGCCAATAAAATGGACAACCTGCAAGACATGGACAAATTCTTAGAAAAGCACAACCTTCTGAGACTGAACCAGGAAGAAACAGAAAATATAAACAGAAATATTATAATTATATTTATAATATTATCATTTATAAAATATTATAAAAATATTATAATTATATTTATAATATAAAATATAATCACAAGCACTGAAATTGAAAATGTGATTAAAACTCTTCCAACAAACAATAGCCGAGGACCAGAAGTCTTCACAGGGAAATTCGATCAAACATTTAGAGAAGAGTTAACACCCATCTTTCTCAAACTCTTCCAAAATATAGCAGAGGGAGGAACACTCCCAAACTCATTCTATGAGGCCACCATCACCCTGATGCCAAAACCAGACAAAGATGTCACAAAAAATGAAAAGTACAGATCAATATCATTGATGAACATAGATGCAAAAATCCTCAACAAAATACTAGCAAAGACAATCCAGCAGCACATTAAAAGGAACATACACCATGATCAAGTGTTTATCTTCATCATGGTGTATGATCAAGGGGTTTATCTCAGGAATGCAAGGATTCTTCAATATATGCCAATCAATGTGATACACCATATTAACAAACTCAAGGAGAAAAACCATGTGATAATCTCAGTAGATGCAGAAAAAGCTTTCGACAAGATTCAACACCAATTTATGGTAAAAACCCTCCACAAAGTATGCACAGAGGGAACTTACCTCAACATAATAAAGGCCATATATGACACACCCACAGCCCAACATCGTTCTCTATGGTGAAAAACTGAAACCATTTGCACTAAGATCAAGAACAAGAAAAGGGTGCCCACTCTCACCACTATTTTCAACATAGTTTTGGACTTTTTAGCCACAGCAATTGGAGAAGAAAAAGAAATAAAAGGAATCCAAATCAGAAAAGAAGAAGTAAAGCTGTCACTGTTTGCAGATGACATGATACTATACATAGAGAATGCTAAAGATGCTACCAGAAAACTACTAGAGCTAATCAATAAATCTGGTAAAGTAGCAGGTTACAAAATTAATGCACAGAAAACTCTTGCATTTCTATACACTAATGATGAAAAATCTGAAAGTGAAATGAAGCAAACACTCCCATTTACCATTGTAACAAAAAGAATAAAATATCTAGGAATAAACCTACCTAAGGAGACAAAAGACCTGTATGCAGAAAACTATAACACATTGATAAAAGAAATTAAAGATGATACAAACAGATGGAGAGATATACCATATTCTTGGATTGGAAGAATCAACATTGTGAAAATGACTGCACTACCCATAGCAATCTACAGATTCAACGCAATCCCTATCAAACTACCATAGGCATTTTTCACAGAACTAGAAGAAAAAATTTCACAATTTGTTTGGAAGCACAAAAGACCCAGAATAGCCAAAGCAGTCTTGAGAAAGAAAAATGGAGTTGGAGGAATCAAGCTCCCTGACTTTGGACTATATTACAAAGCTACAGTAATCAAGACAGCATGGTAGTGGCACAAAAACAGAAGTACAGATTAATGGAACAGGATAGCAATCCCAGAGCTAAACCCACACACATATGGACACCTTATCTTTGATAAAGGAGGCAAGAATATACAATGGAGAAAAGACAGCCTCTTCAATAGGTGGTGCTGGGAAAACTGGAAAGCTACATGTAAAAGAATGAAATTGGAACACTTCCTAACTCCATACACAAAAATAATGTCAAAATGGATTAAAGACCTAAATGTAAAGCCAGACACTATAGAACTGTTAGAGCAAAACACAGGAAGAACACTCTTTGACATAAATCACAGTAAGATCCTTTTTGACCCACCTCCTAGGGCAATGGAAATTTAAAAAAATATAAACAAATGGAACCTAATGAAACTGAAAACCTTTTGCACAGCAAAGGAAACCATAAACAAGATGAAAAGACAACCCTCAGAATGGGAGAAAATATTTGCAAATGAAGCAACTGACAAAGGTTTAATCTCCAAAATATACAAGCAGCTCGTGCAGCTCCATATCACAAAAACAAAACAACCCAATCCAAAAATAGGCAGAAGACCTAAATAGACATTTCTCCAAAGAAGATATATAGATTGCCAACAAACACATGAAAGGATGCTCAACGTCACTAATCATTAGAGAAATGCAAATCAAAACTACAATGAGGGGCTTCCCTGGTGGCGCAGTGGTTGAGAGTCCGCCTGCCAGTGCAGGGGACATAGGTTCGTGTTCCGGTCTGGGAAGATCCCACATGCCGTGGAGTGTCTGGGCCCGTGAGCCATGCCTGCTGAGCCTGCGCGTCCGGAGCCTGTGCTCCGCAATGGGAGAGTCCACAACAGTGAGAGGCCCGCGTACCGCAAAAAAATACCAAAAAGCAAAAAAAAAAACCTACAATGAAGTATCACCTCACACTAGTCAGAATGGCCATCATCAAGAAGTCTACAAACAATAAATGCTGGAGAGGGTGTGGAGAAAAGGGAACCCTCTTGCACTGTTGGTGGGAATGTAAATTGATACAGCCACTATGGAGAACAGTATGGAGGTTCCTTAAAAAACTACAATAGAATTACTACACGACCCAGAAATCCCACTACTGGGCATACACCCTGAGAAAACCATAATCCCAAAAGAGTCATGTACCACAATGTTCATTGCAGCTCTATTTACAATAGCCAGGACATGGAAGCAACCTAGGTGTCCATCGACAGATGAATGGATAAAGAAGATGTGGCACATATATACAATGGAATATTACTCAGCCATAAAAAGAAACGAAACTGAGTTATGTGTAGTGAGGTGTATGGACCTAGAGTCTGTCATACAGAGTGAAGTAAGTAAGAAAGAGAAAAACAAATACCGTATGCTAACACATATATATGGAATCTAAAAAAATAAAAGGTAAATTTTTTATATTTACCAAATGTAAAATAGGTAGTGGTAAGAAGCTACATAGCACAGGGAGATCCGCTTGGTGCTTTGTTACCACCTGTAGGGGTGGGATGTGAGGGTGGGAGGGAGATGCAAGAGGGAGGGGATATGGGGTTATGTATACATATAGCTGATTCACTCTGTTATACGGCAGAAACTAACACAATATTGTAAAGCAATTATACTCTGATAAAGATATTTAAAAAAAGGACACCTGTGCTCTGCTTTATGTCTATGGGTGTAGGGGCAGAAAAAATTTCCTTCTACCCTTCTAGATTCTTTGGCTTGTCTAATAATTAAATTGATATGACAGATTAAAAGGAAAAAAACAAACAAAAGTTTAATAACATGTATACCTAATGCGTACATGGGAGAGACCCAGAGAAACTGAGTAACTCCTCATAATGGCCAAAGCCATCACCTTAAATACCATCTTCAGCTAAAGACAAAACAAGACGCTAGGGGTTAGAAGTCAGTTATGGTAGGTTACCAGGAGAAGCACAGTAAACAAGAGTAAGGTTGTTATGCAAATTTAAGTCCTGGCCTTCTCCATTGATGAGTTTCTTGAGATTTAGAGTTATTCTTCTCTTCCTGGTACAGAGAGGGACACACATTTATGAATGGAGATTTCCCTTATAACTGTAAATATCTCTTACAAAAGGGTAGCTTTTACTCGGTTTTCAGAGCTTCTTCTGTGTCTGCAGTGTCTTAAAAATAACCAGCTTAAAATAATCAATACACAAAGAGGTCTCTTTTGGAGTGACAAATATTGCTTCCTTTCAGGGCCAGCCTGGGCCTACCCTATGTATGGAGCCCTAGATTCAGTCTGAGCAGGCTCTGGGTAAAATGCAGGCTGGCTCTGTGCTAAATTGGAGCTGGCATTGGATTCCTGGTGTGGCTGTATCTCTTACAGTCTCTTTGACCTTGGGTAAGTTCATTACTTTCACTTGATTTTAGCTCCTCTGAGAAATAAATATAATCAAGCCCCACCTGTTTTGCTACACCACTGTGATGATCCATGAGATATAACCTCATCATGGTTTCTGGTATCTGAGGGCCCAGGAAATGGAAACATCTTCTTATGATTCTGACTTCTTACATCCCCAAGTATATCTGTCTTTTGTCCTATATTCTTATTACTCTATATCTTACCATGTGTGAGTTGGGAGTAAGGAAGAAAAATAATAATATAAGTAGACATATCAGTGTATGAAGTGTTAGTCACTCCATCAAGCTAAATGCTTTAAGCCAGCAGTGATTCATTTATGCATTTGTCCATTCATTCAATAAATATTTATTAACTACCTGCTAGTAAAAAATATATTTAATTAATGTTGTGTGTGTGTGTGTGTTTGCTTGTTTGGTAGAGTGAGTAAACAAATGATTAAGTATAAATCCAATGCATCAGGAGGCTAGGTGTTAGTAATGACTGCATGGCTGAGTGAGGACATGTGGAAATGCTACAGAAGTTGGCCTAAGGAAAGGTTATGTACAGCAAGAACAACAAAGCATTTGTTAGAACAACAAAGCATTTATCAAATTGAAGTCATGCTCAAGGCAAAATCATGCTTGAGTGATGAATGACAGCCTATCAATCAAAGTAAGTCCAATGTCCAAAGTAGTACAGAGGGAAACTTTCAGCCCCATCTCTCCACATCAGACCTGCCTCTTCTGTCCACCCTCTTCTTAGTTCACCTCCCCGCTTGCCCTCTAAAAATTGAAGAGTTGCAACCTAATTCATAATGGTCTTTCAAGGAATGAACCTATGTTCTACTTCCTGTTTCCTGTTTTAAAGTGATAGACAGTTCTAAACAGAACCTGGCTCTTTGGGGATGGCTAGGCAAACTAAACTCTCATTTCTACCTCTTCCACACATGCAGCTATTTGGATAAATTAAGCCAGGGTCTGATTTGCAAACCTAGTCACTTCTTTTCTCTTCAGTTCTCAACCTCCTTTTTCATGGTCAGCTAGAGGTGAGATCCCAAGATTTAGATTTGTGGGAACTAGCACCTTGCAGTCTTTGAGCCTAAGCAGTGTGGAATTCACCTTTTACCAGTGCTTGTATAAATTCATGCATGTGGTGTAATAGGAACACTTATTAATAACTAGAGCCAAATGCCAAAATGCTCTCAGTTATATAATATCTGGTTTATAAAAATCTTGAGTTAGGAACAAGAAATACAGTATACATTGATTGACAGAATGTTTGAGTTGGAAAAGTCTTTGGATATCATTGAGTCCACTATTCTTTACCCCTTTGGGCCTTGAAACCTTTGAAAATTTCATGAAGGCTACACCAAGGAAAATTTTCAGACATTATCAGGGCATTCCCATACCCATCATAGATCCAAGAACACACCTCCTAATCTGGTCCAATCCCACTATTCCTTGAATCTTGTAACCAAGTCCAGATTTGTTCATTCACAAATATTTATTGATCACCACCTACGTGCCCACTATTTTGCTAGTTGCAGGGAATATCAGGATAAATAATTTCTACTTTCTTTTCTCAGGAAATCCTCTGAAATTTAAGTGAATTGCCTAAGGTGATAAAAATAATAAGTGGCAATGTGGAGTCTTCAAACTCCAAATCCAATCTCTTAGGAAAACAAGGCTGGGAATCAGAAGAGCTCCAGCAGATAGTATTTTACCAGATACAATAAAATGTTGGGGAAATATTAGCAAAGACATTTAGGTCTGGACATGTGGGAGAATTTCTGTGGGGAGGTTGGAGATATCAAAAGCATACTCCCCAACTTGGGAGATGAAAATGCTCTAAAACTGACTTATGGTGATGGTTGCCTTACTCAATAAAGTTGCTAGAAATCACTGACTTGCATATTTAAAATACATGAATTTTATAATATGTAAACTGTAACTTAATAAAGGTTAAAATATGTTTTTTGAATTCTGACATGTAAAGAGCTTGGAAATTTCCACTCCCATTCTCACAACAAGAAAAACACTGAACAAGCTGAAAAACAATGACTTTTCTTAGATCCATCAAATAATTGAAATTATAGAGCAAATTGTTTTCCTAAAATCTGGAGAGACTGACGAATACAGAGAACCAGAGCTGAGATCAGTTTACCTGAAACAGAAGCCACTGGAGCCATAAATGGGTAAGAACATATACATGGTTAATTTTGATGAATTTCTGGAGACTGGGTCTGGACTAGCTTGGGAGTTAAAAACTCCTAGGGACCCAGTCTTAGAGAGACCTCCACACTTTCATGAGTTTTATCTCCAGCAATCTCACCAGGTTCTTGCCTTAAAGGTGAGAGCAAAATTCCCTTCTGTGTTTAGAGCAGGAGGAGGGAAAAAATAACCATTTTGAAATATGCCCAGAGCAGCTACATAACAAAAGACTGACCTTCAAGGGAAGCTATGTTACCAGAGTCTTATCTAACCTAAAGGAGGGGTAACTGGTCAGATCCGGCGCCCGCTAGCTTTCCTATCACAACGAAGGGGAGGAGGAAAAAAAAACAACAAGTAAGAAAACTAAGAAGCATTACCAAAGCCCAGGGACTTAGAACCACTAAAAAAATGAGGTTTTATCATAAGATTATAGAAAATGTCTCATCCATTATACCTTACCATCACATCAGCAGGACCCCAGTATAGTATCAGTGGATTACAGCTGAGAGGACTACAAGACAGAGACTCAATTTAAAAAGGAGGTCTAAGTTAAGCACAAAGACAAATGGGAGTTAAACACACACACACACACACACACACACACACACGTGCACGAAAACTAGAGGAAACTGAAGCCTCTGGCACCTACAGCTACAACAAACATTAAACACAACCTACCTCCTAGGCAGATTATCATAAAACTTCACACCCAAAGCCTAATTACCTCTGTTCCTATTAGTCAATTCATCATGTCTGGCTTTCACCAAAAAATTACTGGGCATGCTAAAAGACAAGGAAAGACATATTCTGAAGAGATAAAGCAAACATCAGAATCAGACTCATATACGGCACAGATTTTGGAATTATTAGGTAGGGAATTTAAAATAACTATGATTAATAAAGACTAATGAAAAAGTAGATGACATGTACAAACAGATAAATAATGTAAGCAGAAAGATGAAAACTCTAAGAAAGAATCAAAAGTAAATGCTAGAAAACAAAAACAAAAAATGAAGAAAGGCTTTAATGGGCTCATTACAAGATTGGACACTCCAAGGAAAAAATTGGTGATCTTAAAGATATGTCAGTAGAAATTTCCCAAACTGAAATGTGGAGAAAAAGAATTTTTTTAAAGTATGAAACACAATATATAAGAACTGTGGGACAGTTAAGAAAGTGGTGGAATAGATGTTATGGGAAGTAGAGGAAAGAGAGGAAGGAACAGAAGACTTGTTTGAAGAGATGATGGCTATAAATTTTTCAAATTAATGACAGATGCCAAACCACAGATACAGGAAGTTCACAGAATACCAAACAAGGTAAGTGCAAAAAATAACTGCATCTAGACATGCATCAGAAAATCAAAAACAAAGAAAAAATCTGAAAGAAGCCAGAGCAAATTAATATTTTACCTATGAGGAACAAAAATAAGAATGACATCAGACTTGTAGTCAGGAACCATGAAAATAAGATGGGAGGGGAGTGAAATATTTTAAGCGTTTAAAGAAAAACTACCAGTATTAAAAAAAAAAAAAATTGTATCCAGTGACTTCATCATTCAAAGGTGAGGGAGAAATAAAGACTTCTCAGACAAAGACTGAGGGAATTCACCAGTATACCTACCCTGAAAGAATTATTAAAAGTTCTTCAGAAACAAGCAAAATAATACAGGGAGAAACTCAGATCTACATAAGAAAGGAAGAACATCAGAGAAGAAATAAATAGTGGAAAAGTAAAATATTTTATTTTTCTAATTCTTTTTTTGAGGTATAATTGACATATAACTTTCTAATTCTTAATTGATATGATAGATTACTGTTTGTTCAGAGCAATGACAGCAACAATGTTTGGGGTGATTATAGCATATGGTTAGGGGAAGTGAATGACAGCAATGTTATAAGGGATGGGTGGGAAGAACAGAGAATACCCTGTTATAAGGTACCCGTACTACCTGTGAAGTGGTAATGTGTTACTTGAAAGTAGAATTAGATTATTTATAAATGTATATTGTAAACTCTAGGGCAACCTCTAAAAAATTTAAAGAAGCATAATTGATATGCTAAAAGAGGAGAGAAAATAGAATAATATAAAATGTTCAATTAAAACCACTGAGGGCAGTAAGAGAGGAAGACAACAAAGAAGAGTGGAAAGAACAGAAAAGAGCTACAAATATGATAGATATTAATCCAACTATATCAACAATCAATTAAAATGTGAATGGCATAAATATATCAATTAAAAGACAGAGATTGTTAAATAGATTGATTAAAAAAACAATACCAAGTATATGTTGTCTATAAGAAGCCCACTTTAGATATGAGCACACAGATAGATTAAAAGTAAAGGAACGGAGAAAAAGATACCATGTTAATACCAATCAAATGAAAGCTGGAATAGTTAATTTCAGACAATGTGGACTTTGGAACAAAAAAAATTTATCAGATAAAGAGGTGTAGTACATAATGATGAAGGGGTCAAATCTATAAGAAGATATCCCAATGCTTAACGTGTATGCACTTAACACAGAAATCAAAATACACGAGGCAAAACCCAATAGAACTGCAAAGAGAAACAAATTCACCATTGTAGTTAAAGACTTCAACACCCTTCTCCCATTAGCTGACAGATCCTACAGGCAGAGAACAGTTAGAACATAGTTGAACTGAACAGTATCATCAATTAACTGGATCAGATTCACATTTATAGAGGACTTCATACAATAGCAGACCACACACTCTTCTAAAACTCACAAGGAACATTCATCAAGATAAACTACATTCTGGACCATAAAACACATCTTAACAAATTTAAAAGGATAGAAATCATACAAAGTATGCTCTCAGTCCAGTGGAATTAAACTAGAAATCAATAACAGAAAGATAGCTGGAAAATTCCAAAGTAATTGGAGATTAAACAATACACTTATAAATAAAAAGTGGGTGAAAGAAAAAGTTGCAAGGGAAATGTAAAAAATATTTCAAACCAAATATCAAAATCGTGGGAAACAGCAAAAGCAGTGCTTACAGGGAAATTTATGGCACTGAATGACTATACTAAAAAGAAGAAAGATTTAAAATGAAAATCTAAATCTCCACTTCAGGAAACTAGAGTAAGAAAAGCAGTTTAAGAGAAAGCAAGCACAAGAAAAGAAATAATGAAAATTAGAAGAAATCAATGAAGTTGAAAACCAGAAATCAAAGAAACCAAATCTGCTTCTCTGAAAAGATCAACAAAATTGATAAACCTTAGTCAATCTAACCAAGAAAAAAGAGAAAAGACACAAATAAGCATGTAAAAAGATACTCAACATCATATGCCAACAGGGAATTGCAAATTGAAACAATAATGTTATACTACCTCTAATTCCAAAACAGTGACAACACCAAGTGCTGATAAGGATATGGAGCATTGGGCACGCTCATTCATTGCTGGAGGGAATGCAAACTGGTACAGCACTTGGGAAGACAGTTTGGCAGTTTCTTACAAAGCTAAACACAGGCTTACTATATGGTCCAACAATTGCACCCGTAGGTATTTACCCAAAGGAGTTGAAAACTTATGTCCACACAAAACCCTGCAAATCAATATTTATAGCAACTTTATTCATAATTGCGGTTCACGCATACAACGGAATATTATTTAGTGATAAAAAGAAATGAGTTATCAAGCCACAAAAAGAAATAGAGGAACCTTAAATGAATATTACTAAGTTAAAGAAGCCAGTCTGAAAAGGCTATATCTACATGATTCCAACTATATCACATTCTGGAAAAGGCAAAACTATAGAGATAGTAAAAAATCAGTGATTTCCAGGGATTTGGGAGAGGGAAGAAAGATGATTAGTTGAAGCACAGGGGATTTTCAAGGCAGTGAAACTATTCTGTATGATACTGTAAAGTTGGATACAGGACATTATGTATTTTTCAAAACCCATACAACTGTACTACACAAAGCGTTAACCTGGATGTAAACTATGGACTTTAGCTAATAATAATGTATCAATATTGGTTCATTAGTTGTAACAAATGTACCACACTAAAGTAAGATGTTGATAATAGGGGAAACCATGTGGGGGAGTTGGGAGTACACAGTGATGCTCTGTACTACCTCTTCAACTTTTATGTAAATTTGAAACTGTTCTAAAAAATAAAATCTATTAATTAAAAAATATATATTTGCTCTACTTTACAATTCTGATTTGTGCTGCCCCATAGGAGCTGTGATATTAAACCCCTTCAAAACAACAAAAAAAATCACAACTTAAAGACCGAAATAAGTCTTATTCTTTTGGAGCAGTTATATCAAGGGGCAGTGTCCTTGTTCCAAAGACTGTTTTAACATCTGTAAGATAAATCCCTTGAAGTGTTGCCTTCAGCGCTTATTTACAAGTTGTATCACAGGCTTTTGTTTTCCTGCCTCACACGCCCTCAGCCCACCTCTGGTTAGAGCTGCAGCTGCAGTGGACAGCTGCATGAGAACTTAGAGGCAAATGGATAGCTTCACACTTGAAGTTTTCATGCCTTTTCCAGACCTGCAGGAGTCCATTCAGCCACTCAGGGGGACAATCCAGAAATACAGAACATTGAAGAACTCAGGCTGCTTTCAACCAGTGGGAGTCAGTGGGTAAATACCTCAGCTTCCTGTCCTTTGGAAAATTCTTGGAAGTATTCTGTACATGTTTAACAATCCCAGTATAGTTGAGATCCCAATGGTCCCAACAGTGACCTTGAAAAACACTCTTATACTGACCTTTTCTCTTCCCTGCTTCACTCTCACCACTCCCTCATTCGTGATTCTTGAGATCACTGCCTAAATAAACTCCTTGGACTCTGGTTCTTGTCTCCAGCTCTGCTTGCAGGAGTAATAAAACTAAAACACCTATTATATGGATAATGAATCCAGGAAACAAAACAACTATGGCCACGTATTTCAAAGATGTCCTAGTGAAACAAATCTGCAAACTGGTTAGAGAAAAGCCTCCTGAGAACACTGTTAAGCTATGCTTTAACTGGTGTTTAAGAATAGAGAACTAAAAACATCTGGAATGAAATAATGACTTACAACTACCAACACTGGAAAAGTCTTCCCTTCCCTCTCACAGAACTATCAAGATCTTAATAATTGTGACCCATGGGCTATATTTGAACCTACTTCACATCATTCATAGCCTTCTTTCCCCAAGGCTTCAATGAAGAGATCTGGAGGATATTTTTCATACCTTGAGATTTGACCAGGCATTAAAGACAGATCATGGTATCTACGGAATTACAGAGTGAAGTGTGAGATGGATATGGCAAGAGCAGCTTCTGGGTAGTAGCACCCAAAACAATGTTGTGGGGCATCCTCACAGGCATGGCCACAAGAAATCTAGAGAGAAGTGAAATATGGGCAAGAAATTTTGCAGGCAGCCAAACTGTATCTAGCAGGTGTGAGAATGGACAACAGAATCTCTACCTGTGGTGGTTTAAAAATATTCTCCAGAAATTCTTCAACACTCCTCCCTCCAAAAGGGGAGACTAATTCTCTTCCATTAGAGTATGGACTGGACTTAGTGACTCACGTTTAACTAATAGGATATGATGGCTATGTCATTGTGTGACATCTGAGACCGGGTCATAAATAAATTGGTGGCCTACTCTTCGCTCTCTCTCTCCCTCTCTTTCTTGAATCTAAACACAAGATTCTTGCTCTGAGGGAAGCCAGCTACCATGTCATGAAGGCACTCAAGCAGCACTAGAGAGAGGCCCATGTGACAATGAATTGAGTCTCTCTGCTAATAACAATGTGAATGAGCCGTCTTGCAAGTAGACTCCAGCCCCAATTAAACCTTTGGATGACAGCAGCTCTGATCAACATCTTGACTTTCAACTTCATAAGCAACTCTGAGCTAAACCACCAGCTAACCTGTAAATGATTCTGATTTTCTTGCCTTAGAAGATAAAGTTCAAACTTCCAGAAAGGCACACAAGAGCCTTCATGATCTGATCTTTATTCCCTCACCTCCTGGTTTTCTTCCTCATGCAGCCCCTTTTAGTCATACTAATCTGCCTTCTGTTCTATTACCATACCATTTCCCCTCATGCCTAGCATATGCTCTGTTCTCTGTCTGTAGGTCTCTACTCGTCTTGCTTCAACTGTCTCCATCTGGAAAATTCTTGCTTATTATTTATGCCTGAGCTCAAGTGCTGTCCTCTCTGTGAACATTTTTTTCTGGCTTCTTCAGGAAGTTTCAAGGGATCTTTCCTCATGTTTTCAGGGATCCTTGTGCATAACTCTCTTACTATACTCAATGTGATGTAAATATTCATGCCCTTACCTTTCCACTCATTAGTACAGGGAATGATGTGTATTTTCTTTTCCTTTTTTTTTTTTTTATACTGTTACAGTAGAAATACCAGGTCTAACATGCACAGAGCCAAGAAAACCAACGATGCCAAATACTGAATTTATATTGCACTGTCCTTTGAACACTCAGCAGGAACAAACTGCTGAATGCAGATACCATGCAGTGCAATTCCTTTTTTTTTTTAAACAATCCAAGCATCTTTTATTGTATAAAGTAAATGAAGGTGTTCCATTGTTGAATTCAGTAATTGAATGAACTACTATAGTGCTAATGAATTCTTGCAATTCAAATAGCGAATATAAGAAAGTTGGAAATCTAACTGAATTCTTATTCAGCAAACATGTATGAGCACTGTCTATGTGCCATGCATAATGCTTTGTATTACTCTCTACACTAGCTTATTAAATCTTCATAATAATCTGTGGAAAGGCATAGGTTTTATTATCCCCACTTACCTTATAGTTTAGGTAGACCCAGGACTTAAACCCAGATCTCCTGTTTCTGATCTGAGAATTCTCCCTCCATATTCCCACAGCCTTACTTCAGTAACAATAACAACCATATCAGAGAAAATTCTTTAGGGACACTTAAGGATGAATTGGGGCCATGTCCTATTGCATTCCGGAAGAATATTTTTCAGTGTTTGTTTTATCAACATTTCAATAAATACTTCATGCAAAGCAGTAGTTAATAAACACTCATGTCCTGACCAAACAGTTTTCTCCTCTGTTGTGGGCTCTTGAGCTATAAAGGCAAGAGGCATGAAAGAAAACCAGCAAAGCATTTTATGACAACCATACTGGTGAGCCAGTAACTCAAAGAAAGGTAATTATTAGAATCATCAGAAAGTGTTCTCGGTCCTAATGAAAGGTTTTCCTTGGGGAAACTCTTGGTGGTAGTTATTCACAGAAATTATTTCTCAGAAGCCCACGGCAGATTGACTAGACCAATTTTCAATTACATTGCAGTACTTTCCAAGTGGTAGAAGAGTGAAAGACATTTTTTAAAGAGAGCCGTTTCCTATCTGATAAATAACTACCCGCCATGGCATGAAATTTAATAGTAGTTGTGGCACTGTACATCAAAAAGTAAATTGCAGTGTACGAAGTTAACAAATTTTCAGTGTGCAAGCTGCCAACTTATCCTTTCCTAGAAGCACCAAGCAGTGGCAAATCATGAAAAACACTACCTCAGCTGTTGATTCCATATTAGATTGTAGACACATCTAAAATAAGGTTAGTCACCTGTTGACCTAAAACAAATAGAAGACCAATTATTTCTCCAGCAAAAACTGCAATTCAGGGTCTGCAACCACTGCGAACCACATGCAAGTCCCTGCACAGCAAGGCAAGGAGAACTCTTTTTTAAAAAAAAGAGGGGAAAAGGAAGTTGGGAGGGGCTGTAGTAAACAATTCCTCCATTGGAGGAATTGAGAGTTCAAAGTATAGTGGTTTTTCATTGGCTGAGTTGTGACAATCTCTCATTGCCTGAACTTTAGCCAGGCAAAAAGTGGACGTCTTTCTTCTTCCTGTTTGGCTCTGCTATTAGGTAGGGCATGAGAGCTCCCCCTTCTGACCCCTTAACTCTATTTTAATTGAAGTTTCTGTTTATTAATTTTCACACATCTTAGCAAGAATTATGAGTGAGGTCTCTGTTTTGGTTTTCTACACATTTATGTGTATTAGCATGTTACTGGTAGACATTAATGTGCAATTTAATAACAGAATCATAGCCAAGGCCTCTGTGAGTATAACTGATAGCCCTACTATGTGTTTTCATAGCTTATTTTGTGTGTATACCTTGCATGGAATCTAATATATCATCATAATGTATTGATATGATTATTTTAAAAATCACTAATATGATTTTCTTGAGGGCAGAGATTATGCTTTAATAATTTGTTTTCTTAATGTTTGAATGAATGAATGAAATAATAGAATATGCATCATCACACTTTTAATCATGTATGGTAAACATTTGTTTTTGCCTGCCTGGCATCCCTTCTGTCTTCTTCTGGTAATGTCACTTTCATTATCCTACAAGAAACCACCTCTTCTCTACTCTCAATTCACATAGTTTTAGGTATGGGGTGCAGTGAGGTAGAAAGATGATTTTAACTCCAATTCTAAGAGTTGGCAAAAACTGTATATTTCTTTCTTTTGGCCCAGTGATTCATGGATAGGCATATAAAAAAAGTTGGTTCAATTACAGTGAATCTTGGAAGTTTCACTGGACACACTGGAAAAGTGGCACCTATTCCAAAGATCCAAAGGTACCTATTCCAGCTCTGTCAGGAACTTCTCATTTATATGAGCCAATAAGTTCCCAATTATTTGACCAGTTTGAGTTGAGTTTGTGTCTTTGACTCCTTTTGTTGTATTTCCTCCAAGGGTTTGTAAATCCCTCAGATTAGATTCCAGTAGAGTCCTATGATGCTAGAATGGTCAGTGGGGACTAATTAGGTTTAGCTATATTTTCTCCAGAAGTTTGGTGTTTGTCAAATGCATTGAAAAACAAACAAGTTAATAAGTAGGTAGATAGACAGACAGATAGACAGATAATCTGCAAAAAGTCCTGAAGCATGGACTCTAAAAATTGATCATCTAAGTATATGCTCCTGCATCTATCATTCCACGTGGAGCTCTTAGAGGCCAGGTCATCTTCTTATGCTCACTATGGCACTGAAATACTAAGTCAGTCTCTTGAACTATCTCAGGGGACTACATTGCATGTGGCTCAGGATTTTCTAAGTCAACAAGCCCAGGTACATTACTGAACGGAGAACGGAAGGCTGACACTTCCCAGGGTTTATCTCAAATGCACCTTAGACTACAGCTTTGACAAATGAGTCATTTTTGATGCTGAATTTCCTCATCTATAAAAGGGTAGGATTTATTGGTTACATGTATAGCAAGGGACAGAAGGTTGAATAAGGCAGTTCTTTTTTTGGTGTTAAAACTCCAGTGGTGATTTCATTTCTATTATTTTATTAAAGGGTGTGAATAAAGAACAAAATACTGAAGACCTAGGTGAAAAGTCTCAAGGCTTTGCCTCAAAATGAATATCCTAGGTATTCTAGGACGCATTACAACTAGCAGTATTATGTTTCACTATTTAAAGGGAGTGACTGAGGAGATATAATAGAGTACTGAAAGAAGGGAATACAAGTTGGTTTTAAATGTGACAAAGGATTTGGGGTCAGAGAAGTCAGTCAATCCTGGAGAAGTAATCAATAGAAGAGGCATAAGAAAAAAATGGACGATATCCTCATTGGTCAGTATTAGATTTAGAAAACACATAATTTTAGGATTTAGAGCCACAAAGACAGTTGGCTTCATTGAAATGTACTCAAAACAGGATTTGAATCTCACCCTTCTTCTAGCAACAGCATAGCTATGGAAATTGGGAAAAACATAAAACCTTGGTTTCTGTAAAGTGAAAATAAAAATAAATTTTTCATCATGCAGTTGCTTAGTTGTTAAAATAAATGATATGATGATCATCATAGTTAACAGTAACTTTATCTAGTACATAATATGGTCCAAGCACTGTGCTAAGTGCCAGCATATTATCTCATTTAGTTCTCAAGACAACCTGATGAAATAGGGCTACTGTTATTCACATTTTACAAATAGGGAAAATGGGGCAGGTTACACAGAGAGGTTATGCACCTTGCCTAAATCCCTCAGCTAGTAAGTGACAAAACAGGCTTTTCACTGAGGCAATCTACACCAGGATTTTTTTTTAAGTGTCTCTGTATTGTTTTTCTCCTAGAGCAGACGGTAACAACTTAAAAAATCAGAGTTGAAACTGAATCACGCAAATGCTCAAACTAGGGAAGATGACTGAAGATTACCCAAATGGGAATAAAATGTAGTAGACAGGTGACTTGGCCCTGGTTCCATTTTAATAAATGTAGTGCTTATTCAAGATGTGGCACCATGCTCTAGATCCAATGCCAGATCCATTTTTCTTCCTTTATCTGGCTTTTTTGCTTGATTCTTTGAAATGGTAACTCTTTCAACTCCTGCTTCTTCAGTTTGAAGCAGAATGGGGAATGAATTTACACAGCAACATTTCTTTAAAATTCTTCAAGTTTCTTAAACTTGCTTACAAAAGGCACCATCTTGAATCACCAGTTTACTGGGATTTTCTCTGCATCTAGCAGAAGTGCCTGCACATTGGATACTGACTCCATGCTTGCATGGACTGTGACTGATGCAATGCCTTTCCTGTTGCATGGACATGCAAAAGATGGCTTAGATCTGTAGTTTCAAAACCTCTTGAGGTCCTGAAGCCTTTAAAGATAAGATTGACAGGGGAAGAAGTAGCCTTACCAGATAGTAAACACATTATAAAGTAACAATACTTCAAATAACATCATTAGGCATACAAATAGACGGATTGATTGAACAGAACACAAAGTCCAGAAATAGACAAATAAATAATTTGGTAGATCGTAAACATGTTCAAATCCATAGGGTAAAGATGAATTATACAATGAATAGTTTCAGGGGAAATGGGTAGCCATATAAGACAATAAAATTGGAAACATACTGTAAGTCTCATTAGGTCAATAGATCAAATATTTAAATATAAAGGTTTAAGTGTTTAAAAATGAGAGAATAAAAACAATTCAAGATTGGGGAAGATCTGTCTAGCTATGACATAAAACTCAAAGGCCATAAAGGAAAAGCTTAATAAATTTACCCCATATATTTTTTACAAAGATGACCACATACAAAGACAAAAGACAAATAATGTAATAGGAAGATATTTGCAAATTACCTCACAAATAGAGGGCTAGTTTTCCTGAAATATAAAACATTTCTAAAAGTTGATGAGAAAAAGACCATAAAACCAATTGAAAGAATGGACAAAGACTATGAATTGGCAGTTCACAATAAAGGAAAGAAAAACAGTACTTAATCATACAAAAATGCTTATCATCATTTATAATAAAAGAATTTCTTTTATTACGCTGATATCACAGGTTTTTTTCACCTGGTAAAGATGAAAAGTTTGATAATACACTGTGATGGTGAGAATGTGGGAAAACAGATACTCTCACATGTTGATAGTGAAAGTGTAAATTGTCCTATTGATGATGATTTGACAATACTCATCAAAATTACAAAAGATATAACATTTGATACAGCAATTCCACTTCTAGGAGTTTATCCTATACATGGGGGAAACTGACATCTATTTATGTACTGATATGGAGTGAGCTACAATATACGTTGTTAAGTGAAAAAACAAGATGTGAAACAGGATATATGAGTATACTTTTGTGCATAAAATATATTTGGACCAGAATCTGGGGAAAGAAACTGAATGGCTGAAGGACACAGATGGGAAGGAGACTTTTCACTATTTACTATTTTGGTATTTTGTATTTTTAACCATATGAAAGTATTGCCTTTTCAATAAAGATTTATTATAGAGATTTATATATTATTTAATTTATTAAATACATTTTCAAAGAAACATACTAATACTCCATACAGCTGGAAACATTTAAACATAGATTTGTATCAGTTGACAATTAATGAAGCATATAAGGTTAAGTGCTGAAATAATAATTATAGAATAAGTATATTTTTCAGTAGCGTTATTTTATAAGCACAGATTCCCTAGCTTTTCCTCTTAAATTCCTATTTAAAAATCTTCAAAAAATGTATGCAAGTGAGGCAGTTTTTTTAGCAGCCTCGGAAACCAAGGCTAAGTATCATCTATTTACCAAACATTTGGAGAAATGTGTGTAAGGTAAAATGCTTATTTGATGAGGGGAAGAAAACCGGGAGATCCATGGTGTTGTCCCAGGTAACTAAGTAGGAACAAGCCCACTCCCATGACATAGCTAAATGAGAGACAAAGTTTTCTGACCTGTACCTGGATAGCAAGGATAGTCTGAGGGACTCTTTAGACTTTCTCTTTGGCTTCCCTTCATGTTTACAAATTGGCTGCAGGAAGAGCATACTTACCACCTGCAAAGGTCCCAACCTAGATCCAGATAAAAACTGTCACTTAAAAGAGATCTTGAAAGTCCAGAGATAAACCCAAGCACCTATGGTCAACTAATCTATGACAAATGAGGCAAGAATATAGAATGGAGAAAAGACAGTCTCTTCAATAAGTGGTGCTGGGAAAACTGGACAGCTACATGTAAAAGAATGAAATTAGAAAACTCTCTAACACCATACACAAAAAATAAACTTAAAATGCATTAAAGACCTAAATGTAAGCCTGGATACTATGAAACTCATAGAGGAAAACACAGGCAGAATACTCTCTGACACAAATCGCAGCAAGATCTTTTTTGACCCACCTCCTAGAGTAATGAAAATAAAAACAAAAATAAACAAATGGGGCCTAATTAAATTTAAAAGCTTTTGCACAGCAAAGGAAACCATAAACAAAACAAAAAGACAACCCACAGAATGGGAGAAAATATTTGCAAACAAAGTGACTGACAAGGGATTAATCTCCAAAATATACAAACAGCTCATGCAGCTCAATATCAAAAAAACAAACAACAAAATCAAAAAGTGGGTGGAAGAACTAAATAGACATTTCTCCAAAGAAGACATGCAGATGGCCAAAAAGCACATGAAAAGATGCTCAACATCACTAATCATTAGAGAAATGCAAATCAAAACTACAATGAGGTATCACCTCACACTGGTCAGAATGGCCATCACCAAAAAATCTACAAACAATAAGTGCTGGAGAGGGTGTGGAGAAAAGGGAACCCTCCTACACTGTTGGTGGGAAGGTAAACTGGTACAGCCATTATGGAGAACTGTATGGATGTTCCTTAAAAAACTAAATATAGAACTACCATATGATCCAGCAATCCCACTCCTGGACATATATCCGGAGAAAACCATAATTTGAAAGGATACATGCACCCCAATGTTCATTGTAGCACTATTTACAACAGCCAAGACATGGAAGCAACCTAAATGTCCATTGACAGAGGAGTGGATAAAGAAGATGTGGTACATATATACAATGAAATATTAGTCATAAAAATGAACTAAATACTGCCATTTGTAGCAACATAAATGGACCTAGAGATTGTCATACTGAGTAAGTCGGACAGAGAAAGACTAACATATGATATCGCTTATATGTGGAATGTAAAAAAATTGTAAAAATGAACTTATTTACAAAACAGAAATAGAGTCACAGATGTAGAAAACAAACTTATGGTTACCAGGGGGGATCAGGGGGAGGGATAAATTGGGAGATTGGGATTGAGATATACATACTACTATATATAAAAGATGACTAATAAGGACTTACTGTATAGCACAGGGAACTCTACTCAATACACTGTAATGACCTATATGGGAAAAGAATCTAAAGAAGAGTGGATATATGTATATGTATAACTGGTTCACTTTGCTGTACACCTGAAACTAACACAACATTGTAAATCAAGTATACTCCAATAAAAATTATTAAAAAAAAAAGCGATCCTGTATGGCAGGGTCTTTCCTTAGAAATTCTGTCTATGTTATATTCTATTGATATGAAGCTCCCCCCATGGCTTTGGTTTCTTTTGTTGCCCAGATAATTTGATCTCTAAATTGGTCTGATGTCAATAATTATTTACATATATTAAAATTTTAGGCTATTAGTCTGAAACTAAAGACCTCTCTGTAATTTATGAAATAAATTTAACTCCTATTTGACTATAAAATCACAATACACACACACACAACTTCCTATTGTGAATAGTAAATAAGCAAAATCATATGACTTTTGAAAAAAAATTCTGCAGCTCCACGTATTACTGAAGACTTGGAGGAGTTGGATCCCTCTGCAAAGATGGATTTACTGAAAGAAGCACGTGTGATCATTTGTCTGTCTGCTGTCAGCTTCATCCTGCCCTTTCATGTTTTGCTCAATATTGCAGAGGAGAGAAGCCTAAAAACTACATTTCACAGACCCCCTTGCAAGCATGGTTCTTCTAGTTGGGTTCTATCAGTGGGAAGCACTATAGTAAGAGATTAGACTCGGAGGCAGGAGAAAAAGAAGAAGCCATTTTCCCCCCTATTTTAGGTTTTGGTGGCTCTTCTAGCAGTGACGGCTGCACGGGGTGAATGCAGTCTCCTGGGTTCCTCTCAGACAATGTGGTCCAGCGGCTATGGCAGTAGGGAGTGCTTTGTCATCCCCATCAACATAGCGCTCAGGCAGTCTGATTCCAGCAGCAAAAGTGACAGAGGCTACTGCAGCGTCATTGGAAATGTGAGTTCCACACTCCTGCAGTGGTGGTAGCAGCAGTGGCTCCAAAGTCAGTGGCAGGTGCTCAGTAGCCTTGGGGATGAAGTTCTTGTGGGCACTGCATACAACCATTTTCCTTCAGCCTCGATGGGTAGTTGCTTCTTGTAGTTACCAGTATCTCCCCTTTACTTCTTTAGACCTCCTATTGGTAACCAATGTCCCATATTACATTTCCACTGATTGAAAAACCTAACATAGCTTCTTTTCCTCACTGACTTACACAAAACAGAAGAATATTTAGGAGATTCATGATTTATGGATGAAAGAAGATTTAAGAGAATGTTCCATTTTGAAATCAGATCAGGATGTCATAGAAAAGGAACCATGTAAGGTAAAGAAGTGCTACGTGGAGATGAAAAACAATATTGTGCTACTTTAAACCACCAAGGAGACCCAGCAGAAAAGCAAGGTAGGGCACCAACTCATTATTCTGAAAACTGATAAAGGTAGAGAGTCAAGCATTTATTCGTCCTTTCCTGTATGAACAGGATATGTCAGGGTACCAAATAGTTATTGAAGGAAAATTCTTCCTTAATCAAAGAATCACAGCTAATAAATGCAGAACAAATGATAGAATTAGAAAATCACTATTTTGCAATACCTAATGGAATAATGGATCTAAGTAACAATCAGCAGTGGCTGCTATTACCATTAGGTAAAAGGTTAATGGAAAATTATAATAGATGGACCTGAGAGGACACCACCTGAGTCCTGTAATTAATCTTAATGTCACCCAAAGTTGACCAAACAGATATGTGTCCCATGATGTAAAGCAGTAGAAATTACACAGCACCACCTATAAAATATCCCTGAAGAAAGGACTTGATCTAATTAAGCCTGAAGATATAAGCACGAGTTTTAAGGAAAAAAGGGAAAAAGAAGAATATGCTAATTTACACTGCAAGATACAATCAGCCAAATCCAGAATATAGGAAATTCTACAGTTTTTCTCCCCAAATAAATATTTTTTGAAAACGGGGAGAGTACACTGATATCCAATAAAAGAGACTTAAAGAACAAACAGTTGCAATGTGTGGTCTTTATTAACTGTGAAAAGACAGCTTTTGAGACAGCTGGGGAAAATTAAGCATAGACAGCGTATTATATAATATTAAGAAATTATTGTTAATTTTGTTGGGTGTAATATGTTATTTTGCGTGTGTGAGTTTTTTTTTTAAATCCCTTTCTGTTAAAAGTATGAAGTATCTGTGGGAGAAATGATATAATGCTGGGGATGTGCTTTAAAATGCTCCACCACTTTATTTCCATTAAAGGAAGAAAAAAAAGTGTTGGGGTGGGTATAAATGAAACAAGAATATCAGGCTGGTTATAACTGTTGTACCTGTGTGATAGGCACATGGAGGCTCATATATTTTTGTATGAAATTTTTCTAATAAACAGTTTAAAATAATTTTCTTTACGAAATGCTTTTGTAACCCAGAGGCTCATGATTGTTTGTTTTAAATTGTCAATTAACAGCTAATTTCTATATTTTATAAAATATTTAAAACCACTGCAAATATTGGGATTTCTTATCCCAATTTATTTGGGTTTCAAGTTCAAGCTGAGAAGACTTGCACCGCTGCAAACACACATCATGATAGATAATTCATAAAAAGAACATTTAAAAGGCACAGTGGCATTAAAACAAGATAAACACCTCAATGGATCAGAAGTAGAACATAACACAAAGAGTAATGAGAGAGGGGCTGAAGCTGTAGGTCTTTTGGAGTTTAGGGTGTTTACACTAGGGATACAAAGACAAATGTTTGCTTACCAGCCTGACACTTGTATAAGACAATGAGCTGCTTGAAAACAGGCACCATATGTCTTCATCTTAATATGCCTAGAAAAGTGCCTGGAACACATTAGGCAATAATTGAGTAAATAACGAGCAAGCAAAAAGCTTGAGGAAAGGATAGAAAATAAGACCAGAAATATGCTTGATCAAAAGAAAAATGTAAGCTTGAATTTGTACAAGCACTAAATGGACATGTGTTATTATTCCTTTGTTTTAGTGCAGTTGGGAATCTGCCTGCCAATGCAGGGGACACAGGTTCGATCCCTGGTCTGGAAGGATCCCACATGCCGCGGAGCAACTAGGCCCGTGAGCCATAACTGCTGAGTCTGTGCTCTGAGGCCCTTGAGCCACAGCTGCTGAGCCCGTGTGCCACAACTACTGAAGCCTGTGTGCCTAGAGCCCGTGCTCCGCAACAAGAGAAGCCCGCGCACTGCAAGCGAGAGTAGCCCCTGCTTACTGCAACTAAAGTCCGCACAGTGGAAAAAATCTCTCTGTGGGGCTCAAGAGCCCTTACATAATGATTTTTTTCTTCTCATATGAAGATGGATAGACAGACTGTGGCCATGATTTACTGTTCTAAAGCAAAGTACTGCCAAGCCATGCACCCCTTCCAAAAAGAAAGACTGCATCTCTGCCCTGAGAGAGGAAAATGTGTCATACCCACAGGTTTCTACTTAAACCTCTTTGTTTAGAAATCCCGCTTGCATACTGTTGTGATACAGATACATACAGGTGTATATTTAAAAATAAATCAGATAGAACTCATCTCATATTTATCACAAATTCAGTAAAAAGGATTATTATTGAATGGCATGTGGTCACACAATTTCTACCCCAGTAAAAATATAAAGGAGATAAAAATTTGTCCCACTTTCCATGGAAACATCATAAAGTTTTTCTTATAAGAACTTGTCTGGACATTGCTGGCAAACTCCTATGCTCACCCCTTTCCTCACACAAGTTATATAATTTCCAGGGTCTAGGATTATTTGGGCTGTCAAACAGGGCTTTGGAGGGCTGCAATCATTGTAAAAAATATCTGGATACTGCTTGCATGATATGTGATACAGAGGAAAGAGAGTGAAATTCTTTCTATCTCATTTTCAATTCAAAGGGTCAAATTATGGTCTAGCCAGAGAGAGGCAGCCTAGTTATGGGAGCCCCTACCAAACCACCTCCAAAATGAAATGCTAAACTGCTTAAATGTTATAAATCTGGGTAAAATTCAGCTTTTGCACATTACATAAGTGGTCAATTGCTGGGCAGGAAAAGTCATTTCCTAAGGAGAACCTTGTAACTTATATTGAGAGAAGAATCATGGCCTTTTGTATTTGCTGCTAATTTTAATTAATGAAAAATACTGATACACACTTGTATAATATATAAATGAAGTGGAAAAATCCTTGGATTGAAAGCTAAGTTCTGGTGCCAATTCTGCCTGGCCAGCTGTGTGATCGTAGGAAAGTCACTTGACTCTTTGAGAGTTAGTTTTCCTATCTATAAAATCAGGGGGCTTAGGCAAGACTCAATCAGGTGATCTTTAAAGCCCCTTTCAGCTCTGTCATGTGAGTTTAGGCTCTATAATGTATGTGTGTAAATTATATAAGCATTTTAAAAAGCCACATAGATACGCAGAGAAGTCAGTGAGTAACAATGTTGAAGCTTTTTGGCACTTATTATTGTGGGAGATGATATAGCAAGAAAAAGAGAAATATCTCCTTTTTATTTTCACTGATGTTCATAAAATGGTCCCATTTAAAAGCTGTGGAAGATAGAAAATGAATTAAAATGCTAAGCATTAAGTGTATATGAAACACTTAAGTATTCTAAATATAAGATACAAAAGCCCAATTTTTAATTAAAAGTCATTTTACCAATAGGAACTTTTCTGAAAAATAATAACCACATTACTACCTCTCTCTATATTCATAATCAACTGCTATTCTTTCTTTATAGAGGAGACATGGCAGCTAACAAAGCTAATTGTAATCATGCGTGTTTGTGTGTGTGTATGAATGTTCTTAATCTCCCTGTTACATTTCAGAGTCACGAACACAAACCCCCCAAACCTGGATACTATTGTTAGTGTATGGTTTTAAGAAATTGCTATCAGAATTCCTAGAGCCTCAGATATTACCCTGAGATATGAATAAATGACACCCATTTATAACCTGCCACCTCCCTTTGACACTTCATAATTTTAACTTCAAAGTCTAGTGATACGGCTGACTCTATTTTCAGTCCCTGTAAAGTTGTGCATTTGAAGTGGGAGCAACAGTGGCAAAAAAGTGAGACACAGTGGACTGACATGGCATGTGATCACTTCAGGTATCAAGACCGTGGCACGTTGTTTATGGGAGATTCTATCTCATTAGAAAAGCATGAAGAGATGTGTGGTGGTATTGTACCAAAGTACTTAATGTCCCAAAGGCAACCTTTGGTACAAATAGGATATTTTAAAATTGGTATTAAAAATTTATTTTATTACAGATGGAGAGTCACAAGAAAAGAATGTATTGTATCTAACTTTTAAAAATTATGAATAATAATAGGTAGTGTTGTGCACTATTAAGGCTACTGGGCTGTGAGTCAGATGAACTTTTACCTGTTTTGTGCTTTCTCACTTCTATCTGAGTGAATTTGGACAAACCATCTTAGTGTCCTAGCTTTCTTTTCTCAGCTGTAAGTTAAGCAAAATATGGTTGACTTTGCCTACCTCAAGGGGCTGTTAGAGACTCCAGTAAGATATATATGATTATGGTTTTGCCTGTGGTGAAATAATTACCTAATATAAAGGAGTCTTCCTTATTATTATCAATAAAAATATATGTTATTTCTAGTACCTGTAACTACAATCAGAGAAGTGTTTAGAAAATTCAAACTCAAATTCCCTTTTCCTGGTATATTCATGAAATGTGGACTCCTCTAACCTTATCATGAATCACAATTCCCCTGGATTCTACACACAATTTGCTATGGTTAATTTTATGTGACAAACTGACTGGGTCATGGGGTGCCCAGACATTTGGTTAAACATTTCTGAGTGTGTCTGTGAGGGTGTTTCTGGGAGAGATTAGCATTTGAATTCGTAGACTGAGTAAAGCAGATTGACGTCATCCATGTGGGTGGGCATCATCCAATCCACTGAAAACTGAATAGAACAAAAAAAGGTGGAGGAAGGGAAAAATGCTCTCTCTCTGCCTGACTGATTGAGCTGATACATTAGCCTTCCCCCGCCTTCAGACTTCAACTCACTCCATCGGAGCTCCTGATTTTCAAGACCTTTGTACTCAGACTAGAATTTACAACACTGGTTCTCCAGTTCTCAGGCCTTCAAACTTGGACTTGGACTTGCACCACTGGTTCTCCTGGTTCTCAGAACTTCAGGCTCAGACTGGAACTATACAACTAACTTTCCTCGGTCTCCAACTTGCAGATGGCAAAGAGTAGTCTCCATAACTGTGTGAGCCAATTCTTTATAATAAATTTCTATCTCCACCTCTCTCTCTAGATATATTATTTACATATTTCTTTACAATTATTTATATTATATGTATCTCCTATTGGTTTATTTTTCTGGAGAATCCCAACCAATACACAAATTCCATGTTTTTCAAATATTTATTAGAGAGTGACATAAATACACTGTAGCTCTTCTCCTAGTTAAAAATATTTGGCTGATTTAAGGATCTACTCTAACTCCCGATAATAACTTTTATCTTGAAGACCAAAGACCAAAGATTTAAGGATCTACTCTAACTCCCGATAATAACTTTTATCTTGAAGACCAAAGACCAACTTTTATCTTGAAGACCAAGGACCAGTTCCTTGGTCCTATATGCATCTGGAATTTTATGTGTTTGCAGCTGATGTCAAATCCTCATCTCCCGGACATGCTCTGCCTGTCCCACCAGAATCACATCTGTCCTCACTGAAATCACCTCAAGGTGCTGCTTCCTCACAACTTCCATTCACTCTGCCCACAATGTAACAGCCACACCAAGAAATATGAGAGGCACGGTACATTGACCTCTTCCCTATGGGCAACTGATATATTTTATCTCATTTAATCCTCAGGACCATCCAACAATGCTGATATCATTTTCTCATTTTACAGTTGAGGAAACTGGCTTTTAAAGGGTAATTCAGTTACTCAAGGATACCCAGCAAACAGTGGAACTAATAATTGGATTCAAAGCCACCCAGCAGGTAAATCTATGTGGGCTCAACTACTAGGCATATCTCCTGCTCCCATATCCCCTTTTTCTCTTCCCTCAGCTGCATAGATTTTTGTCCATCTAAGTTACTCAAGCTCAAAGCAATTTATTATAGCCAGGTTATATGATTTCCCAGGTATTTTTTTGTTTTTTTTTTGACTGAGATTGTATTTATTATTAAGTATATTGATAAAATAATGTTTATATCTCAATGTTAATGAATCTCAATGAATCTAAGACCAAGTTACAAATGTGTGGTAAACAATAACAAAGTGAGGCTTATTAATCTGACTAAAGTACAAGGCGCAGTGCAAATAGTAAAATCCTTAGGCATACGTTAGTTGAAGTGACTAGAAAAATTTGACTTTATCTTACAGTCTCCATATCTGTTGAAATTCCCCATCTGTTCATGAATGTTGTCTATCTTTTCCATTAGACCCGTTAACATGTTATATAATTATTTTTTTAACATATTTATTGGAGTATAATTGCTTTACAATGGTGTGTTAGTTTCTGCATTATAACAAAGTGAATCAGCTATACATATACATATATCCCCATATCGCCTACCTCTTGTCCCTCCCTCCCACCCTCCCTATCGCACCCCTCTAAGTGGACATAAAGCACTGAGCTGATCTCCCTGTGCTATGTGGTAGCTTCCCACTAGCTATCAATTTTACATTTGGTAGCGTATATACGTCCATGCCACTCTCTCACTTCGTTCCAGCTTACCTGTCCCACTTCCCGTGTCCTCAAGTCCATTCTCTATGTCTGCATCTTTATTCCTGTCCTACCCCTAGGTTCTTCATAACCATTGTTTTTTTTTTTATTATATTCCATATATACGTGTTAGCATATGGTATTTGTTTCTCTTTCTGACTTACTTCAGTCTGTATGACAGACGCTAGGTCCATCCACCTCACTACAAATAAATCAATTTCCTTACTTTTCATGGCTGAGTAACATTCCATTGTATATATGTGCCACATCTTCTTTATCCATTCATCTGTCGATGGACACTTAGGTTGCTTCCATGTCCTGGGATTGTAAATAGAGCTGTAATGAACATTGTGGTACACGACTATTTTTGATTTATGGTTTTCTCAGGGTATATGCCCAGTACTGGGATTGCTGGGCCATATGGTAGTTCTATTTTAAGTGTTTTAAGGAACTTGCACACTGTTCTCCATAGTGGCTGTATCAATTTACATTCCCACCAAAACTGAAAGAGGGTTCCCTTTTCTCCACACCCTCTCCAGCATTTATTGTTTGTAGACTTCTTGATGATGGCCATTCTGACTGGGGTGAGGTGATACCTCATTGTAGTTTTGATTTGCATTTCTCTAATGATTAGTGATGTTGAGCATCCTTTCAAGTGTTTATTGGCAATCTGTTATGTCTTCTTTGGAGCAATGTCTATTTAGGTCTTCTGCCGATTTTTGGATTGGGTTGCTTGCTTTTTTGATATTGAGCTGCATGAGCTGCTTGTAAATTTTGGAGATTAATCCTTTGTCAGTTGCTTCATTTAATAATATTTTCTCCCATTCTGAGGTTTGTCTTGTTTATTGTTTCCTTTGCCATGCAAAAACGTTTCAGTTTCATTAGGTCCCATTTATTTATTTTTGTTTTTATTTCCATTTCTCTAGGAGGTGGGTCACAAAGGATTTGCTGTGATTTATGTCATAGAGTGTTCTTCCTATGTTTTCCTCTGAGAGTTTTATAGTATCCGTTCTTACATTTAGGTCTTTAATCTATTTTGAGTTTATTTTTGTGTATGGTGTTAGGGAGTGTTGTAATTTCATTCTTTTACATGTAGCTGTCCAGTTTTCCCAGCACCACTTATTGAAGAGGCTGTTTTTTCTCCATTGTATATTCTTGCCTCCTTTATCAAAGATAAGGTGACCATATGTGTGTGGGTTTATCTCTGGGCTTTCTACCCTGTTCCATTGATCTATATTTCTGTTTTTGTGCCAATTCCATACTGTCTTGATTACTGTACCTTTTTAGTATTGTCTGAAGTCTGGGGGCCTGATTCCTACAGCTCCATTTTTCATTCTCAAGACTGCATTGGCTATTCGGGGTCTTTTGGGTTTCCATACAAATTGTGAAATTTTTTGTTCTAGTTCTGTGAAAAATGCCATTGGTAGTTTGATAGAGATTGCATTGAAACTGTAGATTGCTTTGGGTATTATAGTTGTTTTCACAATGTTAATTCTTCCATTCCAAGAACATGGTATATCTCTCCATCAGTTTGTATCATCTTTAATTTCTTTCATCAGTGTCTTATAGTTTTCTGCATACAAGTCTTTTGTCTCCTTAGGTAGGCTTGTTCCTAGGTATTTTACTCTTTTTGTTGCAATGGTAAATGGGAGTGTCTCCTTAATTTCTCTTTCAGATTTTTCATCATTAGTGTATAGGAATGCAAGAGATTTCTGTGCATTAATTTTGTATCCTGCTACTTTACCAAATTCATTGATTAGCTCTACTAATTTTCTGGTAGCATCTTTAGGATTCTCTATGTATATGTCATGTCATCTGCAAACAATGACAGTTTTACTTCTTTTCCCATTTGCATTCTTTTATTTCTTTTTCTTCTTTGATTGCTGTGGCTAAAACTTCCAAAACTATGTTGAATAATAATGGTGAGAGTGGACAACCTTGTCTTGTTCCTGATCTTAGAGGAAATGGTTTCAGATTTTACCATTGAGAACAATGTTAGCTGTGGGTTTGTCATATATGGCCTTTATTATGTAGAGGTAAGTTCCCTCTATGCCTACTTTCTGGAGGGTTTTTACCATCAATGGGTGTTGCATTTTGTCGAAAGCTTTTTCTGCATCAATTGAGATGATCATATGGCTTTTCTCCTTCAGTTTATTAATACGGTTTATCACATTGATTGATTTG
The DNA here is from genome assembly GCF_951394435.1 of Stenella coeruleoalba. Taxonomy (NCBI): domain Eukaryota; kingdom Metazoa; phylum Chordata; class Mammalia; order Artiodactyla; family Delphinidae; genus Stenella; species Stenella coeruleoalba. Next base: position 58,115,088 of record NC_137150.1, read on the forward strand.
CATATATTAAAGAATCCTTGCATTCCTGGGATAAACCCCACTTGATCATGGTGTATGATCCTTTTACTGTTTGCTGGATTCAGTTTGCTAGTATTCTGCTGAGGATTTCTGCATCTATGTTCATCAGTGATGTTGGCATGTAGTTTTCTTTCTTTGTGACATCTTTTTCTGGTTTTGGTATCAGGGTGATGGTGGCTTCATAGAATGAGTTTGGGGATGTTCCTCCCTCTGCTATATTTGAGTTTGGGAGTGTTCCTCCCTGATATATTTTGGAAGAGTTTGATAAGGATAGGTGTTAGCTCTTCTCTAAATGTTTGATAGAATTCGCCTGTGAAGCCATCTGGTCCTGGACTTTTGTTTGTTGGAAGAGTTTTAATCACAACTCCAATTTCAGTGCTTGTGATTAGTTTGTTTATATATTCTACTTCTTCCTGGTTCAGTCTCGGAAGCATTGTGCTTTTCTAAGAATTTGTCCGTGTCTTCCAGGTTGTCCATTTTACTGGCATATAGTTGCTTGTAGTAATCTCTCATGATCCTCTGTATTTCTGCAGTGTCAGTTGTTACTTCTCCTTTTTAATTTCTAATTCTATTGATTGAATCTTTTCCCTTTTTTTCTTGATGAGTCTGGCTAATGGTTTATCCGTTTTGTTTATCTTCTCAAAGAACCAGTTTTTAGTTTTATTGATCTTTGCGCTCATCTCCTTCATTTCTTTTTCATTTATTTCTGAATCGATGTTTATGATTTCTTTCCTTCTGCTAACTTTGAGGTTTCTTTGATCTTCTTTCTCTAATTGACTTAGGTGTAAAGTTAGGTTGTTTATTTGAGATGTTTCTTCTTTCTTGTGGTAGGATTATATTGCTATAAACTTCCCTCTTAGAACTGGTTTTGCTGCATCCCATAAGTTTTGGGTCATCGTGTTTTCATTGTCATCTGTTTCTAGGTATTTTTTGATTTCCTCTTTGATTTCTTCAGTGATCTCTTGGTTATTGAGTTGCATATTGTTTAGCCTCCATGTGTTTGTATTTTTTACAGATTTTTTCCTGTAATTGATACCTAGTCTAATAGTGTTGTGGTCGGAAAAGATACTTAATACGATTTCAATTTTCTTATATTTACCGAGGCTTGATTTGTGACCCATGATATGATCGTTCCTGGAGAATGTTCCATGAACACTTGAGAAGAAAGTGTATTCTGTTGTTTTTGGATGGAATGTCCTATAAATATCAATTAAGTCCATCTTGTTTAATGTATCATTTAAAGCCTGTGTTTCCTTATTTTCACTTTGGATTATCGGTCCATTGGTGAAAGTGGGGTGTTAGAGTCCCCTACTATGATTGTGTCTCTGTCAATTTCCCCTTTTATGGCTGTAAGCATTTGCCTTATGTATTGAGGTGCTCCTTTGTTGGGTGCATAAATATTTACAATTGTTATCTTCTTCTTGTATTGATCCCTTGATCGTTATGTAGTGTTCTTCTTTGTCTCTTGTAATAGTCTTTATTTTAAAGTCTATTTTGTCTGATATGAGAATTGCTACTCCAGTTTTCTTTTGATTTCCATTTGCATGGAATATCTTTTTCCACCACCTCACTTTCAGTCTGTATGTGTCCCTAGGTCTGAAGTGGGTCTCTTGTAGACAGCATACATACTGGTCTTGTTTTTGTATCCATTCAGCTACTCTATGTCTTTTGGTTGGAGCATTTAATCCATTTACCTTTAAGGTAGTTATCGATATGTATGTCCCTATTTCCATTTTCTTAATTTTTTTTGGTTTGTTATTGTAGGTCTTTTCCTTCTCTTGTGTTTACTGCCTAGAGAAGTTCTTTTAGCCTTTGTTGTAAAGCTGGTTTGGTGGTACTGAATTCTCTTAGCTTTTGCTTGTCTGTAAAGCAAGCAAATTTTTAAATTTCTCCATCGAATCTGAATGAGATCCTTGCTGGGTAGAGTAATCTTGATTGTAGGTTTTCCCCTTTCTTCACTTTAAATATGTCCTGCCAATCCCTTCTGGCTTGCGGAGTTTCTGTTGAAAGATCAGCTGTTAACCTTATGGGGATTCCCTTGTATGTTATTTGCTGCTTTTCCCTTGCTGCTTTTAATACTTTTTCTTTGTATTTAATTTTTGATAGTTTGATTAATATGTGTCTTGGAGTGTTTCTCCTTGGATTTATCCTGTTGAGACTCTCTGTGCTTCCTGGACTTGATTATTTCCTTTCCCATATTAGGGAAGTTTTCAACTATAAACTCTTCAAATATTTTCTCAGTCCCTTTCTTTTTCTATTCTTCTTTGGGACCCCTAAAATTCGAATGTTGGTGCATTTAGTGTTGTCCCAGAGGTGTCTGAGACTGTCCTCCATTTTTTTCATTCTTTTTTCTTTATTCTGCTCTGTGGTAGTTATTTCCACTGACCTTTAAAAGCCAGTGAATTTTTTTTTACAGTTTAAATATTCTAATTTCAAAATGCTGACGCTCTCCTCTCCTAAGGCACAGTTAAGGGGCCCCAGAGAAAAGCTGGTAACGCTGAGGACAGTGCCTTGGAAACGATGTGTCTCTGTAGCTATGGGGCAGTGACAGTGGGGGAGGCGACAGTTATTTCCACTATTTTATCTTCCAGGTCACTTTTCCTTTCTTCTGACTCAGTTATTCTGTTATTGATTCCTTCTAGAGAATTTTTAATTTCATTTATTGTGTTGTTCATCATTGTTTGTTTGCTGTTTAGTTCTTCTAGGTCCTTGTTAAACGTTTCTTGTATTTTCTACATTCTATTTCCAAGATTTTGATTAATCTTTACTATCATTTTTCTGAATTCTTTTTCAGTTAGACTGCGTATTACTCTTCATTTGTTTGGTCTGATGGGCTTTATGTTACTGCTTCATCTGCTGTATGTTTCTCTGTCTTCTCATTTTGCTCAACTTACTGTGTTTGGGGTTTCCTTTTTGCAAGCTTCAGGTTTGCAGTTCCCATTGTTTTTGGTGTCTTCCCCCAGTGGGAGGTTGGTTCAGTGGGTTGTGCAGACTTCCTGGTGGAGGGGACTGGTGCCTGTGCTCTGGAGGATGAGGCTGGATCCTGTATTTCTGGTGGGCAGGACCGCATCCGGTGGTGTGTTTTGGGGTTCCTGTGACCTTATGATTTTAGGCAGCCTCTCTGCTGATGGATGGAGTTGTGTTCCTATCTTGCTAGTTGTTTGGCATAGGGTGTCCAGCACTGCAGTTTGCTGGTCTTTGAGTGGAGCTGGGTCTTAGCATTGAGATGGAGATCTCTGGGAGAGCTTTCGCCATTTGATATTATGTGGAGCCGGGAGGTCTCTGGTGGTCCATTGTGCTGAACTCAGCTCTCCCACCTCATTGGCACAGGCCTGACACCCGGCCAGAGCACTAAGACCCTATCAGCCACATTGCTCAGAAGAAAAATAATTTAAAAATAAATAAGTAAATTAAATAAAGTTATTAAAATAAGACTAAACAATTATTAAAATTTTTTAAAAATGAAAAATAAACAAACGAATAAAAAATGGTCAAGCAGAACCCTAGGACAAAGTGTAATAGCAAAGCTATACAGACAATGTCACACAAAGAAGCATACACATACGCACTCTGAAAAAGAGAAAAAGGAAAAAAAATATATATATATATAAAAGAGAGCAATCAAATCAACAAACAAATCTACTAACGATAATAATCTCTAAATACTAAACTAAGATAAACATAAAACCAGAAACAAATTAGATGCAGAAAGCCAACCCCAAGTCTATGGTTACTCCCAACATCCACTGCCTGAATTTTGGGATGATTCGTTGTCTATTCAGGTATTCCACAGATGCAGAGTACATGAAGGTGATTGTGGAGATTTAATCTGCTGCTCCTGAGGCTGCTGGGAGAAATTTCCCTTTCTCTTCTTTGTTTGTACAGCTCCTGGGGTTCAGCTTTGGATTTGGACCTGCCTCTGCGTGTAGGTCGCCTGAGGGCGCCTGTTCTTTGCTCAGACAGGACAGGGTTAAAATGGCAGCTGATTAGGGGGCTCTGGATCACTCAGGCCGGGGGAAGGGAGGGGTACAGAATGAGCAGCAAGCCTGCGGCAGCAGAGGCCCATGTGACATTGCAGCAGCCTGAGGTGCGCCGTGTGTTCTCCTGGGGAAGTTGTCCCTGGATCACAGGACCCTGGCAGTGGTGGGCTGCACAGGCTCCCAGGAGGGGAGTTGTGGATAGTGACCTGTGCTTGCACACAGGCTTCTTGGTGGCTGCAGCAGCAGCCTTAGCGTCTCATGCCTGTCTCTGGGGTCCACGTTCATAGCCGCGGCTCACTCCCGTCTCTGGAGCTTGTTTAGGCTGTGCTCTGAACCCCCTCTCCTCATGCACCCCGAAACAATGGTCTCTTGCCTCTTAGGCAGGTCCAGACATTTTCCCGGACTCCCTCCCAGCTAGCTGTGGCACATTAGCCCCCTTCAGGCTGTGTTCACGCAGCCAATCGCAGTCCTCTCCTTGGGATCCGACCGAAGCTCGAGCCTCAGCTCCCAGCCCCCGTGCGTCCCGCGGGTGAGCAGACAAGCCTCTCGGGCTGGTGAGTGCTGGTTGGCACCTATCCTCTGTGCGGGAATTTCTCCGCTTTGCTGTCTGCACCCCTGTTGCTATGCTCTCCTCAGTGGCTCCAAAGCTTCCCCCCCCCCCCGCCCCCACCGTGTCTCCACCAGTGAAGGGGCTTCCTAGTGTGTGGAAACTTTTCCTCCTTCACAGCTCGTTCCCGGAGGTGCGTGTCCCGTCCCTATTCTTTTGTCTCTGTTTTTCTTTTTTTCTTTTGCCCTACCCAGGTACGTGGGGAGTTCCTTGCCTTTTGGGAAGTCTGAGGTCTTCTGCCAGCGTTCAGTAGGTGTTCTGTAGGAGTTGTTCCACATATAGATGCATTTTTGATGTATTTGTGGGGAGAAAGGTGATCTCCACTTCTTAATACTCTGCCATCTTGAAGGTCTGATTCATCTGGTAATTTATGTAGCATTGTCAAAACAACCCAGACATCCACGATGACGATGTTTTTGCCTGTCAGCAATTTTTTTCATTCTGAAAGAATTCTATCAAATTTGATAATGTTGATATTCTATAAATCCCTACTGCCTCCTTTAATGCAGTCATAACTTTCTGTGGGCTGGTTCCTAGGGACAACGCTTTATAGTCCATAACTTTTCAGTGAAAGATTTACTATGTGGTGAAATTAGTACACGCTGTGAATTTCACAGCTTTTCCACCTCAAATGGCATTTCTTAGTCAGCATATTAGGTTTCCCGTATGTATTGCCACAAATAGTAATTCTTCCTCAGAGTTCAGGAAGATTTGCAGAAACAAGTATTTCCAAATTAAATCTTATTCACAGTTTTTGCTCAGTATAAACCAGCCTAACTTGATGAGTGCCTTTGACATGTTGGGGAATAATTAAAATTAATTTTCATGTACATCAAGGAAATGAAAAATATTTCTGCTCTCCTGTGGTGGCTGATACTATGCTATTGCCTTCCTGATCTCAAAAGGGATGGGAAGTGGATTCTAAGAGAATAGTGCAGTCCACAAAGTTCTAGGAGAAAACATTCTAGAATAATACAATCTCTGCTGATAGAACAGCTTTTATTTTAGCCCTTAGGGATAAAACTGGGAATGTACTTGATGGATTTTTTTTTTCTTTTGAAAAGGTAGAAAGGTAATTTGACCTATTTATCATCCAAAGTTTCTTCAAAAATTCACTGGCTTTTACATTGAGCAGCTGGCTGCCTTGGAGTGACGCCTCCCCCACTGTCACTGCCCCATAGCTACAGAGACACATCGTTTCCAAGGCACTGTCCTCAGCGTTACCAGCTTTTCTCTGGGGCCCCTTAACTGTGCCTTAGGAGAGGAGAGCGTCAGCATTTTGAAATTAGAATATTTAAACTGTAAAAAAAAAATTCACTGGCTTTTAAAGGGCAGACCTGAGAGGAAAGTCTTAGAATCATATTCTCCAGATTGTCAGCAAGTACAGCCTTTACTATTATTGGACTTTTAAATATTATTAATAATAACTAAAACAAAAGTTCAATGTATTTAGAACCCCTCTGGAGTCAGGGTCTGTTTCTAAAGTTCCCTATATTCCTATGAGATAGTCTTGTTGTTATATCTGTTTACAGTTGAGGAATTTGAGCCTCAGAATGGTGAAGCAATTTTCCTGATGTCACACAGCTAGTAAATAACTAATCTGTGATTTGGTCCTAGGGTCTGTATATATCCAAAGCCTGTGCTCTTTCTAATACAATATATCATACATAAGAGCACAGTTTTGGGCTTTCCTGGTGGCGCAGTGGTTGAGAGTCCGCCTGCTGATGCAGGGGACACGGGTTCGTGCCCTGGTCCGGGAAGATCCCACATGCCGCGGAGCGGCTGGGCCCGTGAGCCATGGCCACTGAGTCTGCGCGTCCGGAGCCTGTGCTCTGCAACGGAAGAGGCCACAGCAGTGAGAGGCCCGCGTACCGCAAAAAAAAAAAAAAAAAAAAAAAAAAAAAAGCACAGTTTCAAAAAGCAGACTTGGGCTTTCAAACTTAGACACTGACAATTGCTGTCTGTGTAAACTCCACTTACTTAACATTTCTGAAGTTCAGATCCCTCATGTATAAAATTATCACTATCAGCATCATCGTTTAGTCAGGCTTATTGTGGGGATTAAATGAGTTAATACATGCAGAGTTTTTTACTCTCTGCCTGTCCCATACATAGCACCCAATGAGTGTTAGTTATTTTTCATATCACCATACCAGGTAGACCCTCTTTATGAGGTTAAGGCATAGATACAACGTTGGGGAATCAATAAGGCTACCTCCTTTATATATGATTGAATTGATTGTGAAGCAATAAAAAGACACATTGATAACTTTTTTTTTTTTTTCTGGTACGCGGGCCTCTCACTGTTGCGGCCTCTCCAGTTGCGGAGCACAGGCTCCGGACGTGCAGGCTCAGTGGCCATGGCTCACGGGCCCAGGCGCTCCGCGGCATGTGGGATCCTCCCGGACTGGGGCACAAACCCGTGTCCCCTGCATCGGCAGACAGACTCTCAACCACTGCGCCACTAGGGAAGCCCCCACATTGATAACTTAAAGAGAAGAGTCACCGTAACAGAAATCTTTGGCCCATAAATTAAAATTGCATCGCCAAACGTTATTCAATTTGAACACAAGCAATAATGATGAGAGGACATTTTTGACCTACTCATTCACTCATTCAACAGACTCAACACTTCTGTTTGCCTTGTTTTCTCCTCTAGAGTATGAAAGTATGTGTGGAATTCACCCGTGGGTAACAGTTGGTTCTGCCTGAAAATTCCAATCTGTGTCAGAGCCATGAACAAAGGGCTGAACTTTATAAAACTTGATACAACTTGCTTTCATTAAACTTATAACTTACATGCTGTTCATTTATTACAAAGCAATTTTTTAAAGTGATGCAGTTTCTTAAAAAGAACACAGAGTGACCATACTTATTGTCTAATCAATTTAGTTCTTTTTATTCAGGGTTCTCTTTATTCCCTTTATTTTTTCTGAATGTTTGAATGGAGACACTAAAGGTAGAGTGAGGTGAAGTGATTCAAGAACAGCTCGGAGGGACATGGTGCCAAGACCCAAAAGTCCCTGCTCGGATCTGCTTCCCTGAAGCAGCTTTGCTCAAATACACAGCTGTATAAATTACACTGATTTGAAAGAAACAAAACACCTTTTGTGCTTGTCTTACTTGGAGTTCTTTTTCTTCCATGCCAAAATTCTTTCTCTGTAAGAGTAAGAGCAAAGATTTGCTTTGCAAAACTCTGGGCTCAGAGCTGGAAGTGGGGGCTGGGGAGAAAGGAGGAATTTGATCCTGATTTTTTTTTGTATCATGTAGTAGGCTGAGATTCCCTCCCGTGTGATAAAAAATAAAATGAAGCCAGATGGTAGGAATTGTTTATGGGTTCTGAAGTAAAGTATTAAGTCATTAAAATTTGGAGGCTCTTCTCATTTATTTCAGCTCCCTCTTCTCACCAAATCCCTATTTTCTGTGGCTAGAGGTACAGGGAGATGATGTCTGGGTGGCAGATGTGAATGCTTCCTTGCACTGGGCCACAGTTAAAGAGTATCTTTTCTTCTATCAGATCTCCAGCCTCGAGTGAATGTAAAGGAATGTGCTTTCCCAATAGGAGTCTAGAAAGGTGCATGGCAGTCCCTGTATTGGAAATAGGGAAAGGTTATCTACCCGAAGTTTTAAGGCGTTTAAAACCTGAATGTACTTAGAGGCCCATTTCTTGGCACAGGCTTTTCTGAGGGCTCCTTAGAGAAGAATTTAGCTTCATCAATGGATAGAGGAGGGACGTTTTCCAGTGTAATGAATCCTGAATGGATATGCTCAATGCTAATTTAAAAATTGCTGCTGGTGTTATCTGTAAAATGGGAAGATGACATTGTCCTGCTATCAGATTTTTAGAGAATGAAATCAATAAAGTCTACTCAAACTATTTATGGGAGTGATCTTGCTATTGCATGTAATTCTTGCCAATAAAACATCCCCAGAATTAAGCAAATAGTTTGCATTAAAAAGCTGTAAGCCTTAGGTTGCATTTTGTCAAGTAACAGTTTTCCCTTGATGAGTCCACATTAACCCTTTTGTGATAGTTAAGTGTACAGGGCTAGAAATTAGACTGATTGGGTTTAAATTTGGGTTTAAGTCGTAACTCTGCTACTTGCTAACCAAGTAGACTTGGACATTTAACACTTTTAAGCTACTGTTTGTTTATTCACCTATAAAATGGAGATATTAATAGCTCTTACCTCATAATTATATGTGAGGAAGCTAAACTGAGCAATGTGTGTAAAGTCTTTTGCACAGTTTCTGGACCATTCTTCCTGGCTCTTGATAAACAGAACTACCTATCTTAACTAAACAATATCAATCTAACCTTCACTGTTAAACTGATAAAGAATCATTTACAGGAAAGCTTACCAAAATATGTAAGTAGCCTTAAGGAACCACACAGACAACTGAGTCTCCTTGGAGGCACTCAATGACCAACTGCTTTTTATACGTGGTGAGAAACAGGGGTGTCTGTGTCAGGCTGCAGGGCTCTCCCCAACAGTGCAGTATGGCTGGTAATGGTGGGGCTGTCAGATCAAAAGCTACTGGGTTCTAATGCTAAGTAAGTAGAGGGTAGTGGAGGGTGGGCAGGAATTTGGATCTGGAAGGACTGTGGGAGGTTTTCATTGCTTTGGAGTAATCCCCTCCCAGGCCTATCTCATTCTTGATCCAGGACTCTGGGGGCTATCAGGGAGATAGGGAGAAAAGAACAGGAAACGGAAGTCCACAAAAGCCCTTGGGAACCTCTCCTATTTTGAGGTGAGGAAAGGTTGTGCTGTAGACAGATCCCCCTACTGCAGAGTTTTACTGGAGCCTTCATTCAGACCTCTCCTGGTTCTAAAATGTGTTTAAAAAATGTATTTTATGAGCTTTCAGAACCTCTGAATTTCAAATCCTCTGAATCTTCTGTGTTTCCCTATTTAAAATTTTTACTTCTAAAAACATGCAAGTGTTTGCATTTCATCTATTCCAAAACCAAAAAGTATGTACAATATATGAATACATTCCTGGAGAAATATCATGCATGTAGAGAAATCGTCGCTTTACCACCACCTGGAAACAGATTGAATATGGTTTGTTTGTAATTTGTTATAGGAATGGGATCATTCTACAAATATTTTTCTGCAACTTTTTTTACTTACTAATGTATCTATGAGATTTCCATGATAGTACATATACATATACACACTTATGATCAATTAATCTATAACAAAGAGAGCAAAAGACAGTCTCTTCAATAAGTGGTACTGGGGAAACTGGACACCTACAGGTAAGAGAATGAAATTAGAACATTCTCTAACATCATATACAGAAATAAACTCAAAAATGGATTGAAGACTTAAATGTAAGACCAGATACTATAAAAATCCTAGAGGAAAGAAAACATAGGCAGAACAGTCTTTGACATAAATTGCAGCAATATTTTTTTGGATATGTCTCCTATAGTGATGGAAACGAAAGCAAAAATAAACAAATGGTACCTAATTTAACTTAAAAGCTTTTGCACAGCAAAGAAAACCATCAACAAAACGAAAAGACAACCTACTGAATGGGAGAAGAAATTTGCAATGATATGACCGATAAGGGGTTGATATCCAACTTATATAAACAGTTCATACAACTCAACATCAAAAAAACAAAAAACCTGATTAAAAAATGGGCAGAAGACCTGAATAGATATGTTTCCCGAGACGAAATGCAGATAGCCAATAGGCACATGAAAAGATGCTCAACATCGCTAATTATCAGAAAAATGCAATTCAAAACCACAATGACATATCACCCCACACTGGCCAGAATGGCTACCATCAAAAAGAACACAGATAAATGTTGGTGAGGCTGTGGAGAAAAGGAAACCCTCTGACACTGTTGGTGGGAATGTAAATTGATGCAGCCACTGTGGAAAACATTATAGAAGTTTCTCAAAGCACTAAAAATAGAACTACCATATGACCCAGTGATTTCATTCCTGGATATGTATCTGAAAAAAACAAAAACAGTAATTTGAAAAGATAGTTGCACCCCAATGTTCATAGCAGTACAATTTACAGTAGCCAAGACATGGAAGCAACCTAAGTGTCCATCAATAGATGAATGCATAAAGAAGAAGTGGTGTACATATGTATATATATACACATACACATACATACATACACACATACACAATGGAATACTACTCAGCCATAAAAAATAAAATTTTGCCATTTGCAGCAATGTGGATGGACTTGGAGGGCATTATGCTAAGTGAAATAAGTCAGAGAATGACAAATGCTGTATGATATCACATATATGTGGAATCTAAAAAATACAACAAACTAGTGAATATAACAAAAAAGAAGCAGGCTCACAGATATAGAGAACTAACTAGTGGTTACAAGTGGGGAGAGGGAAAGGGGAAGGGGCAATACAGGGAAAGGGAGTTATTATGGCATTATATGAAATCATCTGTGTGACACTTTTGGAAACTGTAAAGCACTACAGAATCTAAAAATCATGCAATAAAAAAATTTTATAAAATTAAAAAAATACATCTAATTTATTATTTTTAACTGCTACATAGTATTCTATAGTATGAACAACAGAAAATTTAAGAATTTCTCTATTGATGATAATGTCTGGTTTCTAAAAGTTTATTATTACAATAATATTGTAGTAAGAACCTTTTTTACATATATCAAATAAATGCCTAGAAATAATTGTTGGGTCATAGGATATGCAAATGTTAAATATTGATCAAACCTATCATTGCCCTTCAAAATTTCTGCACCAATTCATATTTTCTGCAGAGTGATGAGGAACTTACCAACTCTGGACATTATTTACCTTCAAAATTTTGCTAATAGGTAAAAATTTATTTCATTAATATTTTTAAATGCATTTCCCTGTTTATATATAAAGTTAACTCTCTTTATGTTAATCATCTGTATTTCGTTTGTGAATCATTTATTTTTGCCCATCTTTTATTTGATTTTCTTTTATTATTAATTGGTAGGTATTCTTTATATACTTTATATATTAATTTTCTGTCATTATCTTTTTACTTTTTTTTAGTTTGGATCATTTTATTAGTGGATGGCTTAAAATAATATGCACATAGTAAGATGATTAAGTTGATATGAAAAATATTGAGTCATTTCTTATTGCTTTATGTTTTCCTAGTTTCAACATTTTTCTAGTCAAAAAACAAGTTTTACAAGTTTAAGTAAAATATGAAAAAGATAAGATGCTGAATGGCCCATTACTGATGGCTTTGTGTTAAGAATGCTCTTAGTGGTTTCTGGAGGTGACTTTCAGGTAAATGTTAATTATAATTCGTTAACTACTATCTATGAAACAAATCCTATATACAACTTATTGTGTTAAAAAAAATAACATCACAGGCCTTTTTTGATGGCCATTTTATTTTTTTTTTTGCGGTACACAGGCCTTTCATTGTTGTGGCCTTTCCTGTTGTGGAGCAAAGGCTCCGGATGCGCAGGGTCAGCGGCCATGGCTCACGGGTGCAGCCGCTCCGTGGCATGTGGGATCTTCCCGGACTGGGGCACGAACCTGTGTCCCCTGCATCGGCAGGCGGACTCTCAACCACTGCGCCACCAGGGAAGCCCCATTTTACTTTTTTATGGCGCCTCTGTAGTATGGATTTAAAAATTTTGGAGAGTCAAATATGTTTGTTTTCTTTCTTTTTTTTTTTTTTTTTGCAGTACACGGGCCTCTCACTGTTGTGGCCTCTCCCGCTGCGGAGCACAGGCTCCAGACGCGCAGGCCCAGTGGCCACGGCCCACGGGCCCAGCCACTCCGCGGCATGCGGGATCCTCCCGGACCGGGGCACGAACCCGTGTCCCCTGCATTGGCAGTCGGACTCCCAACCACTGCACCACCAGGGAAGCCCCTGTTTATGTTTTCTTTATAGCTTCTGGATTTGGTATTTTGTGTAGCAAGCATTTCCAAAACATGCTGTATTTTCTGCTAATATTTTATAGTTAGCTTGTTGTGCTTAAAACTTAATCAATGAGGAATTATTTTTAGATATGTTCTGTTTTGAGTTGTATAGTCTGAATTTTCTATTCAATCATTTGTCCATTGTGTATTTGGTTTATTTGCTTTCTCTTATTGTTTAGAAGGAATTCTTTGTATATTATGTATCAAATTTTCTTTCTACTATCTTTTAATTTTATTTATTGTGTCTTTATCATTCAAACTTTACAATATTCCATGTTTTCTTCCAGCGTTTTTGTTTTAGTTTGTTATATTTTGTACTTTATAAGGAATTTTTTTATTGTGGTTAAATATAAATAACATAAAATTTACCATTTTACCATTTTTTACATGTACAGTTCAGTGGCATTAAATACATTCATATTGTTATGCAATTATTACCACCATCAATCTCCAGAACTTTTTCTTGTTCCTGAACGGAAACTGTATACCCATTAAATAATAACTCCATTCCTTCCTCCTCCCAGCCCCTCGAAACAACCATTCCATTTTCTTTATTAATCTGACTGCTCTAGGAACCTCATATAAGTCAAAGCATACAATATCTGTCCTTTCATGTCTAGTTTACTTCACTTTTGACTATTGTGTTGTGAATAAAGCTGTATGAACACAAGTGTACAAATAACTGTTCGAGTAGGGATACTTGAGCTCGAGTAAGAATACATAAATTCAACAACTTAGATGAAATAGATCAATTTCTTGAAAGACACAAACTACCAAGGAAGTAGTATTTTATTGTTTTTTGGAATTTGAGAAAGCCGTTAAGTACTTCAAAGAAAGAAATCTATCTCTCTGTATCGAAGTACCTAGCACAGTGCTTGCTTCATCGTGGATATTTGATAAGGTGTGGTTATTGTTATACTATAATATTGATAATATTACATAAAACATTTGAAGACTGAATGAAAAAAGGAATGATACACTAAATAGAATTTGGATATGCCTTGCTTAGAAGAGTTGCATTGCTTACACCCTTTCCGGGTCAAATTATTCATTCATTCACTGGTCTTCCATTTTCTGAGTTCCTTAAAATGATTATTGGATGAGTGAATGAGTGTGTGATGCTAGGTACTAGGAATATGTAGATGAAAAACATGACACCCATCCCTGAGCAGCTCATAATCTACCAAGACCTAATTGAGTATATGTAATGAGATAGGGATTCAACATATTCCCAAACAGACATAAAGTGATTTATCTGGAAGAGATACAACCACCTAGTACAGTAAAGCTCATCCTGAGAAGTAAGAGAAGTCTTCCTAGAGCTAATAGTTAAGCTATGCTCTGAAGGGTCTATACTTTACGTGAATTCACTTTATTGGAACATAGGCAGAGAAGTGAGCAAAGGAAGAGTGGCCCAGGTATTCTAGGGAATGGCTTGAGCAAAGGTCCACAGGAATGAAATGCTTCTGAGAAATGTCAAATAGTGTAGGTTAGAGCATAGAGTATGGAGGGAATAGTTGGAGAAGGCAGATACTGGAAGGACTGCAAGACCAGAGGTGAAGGACTGGGTTTCTTAAGGAGTTACTAATGGCCAATTTGAATCTGTATTAACATTATGAGAGACCTATTTTGTGGTGATGGTAGAGGGAAGGAGATTCTTCAGTATGTCTTCAGACCCTGTATAAACAATACTATATTTGTCATCACTTAAAGATGCCCTTGATTCCATTAATTACACATTTATTTTGAATTATGCTTTTACGGTATTTTTTAATATGAAAGCTCCACTTTACTGAATCAGGAAATGTGTCCATATTTTATAATTCTACCACAAAGCTGTTCTGTAATTACTCTTAATAAGAGTTAAATCCGTTATCTCAATTTATAAAGATCATCAGGGGCTTAACTGCAAATCACATTAGTGTTAGAAACCATGTGGCAGTTTAAGGCTTATAATCTATAGGAATGTGACTGAGAATTAGAGATGGGAGGAAGAGGCTCAGAGTGAAGATCACACACAAAAGAAACCCTGCAGAAAGACAACCTCACAGAGTAAAATAAAATTGATCTTGGAGAACTTGAAGGGAAGTTGCTGAAATACAGTCAATTTAAGTATTCTAATGATAAAACATTGCAGGAAATCACATTTCTATGACCTATAGAATATACATTTATTAGTTATTTCCTATAGCCAGTTTTTAAAAGTATCCTTCATAATATAGGCAATAAATTTAGTCTATCTGGGTGGCTGAAAGTTATTCTGTAGTGATGCCTCTCGGGAAGACTACCATTTCTTCCTTAAGCTCATAATCCACCCCTTGAGGCATCAAATATAGATAATGGTCCATTAAGATTCAATACTATGGAGAGCATATAATGGATAATTAAAGCATTGGCTGGGATAATAAGTCATTATATCCACAGACATTTATTGAATACCTATGATGTTCCACAAACACTGTTTTGAGTGCTTGGGATACATCTGTGAGCAAAACAATTCCTGCCTTCATGAAGCTTACATCAGGGAGGAAAAACTTTTTCTCTACTCTCTTAGGTTCAGTGAGTGGGGGGCCTGCAAATTATACTAACAAAAGACAGATTAATAGGGGTAAAAGCACACAACTTTTATTAATATTTATGTGCATAGGAATTCCCCCCAAAGACGTAAAACTCAAAGAAGCAATTAGACTCAGGGACTACATTCCTTTTTAACAAAGGAAAGAGGGTTTGGGCTTCAAGAGATAAAAAATTGTGGGAAAGTAACTAGGAAATATATGAAAGAACTAATGGAAGATAATGACTATTTTAGTAAGGTCTGTTTATGCAAACTCATCATGGTGTCAACTCTCCATCTTAGAAGATAAGCAAATCTCTTCTCTCCCTGGTATGGGAGGTGGGCACCATCCTCAAAGGCAAATGTATGCCCGCTTTTAAGCAAATAAGGAGAGGGCAGAGAACTCTTTCTGTATCTGTTGATTCTCAATTGCCTCAACTCGAAGTAATCCTTATGCCAAACTGGCATTATATGAGGGTGGCATATTCTGATTCCCTTAATTTACATTGCACAAAGATGATTGTGCAATATGCTTATCTAAATATAAATGTTTGTCTCCTTGGACTCAGAATTATCTTCTAATCCAGGTCTTCTCAAACTTAAATATGCAAAGTATCACCTTGGGAATCTTGCAGATGCTGATTCAGTAAGTCTGGGTGGTGTCTGAGATTCAGCCTTTCTAATCTAATAGGTGATGCCTATGCTGCTGGTCCACGGACCTCATCTGAATTGCAAGGTAACTCATGACTTCTCTCTCTAGTTTGCTATCCAGAAAACTAGTCAAGGAAGATTCTTTAAGGAAAAAAAAGAAAAAGGTGTGTTTTTTTTTTTTTTTTTGCGGTACGCAGGCCTCTCACTGTTGTGGCCTCTCCTGTTGCGGAGCACAGGCTCTGGATGCACAAGCTCAGCGGCCATGGCTCACGGGCCCAGCCGCTCCGCGGCATGTGGAATCTTCCCAGACCGGGGCATGAACCCGTGTCCCCTATATCGGCAGGCGGACTCTCAACCACTGCGCCACCAGGGAAGCCCGAAAAAGGTATTTTTAATCAAGTAAGTTTGAGAATGGCTGTATAGTATATTTTTCTCTCAAAGATTCATAATGCACATTACCATACAAAGAGCTTTGGGAATTTCTTCAGTAAAGAGACTGTTTAACTTCGTTTACCTATCGTTTTACCTATAACACCAAAATTGTCCAAAAGACACTTGTTTAGGAGACATTGATAAATTTCCAGCTAAGGAATGTTTCATGTTTGCCATTAGCCACTCTATATACTTTCCTTCTACCTGGCTGCTATTCAATAATTTTCTGTTTTAGAGTCAAAATTATAAGCCTCAAAACTGGAGTTAGTTGTGGTTAAGAGTAAAATAACTTATAGATCATAATGGCATTTGATGAGAAATCCCTGGAGAAAATAATCTTGTTGACAAAAGGAAAACACAAAAAACTCTGAAAATTTCAGAGCTGTGCTATTTACTGCCCTTTGTAGCAAGATAAAGACGAGAAGGGTAATGACTATTAATATTCCAGGAACCATAAAAGTACAAGGAATGAAGAGATAGATAGGACTTAGATGAATGTGGCAAATATATATATATATATATATATATATATATATTTTAACATCTTTATTGGAGTATAATTTCTTTACAATGGTGTGTTAGTTTCTGCTTTACAACAAAGTGAATCAGTTTTACATATACATATGTTACCATATCTCTTCCCTCTTGCGTCTCCCTCCCTCCCACCCTCCTTATCCCACCCCTCTAGGTGGTCACAAACCACCTAGTTGATCTCCCTGTGCCATGTGGCTGCTTCCCACTAGCTATCCACCCTACATTTTGTAGTGTATATATGTCCATGCCACTCTCTCACTTTGTCACAGCTTACCCTTCTCCCTCCCCATATCCTCAAGTCCATGCTCTAGTAGGTCTGTGTCTTTATTCCCATCCTACGCCTAGGCTCTTCATGACATTTTTCTTAGATTCCATATATATGTGTTAGCATATGGTATTTGTTTTCCTCCTTCTGACTTACTTCACTCTGTATGACAGACTCCAGGTCCATCCAACTCACTACAAATAACTCAATTTCGTTTCTTTTTATGGCTGAGTAATATTCTACTGTGTATATGTGCCACATCTTCTTTATCCATTCATCTGTCGATGGACACTTAGGTTGCTTCCACGTCCTGGCTATTGTAAACAGAGCTGCAATGAACATTGTAGTACATGACTCTTTTTGAATTATGGTTTTCTCAGGGCATATGCCCAGTAGTGGGATTGCTGGGTCGTATGGTAGTTCTATTTGTAGTTTTTTAAGGAACCTCCATACTGTTCTCCATAGTGGCTGTATCAATTTACATTCTCACCAACAGTGCAAGAGTGTTCCCTTTCCTCCATACCCTCTCCAGCATTTATTGTTTCTAGATTTTTTGATGATGGCTATTCTGACCAGTGTGAGATGATATCTCATTGTAGTTTTGATTTGCATTTCTCTAATGATTAATGATGTTGAGCATTCTTTCATGTGTTTGATGGCAATCTGTATATCTTCTTTGGAGAAATGTCTATTTAGGTCTTCTGCCCATTTTTGGATTGGGTTGTTTGTTTTTTTGTTATTGAGCTGCATGAGCTTCTTGTAAATTTTGGAGATTAATCCTTTGTCAGTTGCTTCATTTGCAAATATTTTCTCCCATTCTGAGGGTTGTCTTTACAGAACTAGAACAAAAAATTTCACAATTTGTATGGAAACCCAAAAGACCCCGAATAGCCAAAGCAATCTTGAGAATGAAAAATGGAGCTGGAGGAATCAGGCTCCCTGACTTCAGACTATACTACAAATCTACAGTAATCAAGACAGTATGGTACTGGCACAAAAACAGAAATATAGATCAATGGAACAGTATAGAAAGCCCAGAGATAAACCCATGCACATATGGTCACCTTATCTTTGATAAAGGAGTCAAGAATATGCAGTGGAGAAAGGACAGCCTCTTCAATAAGTGGTGCTGGGAAAACTGGACAGGTACATGTAAAAGTATGAAATTAGAACACTCCCTAACACCATACACAGAAATAAACTCAAAATGGGTTAAAGACCTAAATGTAAGGCCAGACACTATCAAACTCTTAGAGGAAAACATAGGCAGAACACTCTATGACATAAATCACAGCAAGATCCTTTTTGACCCACCTCCTATAGAAATGGAAATAAAAACTAAAATAAACAAATGGGACCTAATGAAACTTAAAAGCTTTTGCACAGCAAAGGAAACCATAAGCAAACATTTTATATAATTTAAAAACTATTCATCTTTCTTCTTGTTATCATGATCACAGTTTCTATTTTTTCCATATTCTAAGGAAGAAGAACAAGAATATCTCTGTGGTATTCAACTGTTTAACTACGAAGTTTAAAAAAAATCTCTTAGGAAGAAACATTAAATTGTGAGGTTTGCAGTAACCACAAGTTTTGCACAGTATATTGCTGTAAGGAATCTTATTTGTTCACTTAAGCTATACTTGAACTCCCCATACTTGTGCTAATTTTAGTCAATCTCTGTAAATGAACTCTTCAAAAGACTAACGTAAATTAGCCCACTACACTATATTATGTGGATTCTTTTGTTAAGGGCACTAGACTATAGCTTCCTTCCTTCCGCAGTCCATGGAAATCAAGGGTACCGCTAACAAGATTCTGATTCCAACACAATGGGAAGCTACATCCTTTCACCCTTGTGTTACACCGTTTTATGGATATTTGAAATTGATCTGTTCTATAATCTGTAGTAGAAAGTGCAAATGTAGGAATGTGACTTGTGTAGCAGCACCCACCTCACCTCCTGAGGGTTATGGACAGAGAAAATAATAAGCACTGTTAGTCTCCTTTTACTCTAGAGATTGGAGGGGGTAGGGCTGGCCCCAGTGAAACAAAAAGCTACCCCTGAAGATCCCTTGAAGATGGGGAGAAGCTGACACTGGGCTATAATTTGAAGATTTGAAAATTTTCATTCCAGGAAGCCTTTGTTATTTTCTTTGTTCTTGATTAGAGATTTGATAGGATCATGAAGCAGAAAATTGTAAATAACCGTTTGCTGCTGTTAGATCTTACCTAGAGAAAGCAAGAGCAAACTGCACCTGAATTGGCATTAAACTGGTAGCTCTCTAGATCAAGAATGGTTTCCTTTATTTTTCCAACTTCACACTTACAACAGACAACACACATAGTAGGTGACCAATACATGGATTTTCTTTTTTCTGTTTTTAAAACCTCTTTTTTATTTTTAAAGTGATTTGAAGACATATATAAAGGAGCAAAAGCTAGCTATCTTTCCCTTGACTGTTATATAATTGATGTGTCCAAAAGTTGTAGTTTAATTTTGGTGGTGTTTTTTACTTTGGGGTTTCTATGGGGTGTTTTTTTACTTTTGGGTTCCTGTAATTGTGTACTGTAATGACACAATTAAATTCAAATGGAGCTGACACAAATGTGTTCTTGCTCCACTGAAAGACTATTCTTGAAGCTTGTTTACTGAAACTGACATAACATTAAAAAAATCACTTACTTGATGAATAGTGTGGCTAAGTAAAGTCTTTTAACCCAGTAAAATAAGGAGGAATCAATCAACAAACTTTTACATTTTAAGTATATTTTTGTCTGCCTTTCATATATAAAAGACTTTCTTCCAAAAGGAAAAATTTTACACAGTGCATGTTTAATATGTGCAAATTATTGTACCTTTTGCCAATTGTTATTTCTACAGATAATCTCTCAAAAAGTCACTTTAAACTAATGAAAAAAGATAATTTTCTTGAAAGTGTCCTACTCAGTGCTTATTTTTCTAGTCCTGGAAAACATGAAAGAATTAAGTTTCCTTCCCTCCCCAACCCAAGTCCCCTTTTCCAATAGGCATAAACATTAACAGACCTTGTCATTACAAGAAGCAAATGTTCCAACTGTGATACTGTGATGCAGACTTGTGTTCTAAATTAAATTATTAGGTTTTAATGATATCATTTAACAGGAATGGTCTATCTTTGGAAAGGTAATTTCTGTGAACCTATGGGTAGAATTTTCTCTGAACTAAGTAGAACATCTTTAGTTTATCATATGGGTGAACAGGTCCAAATATTAAGTTGTAGAACAAAAACTCTTCTTAGAGGGTCTCTTGCAGTCTATTATTAAATGTACATTCTATAGTTGATTTTACTCCAGGGAAAAGTGCATGTGATACTTTTCATAAAATATTTTCTATAAGTACAAATATTCTGAGACTATACTGGAGAAATTGAGGAAGTCACAATGGCTACTTGATCACTTCAGTTATCAGGATTCATCAGATATTTGTTATGCTTTATGTCTTGAGGTACCATAATTTTTGATTTGCTTCTTTATTTTATTTTATCACCCAGTTAATTTATCTTCAACTCCATATTTGGCAACACTTAGCTTTTCCCTGAGGCAGTATTTCCAAAGGGGTAGTTTTACTTCTTCCAATACTTCCATTTAGAAGACTTGAGATATAAATTGCACTTTAGTGTTTTGGCCTTATTTCTCACTGGTTTATAATTATCTTACTCATATTTTAATAGGCAGAATGCAGATTTTTAAAGGACTGAAGTATTTACTTATGATAATCCCCAAAACTCATTTTAAAAAGAGAATATTGTAGAAGCCACCATGGGGGCTAAGTTTTAAGTACTTCACTACTTAAATAGTAGAGTCAGCAGTTGTCATCTCGCCTCTATGTGCTGGGTTCCAGAGTAGGTGTTTTATATATATATTGCCTCATTCAATCTTCATAACAACCCTCTTCTGTAAGTCCTGATCATGGGCATTGACAGAAGGACTTTCTCAGGATTATACAGCTTTCTAAAAAAAAGCCAGAAATTTGAACTCAGACTTGACTGACTCTAATTCTTGCACTCTGCCCCTATACCTCAATGCACCCTCTCCCTTCATGCTGTAAGAGATTAAAATCTTAGGCAAAAGAAACTAGAACATTTTTTATAACTAACTCTGCTAACACCCACCACCGAGGACTTGAATGGGGGAAAGAGAACATATTTTAGTAAGTCAGTACTGAGACATCCTCTGGTGTGATCACCACTTCTTTTTTCCTAATTATTGTCTCACAGACATCAGTGTCTGAAAACTAGGAGAAATGATCACATATAGAATCATTATTTTGTTCTTTATCATTTCTTTTTCATGCTTTGCTGAGAAAAACCACACTAAATAGAAGAGCTTAAAAGCCAGAGAGTAAGGGCAACAGGAACTTCTGACTATGCTAAAAGTCCCTCTCATTCAGAAAATCTCATTCAAACTTAAAAACTGAGGCAAATATAGCAGGCATTTTAATGTAAAATGACCTGACATCTTAGAGTCACACACTCTAAGATTCAAAGTGGTGCTTAGGAAAAAAAACCCATTTTTCTAATAAATGCTGAAAAAACTAGATGGGTGGAGACTGATCACAGCTGAGCATCTCTGAGCAAAGTGCCAACCATGGAAGTGTGCTCTTTAGGTAACATCCATAAATCCCACGGAGACTCTATTGTTGAAGGTGAACTTCTAGAAAAGGTAAGGCTGGGAAACAAGGGGTTCAGTCAAACTGATTCAGTCAACCAATAGACAAGTATTTATTGACAGTTGTATCAGCTCTGAGTGTATTCAGTGGCAAGTAACAGAATGCCATGGTAACAGTGGCTTAAGCAGATAGGGCTTTGTCTCCAGAAGAGCCAGTCTTGAGCTGGCTGACATGGATGACTAATCAGTGTCAGCAGGGACCCAAGCTCCTTCTGTCTTTCCACTCTGACATCTTTAATATACAGCCATTTGTTTGTTTGTTTATTTGTGTTTTGGTCTCCCAATCTCAAAAGTTTTCTTAGATATTTAAGTCTTGTGTCCAGCCAGGAAGAAGGCACAACATAGAAGCAAAAAACCCCAAACAAACAAAAAAACATGCTTTCACTCTCGACACAGCCTCTCCACATGGCTAGTGTGGGCTTCCGTATACCATACCATGGTCACCTCAAGGTAATCAGATTTCTTGCATGGTGGCTCAGGCTAGAAAAAAGGTGGGGGGCAGGGGAAGAGGAAACTTCTGGGTGTCATAAAGGCTAAGCCTGTGGGTGATACAGCATCACTTCTACCACACTCTATTGGTGGAAGCAGTCACAGGCTGGCCCAGATTCAAGGGAAGTAGCCATAGACACCCCTCTTCCCCCCACTTCTCAATGGGAGGAACGTCAAAGAATTTAACTTCATCTTTTTCATAGTTTGCACTCATCATAAATTATTTATATTTCCTCCACAGGCAAAAATACACTTACCCCTCCCAAGATCCAAAAAAGTCTCATGCATTATGGCCTTAGGCTTAGGCTCAATGTCTAGGATCTCACAATCTGTATCAGATCCAGGTGGAGATAAGGCTTTTAAGATGGCTCTCTGATTCCAGTTCCTTGAGTGTAATTCCACTCAAGCTGAAGAGCTATGAGCTAAAGAGACAAGTTATTTGTCCCCATACTTCATCGACCAATATTGGACCTTCAAGATGTGGAAACTCTAGAGAGCAAGGAGAAACTGATGCTGGAGCACCAGAAGTTAAGCAGAGCAAACAGCCTGAGAAGGAACTTTGCCCCTCTCCTTTGTCATTTATTCCAAAGATCTTCATCTAGAGGCCTCCATATCCTGCTTTTATATTTTGGATCTAATAAAAAACACTCCAGTATTCCTTGAGACAAGAATTGAGTCTTTCCACAGAAACCACAGAAGACACAATTCACCAACGATCAAATTAGAAATGAAGATCTCTGTATTAGCATAAATTTCTACATGAAAAATTATTTATTTATTTAATTTTAGATTGTATTGCTTTATTTTTTAATGAATTTTTATTGGCATATAGTTGTTTTACAATCTATATGAAAATTTAAAATTCAAGGCACTGGAACCAAGACTTTCATCACATGAAGGCTGCAAGTTACGACTGTCAGGCATACTACTACACATTTCAATTTATGCTGTTTCATTTAAGCCATTTCAATCACTACATAGGAATTCAGACTTCTCTTGTACACCAGCTCTATTTATAAAAGCAACAGCAACATTTAATAAAATAACATTTTGCAGATGCGTACTTTTGGAGCAACTCCTTTGTAATGGGAAAACATAGTTGTCATAACACTTTGGATAAGCTTGTTTGGAAAATATCTGCCCTGCTTCCTTATTTACTTGCCCATTCCTCTCCCCTACTTTCTTCTCCTTTCCTTCTCTTCCCTTCCTTTCTTTCCTTCCTTCCTTCCATCTTGCCTCTCTCTCTCCCTTCTTTCCTCCATTCTCCCTTCCTTCATTCTCTACTTTCTTAGCATAGTTTTCACTCTACTTTTGAGACAGATACTTCTTTCATAGCAAAAAAAAGCCCCCTCCAAAAAAAAAAACTAAACAAACCCCCTCCTATTTAGCTCTGAGAACTTGTATTACCATATTAAATGTCATAGACAAATGTCTAGAAAATGTTAAATTGCTGAAGGTAATTAAATATATCTGTCACATTTCTTTTTTTATTTTGTAATTGTAGTCAACCCATTTCAGTCATCTGTCCTTTGCTTTGCCACTAAAGAGAAAAAGAAATACTCTAAACTGTAAAAACAACCAATGTTCTCTTTATGGCAGTTGAAAGTCAAAACAACTTATCCATATTCATTGACGATTGTGGGTGATAGTTTATGTATTGACATTTTAAAAATACCTACTTTCAGGTTGAAATCAGTATACTTATGGCCTCTATTTGTTTAAAAGTTTTATAATATCCTGAAGTTATAGAATTTTATGAATAAAAGACCATCTGGCTCCCTAGGGTGTGAATTTTTTTCAGCTTCTTTGAATGGAGCTTTATTTTCAGAAACAAGCTACATTTAAAAAATGGGTTTGTGATGAATAAACCAGTGAGGCCTCATAAAGTGCCAATTTTGTCTTTTCAGGGGAGCCTTTCATTATCCCTTATTTCCATCTCTTTATCCTTCCTATGTCCATAGGAAATGGAAATTATTTTAGGTCTCTATTACCTACCTTCTCTTTGTCTTGAGTTTTTACCCCGAGGAGTCTGGGATTGAATCAAAGTGAACCAAGATAACTAGTACCATTGAATATGGAGGCCCTCCATGTTAAGTTGGGGAAGACAGCATAAGACATATTTCTCCACCCCCACCCCCACCCTGCCAAAGATTCCCATGCAAATAATCCAGTCAATAGTAAAGACCAGAGACACACCTACAGCAATTCTGGAGATGAGGAATGGTGTCATTCACATTCTAGAAGCATCAGCAATGTTCTATAAATAGAATGCAGGTGGTACAGACTGATTAGAGACAGAGGGTTGACTCATAACTTTTCTCCAAGAAATATGAATTGTACTAGGGAATTAAGCTGTGTTAGCTTTGCTAGGTTATGGGTTTTTTTTTTTAATTTTTTTATTTGGCCATGCCATGCAGCAGATGGGATCTCAGTTCCCCAACCAGGGATTGAACCTGTGGCTCCTGCAATGGAAGCAAGGAGTCTTACCACTGGACTAACAGGGAAGTCCCACTAGGTTATGTTTTGTAAGAAACAGTCCCAGAATCTCAGTGGCTTACAAAACAGAAAATTTTTTCAACATGTAGATGTTCATGCATGACAACACTAGAAGATATAAATGAAGTAGACTGATGCCCATAACTTTACCTAGAATAACTGAGTGCCAAAACTAGAAAGATAGACAAATAGAGATATGTTGCATGACTCAAACTTTATAAGTAACATTGCCAAGGAGAAGTTATTTCCAAACAGTGACCAGCATTTGGTCAAATTCACAACAAAAGAAAGTTGTATTCTAT
Organism: Stenella coeruleoalba; assembly: GCF_951394435.1. NCBI lineage: Eukaryota > Metazoa > Chordata > Mammalia > Artiodactyla > Delphinidae > Stenella > Stenella coeruleoalba. The sequence continues at coordinate 58,140,058 of NC_137150.1, forward strand.
AAAATTCAGTATTTACCCAAATTATTTTTTAAATTGTGTTTCTGTATGAGATAAATATATGTTATAAAACTGTTATAGTTTTTACTTATATGACTATCCAGTGGGATATTTAAAAGTGTGTGGACATGAGACAATTCTTCAATATGTGGAACTTTCCTTTAAATTGCAGGATGTCTAGCATCTAGTATTTATTATCTACCCACTAATGAACAATAGTCCTTTTGAATCACTGGGACAAACAAAATTGCCCCAACAAATTTTCAAAGTGCCTTCCCTAAGGGTGGTACACCTCTACTGAGAACCAATGCAGGAACTGAATAAAACAGGGTATATGTCTATTAATACATAAAACCAAAAAAGGAAAGGAAAAAATACAAATATCAAGGAAGATATGATAAAGCAAAGAGCAAGAAAATATTAAAACAGGAGAACAAAAAAGAATAGAAAGAAAATGGTTCTGCTTCTGCCTAGGATGTAGGAAACTAGAGTGTTGTTCCCATTCTAACAACAACAACAACAAAGCCAAATAAACCATAAAACCATAACTTTCTTTGAACTTTTCAGAAAACTGACATTTCAGGCCTAAAATCTAAGGAAAGACAGGTTCCTTCAAAGAGATGGGGCATGAACACTGGTTCCCCTTGGCCGAGCACAGGAGGAAGAGATGTCAGGTACCATTCAAACAGACAGGAAGAATTCAGCTAAAATTTTTAACAAATTGCTAAAGGCCAAATGTGGGCTTGTGTGAGACTATAAAATCCCTGGAGACCACAGATACAAGTGGATTTTACACCAAGTCACAGGATCTTCTTGCATGTCTCTGTGGGGTACTTATGAGAAAGACTGAAAGGGAGACCAGAGAAAGCCTCTGTTAGTAGTGCAGGCATGGAGAGAGGGAGTGGCCTCCCTTGTGGGAAAAGCAAAAACTGCGTGGGTCCTACCTACCTAGAGAAGAAAAGCATTAAGCCTCACAGGGAAGGGAAGCAAACCTTGTTGTCTCTAGGATGCAGGTGAAGATTTATTGCAGCTGCAGAAATGGTAAAAGCTGAAAAACAAAGCCTTCTATATTGGGTAGTGGTGGTAGGCAGCTTTCCTGGACCCCAACCATTAGAGTTATTCCACTGTTGGGGAAGGAGTAGGAATCTCACTTCTACACCAGGCCTCCTGAAGATAAAAGGCATAACTTGGCTGCCACTGGGGAGGAGAGACAAGGCTACTGGAGAAGTTACATCTAACAAACCCAGGGATGCCAGACCTGCTTAAGACAGGCTGGACAAAGACAAAAGATAACATTCTTTCCAGTAACCACCAGATAGACAAGAACTAAGTACCAAGAAACAGTTGTCTACTATGGGGGATGGGGCAAGAGCATGCAGAGGGATGGCCTCTAAGGTACAGGTACACAGCAAAGGTCAAAATATGAAAGCAGAGCAGAATTATTAAGAAAAACTCAATATGCACGCTAGCCACCAACCTAAGGACTAAGTAATGCTAGTGGAATTTTTAGTTGGTGAGCATTGGAAGTTAAGAGTAGCAACAACAAAACCCAAACCCAGACCAATTCTTAACTAGGTTTACTCAACCACTCACAGTAAGCATTTGGCAGCAAAAGAGGCATAAATATTATATGTCTTTCTAGGCATAAGTATTATTTATCTTAGCGTCTACTCTCAAAGAATAAAAAAACTATGTCACGCAAAAAAGCAAGAAGAAAAAAAAAGCAAATAAACTAGTGTCAAGATACAAGACAATCAACCAAACCAGACTCAGAGATGACCCAGATGTTGGAATTATTAGATAGGGATTATAAAATACGTTAATATATTAAAGGCTCTAGTGGAAAAAGTAGACAACATTCATGAACAGATGGGGAATTTCAGCAAACAGAAACTATGAGTCAAATGGACATTCTAGAAATAAAAATTCAATCACAAAGATGAGGAATTCCTTTAACAGGCAGACTCAACTAAGCCAAAAAAAAAAAAAAAAAGAATCGGTGTATTTGAAGATAGGATAATGAAAATTATAAAGTAAAAATTCTTAAAACAACACAGCATCAAAAGCTGTGGGACACCATCAAAAGCTCTAATATATGTATAACTTTAATTTTAGAAGAAGAAAAGAGAACAGAATATAGAAGAAGGAATATTCAGAAAGATAAAAGTCAAGAATTTCCTTCCAAATAATGAAAGACCCACAGATCCAATAACTCAGAGAAATCCAAACAGGATTAATACAAAAGAAACAAAACTCACAACCTATATATATCTACACATATAATATTCAAACTGCTAAAACCAAAGATAAAGAGAAAATCTTGAAGATAGCCAAAGGAAAAAAAAGAACAACACATTACACACAGCAGAACAAAGATAAGAATTACAGTGGACTTCTCATTAGCAACTGTCAGCTAGATGCAATGGGATGACATCTTTAAAGTGCTGAAAGAATAAAAACTGTCAACCAAGAAATCTATATCCAGTAAAATATCTTTCAGTAGTAGTAAAGAAACACATAGATATCAAAATATATTTTTTATATAGATATATCAAAATATATCTAACCCCAAGTCCTATATCTAAACACTAACTCAACCTAATGTCCATTCTAGCAACTAATTTTACCTCCTAACCCTTCAAGCCATTCCTCTTACAAACCCCACACAATGATCTTACACCACCTTTCATGGGTCAAACAGTTTATAATGCAAAGAAGAAAGTTAAAAAATTTTAAAAAATCCAAAAAATTACATTTGTCACTGAGAAAGAATCTGTCTCCTGAGTTTTTTTATGTACACTTTTAAGAATTTAAGTGGCTTTAAATAAAGGCATTTTAAAACAAGACTTCTGGAATCAATTTCTCAATGTTCAATTTAAAAAAATTGGTACACATTTGCTTTAATGAAAATATAATTTATGCTTCTTTTTTTTTTTCTTTTTTTTGCGGTATGCGGGCCTCTCACTGTTGTGGCCTCTCCCGTTGCGGAGTACAGGCTCCGGACGCGCAGGCTCAGCAGCCATGGTTCGTGGGCCTAGCTGCTCTGCGGCATGTGGGATCTTCCCGGACTGGGGCATGAACCCGTGTCCCCTGCATCGGCAGGCGGACTCTCAACCACTGCACCACCAGGGAAGCCCTAATTTATATTTTTAAAACTTCCATTTAAAATGGCTTTTGTATCTTTCATGAACGTGATTAAAACATATTTTTCAATGTATTAACTTCAGAAATGAAATTTTATCTTTTGTTTTGACTCCCTGTCAAAGAAATTCCCACTTCTATATTAAATCTTTCTTTCACTATTTTCCCATTTCAAGTCCTCTCCCAATCCATTTTTTTGATGTTTTCTTGAATTTTTCATTCCATAAATATGTATTCCATTCTATACTATGACATTGAAAACATTATGATTTTTACATTATGGAATTTAATTTCAAGAATTATGATTACTTTGTTTTGTAGCCATAGTTACTGCTATTTTTCAGTGGATTCAGAACTTCCTGAACGTTTTCTTTTTCTTACTGTGTCTTTACCTTTTGTGAGTTAATTGGTTGACTCATTTTTAAGATGGCTGAATTGTACTTTCAAGCAGATTTTTCAGACAAGTTTTATGAGTTCCTGAGTATTTGAGATTATCCTTCCTTTACATGTCAATGATAGTCTAGTAAAGTAAATAAATTTTAATTCACAACATTTACCCCTTAATAGTCTTTAAAAATATTTTTCCCCTTTAAAAATATTTTTTTCCTTTAAAAATATTTTGAGATGAGCCTAAATGTAACAAAGATGTCCCTTAGCTCTTTAATAATTAGCTAAAACGTTCTAAGTCCATCTGATATAACTCTAGGAAGACTGAACTCTCAATGTATTACCTTTTTTAGTATTTATGAGAATCTGAATTTTTCACAGCTTGATACCAATTATCACTGACCAACTTGTGCTACCATAGATCACTACTCTGGCCTCCCTCATCCATTTCTCTTGTCATCTTGTCTTAGGCATCTCTCCTGCTTTGTCCATGCTAGTGTAGTTTTCTTTTGACATTTTTCTCAAGGGGTGTACACATGCCATTTTAAAAAAATCCTCAAAGCATAAATAATCTGGCTATAGTATTTAACAAAAGGGTCACGGTGTAAAAAGTTAATATGTAGCATAGTGCAGTGATTAAAAGTGTGGCTTCTGTAGCCAGACTGCCTGGGTTAGAATTTTGTCTCCACCATTTACTAGTTTGTGACCTTGGGCAAGTTACGTAATTTTGCTTTGCCTGTTCTCTCAGTTTTAAAGTGGGAAAAATAATAGTGCCATCATGAAGACTGCATGAATTGTTTATAAAATGCTTAGCCCAGTATTTAGTAAGTGCTATATGAATGTTTGTCAAATAACTAAAACAAAGAAACAAAAAAATTGTGACAAAAGTGAACTCAAAATCTTTAACAAATTTGAATATTGCTATAATTCACTGGCCAAATTAGTACTCAGCAGATAACCATTAGAATGTCGCTCGGCACATTAAAAAAAAAAACAATAAATAGTAGTTGTTATTATTGTTTACTTTGTAGATATTTCTTCAGCCTCCCATATAACATGGGTCAGCAGCTTACCTCCTTGGGATTGAAATGCTCTTAAATATGTCCCTACCACTTTATTTTACTTTTTTTTTTTTTCTCCAGCTGTACTTAGGTACAATTGAGAAATAAAATTGTATATATCTAAAGTGTACAACATGATAATTTAATATACGTATACATCATGAAATGTTACCACTGTCCCTACTACGTTAAATCTAGGCCTCCAGATCTGACTTAGACTCAGGAAGAAGAAAAAATCAATACTATATATCAATACTGTATAATACTGGCCTTAAATGACACATTAGACCAGTGGCACTTAATAGATATCTACAGGACATTCCATCCCCAACAGCAGAATACATTCTTTTCAACTGCACATGAAATGTTCCCCAGGATATATCACATGCTAGTGATATAAAACAAATCTCAACTAATTTAAGAGGATAAAAATTATACCAAGCATCTTTTCTGACTGTAATGTATGAAACTAGAAATCAATTACAGGAAGAAAATTGGGAAAAACACAAACTCATGGAGACTCAAGAGCATGCTACTAAAAAATCAATGGGTCAATGAAGAAATCAAAGAGGGAATCAGAAAATACCTTGAGACAAATGAAAATAAAAATACATTTTTCCAAATTCTATGGGTCACAACAAAAGACGTTCCAAAAGAGAAATTTATAGTGATACAGGCCTACCTCAAGAAAGAAACAAACAAAAATCTCAAACTACCTAACTTACCATATAAAGGAATTATAAAAATAAGAACAAACAAAACCCAAAGTCAGCAGAAGGAAGAAAATAATAAAGGTCAGAGAGGAAATAAATAAAATAGAGATAAAAAGCCAATAGAAAATATCAATGAAACCAAGAGCTGTTTTTTTTTTAAAGGCAAAATTCATAAGCCTTTAGCCGGGCTTATTAAGAAAAAAGAGACAGAGGACTTGAATAAACAAAATAAGAAATGAAAGAGAATAACAACCCATACCACAGGATTATAAAAAATCATAAAAGAGTACTATGAACAGTTATATGTCAACAAATTGGACAACCCAGAAGAAATGGACAAATTTCTAGAAACATATAACCTTCCAAAACTGAATCAGGAAGAAACAGACAATCAAACAGACTGATCTCTAGTAGCGAAATTGAATTTGTAATTTAAAAACTCCTAACAAACAAAAGTCCAGGACTGGACAGCTTCACAGAAGAATTCTGGCAAGCATATAAAAAAGAGCTAATACCTACCCTTCTCAAACTATTCTAAAAAGTTGAAGAGGAGGGAAGACTCCCAAATTCATTCTGTAAGGCCACCATTCTCCTGATACCTAAACCAGACAAAGATACTAAAGAAGAAAAAAGAAAAGAAAAGAAAATTGCAGACCAATATCTCTAATGAATATAGATGCAAAAATCCTCAACAAAATATTAGCAAGTCCAATTCAACAATACATAAAAAGGATCATACACCACGATCAAGTGAGATTCACTCCAGGGATGTAAGGATGTCTCAGTATCTACAAATCAATCAAAGTGATACACCACATTAACAAAATGAAGGATAAAAATCACACGATCATCTCAATAGATACAGAAAAAGCATTTGGCAAAATTCAACACCCATTCATGATAAAAACTCTCGACAAAGTTGGTCTTATGGGAACATATCTCAACATAATAAAGGCCATTTATGACAAATCCACAGCCAACATCATACCCAGTGGTGGAAAAACTGAAAGCTTTTCCTCAAAAATTGGGAACAAAACAAGGATTCCCATTCTTGCCATTTCTATTTAACATAGTATTGGAAATTCTAGCCACAGTAATCAGACAAGGCTAAGAAATAAAAGGCATCCAATTTGGAAGGGAAAAAGTGAAACTGTCACCATTTGCAGATGACATGACTCTATATGTACAAAACCCTAAAGTCTCCACCAAAAAACTTGTAGAATAAATGAATTCAGTAAAGTTGCAGGATATAAGATTAGTATATAGAAATATGTTGCTTTTCTATACACTAACAATATTAGAAAGAGAAAGCAAGAAAACAACTTCATTTATAATCACATCAAAAAGAATAGAATATCTGGGAATAAACTTAACCATGGAAGTAAAAGAGCTGTATTTTGAAAACTATAAGACATTGATGAAGGAAATTGAAAATGATACAAATAAATTGAAAGATAGCCTGTGTTCACACCTAGATATGAGCAGAGAAAGGAGGGGCACAGGCCAAATGACAGGAAACGATACATCATGTAAACAATGAGTGTCCTCATTGTTTACAAGAGGGTCCTTGGGCAAAGAAAAGCAGGAACCTCCAGACTGACAGGAAACTACACATTTTGGGGTGATAAGTGTCCTGCAGGCAGACAAAGAAAGGTGGGAAAAAGCCAGAATGTTCAGCATTTGAATGTAACCTTTTGCTTATTATGTCCTCATTACAATAAAATTAGCCTTGCAGACAAGAAGTTCCCATCATGCACCAATGCCATGACACTTCTGATCAAGACTAAATAAGGACAAAAATTCCTCCTTCCCTTGGGAAGGTGGAGCTAGGATGAAAATCAGGGAATACGACCCCCAAACCCCTCCTTCCCCAAGGAATATTCTGTCCCTTTTTTTCTACACCACATATAACTGGCTTGCCAAAGAAACTCAGGGCAGCTACTCACCTGAGTCTGCCCACTCTCCCCTTGAGAGTGTACTATTGCTTAATAAATCCTTTCTTTGCTTTCTTGACTTCCCTGTCTTGTCTCTGAATTTTTTCTGTGATGAGACAAGAACCTATTCTCCAGGAACATCTTGAAGGAATGAAAAAGCTATAAATTATATACTTTTTATTTTAATGAAATGGTGCTCAACATCACTAATAAACAGGGAAATATAAATCATACAACAATGAGATATCACTTCATACTTTTTAGGATATTTACTATCAAAAAAACCCAAAAGATAACAAGTGTTAGTGAGAATGTGGAAAAATTGTACATTTGTACACTGTTGGTGGGAATGTAAAATGGTATAGCCAATATTGAAAACAGTACAAAGTCTTTAAAAAATTAAAAATAGAATTATCATATTATCAAGCAATTTCACTTGACTAAATATCCAAAAGAATTGAAATCAAGATTGTGAAGAGATATTTGCACTTCCATCTTCATTGTAGCATTATTCACAACTGCCAAGACACAGAAACAACTCAAATTTTCATTGATAGATAACTGGATAAAGAAAATGTGGTATATACATTCAATCAGAAGAGAAGAGAACAAAATAGGAAAGGGGAAAAAATACCTGCAAAAACAAATCCAAAACAATTAACAAAATGGCAATAAGAACATACACATCAATAATTACCTTAAATGCAAACAGATTAAATGCATCAGACAAAAGACATATACTGGCTGAATGGATACAAAAACAAGACCCATATGTATGCTTTCTACAAGAGACCCACCTCAGATCTAGAGACACGTACAGACTGAAAGTGAGGGGTTGGAAAAAAGTATTCCACGCAAATGGAAATCGAAAGAAAGCTGGAGTAGCAATACTCATATCAGACCAAATGGACTTTAAAATAAAGACTGTTACAAGAGACAGAGAAGAACATTACATAATGATCAAGAGATCAATTCACAAAGAAGATATAAGTTATAAATATATATATATATACATGCACCCAACATATAAGCACCTCAATATATAAGGTAAATGCTAACAGCCATAAAAGGAGAAATTGACAGTAACACAATATTAATATTTAACACCCCACTTACATCAATGGACAGATCATCCAGACAGAAAATCAATAAGGAAACACGGGCCTGAAATGGCACATTAGACCAGATGGATTTAATTGATATTTATAGAGCATTCCATCTGAAAGCAGCAGAATAAACATTCTTTTCAAGGGCACATGGAACATCCTCCATGATAGATCATATGCTGGGCCACAAAGCAAGCCTCGGTAAATTTAAGAAAACTGAAATCATATCAAGCACCTTTTCCTACCACAATGCTATGAGATTAGAAATCAACTACAAGAAAAAAAACTCAAAAAAACACAAACACGTGGAGCCTAAACAATATGCTACTAAACAACCAACGGATCACTGAAGAAGTCAAAGAAGAAATTTTAAAAATTACTTAGAGACAAATGAAAAAGAACATACAACAATCCAAAACCTATGGGACACAGCAAAAGCAGTTCTAAGAGGGAAGTTCATAGCGATAAAAGCTTACCTCAGGAAACAAGAAAAATCCCAAATAAACGACCTAACTTTACACCTAGAGCAACTAGAGAATAAAGAACAAACAAAACCCAAAGTTAGTAGAATGAAAGAAATCATAAAGATCAGAGCAGAAATAAATGAATTAGAGACTAAGAAAACAATACAAAACATCAATGAAACTAAAAGCTGTTTTTTTAAAAAGATAAAATTCATAAACCTTTAGCCAGACTCACCAAGACAAATAGAGAGAGGGCCCAAATCAATAAAATAAGAAATGAAAAAGAACAACCAAGACCACGGAAATACAAAGGACCATAAGAGACTACTACAAGCAACTATATGCCAATAAAATAGACAACCCAGAAGAAATGAACAAATTCTTAGAAAGCTATAATATTAATAGGAAAGAAAATTATTTCAACACAGAGGCAGGGAAGTAGTTCTTAAATAAAATTCAAAAGAACAAACCATTGTCTTCTTAAGCCATTAGTTAAAAGCTATTAACTGGTTATATCAAAATTAAGGATTTCTGTTTGTGGACACCATGCACAAAATTAGACAGAGGTGACTTATTGAGAAGAGAGAATAAGAAACAGATAATACTAGAATATATCTAAAAGTCATGGTGGATAAGACTAAATGGTCTTATATACAATAAGAGTTGCAGAAGGAGCAAACTGGGGAGAGGTAATATTCACAGACATAATGGCAAAGGTAGGTGTGAGTCCTAATACTGAAGAGACAGTCAATACTGGGCAGGAATAATAAAAACATGAGTGAAAGTGGTCAAGGTACAAACTTCTAGTAATAAGATAAATAATTCCTGGGGTTATAATTTACAGCACAACAACAATAGTTACCAATATACACTGTATATCTGGAAGATGCTAAGAGTAGATTTTAAAAATCCTCATCATAAGAAAAAAATGGTAACTATGTGTTATGATGGATATATAACTAAATTTATTATGATGATCATTTTGCCATATATACATATATTACATCATTAGGTTATATACCTAAAACTAATACAATGTTATATGTCAATTATATCTCAATTTAAAAAACCAGAAAAAAATCCCTCAAAACTCCAAATCTTTACCTAGGCTTATGGTGGTGAAATTGCAGAATATCAAAGATATAGAGAAAAATCTCAAAAGCAACCAGAGAAAAGACAAATTCTCTTCCAAAAAGCAAGGAGTAGACCAAGAGTTAACTTCTCAAGAGCAACAGTAGATATCTAGACAACGGAATAACATTTTCAAAGTTCAGAAAATACCTGTCAAATAAAGTATAAAGAATGAGAAAAGATGGATGGTTTTCAAAAACTTAGAAAGTTGGCCGCTCATAGACATTTACCGAAGAAATTATTTACAGATATAAGTTTTAAGTCAGCCAACTATTTGGGAATAAAAGGAATAATAAAATTTACAGTAAATATAGGAAAATATGATAAGTTAAAAATCAAATAATGTGGTAGAAACAAGTACAAATGTATGTGTAATCAAAATACATGCAAGTGGAACAAACAAAAGACAGACACTTAGACTTGAGAAAAATAAAACAAAATCTAGGTATTTAATGTGGCACACAAATTATAATAACATAAATCAATAATGAAATATACCAAGTTCTAGGTGGCATTTTTAAATCCTGCAAGCATGTTACTTTTCTTCATATTTAGCTATAAATTTCATGAAATTTCAACAATAAAAATTTGATTCAAAATGTACCTAGAAGTGGAGAGGCCCAAGAACTGGCAAGACAAGTCTCGGAAAATTATTGAAAAGAGTTAAAATGTATGAAAGAACTAAGTCTCTAAAACATAGTGATGAATTTAAAAAATTGTAGAAAGAACCATAAATACAATTTAGATGGATTTAAAAATACAAATAAATATTTATATAGTTTGTGCATATTTGCATACTTTATGTAGTAAATGAATAGATACATGGACTGAAGTGATACACGTCAAATTCATTCTTGTCTTTGAGGAGAGAGAAGGGAGAATGGGCTTGGTTGAGGATCAAAAGGAATTCAACTTTATATATTTATTTTATTTTATTTAAATAGATTAAATAAAACATTGTTTTTATTTTTTTAAACTGTAGCAAATATGACGAATATCGTATGTTCAATCTCGGTGGTATGTATGAGGGTTTGAATACTACTCTTGATCTTTCATTAATATTTTACCAATCAAATGGAATATATGGATAATAAGCAAAAACATTATTAGCACTATTGTAGAGGGAGAATAAGTGGAAATCTTTTAGCCATTGACAGATCAAAGTGACAAAAACTAAATAAGATTTAAATATTTTCAATATATTATTATTAAAGCCAAATATATATATATGTGTATGTGTATAATATTCATTACATATTTATAAAAATTGATCATATAAACCACAAATTGCATCTTTATTTCTCTCCAAAGGCAAAATTGTACAGGTCACAGCCCCTGACATTAATGGAATCAATTAGTAATTTAATAAGAAGAATTTTGTTTAATCCAACAAAACAAAAGAACGTTAACAGAAAGAACTCTTTCAATTAAAAAATATTCAAATAATTTTACATCAATGAGGAAATCCAAATTACATTAATAGATTATTAAATGTAAATGAAAAAACAAGAATCACTAGACATTTGAGGAAAGCCTATAGCATGATAGAAAAACCAAGAGACCAAAATGGAAAAACTGTCTCTAGAGACAGCAGATGTAAACTAGGAAAAAGAAGAGAACTTCCAAAAGAAAACTCCAATTATTAACTTCAGGGAAATTCAAGACCATATTGCATGCATATTACTAGTACTATCTTCTATGGGAAAGGCAAATTCAAACAGATAAAACCTTGAAAATTAAATATATGATTGCTACATTAAAAAATAGTTTACGATTTGTAAAATAAGGAACTTACATAGAATGTAGAATAAAAAGACAACCATAAAAATATGTGGAAAATGACAAGATACATACAGGGTCACTTCTAGGAATCTGATATCCAGTTAGGTGACCATCCAGATAGAGACTAGAGAAGAACTGGAAAGAGACAATGGAGCAAATGCCTTTAAATACCTGAGGAAGAATAAATACCTGAGGAAGAACAATTTTCAAAGTAAACTTCTCTTCCCAGTCATATTATTAACAAGTGTAAGGACAGGATAAAAATATTTTAAAATATGAAGGACTCAGATACTGTCTTAGGATTTATTTTTTAAGAGGATGTACTCTGTTGAAATAAGGGAATGAATTAAAATTGGAGGTCAAGGAAAAATGAGGGAAAGTGAAGTTCTACCTCTGGCTTAGAGAACAGTCCAGATGGGAGAGGTGGGAGAACAAAGGGTTCTGGGGGAAAATGAAACAACTTAAAGTGTGCTAGAACATATGCAATGATGGAAAGCTTGGGAATACATTATACTATAAAAGCACACCAAGAAATGCAGTCAGAGATTCCATGAAAGCAAAACAAACAAAAGAAAACTATACAAGAAAGTCATGATTCAAAGAGGCAGCCATCAAATATGTGGCATGTCTCGGGTTGCTTAGTAATGTGTAAACAAGAGGAATAAATTTAAACTTGGCCCAATCCTTTGACGGCACAGGCATCCACTTAAACTGTTTTAAAACAACGACAACAACAACAACAGCTGAAAATTTTACCTAGTCATTAGAGCGTAATCACTATGTATTGGTTTTCAACTTTTAGGATTTACAGTTTATAAGAGAACTGTGGAGAAACTAAGATAATAGAAGAAAATAAAAATGACAATGAAAAAGCTAACATAAAGTCCACTCTAGTTGGGATCTGAAGGGCAAGGGAAGCTGGATAATGATAATATTCCTATGCAAAGACAGTAGTTAAAAGCTGTGTATATTGTTAATGGGAAAAGAAGTGATGGTTTAAGAATGTTGCTGTAAATGGAAATTGAAAATAGTGGTATATAGTTCTGGTGAGAAAGGAGGGAGGGGGAAGGGTGTGTGGTAAAATCATGGTAAATCCTTACCTATCAAAACAAGAAGTCAACAGATGATATCTAAATTATGTAAATCTTGAAATAGAAGTTTAGTGACCAGTGATCTTAGTTAGAGATAAGTAGATTATCACTAGAGGTTTTAAGACAAAACTGGTTTAAATGGCTATCACCAGTTAGAGGCACTTCAGTGGAGAGGGATAGGGTATAAGTTGGTTAATTTTCTCTATGGTTCTTCAGAATTCTAATATTTAACCTTGTGCATACATTTACTCTGAAAAAAAATCTGTGACTCAAAGTCTATGTAAAATAAAATGACAGTGAGAAAACGACATAAGGCATATATAGAATGTGGTAAAAAATGAATTCAGAGATAAATCAATAAAGACTATATTAAATAAGAAAGAATTAAAATAAATGAAAAAATAATTCAATGCAAGTTAGAAAAACATGACTAAGGAGACCAGAAAGAAGGGGACAATAATGATACAACTAAAAATTAAAAATTAGAAAAAAAGAAAATTATAAATGGTTCTTAATATATCTGACACTATTTAAAATGTCTTACTTGTTTTAACTCATTTAATCCTCATAAAAAACTACAAGGGAATCACTATTATTATGCTCATTTTCAGATGAGGATGTTGAGGTACAGATAGATAACTTGCCCAGAGTTATCTAGTAAACAACAGAGGAAGAATTCAATCTAGTGGTGTGCTGGTAAATGCTTGGCAATGATTGACAAATAGCTTTCCTCTCACACTCCCTGCCCCCTCCAAAAAGCCTTGATTTGTAGTGTTTGCAAGAACTTCCACCATGATCAATTTCAAGCTGCCAAAAAGTAGACACCGAGTAGAGTTGGAAGGAGATGCACATAATTTGCCCCTACGAGTGTGTTTGAGCAGGCTCTAGCACACCACTGATTCTAATTCAGGCAATCTGGCCCCAGAGGATTAAAGCAGAAACCAGCATTGATGGCATTCTAAGGACATTTCCATTAATTTTATTTCTAAGAGACAGATATTCTGTCATTGTTAGATTGCCAATACCATAATAACACACTATTAATTAATGCAATGAAACAAGTTAAGTGACTACATAGTTACCAAAGTGATAAAAGTGACATTCAATTTCAGCCAAGTAAAGGAGGGATTTAGTCAATAAATGACATTGGACCACTGGCATATGTAGTCAGTTTAGAGCCCTATCTTACACTATATCAAAATAAATTCCAGAGGAATTAAATACCTAAATTAAAAAAAATCTTAAAGCATTAGAACAAAATTTGAAGAGAATATTTTTGTCATTTGATATAGGGGACTTTTTGCAGCAAGTTACAAAATGAAAGATGGTTAACATGTGTTTGAATGAGTAGATAAGAAAATGTATATAATCAATAATAAATTAGCAAAAAATGTGATTATTTGGGGGCTGGGGTTGGATGTACGTTACATATCTCTATCTGTATCTATATCAATATCTTTATGGATTCTTGGTGACTTCCACTTTGTTGTGTTTTTGGTATTTTTCAAATAAAATATAGTTTATGACAGAGGAATACAACCTACAAATTTGGACTAAATGGATTTTCTGGATAGTAAACATATACAAATTGAATAAGAGGAACTAGAAAATATGAAAGGACGAAAATCAGAGAAAAATAGAACTCATCAAATTCCCTCTCTCATTCCTTCCTGCTCAATGAAAAGCTTCAAGTTTAGTGTGTGTTGGACATAGGTCATTTTAACTTTCAAGGAACAACTAATTCTCAAGTTATATATTCAGTTTTAAATCCAGAAAAAAATTAAGAAATTTTCCAATTCAATTTATGTATTCATTTAACAAATATTTATTGGGTACCTACTCCATTAGATTCTAGGGCTACAGTATTGAATGAGAGTTCTCATGGAGTTTAACTCCAGAAAAATAATAATAAAATTGTTATCATATATAATTATAATATCAAAATCTGGTAAAGATAGCAACAAACAAACAACAACAAAAAATACCCCAGAATAATCTGAAGGATAGATAGATGCAAAATAGATGCAAAGTAAACTATTAAATATTAAGTAATTGAATTAGCAGTATATTAGGAGACAATTATACCAAAGCCAATTAGGTTCTATTTCAGACATACAAAGATGATGCATCATTAAAAAAATAAATCACTAATAGCATCAGTGGGTAGTTCAAAGAAAAAATATACACGATCTACACAATACCTGTTTCTTCACTTAACATTAGTTTATTTAACAAATATTTATGAATACTTAATTCCAAGTGCTCTCCTAGGCACTGGGCATAAAATAGTGGAAAAGATGGGTACTGTCCCTGGTTTCAGGTAGTTTACATAATAGTGGGGAAGACAGTGGTAAACCAAGTAATTGTACCACAGAGTGAAAACGGCTTTGTAAACCAAATACAGGTGCTAAGGGGGCCATATATCAAAGGTATCTCTCCCAGCCTGTGTGTCAGGGAAGGCTTGCTGACGCAAGGAGTTAGCTAGCAAAGAAGGAAAAAAAAGTGTTTCGGGCAGAAGAAATAATATGGACAAAGACTGCAAATTGAGAGAAAATAGAATATGGCTGGAATGTAGAGGTAGATGGCTGGTGGTGAGAGATGAAGCTGGAGAGCTAAGCAGGGCCAGATGACTAAGTTCCCTGTAAGCCATATTAAGGAGTTTGAATTTTCTTCTAAGAGCCATTGAAAGGCTTTAACTAGGAGGGTGACATAATCAGTTTTGTATTTCAGAAAAGTTCATTTGAGCAGAAGTATGGGAATGAATTGGGGAGGCTCTGCACAAGCAGATAGTTAAAAGTTCATATGATAATAGAAAGGATAACAGTATTAACTAAGGCAGTAGAAGAGGAAAGCCAGGGCAGTTTTAAGAGATATTTAGGAGGTAGAATTGTGAAGTCTTAGTGATGACTGAATATGGAATATGGGAGAGGGGAAGGTAGAGGGAAGGGTCAAGAGCAGGCTGGGTGGTGGTAGGAGTTTTGCTAAAAGCTCTCATTAATTGTGTTATCATTTTCTCAAAGTCATAAAAGTTATTTGTTTGAACCTGACAAATTTATTCTTAAAAATAAAATACCAGAGACATTCCTATGAAAATCCGTAACAAGATAATAATACCCACTATTACTACCACTAGCTACAAATGGTAGCTAGTGTAATAATGCAGGGAATTAAATAAAAATAATTCTTGGAAGCCAAACAACTATTATCATTATATGCAGATGACATGTCTATGTAGGTAGAAAACCTAGGTGACTCAAGAAGAAACCTATTATAAAAAATTAGCAATCTGTAAAATTTCAAATTATAAATTGAATTTTTTAAAAAATCAGTAGTTTCTCACTGTATCAGCAAAAACACACTAGAAAATATAATAAAACACTTTCTTTTCAAAATAAAATTCAAACATGAAATACCTAAAACAGGTTTAAGAATTAATCAGTATTGAGATGAAAGAAAATACAAAACTTTACTGAATAAACGGTATTCTGTTAGTGTCTCTTGAATATAGAGACACTAACAGAAAAAAGTCAAGTTTCTCAAATTGATTTATAAATCTTATATAACTTGATTCTAGAGTTAATCTAGAAAGTATGAGAACAGCCAAGAAAATTTTTGAAATTTTAAAAAAGAATTCTGATTAGGAATTATACTGCCAGATATGAAAATATATTTTAAAGTCATGATAATTAGAAGTCTGGTACTGTTACATAATTATATAGCACAGTAGCATAGATTAGAATGCCTCAAAATATTGCCAATTATATGCCAATTTTAGTGTATGATGAAAGTAGCATTTAAACTAGGGAGAAAAAATGGGAGTGTGATTGAATAGATGCATTTATCTCTTCTCCCTATGGAAACCTTTCTAAAATATCAGTAAAAGGATTTTTAAACAGCGTAGAACTACAAGTATAAATGGATCAGGAGAGAAAACAGAAGCAGATGAGAGATATATAAGTTTCGGAAAACAGAGAGCAAATGGAGGAATAGTAACTAACTCAGTGAGGGAAGGAAGCTATAACCTACGTGCTTGCAGAGAGTGACCCTGAAGTGAAGTCCAGACACAGTGGATGGTGATAAAGTTGAAAACAGGAGGATTGGGGGATGCCTATGTCCTGAATCATGGGTCTCCTCCAACATCATTCCTATAACAACAGCCAGTTATTTATCTACCCCAGGCTGAATAAAAGAGGATTACTTTCTTGGGAAATTGAGAAGGGGCCCCAATGTCAGTTATTTAGGCTCCATTATCTAAAAAGTTATCTTCTGACCTGATTGCTGTAAAATGAAGCCTACCATTTAAAAGCTCATCTTTTCTTCTCCTTCCCCTAGAAAATCTCCAATCATATTTTTGGAATCTTTCTCTTAGATGTGCATGGTATACTAGAAAATTAAGCAAAACCTCCAACTTGAAATAAAGAGAACAAACAAATAAAATCCTCAGAGGGAACAAAGACAAAAAAAAAAACCACCACCAAAAAAAAAAACACCCTATAATTTGTATCCTCAGAAAGAGAAGGTATTGCATCCATGAAATAATAACAGGATAATATATAAAAGGAAGAGACAAACCAGGAAAGAACTCTTAGAAATTAAAAAATTAGAACCAGAACAACAACAACATATCAATAAAAGGGTTGAAAATAAAGTTAAGAAAGTGTTACAAAAAGTAGAATGCAAAGAAACAGAAATAGGATGTACTAAAGATCTAGTCTTGAGAAACAGGATCGATCATTGTAGGCATGGGAGTAGGTCAATTGTATAAGGAAGGTATACCAAGTAAGATTAGAAGCAGGGCACAGAATAGAGCAGTTCAGTTATGGTCTCATGATAGTCTTCTGTAGATTCATACTATAAATTTATGTTACTAAATTACGTTACTGTTGTCAGACCTTAAGGTTTTTTCTCCAGTTTTAAATTCTTACAATCTTGCAGTAAACAGTTTTGCCCACAAATCATTGCATAAATTTCAGTTTATTTTTTAGCACAGATACCAGAAATGCAATTACTGGATGCTGTCCCACTTTGAAGTGGTAAGGTACTTAGGAAACCAGTTGAGTGTTTAAGGAATTTTTATGAGCTAAGTGGGGTATGATATTCTTGAGAAACTATCCTGAATGATCAGTTCTTTCTAGGGATAATGTAGTTGTGAAAACAATATTTTCTCAGCTTAGTAGGGGAAGGTTGGGCCTCTTTCAGGTCTCTCAGATGTTAAAAGTTATTGGAGGAGTATTTGGGGTCATCAGACAGAAACAAACCCTCAAAAGCATATTTACAAGGAACTTGTGATGAAGAAACCAAGGTTCTCTCTCCAGCTTTTCCAGGGAAGAGAGGAGTGGAGTTGAGTTTGAGTTTAGGAATATGGAGGACAAATACCCAGTGAGAAATACTCTATTGCTCTCTTCCTGGTAATAGTCATCATTACTTTATTCACCTGTGTCCAGGTCTCATCACACTTTGCCTAAAGCTGCTTTGTTACTCTTTCTTTGGTATTCTTTCTTTGAGGCAGCATGGGAAGGTGCATGAGCTTCAGAATTACAAAGTCCTGAGGATATTATTTAGTTCTTCCATTTATTTGATGGTGTTCCAATTATTTATTGCTGAAAAAACAAACCACCTCATGAAAGTGCAATTTGGGCAGGGTTTGGCAGGGACAGTTTGTCTCTGTTCCACTTAGAACCAGCTGGCGTGGCTAAAAGACTGGAGGCTGGAGTCATCTGAAGCAGGGTTTCTCAACCTCAGTACTGTTGTCATTTGGACTGAACATTCTTTGTTGTGGGGGACCGTGAATTGTAGAATATCTAGCAGTATTCTGGTCCTCTACCTACTAGCTGCTAGTAGTACTCCCTTTCAAGTTGTAACAACCAAAAATATCTCCAAAAATTGTCAAATGTTCCCTCCCAGGGGAGTAGGGAGGCAACACCGTCCATGTGAAAACCAATGTGAAGGCTTGCTTACTATCACATATGTGATAGCTGATGCTGGCTATTGACTGATACCTTAGGGGAGACTGATGTGTAGGCTGGAACACCTACACATGACCTCTTCAAAATAATGTGCTTCCTCACTATGTGGTGGCTGACTTCCAGGGGCAAGTATGAAGGTAGGGCAGGGAAAGCCATATTGCTTTTTATGACATAGCTCTGGATGTCATGCAGCTTCACTTTCTGGGAAAAGATGTTCTGTAGCATAGTCCTCACCAACCAGAGAATGCTCTCTGGAACAGCAAGTAGTAGCTGATGTCTGAGTCTTTGTGCTGGCACATTATGATAAAAACAAGCTACCTTCCTGCCTCCTTGCTTTACCTTACTGTTTTGAAATTGGGCCTGGCCACAAAATTTGAGATAGCAGAAATATTAATTGCTTATAATTTAAGATCAAAGTCACTTAATGGTACAAAGGGAAAAACGGACCAAATAAAACAGAGCCTTTGTTATTTGTAGAGGAGACTCCTTGGCAGCAGGGGTTGAGAGCAATAAGTTGCTCTTGGCTTCAACAGGATTGTTCACCTCAATAGGATTCTTAACCTTCCACAAAATAGTTCTATCCTGGTGTTCTAGCCCATAGAAATTCCTTTCAAAATAAAGTAAAAACTCCTATCTCTAAAAGAGGTGTATATTGCAACATTATGTATAGTTGATAACAATGTAAAAGTCCAGCAAGAGAGGAATTACTATGGAAAGTGGTACATTCACTGGGTGAAATATTGCATATTATTAAAATATTGGTTATAAAAAGCAGGAAAAATGCTTGGATATAATGCTAAATGAACTTGATGAAATTTAAAATTATATGAATATTATAATTTCTTTGTTCCAACATTAAAAAAATTCTACAACAAAGACAATAATTACATAAAAATTCAAATACATGCATATAATCTCATTAAAATTTAAAAAAACTCTAAGGAGTAGTAATAACTCTTTATGCCTCTCTCTAATTTTACTCTTGTTTCCAGATATAATCATTATTAATACCATGGTGCATTTCCCTTCTTACCTTCTATACATTTCCATGTTTCATTTTTTAAGTAATGAGATTATATTAAATCTATTGTTCTACAACATGATTTTATTACTTAATGATATGTGTTGGAAATCTTTTCCATAATTGACATTTCTATTATTATCATTGCATCACATTTTTAAACATCTATGGAATTCCCCGGGATGAACATGTTGTAACCATTCTTACTGATGCAAATTTAGATGATATCTGTTTTTTTTAAACTCTACAAACAATGATTCAATGAGCATTATTGCACATATATCTTTTTGTACTTGTATGAATATTTCTGAAGGATGATACCTCAAAATAGAATTTTAATAGATACTGCAAATTGCCCCCCATACCCTTTTTCCATTATATATTCCAACAAATGGAATATAGAAGTGCCTGTCCAAAAGTGAATATTTTCAGTCTCTTGAATTTTTGCCAATAAATGATGCCTTATAATTTCAATTTTCCTGATTACCAGTAAAGCAAGCTTATTGCCCATTTATATTTTTTTCTTCTATGAATTGCCTGTTTGCATCCTTTATGAGCATTATTATTTCAACAAGGAAAAAATAATGAAATGACGAAAAGAAATGCGTAAAGATATTCATAGTCATTGTATTAGGGAGTAGAATTGTAAGCGAGTTTTTTCTCTCCTGTAATTTAAAAAAAATTAATGTGGTTAAGAGTAAAAGGTTTTTGTTTGTTTTAAGTGAAAGGAAAAGTCATAAGTACTCTGTGCCTATTCCTTCAAAAGTCCCTTTGGGACTGTTTACTAAAAATAAACCTACACCCTAATTGGCCATGGGAAAAAAGCCAGTGCAGTTTGTTCATTGTATGAGGCTTCATGCCTTTTATAAGCTTAAAAAGCAATACTGATTGTTGGTTCTGAACCTTCTGCTATGGTGGATCCCAGATGCTGTTGTGTCATCTCCACTGAAAATTTGACATCAGCATGCTTTTAGCTGGTAAAATTGCATAAATTAATCTCACAAGAAATTGTTGAAAGAATCAAAGTGATAACAATGAATGATCTCATAAAGAACATATTTTATAGGGGGAAATTATTTATTATTTCATAAAATTGTCATTTGTCGCTTGTCCATTCTAGATAAACATATCTGAGAACTACAGCAACTCTGTTTGGTGATCCTGAACAAAGTTTGATATTGAAGAAGGTAACGGGATGAAGCACATGCTAACTTCCGGTCCCCATATTGATTTTAATTCTTTCCATATTGATCTTTGCTCAGAAAGGAGGCCAGGAGGAAGCTACAGTATTTTGGGGGACAGATGACACAACTTGGAGTAGGGGAGAGGACTGAAGCAAGGACCTTGGTTACCAGGCTGCTTGCAGTGATCTGGACATGAGGTGATAACAAACTCAAAGTGGAGTTAAGTAAGGAAGATTCAACACCTGGAGTTGGGCTTTGGAGTTGGATAAGCTTGGGCTCAAATCCTGACTTGGTTTCTTTCTAGTTGTGAGACTTTGGGCAAGTAATATCTTATGAGAATTAAATGAGATAAATGTATGTAAAGTGCTTTACATACAGCATGAGGTATAAAGATACTGCTCAAGAAATAGTGGTACGATATTGATCATTTTTTTTTTTAAGTTTAATAAAGCCAAAATCATGGTAGGGTTCCAATCATGGAGACTGGTGTTGGAGTTCAGAATCCATGCCCTGGAAGGCTTGAGGGAAGTCCTGGCCTATACTATTCCCTTTGTTGCATGCTTGTTCCTTGATTCCTGCTTGCTCCTCTAGTTCCTCAAGGATTTAGAATCTGTAGAGTTTCACCTGAGGATGAAACATTAAACTATTTGGCTATGCCTGTTTAAATTCCCCTAGTCTAATGGCAGGATTGGCTTCATATCTTACAGTGAGGATAAAGTGAACCCCTAGGGGATCTCCAGAGTGGGGACAGGGAGCCAGGCTGGAAAGTACTGACAAGGGATGGTCTGAGAGGCATTTAGAAGGAGGAAAAAAAAAAGCCTTACTAACAGCTCTGAGGTATCAGTGAAGGAGGGAAGAGAGTTGAAAATGTTCTGGCCTGAAAGAGATGGAGTACTAGAGACTAGGATTCTCACCATATCATTCTTCATACATTCTGTAGCTCATAGAATTGGACTTGCAGTCAAAGCAAGTCTTCATCTAGTGCATCTAGTTTACCATACTATAATTCTTAATACTTCTGCTTTCTATTTGATCACTTCTATTTTTTTTTCTTTTGGAAAGACCTCTCTCTGTTCCTTCTCATCACTTTACTTATAATGCATTTGCATAAATGACATCCACAGCATCCAAGATTGCTATTAGCAGTGGCCAATGATTTTTACAAATTTTCTCTGACACAAACTGATTTCAGAAAGAGGTTGAATTTCTTTTTTTTTTTTTTTAACCACAAACTGATTTTGCAGAAAGGTTCCCTGGAAATAACTTTTTGATTGTACAAGATATCTCCGAATGATTCAAATTTATGATACAGATGACTAATAAGGGGTTAACATCCAAAATATATAAACAGCTCATACAACTCAATATCAAAAAAAAACCAAACAAGCCAATTAAAAAACTGGGCAGAAGACCTAAACAGACACTTTTCCAAAGAAGACACACAGATGGCCAACAGGCATTTGAAAAGATTCTCAACATTGTTAATCATCAGAGAAATGCAATTCAAAACCACAATGAGATATCATCTTACACCTGTCAGAATGGCTATCATCAAAAAGACCACAAATAACAAACAGCGAGAATGTGGAGAAAAGGGAACTCTCGTACACTGTTGGTGGGAATGTAAATCGGTGCAGCCACCATGGAAAACAGTACAGAAGTTTCTCTAAAAACTAAAAATGGAACTGCCATATGATCCAGGAATTCTACTTCTGGGTATATATCTAAAGAAAACAAAAACACTAATTCGAAAAGATACATACACCCCAATGTTCATAACAGCCAAGATATGGAAGCAACCTAAGTGCCCATAAACAGATGAATGGATAAAAAAGATTATATATATGCACATACATACAATGGAATACTACTTAGCCATAAAAAAGAATGAAATTTTGCTGTTTGCAAAAACTTGGATGGACCTGGAAGGTATTATGCTAAGTGAAATAAGTCAGACAGAGAAAGACAAATACTGTATGCTTTCACTTATATGTGGAATCTAAAAAATACAACAAACTGGTCAACAGAACAAAATGGAAAGGACTCACAGATGTAGAGACCAAACTAGTGGTTATCAGTAGGGAAAGGGAAGGGGGAGGGGCAAGATAGGGGTAGGGGATTAAGAGGAAAGTAGAGTGACAGTGGTTCCTTGAAGTATCTTCCTGGAATGTCAATCTTACTATACTCTTTAGATGAAGACATTTTACACTAAATAAGCATTTATGCAGAAATGTCTAGATGCATCACCGTGGAATAGAAACAATGTCATCCTACACCAGAACTCCAGAGTATGACAACTCTGAGATCACCACCTGCCAACTCTATCAGGATGTCCAGGCTTTTCTAGTGGCTCCTGATATGTTCAAGGGTCCCAAGGGGGCTCACTCAAGTTCAGAGGGTGAGTCCTGTCTGCTCTAATCTTTCACTAGCTGATGTGGATCTCAGATGTTCTTTCTTGAGGATGGAGATCAACACAAACGTGGCTCTGGAGGCCGAATATGTAAGAACCTGGGCACCTCTGTGTGACTGCTGCTGCCCAGCCTTAGCATGGATGCTTAGTTCAGCTGCTTTCTGTCTGTCTGAGCCAACTTCTTCTGCAGCTCAGCACTCTATGGATGTCCTGTCTGCTGGATGCCCTCCCTTGCTCTGGATGCAGGAGAGGGGTGCTACTCTCTTTTTCTGTACTGATTCTTCCAAGCATCCCCAGGTTCTTCTCAGAGTCTAGGGCCTTTCACCTTGTGTAAAAGCAATCCTTGATCTCTCCCCAGGCATGTCCCATATCACTTCCAGACAGGCATATGGCCAGGGGCAGCTTACGTCCCATGACTGGAGTTTATTCGGGTCCTCTACAAGTAACTGGCATGATCTCCTTTACCAACTTACAGTACAAATACAGACATACTTTACAAATAGGTACACTTTTTGTTTTTCAAATCAATTGTTCATGCTCTGCATCCCTCCTCTAATTCATTCAACCACTCTAGGGCCTACTCTGTCCATAGGGATTAGTCCCTTCTCCAAATGCCAAACAAAGAAATGTAAAAACCCAATTAACCTATTAGCGCCATTGGTTGGACGGCCACATGTTGCTGTGGGATTCTAATCTCAAAGGTACTTGTCCAGGCACAGTGACATCCTTGCTGGCACAGGGTGCAGTGGTGTCTCATGCTTGCCTCCAAGGTTATTGCTGTCTTAGTTTGTGCTTCTAAGATCAGCCACTTCTCCCCTAGATATGACTGCATGCCTGGTTGATGAATCTGGACAAGCTTTCAAGTTTCAGCCCAATGTAGTGCTGAAGCCACAAATGTCTGGGCCCAATCCACCTTCCTTTTTCCTCATGGTAAGTTACTTTTGGATAACAGGGAAATTGGTAGGTTTCCCAACCAGCAGATCTTTGTTGGGGCTACTCTAATCCAACAAAAAAATTTTCTTTTATTTTTAAAAATAATTTTGAATGTCAAAACCAGAAAGGGCTCATTAGTTTTTCAGGAAATCTTTTAACTCCTTATTCACTTTGGCTCCCCTCAAAAAGTTTTGCATATTGAAGGATATTATAATGACAAGGAAACTATATTGAGCACCTGTGATCTCTGACTCTCAGGAGAAATGTGCTAAGTCACATTAGGTGTCCCAGTCTCCCAATCTAAGAATAGCTTTAAGTTCTGTACAGTTGATCCCTGCCTCAGAAAGGGAACAAAGTTTCACTTTATTTAACATCTGGCTCCCCACTTCATACTCTAGTAAATTTTCAGTATGACAGATAGTGAGAACACAGCTTTTTTTTTCAGAAAAAACAGCCCACACCTAAACACTGTTATTCCTAAATTCTGAGTTAATCTATTTTATCCCTGGTTACCTGATTATACGTCGGCGTCTTATAGGTTGTAAAGCAAAACCCATATTATTTTTTATAGATAAAACATGAAATGGCAAAGGTATTTTAAGCTTAAGGTGAGTAGTTATGGGCCGAACCCCCAGATTCATGGCATTTAGGGGTACTTTGGAGGGAAAATTGAGAACTACCCTAGGGCTCCAAGTGTAAAGACACTGTTAAACTACAGGTCTTCTAATAGACCTTAAGAAACACATTAGGTCCAAAGTTTTGAATTTCCATGTTATGTAATATGCATTAATAAAACTATACATTATTACTTCTCTGCAAGAGTGGTTAGTGTAACCTGTACTCTTATAAATGTACAAGACTATCAGACTTTGCAAAGAAGTAGAAACAAATGCAGCCAGTCAGAATTCAGTGATGGTCCTGCTACATACAATACACCCATATATGATGAGTTTTTGTCAAAGTACAGTAGCTAACCTACAGTGATGGTTGATAAGATACTGCATAAACTCCTAATAGAGCAATTTTAAAAGGTTAAAATGTTGAATAATTAAAAACTAAGAAGATTTTACTCTGAAAAAGATGTCAATGACTATGAGAATGCAATAAGATAGAAAAATCTTAGGTGAGAATATCAGACAATATTAGAATATGTTTCCAATTTTTCAACATGACAAAGGGGACAGTTTGAAGGACACAACTTGCCTCGCCTCCCACAGTCTTCAGCTTTAGAGACCATTCAGTGTCTGACTCATACTGGTGGCCTATGGGTCAAATCCTGCTGACTGACATATTTACTTTAGCCAGCATAGTACTGTAAACATTTTGAATAAATTGCCAACATTAAAAAAAAATTGTACAATTAAAAAAAAAGAATTCCTAAGTTTCTTTAAAAAGAAAAAAGAATTGGTAACAGTTGTGTGTGGCATATGACCCCATCAGGACCACCACTCTGCATGATTCAAGGAGATGCCATCCACATGGATTCCAAGTTAATGATGGTCCCTAGAACTGCACAGTATTTTGATCCTCAACTCCTTATCTAGATTGAATCATTCATTTATGTTACTTAGGCAACCCATGTTTAAGGATTCTACGCACCATAAACCGTGTACAAATATTCAGTATTACTCTTCTTTTCCCTATGGAAATCATCAGTGTCTAAATAGAGCTCATGCAAGAGGACAAAAAAGGGGTCAGAACCAGGGACTCACTACAGAGATTCTTCAGAGTTGGTCAAAATAACAAGCGTGGAGGAATAGGCAGGTGAGGAATGATCACAGTTGTCTAGCAGCTGACATTGTTCCAAATCTAGGAAAACAGCTGAATTCTAGGAAGTCTGTCTGTACAGAAAAGGAACTAGCAACAAGATTGGGTGCAGGGAGAAATCTCTAATTCTAAGAAACAAGGCAGGATTCTCTCATCCTTATTGAAGTTGGGAATTGAGCAGGCAATCAAAGTTGAGTTTTAGTTGCTGGTATTGCTTTGTGTGCTGGAAACCATATCATGCATCAGTGTAAAACCAAAATCAAAGCAAATCAGGTAATAAGCTCTCCAACTGGAAATCTTGGGTTTGCTGAATTATATGCCTGATTAGGAATGGGGCTGGTCAAATTCAGGAGAGAAGGTTATACACACAAATACATTGAGCCCTACGTGGTGATTAAGTTTACTCAGCTATGGGGGTTGGACTGATAAGAGACAAAGGGTCTAAAAATCTATTAGAGTCAGACTAAAAGAAAGTGCTGATGACTTTAATGCCCTGAAATAAATAGAGAAGAATGTCCAACATTCTGTAATTCAGTGCAGAGAGTTGAGTAGTTTCTTACCATTTAATACATTTCTTCATGTCCACATTGAGTCAGTCCTCCTGAATTAAATATAGAGCCATGGGTCAAGAATTTTCAAACGTTTTTTTTAATCTTTCCTACCCAGGGTTAATCATCCTTCTTTATTAGGCAAACAAGAATGTGCTCCAGATGATATCCTGTCTGTATCCACCCTTTGCTAGAAATTATGGAACTAGATTCAGTGCCACACAAATGTGGTGAGAAGCTGGAACGTGTCCTTTTGTCACTTGCAAAAGCTTTCTCCAAAAATTAGAAATGAGGCAAAAAATTGGGCAGCGTATATTTTTTCCACTATTTTATGAGGACACTGTTTAACAGATTCACCCTAGGATATTTAGGAGAATGTCCTTTGTCCAGACTTAGTGAAGATACATGTTACATGTTAATTTATAGATGTGTGTCTGGTAGGAATACAAATAATTTCTGTTCAGTTGCAAAGATAACACTAAGGGTTATAGTTTATTGCCTTGTAGGTGTTTTGTATCTATTAGCAAATTCATTTTAATCATTCTTTTGTGTGATTGACTGTATAACTCTCCATTTTCAAATTATCTTCTTTGCACCGGCCTTTCCATCTCACTGGTTTGCTTATTAGTTACTAAATTGAATAAAATATTAGACAATGTTCAGTCTATATTTGTATCAAAGTCACGTTCTTAACTTTTGGTAAATGAAAACAGATATTCTGGAGGCATGGCCATTGCTGCTGATTGTTGGACCAAGCAACATCTGCAGTCCTGCTGAATATTACTAAAACTGCCATAGATTCTCCTGCATCCCAGAGTTGACAACTACTGCAGCTGGATATACCACCAGAAGCAGAAAAACAACAGCTTCTCTCTTCTTTCCAACTTCCCAGCCATTTGCAGAGCCAGCAGAGCCTCCTTTTGCAGAAGGTAACTAAAAGAAGGTTGGCAAGAGTCCAGAAAATTTGTAGACTTCTTGCTAACTATGATATTTGGAAGAATACAAAAAGGAAGAGATGGAACTTAAAAGAGAGCTAAAAAGCAAATAACTGACACAAGGAACAAATAAATGTAGATGGAAGGGGGCACTAAAAATATCCCCTATATTATCTATCAGGTACATAGAAGGTGCATTAATTATAAATTCCATTTTACAAGATATGTGGGTTCAGAGAAGTTAAGTAACTCACCCAAGATCACATAGCCATTATGCGGCAGAACTGGGATTTGGATGTAGGCTTAATTCTAACATTGACTGTTTACCCATTATGCTATATTGCGTCCCTTACAAGGTGTGAGACAAACAAGAATAGTTGGTAGTGCAGTAGGGCAAAGTATAGAGAAGATTAAACAAAAACTGATGGAATCCAGGGACCAGCAATATTAGGAGATCGGAGCAAGCAGGTAAAAATCTATGGCCCCTAAAACATCCCCATCCATCATTCTGAAACTTAGATTCCAGTTCTAAACCTTAGAGGACTTAAGAGAGAATGAAGGGGGAAAAAATGAGGTATAAATTACTGGATAGAGATTCAGTCACAGAACAAGCCAAGAGTTCTTTATTAGCTAGGGCAGAGGATCAAGGTTAGAAAGCCACAGGGTCCAGGCTAAAAGATCTAGTTAACTAACTGAAGTCTGTATTGGGAATTCCAGGAGATAATCATAATTGCATCTTAGTTGGTTATTTTGTTCCTCCCCGTCATCATTCTATAGTGATTAAGGACAAGATGAACTTCAGATGAGTGTCTGCTCTTCCCAAAGAATTGGAACTAAAGACTTGCTCCGCAATTGTCTGGTCTCTGCTAATACATGTGGAACTCAGAGAGAATGAGCTTAAATTAAAATACAGGAGAATGTCTGCATAGCCAATTTTTAATTCAACTTTAGAGAATACTTATCAATGAGATCTCTTACCACTTATCATTCACACACTCATTAATTCACTTAAAAACATAAATTAAGCACTGAATTAAATCCTGGGAATACAAAGATGAATCAAACTCATTCCTTGCCTTCAAAGTACTTGTCAGCTGGGGAGGAGTCAAATATGTGTTGCTAGCTATCTGTAATGTAAAACAGAATTAAATAAAGAAGTAAAGAATTGCAGGAGAAGAGAAAATAAAGGCTCAAATTCTCACTGAGGGGTGAGACGGGTTTATAAAAGAGGCTGCATTGTGGTGATTCTTAAAGCAGGATCATACTATTTATATGAAACGTGTGTGTTTAAAATTTTATATTTTGAGGACACTAGTAAATGTGGATGTATCTCCTCTTGTAATAGCTGTTTATGTGCTTTTAAATTTATATCCCTTGCCCAACACCACACACAAACACGTTTGTATCTGAACTTAAAACGTCTGGATGTACTCACAGGGTAAGTTTTGAAGTGGCGTGAGGTGGGGAGGGAGATGAACAGATGTCTTGTACTTTTTGGTTCATACACTATTATTCTGATTGATATTTTTAGGATAAGCATTAAATATCTTTATAATAAATTATCTTTCATAAATAATACCTCTTCTTTTCCAGATCAATATGATTCTGACAGGGAGAGCATGGTAGGACTGGGAAAGGAAATGGAAGATAGTATACAGTTTTGGAGTAAAGAGTTATGGAATTTGAGGCTAATTGTGTTGGGTCCTAAGTGCTTGAGTACTCAGAAATCTTTTAAATGAAAGTGATAGAAAACCGGACTTAATCTGGCTTAAGAATAAAGGGAAATAATTATCCAAAGTAACTGAAAAGTCCAGAGGAGATGTCTTTTTCAGGCATAGCTGAACCCAGGTGCTTAAACACTAACTTCAGAAATATTTAACTCTTCATTTCTTGCCTCTACTTTTCTGTAGCTGGGTTTATTTTCAGGCATGAAAATGGCACTGGCAGTCCCAAGCTAATATCCTATTGGGTTAGGAACCTGAATAGAAAGAAAGCTTTACATTTCCCCAAGTTCTAACAGAAGTCTCAGAGCCAGCACTCTTTGGCCTGAATTCAGCCATGTCCCCCTGTGAAGACTCGCTGTTTCCAGTGGATCTGAGGACTGCATTCAGTTGCATTTGCCTCATTTTCCCACCTCAAAAGTGTCTTCCCCTGAAAATGAGAAATGAGCAAAAAGTTTAAGAGACGTGCTTAAGGCAGTTATCAGAAGGGAAAATGGATTATGGACAGAAAAACACAATAGAAAAGTCATGCTAAGGGATTTTCAGATTTGAGGAAAGGGGGCATGAAATCTTTCTTAAAGCCTTTAGCATGAGTAAGAAAATGAGAGCGTCCAGCTAATGAGACACAACTACAGTGTGGGGAATGATAGGCTCCCTGCATGCATGACAAAAATGACCTCAGAGACCACAGTAGATGACGAGTTATTCATAAGAAAACACTGCTCTGGTTGTTTTCAGGAGAATGAAAAAAATCCATACTGCAAGATATGGATGCATAGTCCCAAAGTAGCTAATTTGCTCATAAGGCAATCCTTTAGTATTGGGAGAATAAGAAGAAATGTTCCCACTTGTGCATGCAGACGACCCAAAGACTCACTGTCATTGAAACATGTAACTCTCTTTTTTAAAATTAATCAGAATGTGCCCTGTGTGCCTATGAGCAGCAGCTTACCTTCCCAGAATTTTCTTTCTAGCTCCTTCTCCTGCATATTCATTCTCCTCCCTCACCCCTCTTATTGACAAACTAAAATGACATTATTTTTGCTATATAATGCAGAGGCTTGTAAAGTGAGTAGTATATGCTTCCATTTGTCATCTGCCTTATTTGGCTGATTTTGAGCCCATGTCTCTATCACCTCGGTTTCAGTCCTGAATGCTTTCTTCTCTGTTTCTTAATGGTGGTTTCAGCACTGGCAGCAGCTTTGTCATAGGGGGCTAAGAACTGTGTGTCTGCTAAAGTGTTCCTCATAAGTGAGTGTGTCAGAAACAAGTCTGAAAGATTGAAAACACACACACATACACACACACAACTGTGGAATATAATCTGGGCTCATCCACTGTCTCACCTTCTCCCCACCCCCTGCCAGCACTATGACCTCATCAGATATGATGATGGTTCATTAAGAGTTGACATACTTTTGTTACTCACTAAAGTTTAGAAGATACAAAATACCATCCGTTACTTAGATTAACTATAGGGGAATAACTACACCATGCTCATGTTTGTTCATTCTTCATTGCCATAATTTTCTTTTTAGATACTGGTTGTGGAGGGGATGTGGGATTGACTGACATGAGCTTTAAGATTCCTTTCAACATATTAACACTGAAATTCTGATGTAACTATGATTCTATGAATTCACAATAAAATCTAGCTTCGCTTTATTCCTCAGTGAAAACCTACAACAGCCTCTTACCACTCCTAAGGTGTTACACTGGTTTTTAGAAAATATACCACAGAATGTTTGCTGAAGTATCATGAATAATTAGAAATAAATTTGTCAAAATAAACAAATTTTGCTTTATGAGCTAGTGTTCTTTACTTTTTAATCATATTTCTATATGATGAATTGTAAAACACCCTAATATGCAGTAATGCTCCTTGTTATTAATTATAAATGGCAGGTGGATGTAATCCACCATTTTATATGCTGTTGTGTTTTTACCTCAGTTCTGGTTCCAACTCTGGTTGCTTTTACCAGACAGGCAGCTTTGAACAAGTACTAACCTCTCTAAGCCTCAGTTTCCTCATGCCAAAAAAAAAGTAGCTACTAACAGCATATATGGCAGGATAGTATGAAGACTGATCACAGAAATGTAGATTAAAAGATTTTGCTAAATTATAAACTACATATAATTTAAAAATATAAAGCATATACAGCTATAGGATTTGGTTTGAATGCAGACCATAAGCTCTTTAAGGGCAAGGACGTGGTCTATTTTGTTCGTAACAGTGCCTGACGTAATAGACACTCAATGAATATAAATAAACATTTGTAAATGAATAAGTGAATGACTATTTCTGGACTACTTAACACTAGGCCAGTGTTATAGGTTGAATTGTGTTGCCCAAAAAGATAACACTGGGACCTCAAAATGTGACCTTATTTGGAAATAAGATCTTTATAGATATAATCAAGTTAAGATAAGGTTATACCAAATTAAGTTGGGCCCTAATCTAATGACTGATGCCCTTATAAGAAGAGGGAAATTTGGATTCAGAAACAGAGTGGAGAAGACCATGTGAAGACAGATGGAGATTGGAGTTATGCATTAACAAGCCAGTGAATGCCAGCAGCCACAAGAAACTAGAAGAGTCGAACAAGGATCCTCCCCTAGAGCCTTCAGAGAGTTCATGGCCCTGCTGACACCTTGATTTCAGACTTCTAGCCTGTGAGAGAATGCGTTTCTGCTGTTTTAAGCCACCTAGTTTAGTATTTTGCTATGTCAGCCCTAGGAAACGGATACAGCCAGGATCCTGAACAATGTGGCACATGTTTGTGATGATGAAGGGGATCACTGTTTGATCTCTGTCTTCATACTTAGAAATTTTGTTAGAAGAGAATTTGATTTACCTTGACTTATATGAATGCCTGGAATAATTAATTGTCACAACATAGGTTTCTTTATTATCGTAAAGGAAAATCAGCAATATCTATTAAGTATTATTAGCAATTATTCGGTCTTGAATATAATCTTAAGCTCACCCAACTGTCTAAATCTTCTGTTTTCTGACAAACACTTCCATCTAAAACTATTTTTCAACATATACTACTTAGATGTTAATAGTTCAATAATATGATTCCCAAAAGATATATGATTGATCATTACACAAGTCATATTTCCAGAAAGAAATATTCTATTTGCTGTAGGCAACTTTCTTGCTACAGTCTAGTCATTGCATGACTCGCATAGTTAACTACTGCTTGCCCGTAGAGTTTAAAATAAATGTACCAATGGGCTATGGGGCAACTCCATCTCAAAACATTTAGTGACCACATAGAGATTTGAAGACTGGAATAGCCTTCTAAGAGAGATTACTTATGGTCCACAGATTTTGTGTGGCAACATGACTGGTGCATCTATGTTGTGGATATCATTAAACGATAAATGATGACATTTGTTGTTAAGGCAATTTTAAGCCTCATATCAACAGTTTGTAATCATCATTAACATACAACCCTTCCCACTTTTCCAAAATCTAAAAAATGTACTTATGATTCAAAAATCATTCTTATGAGGTACTCCCAACTTTTCAATTCAGTTTTTTCAGCACTTCTCAATTATTATATAAATATAAAAAGTTCTCCATAGGTTCATCATAGGACAGAATTTATAGAAACTTCTTCTATGTGGGTACCCAATTAATATTCAAAGACATTTCAAATATGCCAAGATTTGTCATGAATTATGCATTGTTTTAGATTTTTATAATCTCCTTACTTTGAAATATGTGCTATAAATCTTGCTCTTATTCCTCTAGTTTCTGATATAACATTTTTATTTGAATCATTTTTCTGTTCTAGCTTTTGTCTAAGGAGTAAACAAAGTATGATGATTTGCTAAAATTAGAATGAAGCTATTTATTTATTTATTTATTTATAAGGGCAACAAATGTTTATTAGCTTCTCTACGAGCCAGGATGAAGATGCAGCTCCTCTCCCAGACGGTGGCTGCCCACCCTGTGCGAGGTGGTCCCCCTCCGAGCTCCCTGGAGCCAGACCCATGACGGGGCAGACCCCGGGGGAGAGGAAGGCAGCGTTCTGCACCCCACGTGAAGGACGGGGACAGGGAGGAAAATAATCAGGAGAAGCAAACACCTTGCAAGGTTTTGTTTGTGAGTTTGACAGCAGGTACTGGTAAAGGGGGTTCCCGGGCAGGGCTACCGTCCTGTGTTCTGCGTGGCCGCGTGAAGAGACCCACGCTGGCGCTGGTGGTCAAGGGGAACCAGGCAGACAAGATCAGCCGGAATGCACTGATTTCGAGGCTTTGTGTTCATTTCGCCCTCGGCCCCTTCGCGATCGGCTTCCCAATGGCTTTCCCCCAGGGCTTAAGGCCGATGGCTCTCTCGATCTTGCCCAGAACCTGGTTCTTAGGAATGGCCCGGCCACCCTCATAGTCCGCGATGACCTGTGGCTTTTCGTTGATTTTTGTCTCCTGGCCCTTCTGCATCAGCCCTTTGCTCTGCCGGCCCTGCGGGATCACCTTGCCCACCTCCAGGGTCACCCGGTCGTGGTGCAGCTCCTCAGTCTCCCGGTCCAGCTTGGCTGTGTTCTTGGTAATCGAATGCTGTTTGTTCTGGCCGGCGGCCCATTTCTTGGAAGTCTCCACATCCTCTCCTCGTCTCTGAGCTGCTAAGATGGCCTGCTTGGACTTGGCCTGGGCAGCCGTGGGGCCCTTTTTGCGCAGCACCGTCGCGTGTCCTAGTCACTCTCAGCCATGGCGGGGCAGGCAGGGCAGACTGGGCAGGTGGTCCGTCAGGCGGCTCTTGGGCAGCTGCTGGAGACCCGGCGACACTACGTCCCCTCGTCGCTGGGCCGCTTCCTAGAATGAAGCTTTTTTAAAATTTCATAATGCCTTAGGGCGCACAAAGTTGTTTTTGTCGTTTTTCTTTAGGTGCATAGGTGCCGGTATTGTGTAATGGCATTTTAATTTTTGTGCACAGGATTGTCAAGGGTTTGATCAAATGTATTAAATTTCACATTATTGGACTCCTTTGGTTAGAAAAACAATAGTCTCCATGCCAATATCCAAGCTGACCCAAGCTGATCCTTTAAAAATATTGCATATTATTGCATTTTTGTCCCAACAGCCATCAAATAATGGTAAGGCTTTTTTTTTTTTTCATGTTATTTTGGAGACATCCTGTTTACCTGCACCTGGAACTCTAGGTAATGTATTTGTGCAAGATATCCCAATAAAAAAGGGGGCAAGGACAATGTCAGATAGAGTGGGAAGAGTATTTTCCAATTTATTATTAATATGATTATTAGCTTCTCATTTAAAAAACACTGCCTTAATAATATTTGCTGCCATGCTACCATTCAAAGAAACACTTGCAGCATCCACATTTTGGCAAGAGAATATGAAAAAATCATCTGTCTGGGAAACTATTTGAACAGTATCTCCCATAACATAATTTTTAACTTTTTGTTCTATTTAATCAACGCTGAAATAGATGAACCTCTATTTCATTTTCTCATTTTTGGACTCATTAATAGATCAAAGAAATTAGAGATGGTTTGATTAAACCATTATTCTGCCTGAAAAAGATAATATCTCTGGTGAATTTTAAAAAATCATTAGAATTTGGCAAACTGGATTTTAAAAAATTATGGGCTTTTGTATATAGAAAAAATCCAATTAATTTGATCACAGAGTAATTGTGAGAGATACATTATGCAGATATATTTTTGTAAGATAATTTTTTGTTTTGCTTATATGAATGTTTCACTTAAACTGATTGTCTATCCTTAAGTCACCTCTGTTTCACCCTTTCTGTTGCTTTCCGATAGTATATGACCATTTATCTAAAACTTAAACTGCTTAAAGGCAAAAAGCCATAGTAAAACCACAGACAAAATTTCTCTCTTCTAGTTCCTAAATGTCATCCAAATCGTACAGGTATACATTTCCAGTTAACAGGTGAAGGAGTATTCCTCAGATTCTGCTCTCCACCTCTCCATTCTAGTAGATCCTTTGTCAAAATCCATTTCCCCGTCAAGCTTTGCCTCGTTACTCTTGGCTTCCACTCTGCCCCATTTTGATCTTTTCTCATCTTTACAGATAAAGACTCCCAGACTTAAAGAGGTTTAAATAACTTGCCCAAAGTCACAATACTAGTAAACGTTGACACCAATCTGTCTGACACCTAAACTCTTATTCTTTCTACTATTTCAAAAACTACTCCAGAAAGAGGGATTCCACGTACATTTGTGTGTTGACTATGAAAAGTAAATATGTTAGAACAATGCTTCTCAAACTTTAATGTACATACAAATAAACTAGAGATCTTGTTAAAATGCATATTCTGATTCAGGAGGTCTGGGGTAGGGCCTGACCTTCTGTATTTCTCACTAGCTCCAAGGGGATGCTGAGACTGCCACATTTTCAGTAGGAAGGGCTTGTAAGACCTAGCAGAGGTTGGATGTTGTTAATAAAGCTACTATTGGATTTTGTTCACTACTTTTCTTACAAACACTCCACAGTTTTTAGTGTATATTATCTTACTCATTCTTAATTTTTTTTTTTTTTTTTTTTTTGCCATATGCGGGCCTCTCACTGTTGTGGCCTCTCCCGTTGTGGCCTCCCCCGTTGTGGAGCACAGGCTCCGGATGCGCAGGCTCAGCGGCCATGGCTCACGGGCCCAGCCGCTCCGTGGTATGTGGGATCTTCCCGGACCGGGGCACGAGCCCGTGTCCCCTGCATCAGCAGGTGGACTCTCAACCACTACGCCACCAGGGAAGCCCCTTAAATATTTTTAAGTGATGATCACAAGTCAAATATTTTGAATTTATTGTTATAATAAAATAAATTCAAATAAATTAATAATCAGGATTATTAGCTAATCTGTCAGTTCCTCATGTCCTTTTTCTTTTGCAGTGGAACTGGTGAAGCCATCACGAATAAAATAAATGAATTGAATATGATCTACTCCATTCTCTTGAGGCCATTTTCTCAAGAGAGACAATGGGGATTATGTGGACAATTTTGAACATGTGCTGTCTCCTGCCCCTTCTAACATTTTTATCAAGGTGAAAACAGGTACAAGGAATGTGACAAACAGCCTTAAAGGAGATGCAAATCACCATGGGGTGGACGGAAGAACAGATATGACAATAGGGAAAGGGGTGTTCTCAAAGAAGCACAGGGATTGGGGCAGAGCTTCAAGAACCAGACAAACCTAAATTGGAACCATGGCTTGCCTCCTACTGAGCATATGACTTTGGGCAAGTCATTTATCCTTGCTAAGCTTAGTTTTCTAATTGGCAAACATCTACCTTGCAATGTTATTGTTATAACAATGATGGATATAAAAGAACCTGACAGATAGTAGGCAAGACGCAAATTGATATCCTTTTCATATTTGCATGAAGGTGAGCTGCTAAGTGTAGATTTTAGGCATACAGGCTTGAGGGGGTCTTCCCAGCTTTTTCTTTCTTGTCCCTTCTCTGGAGTTTCTGTTCAGTTGTCCTCAGCACCAAACAGTATCAGAGAATGAGGTCTAGCGGAATTAATCCAATCCCAGACAAGGCACTCTCGGTGATGTCTGGGTCACTCAACATCTCACTTATGTTTGCACATACATTATAATACTATGGGTCATAAATATTTTACCAATTAATGCAGTTGGGACTAGGCCCATCCCTACAGTCATTAAATCAAGCCTGCTTGGTTTGGTCAGAAAGCGTTACTTGACATACTTGTGCAGAATAAATCTTGCATGTGTTTTTGATGCAGAGAGAATCCAGAAAGTTTAAATAATGAGTAATTAAGATTCTGAAAATAATGAATTCCACCATTTTTAAAGCAGATCCTTCGGTGAATTTCTGTTAGCATTTGACATTTAGATCTTTAGTCCTACTTAGCACAAACCACGTTTCTCAGCACCAGCCTCCTCTCCCAAATCTATGATAACTAAAGGTAGTCCTTTCGAGCTATTCTGGACACCATTTTAACTGATTAGTAATGAGGCATGAAGAGCAGGGTGGAAGTAGGAAGTTAGGTCTAGGAGTCATCCGTATGCTCACCAAAACAGCAAAGTGATTTGAATTTTCCTATCTGGATGCTATTTCAGGAGACAATGGGAATTTTTTTAGCCTCTGGATTAATGGGTTTGGGGTGGAATAACCTTTCTGGGAAGATATATTCATCTCTATAGTTAAGATGGCACTACGGTCCGTTTTAGAGCTAACTGTCTGTGGATAAAGCGGGTGCTTCTGGGTGTCCAATAGCTGAGAAAATACAATATCACTAAACAGATTTCCTACTTCTAATTCATTGATTTCTCCACTTCCTTTATAGCCATTATTCTCTACCTTCCTTCACTTCCATGGTTATCTAGCTTGGATTCTGCAGTCAAATATCACAATTAGTCCCTGACCCTAACCTCTGCAACACATCTCCCTGAAAAAACCCCATCCTGAATGAACCCATCACTCATCTTTGCTGAGCCTTCACCAGAGCAACTAAGTAGATGGCAGAGAAAAACTACACCGCCAGGCAGACTTACATTGTTCGTTTGCCTCACCTGAGTCCTTGACACTGCCCAGAAATCTCTTCTTCCAATAAACTTGATCTTCCATCCACAGTAACTACCAGTTCATACCTTCTCTATTCTTCTCTGACCTCCCATCCCCTCCTCTCATCATTGCCATTTTTTGCTAATGACATAGCATAAGACATGCTAGAGAAAATAGAAGTTATTGGTTATTCTGGATCTGTCTGTGAGGCTGTTCCTGAATGAAACTGACATTTGAGTTGGTAGACAGAGTAAAGCAGATTGCCTTCTGCAATGTGGGTTGGCATCATTCAATCCATTGAGGGCCTGAACAGAGAACAAAAGGTGAAGTAATAGTATTTGCTCTCTGATTGATAGAGTTGGGACATTATTCTTCTCCTGCCTTCAGACTTGGACATGGGCTGGAACTTATACCATTATCTCCACTTGGTCTCCAGCCAATTCCTTACAATAAATCTCTATCTATCTATCTATCCTATTATCATATATTATGTAAATATTTTACAAATAAAATATTGGTTCTGTTTTTCTGGAGAACCCAAAATAATACAAGCACCTAGCAGATATTCATGGACTCAGAGATAAAAGGGAACTTAGAAACTATTTTACCTCTCAAACCAGTTCTTGCAATATGATAGCCAACTGAGTGAGTTCTTACAATTTGAGACAGATTGTATAAAGTCAGTGTTTGACACTGCAACAAAGGTTCTTGGGAATTTTGTGTGTAATGTTTCATATATGCATTTACATATATGTATCTGTACATTTCTCCATAGAGAAGCTGCTAGGCTTTCATCAGTTTCTTTTTAAAAACTTTTTATTATGAAAAATTTTAAACATATACAAATGTGGAGAGAATAGTATTATAAACCTTCATGTATTCATCACCCAGATTCAACAATATTAACTGATGACCGAAACTACTTCATCCTCACCCCCTCCCACTATTTTGAAACAAGTCCCAGACATCATATGATTTTATGAATAAATGCCAAACAGTTAATTTACAAATACATTTTTAGGACATAATCCTCTACTGATTTGAAGATTGCCTGTATTTACTCCTTGAGTTGAATAATGTATTTATTAATTTTCTATTCTCTTTTCCTTATGGACATTCTTCCATGTATGGGAAAGAAAAAATCTCTCTGCCAACTACTTAACCATATTTTTCCATTTATGTAGACTATTTTGAGTAGAGAGTCAAATTTTGTTCTGTTACTAAGTATGTGACTTTGGGCAAGATTTTAGCTGTCTCTTTTGCATCTGTAAAATGCAAAAATGCTTGAGGATTGTGCCTGTGACATGGCACTCATAATGTTGGCTATTATTATTATTTACTATGACAACTAGAGCTAAAATATGCAGGTGAAAGTGATGGCATCTGTAGAGCTAGAATATGCAGGTGAAAGTGATGGCATCTGTAATTCTTGTAGTGACTGTAAGAGTCAAGTATATAGCAGATGCTCAGAAAATGCCACCAAGAAACAAATAATTCACCTTTTCCTCTTTTCATCTCAGAGAATGCCAAGTGTCCTTGTGTGCCCTTATAATAGCTTTCTCCCATGCCAAGGGGATAACAGGGCAGACTGATCCCCTCTAATGGCACACAGAGTCTCACACGTCTGGTGATAAATAATGAAGCAAGATAATGGATTCTGCCTGTAGTCAATTATCTCAGGTCCCTGTTTCTTAGTCTTCCAATGGGCCCTCAGTAGGGACTTATGTAGCCACAGAAACAAGAGCAAAATTGAGAAATAAAGAAAAAACAATTCCATCTGTCAAACTGATGATGGATGCTATCCAAACCTGTGAACAAAACCTTAAGTGCTAATTCTATGCACTGCTGATGCCTTTAATTATGTGAGTTTGACAGATGGAAAGATCATTATGCAGTTTTTATTTAAGAAGCTCTTGCAACTGTAGTTTTTGTGCCAAGGGTAATCAGTCACATTAAAGAATTTGCCAGAAAGTAAACTCTACCTTATTTATAGCTTACTAGGTCCTAATTATGCTTCATAAATGGACAGTCATATAATAAGCCAAACACAAAATATACAGGACTGCAAATTACTACACAGCACTTACATGTCAGAACAGGCAGCTATTTCAAACCATATAATACTTTCCTGGCAATATGCAGCAAACACACTCCAGATAATACCTTGTTGAAGCAGAATTCCAAAGATCTGAAATGATGTTTTTCCTCAGTCTTGGTTTCAGCAAGACCTTCAGAAAGTTACTGAATAATCATTGTTTGCCATATATATATATATATATATATATATATATATACACACACAAACACACATATATACACACACACATATATATTATATATATACTCATATATACATATATGCATATTCATTCCTCTTTGTGTAGTCCATGTCTATATGGCTTTATCTGACTGCAAGGATTTTCCATCCCCACCTGCTAGTTCTCTAAAGTATTGCCTTTAAGGTCACCTGCACTGGTGTCTTACTTATCCCTGAGTTACATCATCTTTTGATATTTTATTTTCTTTCCTCTTGTATTCTTAACTTGGTGGGAATTTTACTCACCTCCTCCCTAATCTCCTTATCATGGCCTTCTTCTAAAGAGGAGATCTAGAAATCCAGAACCTGGAGGGGACCCTGGATGTATAATCTCTGGGTGATCACTGGTTAGAGGTGTCCTATCTTTTTTGGTTCCATAGCTACCTCTCAATCCAAACTTTCATCTTCAAGCTATTGCAGTTCCATGGCTGTGGTTTCCTCACTCCTCTCCCCTCCTGACTTAACCTGCATGCTCTTGAAAGATGGATCTTCTTAAAGCATGATCCTCACACATTCCGCCTGTTTAAGAGCCTTCAGTGGATCCCTTACCTCTAGAACAAAACCCAAAGTCTGGCATTCTAACTCTTCTTGACCTAGCCCCAGTCAACCTTTCTATTCTTGTCCCTCTGCTTATTAATGTATACCTTCTGCTCTAACTATAGTGGACTGTTTAACATTCCCTGGCTTCTCTCTTCTAATCTTCTATTCCTTTACACATTCTCATTGTTCTGCTTTAAACACCTTTTCAAATCATCTTTGCTTCTTTGAACCCTAGACTTCCTTTCTGGTTGAGGCAGGAGAACTCTTCCAATGTGTTCACCCTCAATGCAGTTTCAAACACTGGCCATGTATATGGATATTATATTCATTTGGTATTTGGAATATTCCAAATTATTATTCTTCCTTTTTTATATTTCAGGTTTTTCCCTTTGCAAACAGCCTGTTAGTTTTTTGAGGGCAGAAACCACATATACACCTTGTTAAATTATAAGCTACTAGAATTTGGGACTCGGACAGGTAAAACATGAGTGTAAAGAACATGAGGATTAGCCTTAAACAGATTAAAACTCTGACCCTGGCACTTGCTACCTGTGTGCCACTGGATGAGTTATCTAAACTCTGTGAACCCCAGTTCCTTCACCTATAAAATAGGGATAACAGTATTCTATCTTAGAGGGTTGGTGTAAGAGGCAAATGGCATAATAAATTAAACATGCCCAGTAAATTATAGCTATTCGGATATTAAATTTGTCTTGTATCTTCAATGCTGAGCACAGTGACTGGCAAATAGTTGGCATTTAATAAACATTAATTGAATTAAACTGCATTTATGTTCATAGCATTTATCTCAGGCTACTGCCACTCTTGATGTAAATAATGTTTCCAACTTAGTAGAGTTCCTTAAAATCAAGCATAACTACTGTTTTGAACTTGTCAATATAAAAAATAGTATTATAAACTTTTATGTCAATAAAATAAAAATATCTTCAGTTATGAACATCTGGATTTCAGTTGAATGTAAACCTTTCTGTGGTTTAAATGATGGGGAAGCTTCTTGGCAATCAAGTTAGCATGTACCTGCCAACACTGTGAATCGGATACAATAGATACAAGTGAATCACCTAAATTTCAGTAAAAGAAATAGCTGGTCAGTATAAAAGAAAGTATTAGAGAGAAAAGAATGGAAAAGGAGGGAAAGATCTTCAGAACTTGGGGAGGGAGGTTGGTGTGATGGAGACAACAAAGACAGAGGATACCACTACTAGTTTTATTTTTTGCCTCAAACTAACCTTTCACTTCAGACTTGTATTTGTAAATTGAGGCAGTTGGAATAAACTATAATTTAATACACTTTGTCATTTGTAAACTATCTTGAAGATTTTTTGCCATAACTAGGTACTATGTGAGCTATTATTTACTTAATATTTCTTTAAATCGACTGACCTTTATTTTACTAAAATAAATTTATTATAAAAATAAATGACATATTACAACCTGGAAAACCAGAATTGGTTGCCATAAATAAAAGATAATGATGAAAATAAACAAAACCAGAGCTATCTTACAAAAAGAACTCATGAAATAAAGCTTCCTACTGAAAGATTTGAGCCTGAATTTGACCTTTCCTTCATAAAAAGGGGGACTATCAAGTATTAAGGAGATGTTAAGGAAAAATAGCACAAACATCAGATCCCCTTTTTCATGTAATCCAAATATACTGAAACAAAATTGAAAAGAAAATGACTTCCTTACTTGATGACTCATTGTTATTAGTTGCCATGCTCCAACACTATCAGACTCTGGACTCTCAGCAACAGTATGAACCCTCACTAGGTATTCTAGCTATACAGATTGAATCTAAACATTCAGTCATATTTAACATGTGGCAAACAAAGCAGGAGTGAAAAGTTTATACCAAAGGTTATAGCCCAGGGTATACTATGACAAAATACTTATCGCTACATTGTAGTTTTGTATTCTACTGATAATTTCATCTGACAGTTTTAAACTCTCGATGTGTTTGCAGAATATCAGAACAGTCTCAGCAATCAATCAGGAAACAATCAAAATACCTACCTTTGAAGCCTGATTAACCTCACACAAAACAATGAAATACATTATCTCAATTGATAATCTGGGGGTAAGAAGGAATGGGTATCTACTTTCGAATGAATCAGAGTAAGTTCAGTCCAAAATTGTTACCCTCTAAATCTATGGTTTTCAGAAAAATTATTTAATCTCAATTATTTCTGAAGGTGGTCTTTTTTTTATTTTTTAACATCTTTATTGGAGTATAATTGCTTTACAATGGTGTGTTAGTTTCTGCTTTATAACAAGGTGAATCAGCTATACGTATACATATATCCCCATATCCACTCCCTCTTGTGTCTCTCTCCCACACTCCCTATCCCACCCCTCAACGCAGTCACAAAACACCAAGCTGATCTCCCGGTGCTATGCAGCTGCTTCCCACAGTTATCTATTTTACATTGGGCAGTGTATATATGTCCATGCCACTCTCTCACTTCATGCCAGCTTACCCTTCCCCCTCCCCATGTCCTCAAGTCCATTCTCTACGTCTGTGTCTTTATTCCTGTCCTGCCACTAGGTTCCTCATAACCATTTTTTTTTTAGATGCCATATATATGTGTTAGCATACAGTATTTGTTTTTCTCTTTCTGACTTACTTCACTCTGTGTGACAGACTCTAGGTCCATCCACCTCACTACAAATAACTCAATTTCATTTCTTTTCATGGCTGAGTAATATTCCATTGTATATATGACCCACATCTTCTTTATCCATTCATCTGTCGATGGACACTTAGGTTGCTTCCATGTCCTGGCTATTGTAAACAGAGCTGCAATGAACATTTTGGTACATGACTCTTTTTGAATTATGGTTTTCTCAGGGTATATGCCCAGTATATTGCTGGGTCGTATAGTAGTTCTATTTGTAGTTTTTTAAGGAACCTCCATACTGTTCTCCATAGTGGCTGTATCAATTTACATTCCCACCAAGAGTGCAAGAGGGTTACCTTCTCTCCACACCCTCTCCAACATTTATTCTTTGTAGATTTTTTGATGATGGCCATTCTGACTGGTGTGAGGTGATACCTCATTGTAGTTTTAATTTGCATTTCTCTAATGATTAGTAATGCTGAGCATTCTTTCATGTGTTTGTTGGCAATCTGTATGTCTTCTTTGGAGAAATGTCTATTTAGGTCTTCTGCCCATTTTTAGATGGAGTTGTTTGTTTGTTTTTGTTATTGAGCTGAATAAGCTGCTTGTAAATTTTGGAGATTAAACCTTTGTCAGTTGCTTCATTTGCAGATATTTTCTCCCATTCTGAGGGATGTCTTTTCATCTTGTTTATGGTTTCCTTTGCTGTGCAAAAGCTTTTCAGTTTCATTTGATCCCATTTATTTTTGTTTTTATTTCCATTTCTCTAGGAGATGGGTCACAAAGGATCTTGTTGTGATTTATGTCATAGAGTGTTCTGTCTATGTTTTCCTCTAAGAGTTTTATAGCGTCTGGCCGTACACTTAGGTCTTTAATCCATTTTGAGTTTATTGTTGTGTATGGTGTTAGAGAGTGTTCTAATTTCATTCTTTTACATGTAGCTGTCCAGTTTTCCCAGCACCACCTATTGAAGAGGCTGTCTTTTATCCATTATAAATTCTTGCCTCCTTTATCAAAAATAAGGTGAACATATGTGCATGGGTTTATCTCTGGGCTTTCTATACTGTTCCATTGATCTATGTTTCTGTTTTTGTGCCAGTACCATACTGTCTTGATTACTGTAGCTTTGTAGTATAGTCTGAAGTCTGGGAGCCTGATTCCTCTGGCTCCCTTTTTCTTTCTCAACATTGTCTTCGCTATTCAGGGTCTTTTGTGTTTCCATACAAACTAAAAGTTTTTGTTCTAGTTCTGTTAAAAACGCCATTGGTAGTGTGATTGGGATTGCACAGAATCCGTAGATTGCTTTGGGTAGTATAGCCATTTTCACAGTGTTGATTCTTCCAATCCAAGAAAATGGTATATCTCTCCATCTGTTTGTATCATCTTTAATTTCTTTCATCAGTGTCTTATAGTTTTCTGCATACAGGTCTTTTGTCTCCTTAGGTAGGTTTATTCCTAGGTATTTTATTCTTTTTGTTGCAATGGTAAATGGGAGTGTTTCCTTAATTTCTCTTGCAGATTTTTCATCATTAGTGTATAGGAATGCAAGATATTTCTGTGCATTAATTTTGT
The DNA here is from genome assembly GCF_951394435.1 of Stenella coeruleoalba. Taxonomy (NCBI): domain Eukaryota; kingdom Metazoa; phylum Chordata; class Mammalia; order Artiodactyla; family Delphinidae; genus Stenella; species Stenella coeruleoalba. Next base: position 58,184,943 of record NC_137150.1, read on the forward strand.
ATCCTGCTACTTTACCAAATTCATTGATTAGCTCTAGTAGTTTTCTGGGAGTGTCTTTAGGATTCTCTAAGTATAGTATCATGTCATCTGCAAACAGTGACAGCTTTACTTCTTCTTTTCTGATTTGGATTCCTTTTATTTCTTTTCCTTCTATGATTGCTGTGGCTAAAACTTCCAAAGCTATGTTGAATAATAGTGGTGAGAGTGGGCAACTTTGTCTTGTTCCTGATTGTAGAGGAAACGGTTTCAGTTTTTCACCATTGAGAACAATGTTGGTTGTGGGTGTATAATATATGGCCTTTATTATGTTGAGGTAAGTTCCCTCTATGCCTACTTTCTGGAGGGTTTTTATCATCAATGGGTGTTGAATTTCTTTGAAAGATTTTTCTGCATCTATTGAGATGATCATATGGCTTCTCTCCTTCAATTTATTAATATAGTTTATCACATTGATTGATTTGTGTATATCACAGAATCCTTGCATTCCTGGGATAAACCCCACTTGATCACGGTTTATGATCCTTTTAGTGTGCTGTTGGATTCTGTTTGCTAGTATTTGTTGAGGATTTTTGCATCTATGTTCATCAGTGATATTGGCCTGTAGTTTTCTTCCTTTGTGACTTCTTTGTCTGGTTTTGTTATCAGGGTGATGGCAGCCTCATAGAATGAGTTTGGGAGTGTTCCTCCCTCTGCTATAGTTTGGAAGGGTTTGAGAAGGATAGGTGTTTGCTCTTCTCTAAATGTTTGATAGAATTCACCTATGAAGCCATCTAGTCCTGGACTTCTGTTTGTTGGAAGATTTTTTTTTTCACACACACACTGTATTTTATTTTTACAAGAGATAAACTGACACCAAGCATTGTAATTGGATGACCACAACAAAAGCAACAGTGATTGCAATTACCAAACACGAAACACACTCATACTATGTCATAGTATTGACATTCAGTCCAGGTGTTGAAAGATTTTTATTCACAGTCTCAATTTCAGTCCTTGTGATTGGTCTGTTTATATTTTCTGTTTCTTCCTGGTTCAGTCTTGGAAGGTTGTGCTTTTCTAAGGATTTGTCCATTCTTTCCAGGTTGTCCATTTTATTGGCATATAGTTGCTTGTAGTAATCTCTCATGAGCCTTTGTATTTCTGCAGTGTCAGTTCTCCTTTTTCATTTCTAATTCTATTGATTTCAGTCTTCTCCATTTTTTTCTTGATTAGTCAGCTAATGGTTTCTCAATTTTGTTTATCTTCTCAAAGAACCAGCTTTTAGTTTTACTGATTTTTTTTATTGTTTCCTTCATTTCTTTTTCATTTATTTCTGATCTGATCCTTATTTTTTCTTTCCTTCTAACTTTGATGTTGTTTTGTTCCTCTTTCCCTAATTGCTTTAGGTGTAAGTTTAGGTTGTTTATTTGAGATGTTTTTTCTTTCTTGAGGTAGGATTGAATTGCTATAAACTTCCCTCTTAGAACTGCTTTTGCTCTATCCCCTAGGTTTTGGGTGGTCATGTTTTCAATGTCGTTTGTTTGTAGGTATTTTTTGATTGCCTCTTTGATTTCTTTAGTGATCTCTTGGTTATTAAGTTCTGTATTGTTTAGCCTTCACTTGTTTGTATTTTATACAGATTCTTTCCCGTAATTGATATCTAGTCTCATAGTGCTGTGGTCGGAAATGATACTAGATATGATTTCAATTTTCTTAAATTTACCACGGCTTGATTTGTGACCCAAGGTATGTTCTATCCTGGAGAATGTGCCATGAGCACTTGAGAAGAAAGTGTATTCTGTTGTTTTTGGATAGAATGTCCTATGAATATCAATTAAGTCCATCTTGTTTAATGGATCATTTAAACCTTGTGTTTCCTTATTTCTTTTCATTTTGGATGAAAATGAAAATTATAGTTTTCATGAAATGAAAAATTATAGTTTTCAACTATAATCTCTTCAAATATTTTTTCAGGCCTTCTCTTTTTCTCTTCTTATGGGACCTCTATAATTCAAATGTTGGTGCATTTAATGTTGTCCCAGATGTCTCTGAGACTGTCCCCAATTCCTTTCATTCTTTTTTCTTTGTTTGGCTCTGCAGTAGTTATTTCCACAATTTTATCTTCCCGGTCACTTACCCGTTCTTCCGCCTCAGTTATTCTGCTATTGATTCCTTCTAGAGAATATTTAATTTCACTTATTGTGTTGTTCATCATTGTTTGTTAGCTGTTTAGTTCTTCTAGGTGCGTGTTAAACGTTTCTTGTATTTTCTCCATTCTGTTTCCAAGGTTTTGGATCATCTTTACTATCATTACTCTGAATTATTTTTCAGGTAGACTGCCTATTTCCTCTTCATTTGTTTGGTCTGATGGGTTTTTACCTTGCTCCTTCATCTGCTGTGTGTTTCTCTATCTTCTCATTTTGCTTAACTTACTGTGTTTGGGGTCTCTTTTTCGTAGGCTGCAGGTTCGCAGTTCCTATTGTTTTTTCATGTCTGCCCCCATTGGCTAAGGTTGGTTCAGTGGGTTGTGTAGGCTTCCTGGTGGAGGGGACTGGTGCCTGTGTTCTGGAGGATGAGGCTGGGTCTTGTCTTTCTGCTGTGCAGGACTGCGTCTGGTGGTGTGTTTTGTTGTGTTTGTGACCTTATTATGATTTTAGGCAGCCTCTCTGCTGATGGGTGAGGTTGTGTTCCTGTCTTACTAGCTGTGTGGCACAGCATGTCCAGCACTGTAGCTTGCTGGTCATTGAGTGGAGCTGGGTCTTAGCATTGAGATGGAGATCTCTGGGAGTGCTTTCGCCGTTTGACATTACATGCAGCCGGGAGGTTCTGGTGGTCCAATGTCCTAAACTCGGCTCTCCCACCTCAGAGGCACAGGCACAGGCCCAACACACACCTGGAGCACCAAGCCCCTGTCAGCCACATCGCTCAGAAGAAAAGGGAGACACAACAAAAGAAAGAAAGAAGAAAATGAAATAAAATAAAGTTATTAAAATAAAAAATAATTATGAAAGATTAAAAAAAATTAAAATGTAATAAAAAAAAGAAGGAAAGAAGAGAGCAACCAAACCAAAAAACAAATCCAACAATGATAACAAGTGCTAAAAACTATACCAAAAAAAAAAAAAAAGAAGAAAAAATGAAACAGACAGACAAAACCCTAGGACAGATGGTAAAAGGAAAGCTATACAGACAGAATCTCACAAAGAAGCATACACATATACACTCATAAAGAGAAAAAGGAAAAAATGTATATATATCACTGCTCCCGAGGTCCACCATCTCAATTTTGGGATGATTTATTGTCTATTCAGGTATTCCACAGATGCGGGGTACATCAAGTTGATAGTGGAGATTTAATCCCCTGCTCCTGAGGCTGCTGGGAGAGATTTCCCTTTCTCTTCTTCGTTTGCACAGCTCCTGGGATTCAGCTTTGGATTTGGCCTCACCTATGCGTGTAGGTTGCCTGAGGGCGTCTGTTCCCGCTCAGACAGGATGGGGTTAAAGTAGCAGCTGATTAGGGAGCTTTGGCTCACTCAGGACAGCAGGGAGGGAGGGGTATGGAATGCAGGGCGAGCCTGCAGCAGCAGAGGCAAGCATGACATTGCACCAGCCTGAGGCGTGCCCTGTGTTCTTCCGGGGAAGTTGTCCCTGGATCACGGGACCCTGGCAGTGGCGGGGGGGCTGCGCAGGCTCCCGGGAGGGGAGGTGTGGATAGTGACCTGTGCTTGCACACAGGCTTCTTGGTGGCAGCAGCAGCAGCCTTAGCATTTCATGCCTGTCTCTGGTTTCCATGCTGAGAGCCGCGGCTCGTGCCCATCTCTGGAGCTCGTTTAGGCAGTGCTCTGCATCTCCTCTCCTCGCACACCCCGAAACAATGGTCTCTTGCCTCTTGGGCAGCTCCAGACTTTTTCCCGGACTTCCTCCCGGCTAGCTGTGGCACACTAGCCCCCTTTGGGCTGTGTTCATGCAGCCAACCCCAGTCCTCTCCCTGGGATCTGTACTGTGAAGCCCGAGCCTCAGCTCCCAGGCCTCACCTGTCCTGGAGGGTGAGCAGACAAGCCTCTCGGGCTGGTGAGTGCCAGTCGGCCCTGATCCTCTGTGAGGGAATCTCTCCGCTTTACCCTCTGCACCCCTGTTGCTGTGCTCTCCTCTGTGGCTCCGAAGCTTTCTCACCACCCAACACCCATGTCTACCAGTGAAGGGGCTTCGTAGTGTGTGGAAACTTTTCCTCCTTCACAGCTCATTCCCAGTGGTGCAGGTCCCCTCCCTATTCTTTTGTCTCTGTTTATTCTTTTTTCTTTTGCCCTACCCAGGTATGTGGGGACTTTCTTGCCTTTTGGGGGATCTGAGGTCTTCTGCCAGCATTCAGTAGGTGTTCTGTAGGAGTTGTTCCACATGTAGATGTATTTCTGATATATTTGTGGGGAGGAAGGCAATCTCCAGGTCTCACTCCTCTGCTATCTTTAAGGTCTCCTGAATGTGGTCTTTAAAGATAGCAATATAGGAGGCTCCTGAACTCCTCCTCCCAAATACACACCAAATGTGAGGCAATTCCCTCAGAAAGAAATCCAGAAACTGAGTGACTCTTACACATTGGTCAAACAAGAAAATATGCATATCAAAATGGGCCACTTTGAGTCACCAGTATCTCCCTGGAAGGATCTTGTACACACATCTGTACCCTAGCTTTGTGGCTGTCATCCAAAGGACAGGTCTCCAGACAGCCTGTTCTGATAGTCAATTTGGCTTCCATTTAGGAGTTCCACATGACTGCAGGAAACAAAGAAGCATTTAATAACTGGCTATCCCTCCAGAGCTCAGCACAGAGGGAGCAGGCAAAAATGCCCAACTCCCAAGTTTTATCTGAAAGGGGTCTAACTACATACTTTCCCAGCTGCTGCCTGAGACTCTGGCTTCCAACCAACTTGCATCTAGGTGCTAAGTGCCATCCTCCCCTGTGGGACACTGATGGGTCTAGGCACACCATCAGCTACTGACAGCCACTAAGAAGAAAGCAGGTTGGACAATCACAAAGACATTTACTGAACATTCCATCCAACACCAGCAGAATACGCATTCTTCTCAAGTGCCCATGGAACATTCTCCAGGATAGAGCATATTGTGGGTCACAAAATAAGTCTTAATAAATTGAAGAAGATTAAAATCATATCAAGTGTCTTTTTCTGACCACAATGATATGAAAGTAGAAATCAATTACAAGAAGAAAACTAGAAAATTCACAAATGTGTGAAGATTAAACAACATGTTTCTGAACCAATGGGTCATGAAAAAGTCAAAACAGAAATAAAAATAAATCTTCCAACAAATTAAAATGAAAGCACAACATACCAAAACTTATGGAATGTAGCAAAAGCAGTGCTAAGAGGGAAGTTATAGAGATAAATGCTCATATTATCAAATAAGAAAGATCTCAAGTAAACAACCTAACTTTACACCTCAAGACACTAGAAAAAGAACAAAAAGCCCAAAGTAAGTAGAAGGAAGGAAATAACAAAGGTCAGAGAGGAAATAAATGAAAAAAATAGAATGTCTGTTTGGGTCCTTTGCTCATTTTAAAATTGGATTATTTATTTATTTTTGCTATTGAGTTGTATGAATTCTTTATATATTTTGGATAGTAACCCCTGATCAGACACATGGCTTGTAAATATATTTTCCCATTCCGTAGGTTGCCTTTTCAAATTATTGATTGTTTCCTTTGCTGTGCAGAAGCTCTTTAGTTTGATGTAGTCCCACTTGTTTAGTTTTGCTTTTGTTGACTGTACTTTTGCTGTCTTATCTAAGAAATCATTGCCTAGATCAATGCCAGAGCTTTTTCCATATGTTTTCTTCTAGAAGTATCAGTTTCAGGTCTTACATTTAAGTCTTCGATTCATTTTGAGTTAATTTTTCAAATTGTGTGAGATAGGGGTTCAGTTTCTTTCTTTTGCATTTAGATATCCAGTTTTCCCAACACCATTTATTGAAGAGACAATCCTTTTCCCATTGTGTACTCTTGGCACCCTTGACAAAAATTAGTTTATCATACATATGGGTTTATGTCTGGGCTCTGTATTCTGTTCCACTGGTCTATGTATCTGTTTTTATTCTAATACCACATTGTTTTGATTGCTATTGCTTTGTAATATAACCTGAAATCAGGAAGTGTGATGTCTCCAGTTTTGCTCTTCTTTCTCAGGACTGCTTTGGCTAGTCAGGGTTTTTTGTAGTTCCATATGAATTTTATGACAATTTTTTCTATGTCTGTGAAAAATGGCACCAAAATTTTGATAGAGATATGTTGAATCTTTTTTTTTTTTTATAGCTAACCTTCTTACCTTCTTTTTTTTTTATTTATTTATTTTAGGCTGTGTTGGGTCTTCATTTCTGTGCGAGGGCTTTCTCTAGTTGTGGTAAGTGGGGGCCACTCTTCATCGCAGTGCGCGGGCCTCTCACTGTGGCGGCCTCTCTTGTTGCAGAGCACAGGCTCCAGACGTGCAGGCTCAGTAGTTGTGGCTCACGGGCCTAGTCGCTCTGCGGCATGTGGGGTCCTCCCAGACCAGGGCTCGAACCTGTGTCCCCTGCATTAGCAGGCAGATTCTCAACCACTGCACCACCAGGGAAGCCCCTTGAATCTTTTTTGAAGAAACCACTTTCATAGAAACGGAGAATAGAATATTGGTTTCAGGGGCTGGGCATAGGAGAAAATGAGATGATATAGGTCAAAGGGTATGCATTTTCAGTTATAAGAATAAGTTCTGAGGGTCTAATGTACAGCATGATGACTATAGTTACTAATACCGTGCTGTACACTTAAAAATTGCTGAGAGTAGATCTTAAGCATTCTTACCACAAAAAAAAGAGTTAACTTTGTGAGGTGATGCATGCATTAATTATCCTTTTTTTGTGTGTGTGTGGGTCTACATTTATTTTTAAAGAATTATTTCTTTCAAAATGAAAATGAGTCACAATGGCTGCTTTGCTAGACACAGTTACTATTATACTGCTCTTGCTTTATTGACTAGTTCTTAATCCTGAGGCTTATACCTGGGATAAACAGGCTTTAGGCATTTGTGAATGACACAGTCGACAACTGAGCTGCAAACAGAATGAGGTCATGGGGCACAAGGCTGTAATTCTTCTCATGTTAATGACAGTAAGGTAAGTCTGATACATGAGCAGTGTGCATTCAGAACACTCATACCTGATAGCAGGTCAGGAAAAGAGAACAGGGACTCCAGTTTAAGGGTGGAAAACTGAGAAGTCATAACTACCCCAAAGATGTGAAGGAAACCACAAAAGACATGGTCCGGATTCTGCTGTAAAAACGAAACGTATCACTCCCTTGGGGTTGATACACCAACAACCTCAGCCCACTGTCATCTTGCCTCTTTCAGAGCTTTAACTACTATTTAATTTTATGGAAAAGTAGACATCCCCAAACAAAAAGAGTGCTATTCACCAAAAGAAAGAGGTCTTATCAGCATGGAACTTAATAAGGAAAAGTATTTATTTGTGCCTTGCACAATTTTTGAAAGCTGTTATTGCTATTCAGTTTTTGGTATTTACTATAGTGCTGGGTGCAAAGTCAACAAAAGAAAAGCTTATTGAATAAATGAATTACAGGATGAATGAAATGATACAGTAATTTCTTGAGAGCTCATATTCCATTATAGTGACCCTTCTAGGCAGCCCTGAAAGGATTTGGGCTACAGAAGTTCAGCGCATGCCACAAATGTGCTTGATCCACTATAAAATATATCAATTTTCAAGAATGTAAAGCTTACATAAGGTAAAACTTGGAGGTCACCACCCCCAAACTAACATATGCCAGCCTGCATTAAGGTAAATATAAAAAACTTTAACTGCTCAGTGTTAAATTAACCAAAGTTTCCTTCTAGGTCCCTCAAAAGAAAGAAATGTGTGTGAGGAATATTTGAAACACTCACTTTTAGATGAATGAAATGATACAAATCACAATCAGTACAAACTAATAATTGAACAACAGTGGAATAACAAAACATGAATTTGACTGTTTTGGTACAGAGTGGTCCAAATGGTTTGCTCACATTTGTTAAAATCCGAACTGAAACAATGACATGTATAAAAGAATAGATAAAGTGGTTCCTGCACAATAGTCTGGTGTATCGTAAACTTCCAATCCCTGCTTTCTACTGATCAGGCCGTGCGGCCTCAGGAGAGCAGTCAGGGTGACTTGAAACTGTCTTCACTGGAGACTCCCTCCACTTGACATGCTCACTTCACATCCCAGCACAAGTGGTCACTGAGACTTTATGACTAGCTTTCTTCTTCCTCTGGTATTGTTTCCCAGATTGGCTTCTTGATGTGTTCTGGTAACTGTTCTAATTTTGTCTTTGTAACTTCCATGGCAACTCCTTCAGGTAAGTTTCACTGAGTATATTCCAAGTAGACATCTGCTGTACTCCCAGTGAGATGTTCTAACTCTAAACATCTGTAAAGTGCTCTCATTTCATACTGAACCCTGTGCTTCTTGAAAACATGCACTGATTTGAGAAGAGTAAAATTTTCCTTGGAGGTTCATGTACTTTAACAGAGATACCAAGTTCTTTAGCAGCAAGTGCAACAAAATATTCATAACTGTCCAATACAGCCTTATCATGGCCTTTTACTAAAACTGATAGTCGCTTATATAACGTGTCTGGTTCATCAGAAATGGTTATCGTAGGCTTGGTCAAATCCTTGGGAACATCAATGTGTAGGTTTGAAAACTGTACCCACTTCATATTGGTGAGAAGAAGGCCACCATTTTTGGCTGTACTGCTCCTAGAACTGCATACAGAAAAATTCCTCGAACCCTGCCAGAGACGCCATCCCAGGGGCCCAAACGCTGCTCGCGCCGCCATCTTGCCGTTCTGCATTAATTACCTTGACCTTGGTAACCATTCTACCATGTATATATATATATCAAATCATCATGTTTTACACTTTAAATACATACAATTATATTTTTTAATTATTCCTCAATAAAGTTAAAAAAGAAAGAAGGACAAAGCTGGAAGCAAGTTGTATATCTGATAAGCAGTTATTATTCAAAGTACTTAAAGAACTCTATAACTCAGGAGAAGAAGAACAGTCAATTAAAAAATGGGCAGAGGAACTGAATAGACATCTTTTCAAAAAAGACATAAAAATGGCCAACAGGTACATGAAAATATGCTCAACTAGTCATTAGGGAAATACATATCGAAACCACGATAAGCTATCACCTCACACCTGTTAGAATGGCTATTATCAAAAGACGAGTGATAACTAGCATTGGCAAAGATGTGAAAAAAAGGTAACCCTTGTGCATTATTGGTGGGAAAGTAAATTGGTGCAGCCACTATGAAAAACAGTGTGAATATTCCTCAAAAATTAAAAATAGAACTACTGTATGATCCAGCAATACCACTTCTGGGGATAAAGCCAAAGGAAATGAAAACAGGATACTGAGGCAATAACTGCACTTCCATGTCCATTGCAGCATTATTCACAATAGCCAAGATATGGAACATACACACACACACACACACACACACACACACACATATATAGAATGGAATGTTTTTCAGTCATGAGAAAGAAGGAAATTCTGCCATGCACGACAACATGGATGAAACTTAAGGGCGTTATGGTAAGTGAAATAAGTCAGACAGAGAAGGACAAATACTGCATGTATCACTTATATGTGCAGTCTAAAAAAGCTCAATTCATAGAAATGGAAAATAGAATTGTGGTTATCAGGGGGTGGGAGAAATGGGGAGATACTGGTGAAAGAGTACAAACTTTCAGTGATAAGATAAATAAGTTCTGGAAATCTAATATACAACATGGTCATATAGTTAACAATACTATAATATGTTCTTACAAGTTGCTAAGAGAGTAGATTTTAAATGTTCTCACCACACACATACAAACAAGGTAATTATGTGATGTGATGGAGGTGTTAGCTAACACTATGGTGGTAATCATTTTGCAGTATATAAGTGTATCTAATCAAAACACTGTATTCCTTAAACTTACACGATATTATATGTCAATTATATCTCAATACAACTAGAAAAAAAATCTCCTTTATTTCTCTTTAATCATTTGAAAAATGAGATTAATAAGTCTCACTTCACAGGATTGTTATAAGAACTAGAGGTAATGCATGTAAAAAAACTAATACTTAATGGGATTTCAGAATTGACAGCTCATTCTTAGGACTGACATGTACAATCACCTGATAAAGTAGGCAGGGCAGTTATCCTCATTTCCATTTCCATTCTTCAGTAGCAACTGAAGCTCAGGAAAGATCAAAATGGAAAATCCAATCACTAGTAGGTAGTGATTTAGGCTTGAATTTAAGCCTTTTGATTGCCAGCCCAACTTTTTTTCTTCTCTCTGTTCTGTCTCCTTTCTTCCTCCCTGCACATGGAAGCAGGGAACTGGCCTGAAGATGAATGTGTTGGAAGATGAAGAGTCTAAGGTTTCTGCCTGTGTGCTCCTGTATATCTATACACTTGAACCAAGGAAGTGGGTAAATATGGTCTAAAAGACCCCTCGCACTCTTTGCCTAGCTTACCTTTGGCACTTCTTCCTGAAGGGCTTAAAGTGTAGACAATATCTATATTCCTATTGATACACATGCTTTCCCTCAAATACACCAGGCATTTGCATTGTCTTTTGCCTCTATTCCCTTTGTTAGCTTCTTCTGAACTATACTTCCCCATTGCATTCCTGGCCTTGTAAACAAAACAAAAATCTGGCCCCCAAACCAAAACCAAACCAAACCAAACATCCTACAAAGCAAAAGCCATAAGCCCAAACCAAAGATCACTTCTTCGCAGTAGCTTCTCCTTACCCTTCCCAAAGAGAAAAGATTACCTCCTCATCTGTGTCCTTTTTGCATCTGTACTTACATTATCCTCACATTTTGGAATGGGTTTCTTTTGCATGTTTGTATCACTTTTTTGCCTGAAAGTTCTTTAAGAAGGGGAGCACGTGCATGCCACTTTTGTAGTCAGTGCCTAGCATGTTGTCCCGTAGTACGCTGTACTTGCTCCACAAATGCAGGCTGACATAAATTCAATTGAATTTGTTCTTCTAAGAGAAGGTAAATAGTGAAAGAAATGTAACTTGTCTATATATAGAATAATTAGAGATGCCAATAAAAGTGTTTAGCATAAGACTGGCTACTGTGGAGTTGTGAGGTTGCTGCTGTATATTTGTTTGCAAATGGTATAATAATATATATATAAATTCATACATCTATTAAAACACAAATAATATAGCAAGGCAGAGAACATAGATGTTGCTGCTTGGAATTTTCTTAGCATTCTGGGCTTTGCTAAAAAAATAAGAGCTATGTTAAGAGTGCTAAATTGAAATTGCCAGACTATCCAGTTATTGGGGGAACATGGTAAGGTGTAAAGTTATGCAAATGAACACAGGAAATTGATCAGACTTAAAGAGTGAACAAAATAGAATAAAACCAAACTTGCTGCCCCAAAATGCCATCAAGGTCCTTGCTTTGCTCTCCTGGGGAATTTTTTTGTCCGTGCAAGATACCCTGGGACCAAGTAAGAGATAATTCATTTCAAAATGAGATGGCCTATTTTTGGAGTACTGCCCTGAATTTTCCCTTTTGCCTATAATAATCTATTGTCCTGGATACCAAAAATAGTGTATGGCAGGGATTATTTAAAGCTCTTCAGCAGAAGGCAGTTATGCAGCCTGCTGAACTTCTTAGAACAAAAGAAGTAAGTTTCAGTTAAAGGGAACTTTGAAATGGTCTGTGGAGCCATGGAGCCATGTATGCTGGTACCATCAGTACTTTTGTTTTCCTTTATTTTATTTTCTCAGAGTTGGAGAAAGCCCCAAAGACCAGATAGGGTAGAAATTTGACATGATAAAAATTAATTGGAGGGCTTCCCTGGTGGCGCAGTTGTTGAGAGTCCGCCTGCCGATGCAGGGGAACACAGGTTCGTGCCCCGGTCCGGGAAGATCCCACATGCCGCAGAGTGGCTGGGCCCGTGAGCCATGGCTGCTGAGCCTGCGCGTCCGGAGCCTGTGCTCCGCAATGGGAGAGGCCACAACGGTGAGGGGCCCACGTACCACAAAAAAAAAAAAAAAAAAAAAAATTGATTGGTAGGCTTTAGTTGGGAAAATCCACCTCAAAAACAAATAAATAAAATGTAAGGAAACATTTTAGAACTGTGATGTTTATTTAAGTTGGATGATGCTGGGGTACCAGGAGGGGCCACTGCTTTTTGCATAAATATCTTTAAGCAAGAATCTCAATCCTTCTGGGCTACATGACTTCTTCACCAAGGGGCTCAAGAAGCTATAATGCTCGTCAACTATTTGAAGGATGTTTTTGTTTCCTAACACTGCTGTAAAAGAATACCAAAACCTTAGCTATAGTAAACCTTTAAAACCATAACCCTTTAAATCAGCACAAATTTATACTATTAAAATTCTGGATTTCATAAGTCTGAGATATGACTCACTGGGCTAAAGCCAAAATGTTGGCAGAGTAGAGTCCTTTTAGAAGCTCTGGAGAGAGGATCCGTTACTTTGCCTTTTCCAGCTCCTAGTAGCCACCTTTATCCCTGGATGGTGGTCCCTTCCCTCATCTTCAAAGCACATCACTCCAGTCTCTGTGTTCATCATCAGTTTGCCTTCTCCTCTGTAGGCAAATATCGTTCTGTCTCTCCCTTATAAGAACACTTGTAATTACACTTAAGTCCACTTAAAGAAACCAGGATAGTCTACCCATCTCAATATTATTAATCAGATCTGCAAAGTCACTTTTGCCATATAAGGTAACATTCACAACTTCTGAGGATTAGGATGTGGATACCTTTTGGCAGGGGGTGGGGAGCATTATTCAGTCTAGCACAAAGGGCTATCAAGTAGAAGAGGAATTAACCTCATTTTGTGTGACACTGAACATAACCAGCCATGGCAAGACACATGTTTGAAATTTGAAAGGAAGTATTTTGGATTTATTAGAACTTTCCAAAAGTGGAGAGAACTCCCTTGGGTGTATGACAAGATGTTAAACTGGAATTACAACTATGGCACCACAGTATAACAGGACATTCCAAAGAGAAGTGCTGGACAGAAACACAGATTTCCAAAGAAGATGACTCCGCAAGAAGACTATCAGGGGTCAAGAGATTGGAGATGGGGAAGGATTTTCAAAGAGATTTCTTTAGAGGGAGCTTGTCTCTTCTCTCTTTCTCACAGGGAATGTGGCAAGGGTGCTCTCTCCTTTATGTCCAGCCTAGAGGGAGTGGGCTTCAAAGAGACCACTCTAAAAGAGAGGAGGCTTGGACTAGTGTGTGACCAGCAAGAGACTTTGGCCATCAGTCTCAGTGGGTAGTGCAAAAAGAAACAGATGCTCTGTAATGGAAGAAATTGCCCTTTCTCCAATGGTGAGTCGAAGGTGCACGAGGCCCAGAGAACATATGTGGAAACTTTAGTAAAGTCCTGCTTAATACGATTTCTACTGAAAAATGAAGGGAGTCCAGTGGAGGATCTGGATAGGGAGGACCACAGGAAAATCAGAAGCTGAGGAGGGAAGCAGAGCAACAAGCCAAAGGGTGGGACCTCTGGTATCCTGGGAGTCACCTCACAGGGGCTCAGCAGGAGAGCCTCTGAAGAATCTGTCAACTCCATATACTCAGGAACTATTGGTTTTAGTCATCAGCCAGAATCATGGACTGTGGAGCCAACTTAAGGCTGCACTTATGACTCCAACTTTTGTGAGGTCTTAAACTTACAGATATTGAGAGGCTCTCTTTAAGAAAAAGATAAAGCATCACAAGTACAAAATTAGCTAAAAGGCCATGGAAGAGGCCTTTGCAAATGAAGAGCTCTAAAGTTTGATTTCAGTAGCTTTATGGTAAGTTCATAAAGTTAAGAATTTTCTGCTGCCTTTCCCCCTTCTCCCTTCTTATACTCCATTGCCAGAAGGGTCTGAGAACAAGATTAGCTAGGCAAGCCAAGAAGAAAGGGCCAGATCACCCACTAATGGTTGGAAGAGATTTGTGTCTTTGGATGAATACTGGAGTGTTGAAAAGCATATTGAATTGAATATTTAATTACATAATTGAGAATGTACATTTGTGATTTAAAAAGACTGCAGCACTCTGCATTAGCCATGAGTGACCAGAAACCATGAGTTCTGCCTATTTCTATTTAGAGGCTGGAATAAACTTCTCCCACCAAGTATCTATTAAAGTGACAATGGAAAGTAAAAATTTGTGTTTTGATTATATTCCATGAGCTGTGCTTATTCGATATACAGGTTATAGGCATTGGTGAGTTCAACATCACTAGTATGCACAAACAGTGATAACTTGTCAGGGACGTTGTAGAAGAGCTTGAGGCATCTCAAGTGAGTTAAACTAAGTGGTCTTTAAGGTCACTCTAGTTCTGATGATTTCTGGTTCTTCTATACTTCTCAACCACTGATAACAGAGCCTTTCCTAAGAAAAGTTTTGACAGGGAAGATGTGAAGCCAGAGAAAAGGCAGAAGATGGTGTTAGGTTGATTATGTATGTTTATATATGTACATATGATTATACATAAGTGAAATGAATGACTGTGGTGACAAGGGACAGGAAGGAGGAATTAGGATTTAATTGTTATTATAAGGTAGTGAAGTATCATAGTGTTATTTGAAAATGAACTTGGATTAGTTGTATATTACAAACTCCAGGGCAACTACTAAAAGGAAAAGAAGAAGTATAACTGATATATTAAGAAAGCAGAGAAAATGAAATAACAAATTCTCAATTAAAACCACAAATGGCAGAAAAAGAGAGGAAGATAAACACAGGAATAAAGAATAAGAGCAAAAAATAGAAAGTTGTAACAAATATAGTGGATATCAATCTATATCAATAGTGACTTTGAACATCAATAGTCTAAGTACACCAAGTAAAAGACAGAGATTGCCAAAGTGGATGCAACAGTTAAGTATATATTGCTTACAAGAAACTTGCTTTAAATATAAAGACACATGTAAATTAAAAGTAAATGAATGGAGAAAGGTATACCATGCTAACACTAATCAGAAGAAAGCAGGAATAGCTATATTAATTTCAGACAGAGCAGACTTCAGACCAAGAATAGTTATCAGTAATAAAGAGGGGCATTACATAATGATAAAAGGGTGAATTCTTCAGGAAGACATAACAATCCTGAAAGTGTATATGCCTAACAAAGGAACATCAAAATATATGAGGCAAAAACTAATAAAACTGCAAAAATAAATAGATGAACCACCATCATGGTTGGAGACTCAACACCCCTCTATCAGAAATGCACAGATCTGGCAGGCAGAAAATCGATAAGAACATAGTTTAACTCAACAACATTGTCAATGACCTAGATATCATTGACATTTATGGATTCTTTTATTCAACAACTGCAGAATACACATTCTTCTCAAGCTCACATGGAACATTCATCAAGATAGACCGCATTCTGAAACACACTGTAACAAATTTAAAAGACTAGGAATCACATAATGCCTGTTCTCAGACCTTGATGGAATTATACTAAAAATCGATATCAGAAAGATAGCTGGAAACTCCCAAAATAATTGAAGGCTAGACAACATACTTCTAAGTAAAACATGGGCAAAGAAGAAATCTCAAGAGGGATTTTTAAATATTTTGAACTAAATGAAAATAAAAATACAACTTATCAAAATTTGTGGGATGCAGTGAAAGCAGTGCTTAGAGGAAAATAATAAAATAGCATTAAATGCATATACTAGAAAAGAGGAAAGATCTAAAATTAATAATTTAAGTGTCTACATTAGGAAACTAGAAAAAGAAGAACAAATTAAATCCAAAATGATCAGAAGAAAAAAATACTAAAAATTAGGGCAGAAATCAATGAAATTGAAAATAGAAAGTCTGTAGAGAAAATCAATGAAGCCAAAAGCTGGTTCTTTGAAAAGATCAATAAAATCGATAAAGCTTCTAGTCAGGTTGACCAAGAAGAAATGCGAAAGTATACAAATTACTAATATCAGAAATGGAAGAGAAAACATCACTACAGATCCCATGGACATTAAAATAATAATCAAAGAATTCTATGAACTCTATGCTCACAAATTTGATAACCTAGATGAAAGGGAGCAATTCCTTGAAAGACACAATCTACCAAAAGTCACACAAAAAGAAATAGATGATATAAATAGGCCAATATCTATTAAAGAAATTGAATCAGTAATTAATAACCTTCCAAAACAGAAAGCACCAGATGGTTCACTGGTGAGTCCTACCAAATATTTAAGGAGAAAAACATGCCAATTCTCTACAGTCTCTTTCAGAAGACAGAAACAGAGGTAATACTTTCTAATTCATTCTGTGAGGCCAGCATTATCCTAATACCAAAACTAGACAAAGATATTAGAAGAAAAGAAAACTACAAGCCAATGTCTCTCATGAATATAGACAAAAATTCTCAACAAAATATTAGCAAATCAAATCCAACAATGCATAAAAAGAATTATATACCACCAGCAAGTGGAGTTTATTTGAGGTATGTAACCCTGGTTCAATATTCTAAAATCAATTTATGTAACATATCGCACCAACAGCCTAAAAATAAAAATCATATGATCATATCAATAGATGCAGAAAAAGCATCTGACAAAATCCACCAGCCATTCATGATAAATGCTCTCAGTAAACTAGGAATAGAGGAGAACTTCCTCAACTTGGTAAAGAATATCTACAAAAAACTGACAGCTAACATCAGATTCAATGGTGAGAAACTTGAAGCTTTTCCACTAGGATCAAGAACTAAGCAATGATGTCCTGTCTCACCACTTCTTTTTAACATTGTACTGGATATCCTAGTTAATGCAATAGGACAAGAAAAGGAAATAAAAGCTATCCAGATAGGGAAGGAAGAAATAAAACTGTCTTTGTTCACAGATGACACGATTGTTGATACAGAGAATCTGAAAGAATTGACAAAAAACAAAAACAAAAACTCCTGGAACTAATAAGTGATTATAGCAAGGTTGCAAGACACAAGATTAATATACAAAAGTCAATAACTCTCCTATATGCCTGCAATAAATAAATGGAATTTTAAATTAAAAACAAATATCATTTACATTAGCACCCCCCAAAAATAAATACTTGGGTATAAATCTAAATCTCTCTCTCTCTCTCTCTGTGTGTGTGTGTGTGTGTGTGTGTATATATATATATATATATATATATATATATATGTATGTATATATATATATACACATAAATGATCTATATGAAGAAAACTATAAAACTCTGATGAAAGAAATCAAAGGAGAACTAAATAAATTGAGAGATATTTTGTTTATGTACAGGAAGACTAAATATTGTCAGCACATCAGTTCTTCCCAACTTGGTCTATAGATTCCACACAATCCCAATCAAAATTTCAGCAAGTTATTTTATGGATATTGACAAACTGATTCTAAAGTTTATATAGGAAGGCAAAAGACCCAGAATGGTCAACACAATATTGAAGGAGAAGAACAAAGTACTGGAGTACTGACACTACCTGATTTTAAGACTTACTATAAAGCTACAGTAATCAAGACAGTGTGGTATTGGTGAAATAATAGAAAAATAGATCAATGGAACAGGCTAGTGAACTTAGAAATAGACCACACAGATACAGCCAACTGATCTTTGACAAAGGAGCAAAGGCAATTCATGGAGCAAAGATACTCCTTTCAACAAATGGTGCTGGAACCATGGCCATCCACATGCAAAAAATTAAATCTAGACACAAACCTTACACCCCTCAAAATTAACTCAAAATGGATCATAGAAATAAACTTAAAACTCAAAACTACAAAACTCCTAGAAGATAACATATGAGAAAATCAAGATGACCTGGGGTTTGGTGATGACTTTTTTAGATACAACACCAAAGGCATAATTTATGAAAGAAAGAATTGATAAGCTGGACTTCATTAAAATTTAAAAAGTTCTGCTCTGCCAAAGACATTGTCAAGAGAATAAAAAGACAAGCCACAGACTGAGAGAAAATACATGCAAAAGACACATCTGAGGGCTTCCCTGGTGGCGCAGTGGTTGAGAGTCCGCCTGCCGATGCAGGGGACACGGTTCATGCCCCGGTCCGGGAAGATCCCACATGCCGCGGAGCGGCTAGGCCCGTGAGCCATGGCCGCTGAGCCTGCGCGTCCGGAGCCTGTGCTCCGCAACGGGAGAAGCCACAACAGTGAGAGGCCCGCGTACCGCAAAAAAAAAAAAAAAAAAAAAAAAAAAAAGACGCATCTGATAAAGGACTATTATCTAAAATATATAAAGAATTCTTAAGACTTGATAAACAATAAGAAAACAAACAACCTGATAAAAAAGTGAGAGGGCTTCCCTGGTGGCGCAGTGGTTGAGAGTCCGCCTGCCGATGCAGGGGAACACAGGTCCGTGCCCTGGTCTGGGAAGATCCCACATGCCGCAGAGCGGCTGGGCCCGTGAGCCATGGCCGCTGAGCCTGCGCATCCGGAGCCTGTGTTCCACAACGGGAGAGGCCACAACAGTGAGAGGCCCGCGTACCACAAAAAAAAAAAAAAAAAGAGAGACCTTAACAGACACCTTACCAAGGAAGATATACAGATGGCAAATATGAATATGAAAAGATGTTCCACATGATATGTCATCGGGGAAATGTAACTTAAAATAATAATGAGATACCACTACACACCTATTAAGTGACCCAAATCCAGAACACTGATAAATATCAAATGCTGGCAGGGAGGTGAAGCAACAGGAACTCTCATTCATTGCTAGTGAGAATGCAAAAATGGTTCAGTCACTTGGGAAGACAGTTTGGCAGCTTTTTACAAAACTAAATATACTCTTACCATATGATTCATCAATTGTGTTCCTCAGTATTCACCCAAAGGAAGTGAAAACATGTCCACACAAAAACCTGTACATGGATATTTATAGCAGCTTTCTTCATGACTGCCAAAACTTGAAAGCAACCAAGAAGTCCCTGAGGTGGTGAATGGATAAATAAACTGTGGTATAGAAGACAATGAAATATTATTCAGTCCAAAAAGAAATGAGCTATCAAGCCATGAAAAGACATGGATGAACGTTAAATGCATATATATATATATATATATATATATATATATATATATATATATATATATTTATTTATTTATTCATTTATTTTTATTTTTATTTTTTTTGTGGTACGCGTGCCTCTCACTGTTGTGGCCTCTCCCGTTGCGGAGCACAGGCTCCGGACGCGCAGGCTCAGCGGCCATGGCTCATGGGCCCAGCCGCTCTGCGGCATGTGAGATCTTCCTGGACCGGGGCACGAACCCGTGTCCCCTGCATCGGCAGGCGGACTCTCAACCACTGCGCCACCAGAGAAGCCCCTAAATGCATAGTATTAAGTGAAAGAAGCCAGTCTAAGAAGACTGCATATTGTATGATTCCAGTATGACATCTAGACAAGGCAAAAGTATGGGGATGGTAAAAAAGATCAGTGGTTGCCAGAGGTTGGGCCAGGAGGAGGGATGAATAGACACAGCACAGAATAGGTTTACAGCAGTGAAATACTCTGTATGGTACTGTAATGGTAGATATGTGTCATTATACATTTGTCCCATTCCAAGGAATATACAACACCAAAGTGAACTCTGATGCAAGCTACAGACTGTGGTGATCATGAAGTGTCAATCAATGTAGGTTCATCAATTGTAATAAATGTACCACTCTGGTGGGATATATTAATAATAGGGAGGCTATGCATGTGCGGAAATCTCTGTATCTATCATCTACTTAATTTTGCTGTGAAACTAGAACTGCTTCAAAAAATAAAGTCTATTAAGAAAACAATTTTAGAAATACTACTGTCCACACCCAAACATTTGCATGCCTTTGTGGGGGCCCCTGTTCAAAATGTATGTGGAAGAATAAGTTTATAGCTGAAACTCATTTTTAAAGTTGGTTTATCTCCAAATGTATGAGTGTTTTATTACTGTTATTATAAATGCCCTTTAAAGCAGGCCTTCTCATTCATTAGCTTAGAGAGTTCCAAAGTTAAATGAAAAACAACAGTTTCTTAACAAGCTTACACACCTTAAAGCCCTTAGAGTGGATGGAAGAAATGAGTGTTGCAAAGCTTTATAGATATTGATAGGATTGCTTTATTCTGAAATGATGACATAAATAAGCCTCTTCAAAGGCTTCAATGAGTCTATCATGGAAATTGCCATGTAAGTTTTGGGAACTTGATAAGCTTTGGAACTTGGGCATAAATAATACATGCCCCAGCAAAACTTGAGCCACTACTTTTACTGGCATGTTCACAAATTTCTAAAGCTTCACAATGGCAATTTCCAAAAAGGCAACCCTTAAGCTAACGTTTTTTGTGTGTGCATATTATTTTCCATTTTGAATTGAGGAAATAAATTTTCTCTTAAGAAAGTAGGAAAGTTGATGTTCAGTGTTTACCGTATGCCTGGAACTTTAATTCATTTTATCCTGACAACAAATCAGTAAGGTCAGTATTGTTATCTCTTTTAGATATAAGGAAACTAAGAGGCACTGAGAATAACAGTAGCTAAGGCTTATATAACAATATGTATCAGGCAAAGTTTCAAATACTTTTTGCATATATGGGTGGATTTAGTTCCTCAAAACAACTTTATAAAGGTAGGAACCATTATTATGTCTTTTTTGCAGATGAGAAAACTGAAGCACAGAGAGATCAGTGACTTGTTCAAGGTAAGTGATAGAAGCCAGAATGGAGATGCAGGTAGACTGGCTCAAGTCAAACCCTTTAACCACTAAGCTATAGCCTTAAAAATAGCAAAAAGCCTTACAGCAAGGCAATGGTAGAGTTATTTTTTCTTATCGCTCTAATCCTTTAAGTCTTTCTCTTTCTTCAGGGTTCAAGTTTCCACTAAAATGAGAGTCATTATTATACCCTGACTCTCAGGGTGCTGTTGGGATACATTATTTCCCTGAGCTGCCATGGCCATATTATTTGTAGTTCTACTTAGCAAGCATTTAACTCTGATTTAGCTGTTTACATGCAAGCTCTTTGAAGATAGAGACTAATGTCTTATTATCTCTAAGCAACCAACATTTGTACAGTAGTGGCTGCTCTGGAAATTTTGAAATGAAAAAGTGGACTATCTATTTCCATTTTTAAGCAACGGTGTTTTCTTTTTTTGTTCTATGCTAAAGGGGCAAATATAACATGAATGAAAAGGTCTGTAGCTGATGATATTATATAGAAGACTGAGTAGTTTAAGCCTGAATTGATAACACTCAGAAGGAAAGAATGTCAACTAAATGCCAAACTTAAGCTAACAGAAATAATGCAATGTAAACTGAAAAAAAAATTTAGAATACAATAAACACAATAAAATTACTATCTTCTCTAC
The DNA here is from genome assembly GCF_951394435.1 of Stenella coeruleoalba. Taxonomy (NCBI): domain Eukaryota; kingdom Metazoa; phylum Chordata; class Mammalia; order Artiodactyla; family Delphinidae; genus Stenella; species Stenella coeruleoalba. Next base: position 58,206,382 of record NC_137150.1, read on the forward strand.
ACAAATGTAACTTCTCTTAAACTCCATTGGCCGATAGGTACTGGAGACATGAGTTTGAAACATGAGCCCCCCATGTGGAGCCCTGAGCCACTACTCACTGGTCACTGGGAGTACATGGCCTATATCACTCAGAAGATACCACTTCAGATTCTTCAAAGCTGAGATGCAAAGTCCAGTTCCCAGAGACAGAGACATCTACCTTCTGCTCCTAGTGCTGGGGCTCAGGTGGGTTGGCCCAGGCATGTGTGTTGCAGTGAAAGCAGCACTGAACATGGAGTCATATGATCTGGGCTTAAAGCCCAGTCCTGACACTCCCTAGTTATGTGCTGGGGCAAGTTCCTGATCTGCAGTTTCTTCATTTGCATAATGGGTGTAAAAATACTGCCACGTTGTGTTGATTAAAGGGTTGACTGAGATTCTGTTTGTGAAAGTCTCTGGCCCATTAATCCTCTCAGTATTTGGGCAATGTGAGTTCCATCCATTCCTGTCTTGGCCACCTCCAACGTGCACTGCTGCTCTGGCTGCTGGTTCCTAGGCTCTCACTACTCTGGCTCCCTGAGGTCTTCAGTCCACTTAGTGCTGACTTCACCCCAGAAGCCACTACAGGGGGCTTGAACTTTCCTGCGCTCTGTCCAGAGCTCTCCTCAGCTTTGCTGCTGCCGTTGGTTCCCTCCCAGACCCCAACATGCACCTCACTGCAGATTTCATTTTTTCTAGGGCCTTTCTTGAGGCCCCCTCCAGCTGTCATCACCACCTCTACAGAGACATTCCAACCTTGTCTGCCTTTGGCTAGCTAATACCTTACTTCCCAGACTCCGTATTCAGCATCCATGCAGTCCACAAACATTAACTGAAGGCCTACTAAGTACCAGGTCAGACACTGGAGTTACTGGGTTGTTGTCTTCAAGGAGCTCAGAATTTAGAAGGAAAATAGACAAACCAACCATAACAGTACAGCATGAGATGTGTTAAGAAAGAGAGAAGCAGAGAGCAGAGACCAGGGCTCATCTGTAGACCTGTCCCTCTAGTATTCCAGCTTTGCCACCCAGACAGAGTCCTGTGTCTAAGGCTTTGGGTGCAGGAGAAAGTGACTACAGATCCCAAAGACTGACAATGAAAAGGCCTTGCAGGGCTGTCATTATAACTTTCTGTGCTGTGTCCTGGGGGTGGGAGTGCATAGGGCGTCTCATGTTCCCTCATGCTAGCAACCCACTTTGCTTCCTAAGCCCCACACTGGAAGTAATCACTTGTGTGATTTCTACCCCTGGTGGCCTCTCTCCTTCTAATATGAACAGGTCTCCCATGCCCCTTAGGCTCTACCATGCACAGGCTCATTTATTCATCCATAAACATTGATCCTATGGCATAAAAGCTGTGCAGAGTGTCTCATGGTTAAATAATGATTCTTCTGACTATAAGATCTGAGCTTTGGTTTGTTTTTCCACCAGAAGTTAGATTTGGGATAATACTCAACTCTTTGACTTGCTTCCTGTGCAACCAATGGAAGACATTCACAACATCATTCACAAAACATCAGGGTGTGAGCTCTTCACAAGTCATGTGAAGATAACTGGCCTGCAAGCAGATTGAGCTCAGAACCTTAACTTCATTAGAGAGAAGAGAGGTCCGATATACGGACTCAGGGCCACAGCTGCTTTCATGATATGGAGTTGGTGAGCCTATTCTAAGAAGTACACTATAAAGATGCGTCTGTGCATATTCTTACAGTTTCCATCAACTAACAGATTAACAGAATGGAATAATTGCCAAAATAGGTGAAACAAAGTACATGAGCAAAAGAAGCCATGATTAAAAGAAAGAAATTCTTGTATAAACATATTTGAAAATTTGGCCCTCAAATCATGGGTTCTTGAGGGAGGGACAGTCCATTCACCTCTGTATTCTCAGAACCTAGGAGATAGTTTTTTGAACATTGCTTAATAAATATTATATAAAAGAATTCACAATTACTTGCCAAAAATCTGGAATAATGAATCTATGAGAAAGTAGTCATTTGGAATAAAATATACTTAATATGGTAAGTCAAATTCAGAATAAAATATAAATCCATCTCATAAAATATATTATAAATGCATTAGACCAGATATTAATATAAGTACAAATTAAGAACGTAAAGGATGTGAACCAAGAGTTGGCAAGGAAGAAAGATCTACAAATGCTTTCAAAGTTGTTGAAAATGTTTACTAGCTGAATTCTCGTATAGTCTGTGACTAAAAAGGCAACACAAAAATTTACAATAAAGGGTAGGGAAGGAGAGCTTAAAACTTGGTGAAAATATTTTTTCCTCTGTCTGTTGTGAATTTCTCAATTACAAAGAGATTTTCATATTTTTACTTTTCCCATGTAATCTATAGAAACTATATGTAAGCTGGGGTTTCAGAATAACAACATCTTTAAGAATTATTTTCATTGTTGTTCTCTAAACCACCCATTTCTGGATTCTTAAAATACCTCTGGCTACTAAACAGGAGTATTCACAAATATTTCATTTTGGTTCATTGAACTGAATTCCTTTCTTGCTCAAGAATAAAATAGTCATTTAAAAACAATACATTGTTTTCTTACAAAATTAAGTACTAAGAAAAGTTAAAAAATTTAAAAAAAAGAGCCAAATAAGAAAGTCCTTTGTAAGACGCTACCTGCTGCTGCAATAGGACACTTGCCCCTCCTCTCTACATTCTGCAGTGACTCTGGGGCTCTCAGAGCCTGGGCACAAATAACCCCAAGTAGCCCCTGATGCAGCGTTCCTGTCTCCAGCCAGCCATCCCTCTGCTTGGCACTGCAGCAGCTGGAAGGTGACTGACATGCCCTCTGGCTGCCTTCTAACCCTTCCAACCACAGCCTACATATGCATTAAGTTTAATGTCTCCACCCCAATTGCTCTCTAGAACTAGCTGGATGGAAGCTGCTACCAATCAATGAGTAGATCCATTACCTCCTTGAGCACTTAGGCCCAGGGAGAGAAAGCCTGAATTTAGAAATGATAGGGTAGACTTTGAGCAACACGGTGGGAAGGAAGTGCCTTCCTAGGCTGACATACGCCCCAGAGAGCTACTGGGGATGAAGGGAGAAAGAAGAGAAGAATCTCTGAAATGTTTATTTCAGAGCTCAAAATTCAACTTATTACTTGGTCACTTTGCTGTTGTTATTTTCTTTAATCTAGAATATTATCCCAATGAGGGTTAAAACCAAACACAATTTGTCATAGGAATGGAGTTGAAATAATATAATACCTAACCTGATTTCATATCAATCTTAATAGTTATTTTAAAAATATAGGTACTGGTTTTCTCATAAAAGAAACATTTTGAAAAATCTGAAAATAATCTCTGTACACATATACCTTGAGTTGTTAGTTTTCATTCATCCAATGCCATGTATTGAATACTTATGGTGGCCCCATAGCACTATACCAAGGAAAGTAGTGTGATGTAGAGACCCTTGCTATTCAAAGTGTGGCGCAGACCAAAATATGAACATTAGCAGGGAGTTTGTTAGAAATGCAGAGTCTTAGCCACATCAGACACACTGAACCTGAATTTGTATTTAACAAATTTCCCAGGTGATTTATGTGCCCATCAACATTCGTGAAGTACCAGTGTAGAGCACTCTCCAAAACTTCTTAAAAAAATCATGCATCCCTATCCGTTAACAAAAGTAATACTCTCCAATATGTGTGTATATATTTACAAATTATGTGTGTATTCCTGTAACATGTTGCATTATATATTTTGTAAAGAATGCATAAAATAAAAATTAAAATTACAAGTTAAAATATGGACATTCTAGTAATTTCTTGCTGCTGCCTCAATGGATCATTTTGAGCACACACCCATTTTGCAGATCCATGGCCATGAGGACAGTGTACTGGGCTTAAGATATGAAAACTTGGGTTTGATTTCTAGTTTTACCAATTCTTAGCTTTAGTTCTCAGGAGGGTTTGGGATAATGTAGCACAACTCCAGTTGTATGGCATTCTGGGTTGCAGAAAGTAGAGATTATAGAGAAGGTGAGCTAGCAGGAAGAGGAGTCATGTCTAGGGAGAGGCGGATAATCATAAGTCAAGTCCCAATAAGAGAAAGGCAGCCCAGTTCAGTTATAGGTAGGTTCACAATCTAAAGGGATTCTACTTCTTCAGGAGGTGTGAATAGTAGTGGGCAGTGCTTGAAGGCAGGTATTAACCGAGTGATTAAACAGGAAATAGAAACCAGTGAGAAGTGGAAGCAGGTACCTCATGGGAAGAATGGAAAAAGTGACATCTGGAATTGGGCAGAACTGGTTTCAGGTGTTGGCTCTACTCTTTATCTCAGAGTCTCCATTTCCTGTCAAAGCTAAAAAGAAGCTACCTTGGTCTGTAGAGAAGTTTTAACATTATGTTACCCTAAAGGAACCGACCTTGACTTGAGGTCATTCTTGATAAAGAAACAGAACAGGCAAACAATTCCAAATGAGACCAAACTGTTTTTTTCCCAAATGTGATGGTTAATTTTATGTGTCAACCTGACTGGGCCACGGGGTGACCAGATATTTGGTCAAACATTATTCTGGGTATTTCTGCGAGGGTGTTTTTGGATGAAATTAACATTTAAATAGAGTAAAACAGCTGGCCCTATCCAGTGTGGGTGGGTTTCATCCAATCAGCTGAAGGCCTGAATGGAATAAAAAGGCTGACACTCACTAAAATAAGAGACAATTCTTTCTGCCTGATTGCCTTTGAACTGGGACATCCACTTTTTTATTACTTTGAACTCACACTAAAGCACTGGCTCTTCCTGGGTCTCAAGACTGGGGCCTTCAGACTGGAACTACACCACTGGCTCTCCTGGCTCCCCAGCTCCTGACTCACGTGTAGATCTCGGAACTTAGCCTCCATAATCACATGAGTAATTCCTTATAATAAATGCATCTATTTATCTACCTATCTAAAAATTACTTATATATAATATTTATAATTAAATAAGGAGTTTTTCAACTCAGCACAATTCCCAGAAAAGCAGAATATAAAGGCAGCTCCTCTGTAGTTGGGATTGAGCTTCTGAGTTACAAGGTGCTGGAAACCCATTCTCATGACGTATTGGATCCCCAGTCTTCAGGTAGTGACCATGAATCCAACTGCTGTGTGGCTGCTTCATGATCAAGAGCCTGCTTTATGCTCCTGTCCCTACATCTTCTTAGAAACAGTATTAGTGGAGTAGATAAGAGTGCCCACTTTGGAACCATGCAGATGTGAGCTTGAGTGCCTATAAACGTTTAGCACACGGCAACCAAGAATGAGTTGCACTTTTTCAGGGTCATAAATGATTCTGGCAGGTCCCAGTTGGATGGCCGATCAGAGGGCTGGTTCTTCCTGGCACCACACTCCTGAGGAGGCAGAGCTGGTCCAGGATGCCAAGACACTAGGATAGGAGAAAGCCAGAGGGAGAACACTTGGTGCGACAGAGGAGGTATATGATTGAGCATTGATTTAAGAAATTTTACACCCATTAGGCCATCAAAATGCTTGAGGCATCAAGCTTCCCATGTTCCTTAGTCCCCTACACAGAATATCAGAAGACTATTTCCACAGTCCCTCAGTTAACAGAGAAAAAGTGAATGCCTTCCCGTTCTGTGGTTTTCCATGACCTTGGACAGAAGATTGGGCGGCCTTTAGTCTACTGGGTGCTCATTACATTCACCTGGGCAGAGGCTGACAATGAGGGTTTGTCACTTTAATTCTCAGAGAAGTAATATAGCACAGGTGGATTTCACCAGATTCTGGTTTCAATCAGATACACATTTGAGTTGTGACCCTACCACTTACTGGCTGTATAATCTTGAACAAAGTGATTAACCTATCTAAACCTCAGTTGTTATTCTGCACAGTGGAGATCATTATAATAACAGTTAACCTTCATGGATGGTTTCCTATGTGCCAGACACAGTGTCGTTTGCTTTATGTTGATTATCTACTTTTATTCTTCTGTCAAGCCTGAGTTCCATACTATTACCACCCTCCCATTTTTATAGATTTGGAAACTGAAGCTTAGAGAACTTTAAATCGTTACTCAAGGTTACATCTACAAGGTGATGGAGTTGCAATTCTGCCTCAGTAAGAGAGTTAGTGCTGCCACGATGGAAACCTCAATTTCCTCTTGAGTAGTTTTGAGGAGGAGAATGGGGTATGGAAAAGTACTTTGTAAACAATAAAGTGCTAAGAACATGTGAATAATTCTTTAATGCAGGCTGAGACCACATGTTGCATTCTGCATCTGTGCCCTGACCCTGAGTGCTAAGGGGACAGTTGGGGAGAGGTCAGTGTCGGGGAGCCAGCCAGCAAAAACATGAAAGCTGACCTAGACCTTGAAGGAGAAGTAGGGTTGGTCTCGTCAGAACCACCTTTATGTAATTTACTTGTGCATAAGCTTCAAGGAGTTACACAAATTCATTAGCAGAGAAACTCTATGTTTCTTTACAACACAAAAGACAAATTGCCAATGAGGTTCTATTAGCACAAAGAGAAACTTTTTCTATTAATGACTGGGTTGAGCAATTCTCAGATTTGGAATTGTTGATGTTCCTTAATATGACAAAGTCTCCATGTGGAAAAAGCAAATGTCAATGAGTTGATCTACATCTTGTGAAGAAAGCATGATCATTCAGTTTTAGAATAATTCAATTTCCATTTCAAAACAAGAGGAAGGAAGAAAACCTGTCTTTATTCTACAGAACTGAAAAAAATACTTTAAAGAGACTAGTTTGCTTTATTAATTAATCATTCATTCATTCAAAAAGCATTTACTAAGTACCTTAAATGCACTAAGCCCTGTGGTAGCTTAGTGCTGAGTTTCTATTATTCTGGAATTCCCCAGAAGTTCCAATGAGAAGCATTGTGGGAAACAAAAATATCAGGAGAGTTAGCTTTAATTTGTCACAAGACAGGCTTCATTACCTCTTTCCAAGTGATGATCTGAAAATTATATATCAAATTCAATGCTTTAGTTTGTTGGGAGAAATGCTTCCACTGTAATAACTCTAGGACACGCCACCACTCAGTGCTCACAAGAAGCACTGTGTGTACTCTGTGTGTAGGTCACAGCAGACTTGCTGCTATAGTGTCCTATGAATCACCACACTGACATAGGATTCTGAAATTTAAATAGCTGCTTTGAAGCAGCAGAGTTCTCTGACTGAACTTCTAGAACAGAAGACCCATCTCTACTGGAGACTTTATTTCCAAATTGACTTCCATTTATATGGGGCAATTCAGACTTTCTTCCTTAAGCTAGCATTTTAAGTAACATTTAGTAAATCTAGGGTAGAGTAATAACAGTGCCACTTTTCTAAAGTCAGTTTACCAGTAGAAGCCACTTCATGTTCTCCAAATATTTGTTGGTAAGGCTGTTATTATTTTTATCATTTTAGCAGGCATATGTCTTATGTAGTATATGAAGGCAGTCATCCCTGAAGGAACATTCTGAGCTGAATTCAGGCTGCGTGTCATGTTTTTACATCTGAAAGCATATGCTTCAGAATATACTAAACCTAAGAAATTGTGAGCAGCAGAACAACATGTACATCAAACTGTGATGACATTTTGGTAAGAAAACTAAATCGTAAAATCCCCAAAGGGAATACTACATATTTTCTGTGGGTGCACATCAATTCATAGGACAAGTATGGAAAGTTATACACCAAACTGATGATGATATTACTTTGAGATGAGAGTGGGAAAAGTCAAAGAGGGGATCTAAACAGTGATGAGAAGATAAGGAGATAGGTTCCTTCCAGCGTTCTTCTCTGTCATCCTTAGGGTGCAGCCTTCATTCTCACAACCCAATATGACTGCTAGAGGGCTAGCCATCACTTCTGAGTTCTAGGGACTAGGATGGAGGGATGGGAAAAAAAAAAAAGGCAACACAACACGTTTGCCAACTATCCTTTAAGGCAATTTCCCAGATTGTCATATAACATTTTCATGTACATCTTATTAACCTGAATTTAGTCAGGTGATGGATTCTACTTGCAAGGGAGGCTGAAAAATGTCATTGCTATTTCACCTGGCCATGTCCCCAGCTCAAGTGAGGGATTTTACTGCTAAGTCAAAAAGGGAGAATGGATGCTGGGGTACGCACTTCAGGTCTTTTGCCTCAGTCACCAAATGTCTTTGACTAAACCTGTAATGTTTTAACGTTTTATAAAGGGGTGAATTTATATATTATTTGTGTAACTAAAAATCATTTTTGAAATAAAAGGGGGAGGTATTTTATTTTTTGAGACACTACTCATCTGAAAATGTTTATGACACTTTCAAATTGTATATAATTGACTCTTAGACTATAAATTCTACACAGGAGGAAAATCCAGTTTCCCCTCCAAGCCCACTGTGATTAGATGGGGTGAGAGGAGTCTCAGCAACTTAAATGAGTTTAGCTTTGGGATTCAGCGCTATAAATTCTTGACCTGCACCCCACTCTGATAACCTGACCAAGTAATTTCTATTCTTCCCTGCCTTGGTTTTTTAAGTTTTAGTCAAATACACATAACATAAAATTTACCATCTTAACTGTTTATAAACTACACAGTTCAGCAGTATTAAGTACATACACACTGTAGTACAGCCCCAATTTCCAGAACTCTTTTTATCTTGCTAAACTAAATCTGTATACCTATTAAACATTTCCCAATTATCCCCTCCCTCTAGCCCTTGGCAACCACCATTATACTCTGTCTCTATAATTTTGAGAACTCTGGGGACCTCACAGTAAGTAGAATCACACAGTATTTGTCTTTTTGTGATTGGTTTATTTCATTTAGCTTATTATCCTCAAAGTTCACCCATGTTGTAGCATGTGTCAGAATTTCCTTCCTTTTTAAGGCCAATATTTAATTTTATGTGTATACCACTTTTTGCTTATCCATTCATACATGAATGGACACTTGAGTTGCTTCCACTTTTTGGATAATTGAATAATGCTGCTATGAACATGGATATACAAATACATCGTTGAGATCCTGCTTCCATTTCTTTTGGGTATATACCAAGAAGTGGAACTAGTGGATCATATGGTAATCCTATTTTTAATTTTTTGAGGAACCACCATACTGTTTCCCATAATAAATGCATCATTTTGTATTCTCACCAACAGTGCACAAGGGCTCAAATTTCTCCACATCTCTGTCAACACCTGTTACTTTTTTTTTTAATAGTAGCTATTTTAATAGCATCATAGTTTTGATTTGTACATCCCTAATGATTAGTGATGTTGGGCACCTTTTCATGTGCTTGTTGGTCATTGTTGGTCATTTGTATATCTTCTTTAGAGAAATGCTTATTCAAATCCTTTTCCATTTTTTAAAAATTATGTAAGTTTCAGGTGTACAGCATTATAATTTGACATCTGTACACACTACAAAGGGATCACCACAAGTCAGTTATCATCCACTGCCATACGGTTGACCCCTTTCACCCATTTCACCCACCCTTCAACCTCCTTCCCTTCTGATAACCATTAATAAGATTTATGTATGCATGAGTTTGCTTTTATTTTGTTTCTTCTGTTTTTTTTTTAAAGATTACCATCCATTTTATCACAATTGGCAGAACTACATTCTTTTTTTTGGCTGAGTAGTATTCCATTGTGTATATATACTACAGCTTCTTTATCCATTTATCCACTGATGGACAATTAGGTTGTTTCCATATCTTTGATATTATAAGTAATGCTGCAGTGAACATAGGGGTTCACATATCTTTTTGAATTAATGTTTTTGTGCTCCTCAGATAAATGCCAAGGAGTGGAATGGCTTATCATATGGGAGTTCTATTCTTAATTTTTTGAGGAATCTCCAAATTGTTTTTTTTTTTTAACATCTTTATTGGAGTATAATTATTTTACAATGGTGTGTTAGTTTCTGCTTTATAACAAAGTGAATCAGCTATACATATACATATATCCCCATATCTCCTCCCTCTTGCATCTCCCACCCACCCTCCCTATCCCACCCCTCTAGGTGGACAAAAAGCACCAAGCTCATCTCCCTGTGCTATATGCGGCTGCTTCCCACTAGCTATCTATTTTACATTTGGTAGTATTTATAAGTCCATGCCACTCTCTCACTTCGTCCCAGCTTACCCTTCCCCCTCCCTGTGTCCTCAAGTCCATTCTCTATGTCTGCATCTTTATTCCTGTCCTGCCCCTAAGTTCTTCATAACCTTTTTTTTCTTTTAGATTCCATATATATGTGTTAGCATACGGTATTTGTTTTTCTCTTTCTGATATACTTCACTCTGTATGACAGACTAGGTTCATCTACTTCACTACAAATAACTCAATTTCGTTTCTTTTTATGGTTGAGTAATATTCCACCTTATATATGTGCCACATCTTCTTTATCCATTCATCTGACGATGGACACTTAGATTGTTCCATGTCCTGGCTATTCTAAATAGGCTGCAAAGAAAATTGTGGTACATGACTCTTTATGAATTAAGGTTTTCTCAGGGTACATGCCCAGTAGTGGGATTGCTGGGTCATATGGTAGTTCTATTTTCAGTTTTTTAAGGAACCTCCATACTGTTCTCCATAGTGGCTGTATCAATTTACATTCCCACCAAGAGTGCAAGAGGGTTACCTTTTCTCCACACCCTCTCCAGCATTTATTGTTTGTAGATTATTTGATGATGGCCATTCTGACTAGTGTGAGGTAATACTTCATTGTAGTTTTGATTTGCATTTCTCTAATGATTAGTGATGTTGAGCATGCTTTCATGTGTTAGTTGGCAATCTGTATATCTTTTTTGGAGAAATGTCAATTTAGGTCTTCTGCCCATTGTTCGATTGGGTTTTTCTTTTTTTGATATTGAGTTGCATGAGCTGCTTGTAAATTTTGGAGATTAAACCTTTGTCAGTTTCTTCATTAGCAAATATATTCTCCAATTCTGAGGGGTGTCTTTTCGTCTTGTTTATGGTTTCCTTTGCTGTGCAAAAGCTTTGAAGTTTCATTAGGTCCCATTTATTTATTTTTGTTTTTATTTCCATTTCTCTAGGAGGTGGGTCACAAAGGATCTTGCTGTGATTTATGTCATAGAGGGTTCTACCTATGTTTTCCTCTAAGAGTTTTATAGTGTCTGGCCTTATATTTAGATCTTTAATCCATTTTGAGTTTATTTTTGTGTGGGGTGTTAGGGAGTGTTCTAATTTCAGTCCTTTACATGTAGCTGTCCAGTTTTCCAAGCACTACTCATTGAAGAGGATGTCTTTTCTGCATTGTGTATTCTTGCCTTCTTTATCAAAGATAAGGTGACCATACGTGCATGGATTTATCTATGGGCTTTCTATCCTGTTCCATTAGTCTATATGTTTTTGTGCCAATACCATACTGTCTTGATTACTGTAGCTTTGTAATATAGTCTGAAGACCGGGCGCCTGATTCCTCCAGCTCCATTTTTCTTTCTCAAGATTGCTTTAGCTATTCGGGGTCTTTTGTGTTTCCATACAAATTGTGAGATATTTTTGTTCTAGTTCTGTGAAAAATGCCATTGGTAGTTTGATAGGGATTGCATTGAATCTGTAGATTGCTTTGGGTAGTATAGTCATTTTCACTATGTTGATTCTTCCAATCCACAAACATGGTATATCTCTCCATCTGTTTGTATCATCTTTAATTTCTTTCATCAGTGTCTTATACTGTTCTGCATACAGGTCTTTTGTCTCCTTATGTAGGTTTATTCCTGGGTATTTTATTCTTTCTGTTGCAATGGTAAATGTGAGTGTTTCTTTAATTTCTCTTTCAGATTTTTCATCCTTAATGTATAGGAATGTCAGAGCTCTCTGTGCATTAATTTTGTATCCTGCTACTTTACCAAATTCATTGATTAGCTCTAGTAGTTTTCTGGTAGCATCTTTAGGATTCTCTATGTATAGTATCATGTCATCTGCAAACAGTGACAGCTTTACTTCTTCCTTTCTGATTTGGATTCCTTTCATTTCTTTTTCTTCTCTGACTGCTGTGGTTAAAACTTCCAAAACTATGTTGAATAATAGTGGTGAGAGTGGACAACTTTGTCTTGTTCCTGATCTTAGTAGAAATGGTTTCAGTTTTTCAACATGTTGGCTGTGGGTTTGTCATATGTGGCCTTTATTATGTTGAGGTAAGTTCCCTCTATGCCTACTTTCTGGAGGGTTTTTATCATCAGAGGGTGTTGAATTTTGTTGAAAGCTTTTTCTGCATGTATTCAGATGATCATATGGTTTTTATTCTTCAATTTGTTAAAATGGTGTGTCACATTGATTGATTTGCGTATATTGAAGAATCCTTGCATTCCTGGGATAAATCCCATTTGATGATGGTATATGATCCTTTTAATGTGCTGCTGGAATCCTTTTGCTAGTGTTTTCTTGAGTATTTTTGCATCTATGTTCATCAGTGATATTGGTCTGTAGTTTTGTTTTTTTGTGACATCTTTGTCTGGTTTTCATATCAGGGTGACAGTGGTCTCGTAAAATGAGTTTGGGAGTGTTCCTCCCTCTGCTATATTTTGGAAGGGTTTGAGCAGGAAACGTGTTAGCTCTTCTCTAAATGTTTGATAGAATTCACCTGTGAAGCCACCTGGTCCTGGGCTTTCCTTTGTTGGAAGAGTTTTAATCACAGCCTCAAGTTCAGTGCTTGTGATTGTTCTGTTTATATTTTCTATTTCTTTCTGGTTCAGTCTTGGAAGGTTGTGTTTTTCTAAGAATTTGTCCATTTCTTCCAGGTTGCCCATTTTATTGGCATATAGTTGCTTGTAGTAATCTCTCATGATCCTTTGTATTTCTGCAGTGTCAGTTGTTACTTCTCCTTTTTCATTTCTAATTCTATTGATTTGAGTCTTCTCCCTTTTTTACTTGATGAGTCTGGCTAATGGTTTATCAATTTTGTTTATCTTCTCAAAGAACCAGCTTTTAGTTTTATTGATCTTTGCTATCATTTCCTTCATTTCTTTTTCATTTATTTCTGATCTGATCTTTATGATTTCTTTCCTTCTGCTAATTTTGGAGTTTTTTGTTCTTATTTCTCTAATTGCTTTAGGTGTAAGGTTAGGTTGTTTATTTGAGCTGTTTCTTGTTTCTGGAGCTAGGATTGTATTGCTATAAACTTCCCTCTTAGAACTGCTTTTGCTGCATCCCATAGGTTTTGGGTGGTCATGTTTTCATTGTCATCTGTTTCTAGGTATTTTTTTTATCTCCTCTTTGATTTCTTCAGTGATCTCTTGATATTTAGTAGTGTATTGTTTAGCCTCCATGTGTTTGTGTTTTTTACAGATTTTTTTTCCTGTTATTGATATCTAATCTCATACGTTGTACTCAGAAAAGATAACTTGATACAATTTCAATTTTCTTAAATTTACCAAGGCTTGCTTTGTGACCCAAGATATGATCTATCCTGGAGAATGTTCCATGAGCACTTGAGAAGAAAGTGTATTCTTTTGTCTTTGGATGGAATGTCCTATAAATATCAATTAAGTCCATCTTGTTTAATGTGCATTGAAAGCTTTTGTTTCCTTATTTATTTTCATTTTGGATGATCTGTCCATTGGTGAAAGTGGGGTGTTAAATACCCCTACTATGATTGTGTTAGTGTCGATTTCCCCTTTTACAGCTGTTAGCATTTGCCTTATATATGGCGGTGCTCCTATGTTGGGTGCACAATATTTACAATTGATATATCTTCTTCTTGGATTGATCCCTTGATCATTATGTAGTATCCTTCTTTATTGTAGTAAAGAAGGTTTACTATTGAAGTAAATAAAGTCTTTATTTTAAAGCCTATTTTGTCTGATATGAGAATTGCTACTCCAGCTTTCTTTTGATTTCTATTTGCTTGTAATATTTTTTTCCATCCCCTCACTTTCAGTCTGTATGTGTCCCTAGGTATGAAGTGGGTCTCTTGTGGACAGCATATATAGGGTCTTGTTTTTGTATCCATTCAGCCAGTCTATGTCTTTTGGTGGGAGCATTTAATCCATTTATATTTAAGGTAGTTATCGATATGTATGTTCCTATTACCATTTTCTTAATTATTTTGGGTTTGTTATTGTAGGTCTTTTCCTTCTCTTGTGTTTCCTGCCTAGAGAAGCTCCTTTAGCGGTTGTTGTAAAGGTGGTTTGGTGATGCTGAATTCTCTTAGCTTTTGCTTGTCTGTAAAGGTTTTAATTTTTCCGTGGAATCTGAATGAGATCCTTGCTGAGTAATCTTGGTTGTAGGTTTTTCCCTTTTATCACTTTAAATATGTCCTGCCACTCCCTTCTGACTTGCAGAGTTTCTGCTGAATGATCAGCTGTTAACCTTATGGGGATTCCCTTGTATGTTATTTGTTGCTTTCACCTTGTTGCTTTTAATATTTTTTCTTTGTATTTAATTTTTGATAGTCTGAGTAATATGTGTCTTGGAGTGTTTCTCCTTGGATTTATCCGATATGGGACTCTCTGTGCTTCCTGGACTTGATTAACTATTTCCTTTCCCATATTAGGGAAGTTTTCAACTCTAACCTCTTCAAATATTTCTCAATCCCTTTCTTTTTCTCTCCTCTTATGGGACCCCTATAATTTGAATGTTGGTGCATTTAATGTTGTCCCAGAGGTCTCTAAGACTGTCCTCATTTTTTTTCATTCTTTTCTCCTTATTCTGCTCCATGGCAATTATTTCCTCTATTTTATCTTCCAGGTCACTTATCCGTTCTTCTGCCTCAGTTATTCTGCTATTGATCCCTTCTAGAGAATTTTTCATTTCATTTACTGTGTTGTTCATCATTGTTTGTTTGCTCTTTAGTTCTTCTATGTCCGTCTTAAACTTTTCTTGTATTTTCTCCATTCTATTTCCAAGATTTTGGATCATCTTTACTATCATTATTCTGAATTCTTTTACAGGTAGACTGCCTATTTCCTCTTCATTTGTTTGGTCTGGTGGGTTTTTACCTTGCTCCTTCATCTGCTGTGTGTTTCTCTGTCTTCTCATTTTGCTTAGCTTACTGTGTTTGGGGTCTCCTTTTTGCAGGCTGCAGGTTCATAGTTTCCGTTGTTTTTGGTGTCTGCCCTCAGTGACTAAGGTTGGTTCAGTGAGTTGTGTGGGCTTCCTGGTGGAAGGGACTGGTGCCTGTGTTCTGGTGGATGAGGTTGGATCTTGTCTTTCTGGTGGGCCGGACTGCATCCAGTGGTGTGTTTTGGGGTGCCTGAGAACTTATGATTTAGGCAGCCTCTCTGCTAATGGGTGGGTTTGTGTTCCTATCTTGGTAGTTGTTTGGCATGGGGTGTCCAGCACTGGCGCTTGCTGGTCATTGAGTGGAGCTGGGTTTTGGCATTGAGATGGAGATCTTTGGGAGTGCTTTTGCCATTTGATATTACATGGGGCTGGGAGGTCTCTTGTGGACCAGTGTCCTGAACTCCGCTCTCCCTCCTGAGAGCCTCAGGCCTGACAGCCAGCCGAAGCACCAAGACCCTGTCAGGCACATGGTATGCATGTATATAAGGCAGCACTCCCCATCTGTTTATGCAAGCTGGAGAGAAAGGTGTCATCCTTGTCACATATATAATGGGCATAAAAAGATATCAAATGCAGCAGCTGTGCCCAGTTAGAGTGGTGCAGTGGGCATCGTGCAAGTGGGCACCTGGCTCATACAGCCATTTCTTATACAGGTGTGAAAAAAAATCAAGAAAAAATAAAACAAATCTTTGTGAAGCTATTTTTATGAAGACATTCTGTGTATTTTAACAGTATAAAGTTTTAAATGTCTAATTTTCAACATGGTAATATTTACAGGTTATATACCTACAGCCAAAGTTTAGTCTGATGCAAGTGATGGACAACAGAACACAGTCAATTGTTTGTTTTATATGTTTTATATTTTTAGAATTCAGATGCCTCGATATATCTCCCATTTTGATAAATAGAAGCACCTTTTTAAGCATATTGGTTTGGCCAAAAAGCTCATTCAGGTTTTTCCATAACGTTTTACAGAAAAACCCGAATGAACTTTTTGTCCAACCCAATATTAAAAAATGAACACTGACCACCTATTTTGTGCCAGGCACTGTGCTATTTACTGCATATACAGAGATGAATAGCATTATCTCCACCTTCAAGAAACATCCTAAACATCCCAAATAGCTTGTGTGTCTTCTACCCATTTTCCCTGTCATCAATCCTGGTGGATGGCTTAATTCTGTAGAAAGGAAGAGAAGCTTAGCTTGTTCATATGCAAGCAGTTGATAAGCAAATTTTACTTGGCTATTTTACTTGGATCACATTTCATCACTATCATTTCATGAGCTTCTTCAGCGCTGCCCAATATAGTAGTGAATAGACAAATCTGGCTATTTAAGTTAATTAAAATAAAAGAAAATAAATTAAATCAGTTATTCAGTCACACTAACCACATTTCAAATGATCACTAGCCACATGAGGCTAGTGGCTAGTGTGTTGGACAGTGCAGGTATAGAACGTTTCCATCACTGCAGAATGTTCTGTTAAACAGAACTGTTTTAGAGTATGGCTTTTGCTTTTTAAAGGTATTGTCTTTGGTTATAGAGTTAGTAATCCTAATTTTTCATAGCAGCAAATTACTCATATGTCAGACTGAAGCCCAAATTAGATATGCAGATATATAGATGCATATGCAGATATAGATATGAATATTTATTCTATACAGGTACCCAACTCTGACATTCATTCTTAAGGAGGAAAAGGATAAGTCAGTCAGTAATTAGCACAATCAACCCTCTGAACTTTAAATCTGAGCGGGTGACAGTTTCAGCAATTCTTTGTGGCTTTTACACTATGATTGAAATTTTCCTGGCTGCTGTATTCTCTACGGTGATCATTTTGGAAAGTACAAAATCTGTAATTACAGCATTAGCTCACAGAAGAATTAGACAGGGTATGTGCTTTGTAAATGTCATTTGATATTTGCATGTGGCATTTAAATTCCTCCTAGTGTTAATGAACCACAGAGTTCTTTGTATTGTTTCTGAGTTGTTTCTTTCGTTAATTTTGATTCTCCTTGCAGCCAGCATTTTAAAAGTTACTGGAAAAGTTAGACTTTTGTGTTTAATAATGCCACTGACATTCAGTAAGCTTAATAAAGAAATGAGAACACAAGAACTATGTGAGGAGATTTTAATTTCTGATCTACTGTTTCCTTGAATTAATTACTGGAGAAAGTAGAATGGGCTCCCCAAATCTGATCCTCAGGGTTCAAGGAGGGGGAAGAAATAAAACAAGTACAGATGGACATAGTGAACTGCATTACAAGTTGATTAAATATCATAATGAAGACATGTTCTCATGCAATTTTTTTGAATTTTACTATTTGTTTTTATGGTTTCTATTAGTGTGTGACTAGGATGGTAAGTTTTACCTTACATGAGCAATTTTCCTCACATTTGTAAGTCATTCATTTTGGCTCTTGGCACTATTTCTTAATAGTATCTTCAATGGTCAAGGGTTCTTGAATTTTCATTGTCATTAACACGGGTGTTTATTTTCATGAATGAAACTCTTCATCTTGAAAAATCTTATTTGGCTTTAAATAGTTTTTAATTACGTTGATGCTCTGGGTTTCTTTGTTTGTTTCTGTCATGTAAGCAGGATCTAACATATAGTGATCCTCTGGCCAACTTTGGCACTGCTCTGCTTTACAGAATCCTCACTGGGGCCCTCAGTCATGTATTCATCATGCATATGTTCACCCCCATATTCCCTTATAATTAATAATCCAGTGTGATCTGACAGAACACATTTGAATTTTATAGCTTCTACTGGACTTCCTTTAAAAAGTTTATTATACTTTTAAAATTGCAGTTCAAAGCAAACTTAAAGAACATAGATAAGCAAATTTTTCTTATTTTCTTAAAAGGAATATTCATAGTCTCCTCCTACCCTGCAAAGATAGGCACTGTGAACATCAGGGTTAGGTCCTTTTCTCTATGTATACATGTGTATGCACATATATTTTTCACAAATACAGAATCATATATATTATTTTATAACATGGACTTTTTATTTCATTATTTATCCTGAATATCTTTCTTATCCTATAACCTCTTAAGAAATGATAAAGTGTTCTAGAACATCATTTGTAATGCAAATACATAATTTACTGAACTATCCGTATCACTGAATATTTTACTTGTTTCTGACACTGTGGCTTTTTATTATCTATAACCTTTTGATTTGTTCACTCTAGTACACATTTACTTTTTATATTAGTAGAGAAATTTCTGAAAATTATTAGAAATAGCCAAATTTTAGTATTCTTCTATTTTCATATAACAATCTACCTTAATTTTGCTCATCCAAAACAATAATTGATAACTTATTTGACTCAGCCCTGTGGAATCGCACATTTTCTCAGCATTCAGTTCCTCAGCTTTTTACCCACTTGCCAATGCCTTTTTCCTACACTCCCTCTTGCTCACATCCTGTCTTCCTAAAAACCTACTCCTATGTATTTTATTAACAGGGATACATAATTAATTAAAAACAACTTAATGTTTTCCTTCCTGAAGTTATTTGCATTTTAACAGGGGTCAAACCCTTATATTAACAAGATGAGTCTCTAATGGAGGAATTGTAGGCATCCACCAGAAGGTTGGAGAAGACCCCAATAAACAAAGGAAGGAACATTGTACAGAAGGGTGAAAGAATGTATCAAGTTCAATAAATGGTAGATATTATGATCCTGGACCACAAAGTATCAGGCTCCTAGTAGAAGAGGATCAGATTGGATTTACCACACCGGGATTATTATAGAGGCTTTGTGTACTGTGCTAAGGGGCTGGGGTTCAACTCTTTAGGCCAGTGGTTCACCATCCCAGCTGCCCATTAGAACTGCCTGGGGAGATTTTTTAAAGTACAGATGTCCAGGGGCTTCCCTAGTGGCGCAGTGGTTGAGAGTCCATCTGCCGATGCAGGGGACACAGGTTCGTGCCCCGGTCTGGGAAGATACCACATGCCGCGGAGCGGCTGGGGCCCTGAGCCATGGCCGTTGAGCCTGCGCGTCCGGAGCCTGTGCTCCGCAACGGGAGAGGCCGCAACAGTGAGAGTCCCGCGTACCGCAAAAAAAATAAAGTACAGATGTCCAGGACCCATCTACATGTGTTTGAGGGGTAGCAGAGATGTTAGTTCCACTTTGGATGGGACAAGTTGGGGATACCTGTGGGGCACTGAAGATGAAGATGGAAATAACTCATTAGTGGTGGGATATATGAGCCTGGAGCTTTGTAGAAGGCTGTGAGCCCTAAATTTCTGTGGGTACAGAGCACATGGTACATTAACCTAAGTATAGGTAAAGTTGTGGTTGAGTCTCAACCTAACAACATAGCAGCTCTCTAACCTTGGGCAAATTACTTCTCTTTGAACCTCAGTTTCTTAATTTGTAAATGAGGGTGCTATGGGAGCCAAATGAGATATAAATGAGAGAGTGCTTTGTGAAGTATTATGTGGCTATGCAGTTTTATTATTATCATTAATGACTCATGTACATATAATCAAAATATTTTCTTTGTGTGCACATGGTGCAGAAGAAAATATTAGACCAGGAACAAGTGATTTGTCTTCAAGTCTCAATTTTGTTATTCTCTACCTGGTGATGTTAGGTACTTTATATCACTCCTTATACGTCAACATCCATAAAGTGAAAGTTGGATGAGATCAGTGGTTTTGAAACTTCGCTCAGCGGAGCCTTAGCATTTTTAATTGAGATACCTCAGGGGCTCCAAAGGGATGGGGCATGGGGAGACTACAACAGTCCTGCTTTCAGCTGGCTTATGTATTGAACTTTTCTATGGGGTTCTTTAAAAGAACATGTTTTAAAGCTAGGAACAGAAAAGTCTGAAAACTTCTGAGTTAGATGATCTCAAACGAACTTTCCTTCTGGAACATCCTGTGGTCCTACAGTATTATAAATGATTCATCCTCTCCAAATCCCTGCCTTCTCCACAAGGTTGTATGCAGGAATAGTTATGAAAAGGCTCCCAAAGCTGTAAGATAATTCTCTAAAGTTGCTTACTGACAATATCCAGATATCAAGTGATATTATATCCACATCCACACTACGTCACTTAATTGGATTTTTTATTCTTTATTTTTTATGTATAAATATTGCAGGATAGGGATGAAAATACTCATCATACATGCCAACTCTAGTAGTTACCTAGACCCTATGATAACCTGGTTTCTTTGTTTGCATTTGGGTTCCCCAGTAAAGAATGCTGTGATCAACTATTAATTTCTAACATAAGCATAGAAAGAACACAGGCACACATATTAGTATTTTTCATTCCTCTTAGAGGCAAAAATTTGCTTCCTGTGTGGTCAGTACAGCTTGATTCCAAAACATGCCTCCTACTTTCACTTTTGCATATAGGGGTTTTATTCCTGTGGGGAATTATGCCTAAATTTCACAGCTGAGCTCTCTCCTGTGGTACCAAGGGAATTCTGTCCTATTAAAAAAAAAAAGTCGTATTCAGTAAGTGTAAGGGAACTTCCTCGACCTGATAAAGGGCATTTTAGTGGTGAAAGACTTACCCCTAAGGTCAGGAACAAGGTAAGGATGTCTTATCTCACTACTTCTATTTAACAGTGTACTGGATGTTCTCACCAGTGTGATAAAGCAATAAAAAGTTCCTGGAAAAGGCCTTTTATCCAGAATATATAAAGAATTCTTACAATCCAGTAAAAAGAAGATAAAACAACCCAATTTAAAAATGGGCAAAAAGATTTTAATAGACATTTCATCACAGAAGATATATAGATGTCAAATAAGCACACAGAAATATGCTCAGTATCATGAGTCATTGGTGAAATGCAAATAAAAACTTCAATGATATACCCCTACACATTTGCTAGAATGGCTAAAATATAAAAGACTGTCTACGCAAAATGTTGGTGAAGACATGGAGCAACTGGAACTCTCACACACTGCTGGTGGAAATGTAAAATGATACTACTTTGGAAGATAGTTTGGTAGTATCTTAAAAAGTTAAATACGTTGGGACTTCCCTGGTGGCACAGTGGTTAAGAATCTTCCTGCCAATGCAGGGGACACCAGTTTGAGCCCTGGTCCAGAAAGATCCCACATGCCGCAGAGGAGCTAAGCCCGTGCGCCACAACTGCCGAGCCTGCGCTCTACAGCCCGCGAGCCACAACAACTGAGCCCCTGTTCCACAACTACTGAAGCCCGCACGCCTAGAGATCCGCAACAAGAGAGGCCACCACAATGAGAAGCCTGCGCACCGCAACGAAGAGTAGCCCCCGCTCACCGCAACCAGAGAAAGCCCGTGTGCAGCAACAAAGACCTGACGCTGCCATAAATAAATAAATAAATAAATTTTTTAAAAAGTTAAATACATGCCTACTATACTACTCAAACATTTCACTCACTCCTAGGGATTTACCCAAGAAAAACAAAAGCAAATGTTGACTCAAAGACTTACACACTATACTCATAGCCACTTTATTTTTAGTAGCCCCAAATTGGAAATTACCCAAATGTCCACATTACCACCTGTCTACTAGGTAAATGAATAAACGAATTGTGGTATAGCCATAGAATGGAATACTTCTCAGCAACAAGAGGGTACGACCACTGATATATGCAAAAACAGGGATATACCTCAAAATATATTTTTGAAGTGAAAAACGCCAGACAAAATATAGATACTATGTAATTTTATTCATACAAACTCTAGAAAATGCAAATTACACAATAATAATAGAAAGCAGATCAGTGGTTGCTTTGGGACAACAGGGGTGGGATGGCAGGGACCAAGGAGGAGCAGGAGGAAAAGATTACAGAGACTTTTGGGAGTGATGGATATGTTCATTATTTTGACTGTGGTGATGCTTTCATGAGTCTACACATACGTAAAAACGCATCAAACTATAATTTTTAAACATACGGGGTTTACTGTATGTCAGTCAGACCTCAATAAAGTTTTAACAAAAATTAATTACCTGTCATTTTTGGTGAGTATTAGTCTTCTATTTTTACTTCATTAGAAAGAAACCCATGACTTGCTGTGGAACTTGAGCAAGTTACTAACATCACTGGGATTCAATTTCCTCAATTTTAAGAAAGAGTTGACTTCTACAATGATAAAAGATCCCTTCCATCATCTCTCATTTATGATATATAAGCCACATTCAAGAATATGGAAGAAGTCCTAAACTCTGATACTTAAATTGTAATGATAAAGAAATTTTCTTCTGGAATAAGGAAGGGTGGCAGCATTATAATTTGACATATAGACTCTGACTGTGGCTCTTGTACCATCAGCTGCTATGGCTCCTTTTATGGAATTTTCAGTTTGTGAGGCATTTGTGGAAGATTACACCTGAGCCCAGGCTGAGTTGGTCCCAGGATGATAATCAACCAACAGGAGGATTTGAGGTATCTGAATGCCCCTGGGTCACTTGAGATTCTTTTTAGACCTTATACAATTAATATAAATTTGTAGTGTCCATGAGATTGAAATTGATGTAGGCTGAAAAGCCAGAATGCTTTAAAATTCTGTTCCAAAACTTCTTAAATGTTTATAAACAATGCTTTCTGGAATGATAGGAATTGAAAGGAGTGTGAATAATTTTATTAATATTAATCTTTATTTTCCAAACAATAATTGAAAGAACAAACTAATAAATAATGTTAGCACTCACTGAATGCTTATTTGGTTTCAGGCACTGTGCTTTGCATATGTTATATCATTTAATCCTCAAAACTATTCAATATTATGTTTACTTTTTTATAAAAAAACGTGAAGGATGCCATTCCTGAGACAAATGCCCAGTATCACACAGGTAGTAAAGTGCCAAGTATTAACTATTTTCATCACAGTATTTACAGATCATGAATTTAACCTGAGCCATGTGGGTTTTTGATTCTGTTTCATTCCACTTCTAACTTACAGACTGGCCTTCAAAGTCACTTAACACTCTTCATGTTCTGAGGTCTGCACTTTGAAAATGAAGATAATGATTTTCTTACAATCCACACACAGAGGACATAAGAAATAAGACATAATCAGATGGCAAAGAAAACCTATTTGCATTGATAGCAACATCTTCTATAAAAATTAGAAAAATAATTTTCATAGGTTTGGTATTTATCATTTATAGGTGTATCCCAAATGTCAACACAATTAATCTTGCTTTTATTTTTTTAAGATTAAAATAAAATTGACAACATTTCTATCCTTTTAGGAAGTAGAAAACTCACCGCCTTTCCCCACCACCCCACCTTCAGAGAGTTCTCTATTAACTGGTGTTTTCAGAGAGTTATCTATTAACTGGTGTTTTCCTGGACACCCGTAGTTCTCATTTTCTATTCTAGCTGAACTCTGGGTCTCACTGTTATTTCATCCCCAATGATTATTCTTTTTGCTCTGTCTTACACAAAAATAGGGAGGGGCAAAGAATTTCTTTGATTCCAAAATTATGTCAATTTGTATAGATAACACCTCTCTTTTAAGGCAATGGAAGAGGGGAGTTACAGCACAAAACTACACAGAAAACAGTTTAAAACAGAGCATTAGACAATTCTTTTCTTAAGACTCTTTCCATAGCCCTGTTAGCAGAAATTATTCACCAACTTGCTCTCTTCTGCCATATAATCTGAGCACTTTTTCTGTCTAATACCTCTGTCATCTTTCTCTCCCTCATTGAAACCCCCATATTTGTGATAAATTTCCATGATGAACAATTTAGCTAATACTTTCATACATTTCCTTCCAAACTATAATCCTCCATCCTTATCTTCCACACTAACAGGCAGTTTCCTTTTCAAAAACATTTGTCTCCCTAAGAGAAATTCAGATGCCATCCACTGACATACACGTTTTAAAAACCTCATTTCACATTTAATGTGCTAATACCTTGCTAATTTGCAATTACTTGTCTGGTAACCTTAATACAAACCAGAAAGTAAGCATAAATGGTTCACAGGAAGCCAAACTCACCATCTCAGGCAACTTATTTATAAAAATAAAATTGTATAAGAAGTAACAGTAATGATCAAAATGATAAGAAAAACATTAAAAGAGTTTGTCTTACAGATACATGTAAATCAATGAAAGTAGAACACTCCTTCACACCATATACAAAAATAAACTCAAAATGGTTGAAAGACCTAAATATAAGACATGACACCATAAAACTCCTAGAAGAGAACACAGGCAAAACATTCTAGGACATAAATCATAGCAATATTTTCTTAGATCAGTCTCCCAAGGAGAAAGAAATAAAAGCAAAAATAAATAATAAAAGCTTTTGCACAGCAAAAAAAACCATCAACAAAATGAAAAGACAGCCTACAGAATGGGAGAAAATATTTGCAAATGATGTGACCAACAAGGGGTTAATATCCAAAATATACAAACAGCTCATACAACTCAATAACAGAAAGCAAACAGCCCAATCAAAGAATGGGCAAAAGACCTAAATAGACATCTCTCCAAAGAAGACGGCCAAGAGGCACATGAAAAGATTCAACACTGCTAATTATTAGAAGAATGCAAATCAAAACCACAGTGAGGTATTGCCTCACATCTGTCAGAATGGCTATCATCAAAAAGTCTTCTAATAATAAATGCTACAGAGGGTGTGGAGAAAAGGGAACCCTCCTACACTGTTGGTGGGAATTAAAATTGGTGCAGCCACCATGGAGAACAGTATGGAGGTTCCTTAAAAACTTAAAATAGAGTTACCATATGATCCAGCAATACCACTCCTGGGCATTATCCAGAGAAAACCATAATTCAAAAAGATACATGCCCCCCAATGTTCATAGCAGCACTATTCCTAATAGCCAATATATGGAAACAACCCAAGTGCCCATCAACAGACAATGGGTTTAAGATGTGGTAAATATATACAATGGAATACTACTCAGCCATAAAAAAGATGAAATATTGCCATTTGTAGCAACATGGTTAGACCTAGAAAATATCACACCAAGTGAAGTAAGTCAGATAGAGAAAGACAAATATTATATGATATCACTTATATGTGGAATCTAAAAGATAATACAAATGAATCTATATATAAGACAGAAATAGACTCATAGACATAGAAAATGAACTTATGGTTACCAAAGGGGAAAGAGAAGGGGGAGAGGGATAAATTTGGAGTATGAGATTAACAAATACAAAGTACTATACATAAAACAGATAAGCAACAGGATTTACTACCTAGCACAGGGAACAATATTCAATATCTTATAATAACTTATAATGGAAAATAATCTAAAAAAATATTATCTATATATAATTAAATCACTTTACTATATACCTGAAACTAACACAGCATTGTATATCAATTATACTTCAATCAAAAGAAGAGTTTGTCTTAAATGTAAAACAAAACAAAAGAACCCTCAAAAGCCAAAGTTCTCTTAGTAAAAATGCTTCCTTCCATTGTTTAAAAAATGAGCTGTAATTAAGGAGTATAAGAACAGTTCCTGGATATGACATGCTCTCAGATATGATTATAATACATTAATGAACTAATTTTGCATGAGATGGATGAATGATTAGAAAATAGCAATTATGATAAAATAAGGTACACACGAAGATAAGCCAACTCTGCTGCACAAAGTACTGGGAAAGAAAAGAAAGAAAACTGAGACAAAAAGCAAAACCAAAAAATAACCGTTACTGGAATACAAAAGCCTAGAATTTTCTCTTTAACTGATAACTAGTAGGGGCAGTATGAAGCTTTAATTCAAATATTTGAAATTCCCTGCTAATTTTAAATCCAATACCACCAGCTAGATTATGAAATAAATTTTGTAAAGGAAAAAAAATGGTTGAAATATTTACATATTTGACCACAACATTTTAATAAATATAAATAAACAGATGAATTATTAACTTCCTACTTTGTACAGCAAAATCTTCAAGAAGGAGACACCACTGACCTAGGCTTTAAAGGAATAACATTTACTAAATTTAGAGCCATGACACTCCAGGTGGAGGAAGCACAAAAGCCAAGGCGCAAACGAGCCAATTACTTTTTATTCCATCAAGAGGATACTAATATCATCATGGATGAGTAGAATGTAGCTCCTGGAATGAAAAGCTGAGGGGTCACTACTCCAATGAAATGAGTGATAGAATGATTAAGTTAAAATAAGTATTTCTTCGGGATACTGGTAGAGTTGATAAAAAGTCCTGAATTTTTTCTTTTCTCTTTCTCTTTTTTTTTTTTGGAGGGGGGTTAGAGGAGGTTGGGGAAGAGAATTCAACACTGACACAAGTTATTAACAAAAATATGTACATTTAACTTAAATTTACAGGTTAGTCTTATGATGTGACTAATGCCATTGTCTAATACAAATGTCTGGAACACATTTTTCTCTATGTATTTATATTAGTATTTATTATTTCTTTATTATATGCATGTTATGTTACTTATCAAGTAAACCCAAATACATGGAACATCTAAACTTTGTATGCAAGGAAGTAAATAATATACTCAAGCAATCTAGTGCACATTCCAAGAAAAAATGCATTCACTATGTCCCCCAAATCTCAGGCTATTTTTCCATTCTCCTTCAATTCAAAGATCTTGTCTAACCACAGACTGAGAACCACTCAGAGAAGCTAGGATCACTCCAGGGAATTTTATATTTAGCAACTCACCTGGGTCACTGGTTTCTGTCCATGCCCCATATTTAATATAATATGCTAATCTTTGAATATTGAAGTTTTCCAAATAATCAAGTTTTCTATGAATGACCTAGCCACGAGTACACACATTAGCAATTCATTATGTTTAATTTAGACCTCATCAGTGCCTTACATCAAGTCCTAAAAAGACACAAAACAATATATTCTGAAAAGTATTGGGTTCTACCTTTTGATATTTTTAAGGGTGCATTCCTTTCTTTCATGAATTCAAATGCTGTACTTTCTGGGCTTAACCTCTGTGTCAAGCTGTCAAGATGATAACCATCTGTTTGATTGGTAATTTTTTTTTTTTACTATGTTTGACATACTTTTAATGGTTTCTATTGATTTTTTCTTCCTAGCAATTGTATATGGTGATCAAAATATTTAATATGTGACTTTCCTGTTCTGTCTTCAAGTAGACAGTATAAGCTGTGCTCAAAAATATATTTTAAAAAATCCATATAAGACAGTGTTATGAACATTGTACATGAAAAAGGTATAAAGAATTTAGCAAATTGGCTCTTGTTCCCATAATGAAACTTAAAAATAAGATTTAAAGTAGATTATAAAACAATCTTTAAAAACACACACAAACAAAAACAACTGAGCAAAGAATAAGAAAAAACAGAAATTTGATGACCAGCAAAGTTTTCCATAGTGAGCTCAGAAAAATCAAAGACCAGTTTGCCGAAAGAAATAAAACCTGTAAGGCAATTAAATGTCTTCCAGGGCATTAAATGATTGCCCCAACCATCACTCTCCTCTTTCTTCCTCCTTTCTTAGTCTGGAAAGGAACAGTAGTGGAAATTCTGCAGAGATTCTTATACATTGTGAAAATCGCCTAATCAGCTTTGTAAAAGCTATAGAATCTCAATTACCATCATATCTTAATAGGATTTGGAATCCAATTGATCCAAATTTTGTCTAGATGCCATTTGTGTGGCAAAATGAACCAGACTATTTTCTTTCTTTCTGAACTATACATTTAAGTTTTTGTACAAGAAAAATGTATCCTAACACCCCACCCCTGTGCGACACATTCTTTTAAACCCCCAGCACAGTAGCACCAACAAGATTTTTCATGGAGGAAGTACACAGGCTACTCCTGAACAACCAACTATTTTGCAGACTGGCTTTCTCCCCAAATTTGGCTCCTAGATGCTCAGAGCACCCACCTGAGCAGACATATCCTACATCTTCAGATGAGAGAGATAAATGAACTCCATAGAGGACAATATGAATTCTAAGATAGAAGTTGAGGAGGAAAATCAACCCCCTTACTCTTTTTTACAGGACTAGAAAAAGTTGTGTGTGTGCTTACCTGATGGCAGTGAGCTTGCTCTCTGTGCCAGTGACATTAATCCTGAAGCTAATGTGAACTGCGCCTGACTTCAGAATAGCAGCTCCTTCTGCTATTATCTGGCAACACTACCCTTTCAGAGTCTTCTGGTTTTGTGCTGTGGACATTTGCTTCCTGAAAAGATAGTTGATTTGACAGTTTAACTTTGTGAAGGTTGGGTGAATCTAATGATATTTTTCCCCATATAAGTTGCATGCATGTGAAATTGAACTTAGACATGATTAAGAGGAGTCTTTTCTGCCCATTTAGCCTTTGCATCATTTACCAGATGCAGATATCTTAGGAAGATAGAATCTAAAATTTTAAGTTATTTTGGATGCTTAAGTAAGTCCTGGGTGAACATGAAGGTTGGATGAGTCAACTAGAATTTTAGACTTGGCTAGACTTACTTTGGAACTAGGACTTGCAGCTGGCAACTGGGCAGTGATTCAGGAGGTAGCTGATGCTAAAAGAAAAAAAATAATGTATTAGACTTATATGGTTATAAGCAGCTCCTAACCTCTTTAAAAATACGCCTAATTTCCCTTGTGGTAGTTTCTTTTTCCATCCAAATAGTTTCTGGATGTTAATTTTAATCTGATTTCATCTGGACACCAATGTGGGGAGAATAAAGGGCAAGGCAGGTGAGTAGCAGAGGGAATTTTATCTGAGCGCCAATCATTCACTGGTGCCTCTGGTTGTAAACACCAGAAAAATGAAAGCAACAGAAATAGCTAAAAGCAAATTTAAGAAGAGAAGCTGGAATGCTCAAGTCCAAAAGTAGTTACTAGAGGAAGGAGAAGCTCAGAAATTAATGTGTAATTAATGTGTCATGAAAAGAAGTTGGTAGAAGAAGAAGCGGAGGAGACAGGAGGGAACATGGAGGAAGAAAGGGAGAGAAGGGGAAAAGGTATGAACTTCAATTACTTGAGTAGAGCTAGGTCCTCAGCTTAAGCTCAGTTTTGCTGTCATAAGATGACTCCAACATCTCAATAACTCATAACATTTCTTTCTCTCATATACTACATGTCTCTCATAGGTCAACCGCCGTAACCACAGAACCAGCCCCAAACTGGCCCTATCTTGTTTCTAACAAGATACTGAGCTGTTTTTCAGAGACAACAGAACAAAACCCAAAGCATGTGCAGAGGAGAAGATCTTGACCTCAAAAAACACCCAGAACCACAGTTTCTCCCCCCATGGAACCAAAGGCTCGGACGTGACTGGAACCTGAACGCTGGAACACTTTCAGAAGCGGAGGGTCCAGACTGAAGCCCCTTTACCGTACCTTACTGCAAATGGCCAAGTTCCAAAGTCCCGCCAGTTCTTCTGCATACCAACCCTCCTCCCCTAACTCATAAAAGTTTGACTGAACCCCAGTTTGACAAAATTGAACTGTACCTCCTGTCTCCTTGCTGGTTGTCCTCACAATAAAGTTTTTTCTTTTCTCAAAAGCCGGTGCCAGAGTATTTGCTTCTACGTGTGTCAGGCAACAAGCCCTTTGCTTGGTAATGAGACAGGAAGGGAAGGGGCAGGACCCAACCACCAGATAAATGAAGAAGGGGCACAGCTGTTAGGATGCGATAAAAACTGGCTGAAACCAGCTGAAACCAATATGGCTTCGAGAACAGTCTGGTCATTGATTTTACCTCATTATACCTTCAATGTAATACTAAAAATCACTCCCCCTTACCCACCCCCCCCCCCACCGACAGTTCCGAGACAGACCATAAAAGGCCAAAAAGGTGGGTGGTGGCCCAATTCCTGGAAAATCCCCACCTTTCCCCAAAATAGCAAGGATATTCCTCCCACTTGTTAGCATGTGAAATCACTCAGCCCATAAAAACTGACAATCCCCTGCCCTGAGGCCACTTTCACTTTCTGAGACAGTCTGCATTCTGCCTATGGAGTGCGTATCTCTCGAAATAAACTTGCTTTTGCTTTTCTTTGGCTCGCTCTTGAATTCTTTTCTGCACAAAACCAAGAAGCTTCACTTGTGGTCTGTCCTAAGGGTTCCTGTGGGTCCCAGGACATGACATTTTCCTCTCCTGCCACAGTAACACTGCTGCTGGGCGGCTCATTGTCTTCACTTAGGATGTGGGCCGGTAGACTGCGAGGCCTTAATGGAGGTTTCAGAGGGAAAACAGCATACCAAAATCACAAGACAGAAGCTCAGAGGGACACACTTCATCTCTGCTCACACTTCATTTGTCAAAGCAAGTCAAATGGCCAAGCCTGAAGTCAGTAGGGTGGGAATGTATATTTTGAAAATATATAATCATCAAATAATATGTAATAACTAAAAATATTCATGAGGAAAGATGCCATTTCTACCTTCTTGGGAGTAGTGGTCAGGGCATTTCGTAGAATGCCCTTCAGTTTAGGTTTTTCTGATGATTTTCCTCATAATTAGAGGGGTTATGGGTTTTGGGGGAGGAAGACCACAGAGGAAAAGTGCCATGCTCAGCACAGGATATCAACAGTAGGTACTATCAATATGACTCATCACTGTTGGTATCAACCTTGAGGGAGAGCTTGTCAGATTGCTCCACTGTAAAGTTATTTGTTTTTCTTCTTTTCCGTACTTCATTCTTTAGAAGGAAGTCATTATGCACAGCCCACACTAAAGGAGTGGGGAGTTTTGTTCTACCTTTTGAGAGCATTTCACTCTTTTTACAGGTGAGGGATCTGAGCTTTTCAGAGTTTAAGCCCAAGTTAACATAGTTAATTAAGTGTCATCAAGGCTGAAACTCACATCTGTCTGACTTACCGAAACTATTCAGTGCTACACATAAAGAAGCAAAAAAATAGGGAAATGATTAGAAAAACAGAAGGATATGTTTATGAGTTTGTTTTATTGAAGCATGTTGAGAGCCATGGCCCCTTGATAATAGAGACATTCAGATAATGATTCCTTAACTTGCTACTCGCTAGCATTGGGACAGGAGAGTTATGCTCCCTGACGTTTATAACTCTATCCAACTACTGTCGTAATGTGACCTGTTAATCTGTCTTTCTGCAAATACACCCTGACTCCATTCTAATCATTAAGCCACTTTTCAAAAGCGAAACCAAGTTCTCACAGTGCTGTGGGGAGAGTAGAGGATGAAAATGATTTTATCTGTCTTATGGCTCCTAAGCAGTGTGGTTTTTTTTTGTTTTGTTTTGTTTTTGTTTTTCTCTTGATGAGAGTTATAACTCCAGATCTGACTAATAAAGAGAAGGCATGTTTCTGTCACAGAAATAGCTTTTGTACAAGTGGGAAACTGTCACTAAGGCTGAGAAGCAGAGCAACAGGATGGTCTACATCTGGTGGGTGAAAATTGTGTGAGGTTTTTCCTTCTTACTATGGTGATATAATTCAATGTTGACATTTTAAAGTATGTGTCAGGTCTCATTTCTTTTAAAGTGTCATTGACAATGCAATTCAAAGACAGAAACGACCATGTAACAGTATTTTGTGTTTTCTGAACTAGGATCAAATCTCTCTTCTGACAAAAAATTAAGTTACAGAGAATGTATAAAGATGAAACAGAGTTTGTGGACATTCTATATACTTCACATGAAGATGGATTTCTCTATCCATTTTTATAAACTGAATAGAGACCACGTGACATCTGAGTCACATGTGCATACCATACATTTAATTGTAATGATATGCTACTCCTGAACGTGATTTGTTTAAATATTCTTAGGTGCAGCGGTTTCTAAGTTGACTGAACTCTTGGCTGGCAACCAGGAAGTCAAGTTATTCACCTCTATTTCTCATACTATAGAGACATTTATATTTTCAGAAATAATTTTCTCCCTCAATTGCTGAGATTACCTTGACTTTCTGAGGCTGTTATGTAAATCCTACACAAGGATTGAGATTTTAGGGCAAAAACTGTTTTGTTTACCATTGTGTCCCAGCACTTAGTACATTCTAGAACACTGTATACACTTAATCAATGTTTGTTAAGTGAATATTGAACAAATATTTTCCAGAGAGAAGCATTGCATAAACTTAAGATAGTCATAAAATACACAACTACTTCTAAAATGAAAGGCCATGTTTAAAGTCTAAGATCATTAATTTCCTTCAGCTCAGAATAAAGTTTATTTTTATGACACCAAGTATAATAAAGTCTGTATCACATAACTCGTGTGATGGCACATTTTCTTCCAAATATCCTAATCAAAGACAAAGCCCCAAAGATGGATATTAATGGCTAACTTCTATGCTATGCCTTCAGGAAGTCACTAAAAATTTTAACCATTAGGCAGCTATTCATATGAACAGAATCTAATTTTCCTTTTGATAAACCAATTAAATTATATTTTCTTTATACTAACTAACAAAATTGATTGAAAATTAATACTTAATGCTGATGAGAGTATGTTGAGAGAGTTACTCTCCTCGATGGCTGCTGTGAGAGTATTTTGATACAATTTTTCTGGAATATAGTTTGGGAATATATACAAAGAGGCTTTAAAGAGTTCATAGACTTTTTTAAACAAAGGAGTTCTACCTCTAGATGTTTATGTAAAATAAATTGTCAGAGATTTTGTCAGAGATCAATATTTGAGGATATAAGGATGTTTGTTACATAATAATACTGATCATGAGCAAGTGTCATTTAATTTCATTGTGCTCTAATTTGGGGGGCAATGCTTATTTTTTAATTCAGTGCTAATTTCTTATCACAGTTACACATGATCATAATTTAGAGAGTCAAATTGTTGTACAAGCCTTATTACAGTAAAAAAGCAGAACTCTGACTACCTCTTTCCAATTTCTGTTGCCTAGAGGTAGCCACTTTTAGCTCTTTTAACTGATTCTTAGCATATTTGCCTCCATACTTCCACCAATCTAAAAACAAACAAACAAGCAAACAAGCTTAATTTTTCAATTTTACGCATTATATACTGACTTCCTACTATGGAAAATTACAATTTAGCTTTCTTTCACTGCCTCTATCCCCAGCTTACACATACAACCTCACTCTTTCCCTTTTTTCTCAACAGAGTTTCATCATAATTTTGTATTATCACTACAGCGTGTATAGTATTAAGACTATATAAACACGAGACCTTGCTCAGTCATATTGGGTACTGTTATTACTTTTCCTTAACAAGTTTGGGTTTCCTTGTTTCTTTTTTTTAATTTTTAGGTAATGCTATTGTTGTCCATTCTTAGCTTCCTATGTATTTGTAGTTCTTTTATTTACTTCCCCAGTTATGCAAATCTTCTTTCAGTACATGCATGTACGTTAAGCATCAATGTCATCCTCCTAAAAAAAGTCTCTCATGAGCCTTTCACTTTCCACATCTGGATGTCTGAAGCTTAGCTCTTGTTTGCGGGTCTCCTTTCACCATCATCTTGGGGATTTTCTTTCTACTTCTTGTATGGAATTTCCTTTTTCCTGGATTCCATGTCTTTCTCTCTTAGTTTTCTTTGTTTTGGCGGAACACAGATTCCTGAGGAACTGCATATAAGAGGTAAATCTTTTTCTTACCTTTTTGCAGTCTGAAAATTTTAAAATTTTACTCTGATACTTAAGTAATAGTAGGCTGGGAATAGAATTATAGACAAGAAAACATGTACCCTCAGAATTGTGAAGCCTTTGATCTATTGCCTTCTAGCTTCTATAGTTGTTAATAAGAGGCTCAATAACAAAGGCTAACATTTTCTCAGCACTGACTATGTTCCAGTCACACTTCTGTATGTATTTATGTTTATTATCTCATGTAATACAACAAACCTATAAGGTAGGTGCTACTTTAACTTCCTTTTTTACAGATATGGAAGCTGAGACACAGGGTTGCAATGACTTTCCCAGAGTTATAGGGCTAGTGAGTATAGAGTCTGGGATTTGAATTCAGCTGAGCTGGATGGCAAATTCATGCTCTTAACCTCCATGCCTTATTGACAAATTGATTAGTGGTATTTTCAATGAATCATGAACTTTCAATCTGAATACTTTTCTTATTATTTTATATTTTGATTTCAGTATCCTGAAATTTCACAATGCTGTGTCTTGTGGTAGGCTTTTCTCATTCATAATCATGAAGGCACAGTGAGACATTTCAGTCTGGAAATGCTGTGCTTCAGTTCTGGAGAAGGTTCTTGAATTATTTCTGTGTTAATTTCCTCCCTTCTCTTTTCTCTGTTCTCTGCTTCTAAATTTCATGGACTGCCCCACTAATTTTCCTATTCTCTGCCTGTATTATCTTCCATAGCTTTACCTTTCTGTTTCACTTTCTATAAGCTTTCCTCAACTTTATCCTCAAGAATTTCTATTGAATTTTTAATTTCTGCTATTGTATTTTAACATCCAAGAGCTCTTCTTTGTGTCCTCTGAATGTATCTCTTTAAAACATTCTGGGTTTTTTTCCCATAGGTTTATTATCTCACGACTATCTCTCACACATTCATATTCACATCAATCAGAGTATTTTGCATTTTTTAAAAAGTTCTATCCAAGTTGCCATTTTTATTTTCACTTGTAATCTCGTTCAGATTTGATGGAGAAATCAAAAGTTTTACAAGCAAAAGCTAAGAGAATTCAGCACCACCAAACCAGCTCTACAACAAATGCTAAAGGAACTTCTCTAGGTGGGAAATACAAGCGAAGACAAGGACCTTCAAAAACAAACCCAAAACAGTTAAGAAAATGATAAAAGGAACATATATATCAATAATTACCTTAAATGTCAATGGATTAATTGCTCCAACCAAAACACACAGGCTCGCTGAATGGATACAAAAACAAGACCCATATATATGCTGTCTACAAGAGATCCACTTCAGACCTAGGGACACATACAGACTGAAAGTGAGGGGATGAAAAAACATATTCCATGCAAATGTAAATCACAAGACAGCTGGAGTATCAATACTCATATCAGATAAAATAGACTTTAAAATAAAGAATGTTACAAGAGACAAGGAAAGACACTACATAATGATCAAGGGATCAATCCAAGAAGAAGACATAACAGTTATAGATATATATGCACCCAACATAGGAGCACAATACATAAGGCAAATGCTAACAGCTATAAAAGAGGAAATCAACAGTAACACAATAATAGTGGGGACTTTAACACCTCACTTACACGAATGGGCAGATCATCCAGACAGAAAATCAATAAGGAAACACAAGCTTTAAATGACACAATAGACCAGATAGATTTAACTGATATTTATAGGACATTCCATCTGAAAACAGCAGATTACACTTTCTTCACAAGCGCACACAGAACATTCTCCAGGATACAGCACATCTTAGGTCACAAATCAGGCCTCGGTAAATTTAAGAAAATTGAAACCATATCAAGCATCTTTTCTGACCACAACGCTATAAGATTAGAAATCAATTACAGGGAAAAAAACGTAAAAAACACAAACACATGGAGGCTAAACACTACATTACTAAATAACCAACAGATCACTGAAGAAATCAAAGAGGAAATCAAAAAACACCTAGGGTCAAATGACAACAAAAACACGATGATCCAAAATCTATAGGAAGCAGCAAAAGTAGTTCTGAGAGGGAAGTTTATAGCAATACAATCCTACCTCAAGAAACAAGAAAAATCTCAAATAAACAATCTAAACTTACACCTAAATGAACTAAAGCAAGAAGAACAAACGAAACCCAAAGTTAGTAGAAGCAAAGAAATCCTAAAGATCAGAGCAGAAATAAATGAAATAGAAACAATAGCAAAGATCAATAAAACTAATATCTGGTTCTTTGAGAAGATAAACAAAATTGATCAACTTTTAGCCAGACTCATCAAGAAAAAGAGGGAGAAGACTCAAATCAATAAAATTAGAAATGAAAACGGAGAAGTTACAATGGACACTGCAGAAATACAAAGTATACAAAGAGACTACTACAAGCAACTCTATGCCAATAAAATGGACAACCTGGAAGAAATGGACAAATTCTTAAAAAGGTATAACCTTCCAAGACTGAACCAGGAAGAAATAGAAAATATGAACAGACCAATTACAGGTAATGAAATTGAAACTGTGATTAAAAATCTTCCAACAAACAAAAGCCCAGGACCAGATGGCTTCACAGGTGATTTTTATCAAACATTTAGAGAAGAGCTAACACCCATCCTTCTCAAACTCTTCCAAGAAATTGCAGAGGGAGGAATACTCTCAAATTCATTCTATGAGACCACCATCACCCTGATATCAAAACCAGACAGAGATACTACAAAAAAAGAAAATTACAGACCAATGTCACTGATGAAAATAGATGCAAAAATCCTGAACAAAATACTAGCAAACAGAATCCAACCACACATTAAAAGGATCATACACCATGACCAAGTGGGATTTATCCCAGGGATGCAAGGATTCCTCAATATACACAAATCAATGTGATACACCATATTAACAAATAGAAGAATAAAAACCACATGATCATCTCAATAGATGCAGAAAAAGCTTTTGACAAAATTCAACACCCATTTATGATAAAAACTCTCCAGAAAGTGGGCATAGAGGAAACCTACCTTAACACTATAAAGACCATATATAACAAACCCACAGCAAACATCATTCTCAATGGTGAAAAATTGAAAGCATTTCCTCTAAGATCAGGAACAAGACAAGGATGTCCTCTCTCACCACTATTATTCAATGTAGTTTTGGAAGTCCTAGCCATGGCAATCAGAGAAGAAAAAGAAATAAAATGAATCTAAATTGGAAAGAAGAAGTAAAACTGTCACTGTTCACAGATGACATGATACTATACATAGAGAATCCTAACCATGCCACCAGAAAACTATAGCACTAATCAATGAATTTGGTAAAGTTGCAGGATACAAAATTAATGCACAGAATTGTCTTGTATTCCTGTACACTAACAATGAAAGATCAGAAGGAGAAATTAAGGAAACAATTCCATTCACCACTGCAACAAAAAGAATAAAATACCTAGGAATAAACCTACCTAGGAAGGTAAAAGACCTGTACTCAGAAAACTATAAGACACTGATGAAAGAAATCAAAGATGACACAAACAGATGGAGAGATATACCATGTTCTTGGATTGGAAGAATTAATATTGTGAAAGTGACTATAATACCCAAAGCAATCTACAGATTCATTGCAATTCCTATCAAATTGCCAATGGCATTTTTCACAGAATTAGAACAAAAAAGTTTACAATTTGTATGGAAACACAAAAGACCCCAAATAGCCAAAGCAATACTGAGAAAGAAAAACAGAGCTGGAGGAATCAGGATCCCTGACTTCAGAGTATACTACAAAGCTACAGTAATCAAGACAATACGGTACTGGCACAAAAACAGAAATAATAGATCAATGGAAAAGGATAGAAAGCCCAGAGATAAATCCACGCACCTATGGTCAACTAATCTATGACAAAGTAGGCAAGGATATACAATGGAGAAAAGACAATATCTTCAATAAGTGGTGCTGGGAAAACTGGACAGCTACATGTAAAAGAATGGCATGAGAACACTCCCTAACACCATACACAAAAATGAACTCAAAATGGATTAAAGACCTAAATGTAAGACGGGACACTATAAAACTCTTAGAGGAAAACATAGGAAGAACACTCTTTGACATAAGTCACAGCAAGATCTTTTCTGACCCACCTCTTAGAGTAATGAAAATAAAAACAAAAATAATCAAATGGGACCTAATGAAACTTAAATGCTTTTGCACAGCAAAGGAAACTGTAAAAAAGACAGCCCTCAGAATGGGAGAACATATTTGGAAATGAATCAATAGACAAAGGATTAATCTCCAAAATATAGAAACAGCTCATGCAGCTCAATATTAAAAAAAAAAAACCCAATCAAAAAATGGGCAGAAGACCTAAATAGACATTTCTCCAAAGAAGACATACAGATGGCCAAGAGGCACATGAAAAGCTGCTTGACATCACTAATTACCAGAGAAATGCAAATCAAAACTACAATGAGGTATCACCTCACATCAGTTAGAATGGGCATCATCAGAAAATCTATAAACAACAAATGCTGAAGAGGGTGCAGAGAAAAGGGAACCCTCTTGCACTGTTGGTGGGAATGTAAACTGATAGAGCCACTATGGAGAACAGTATAGAGGTTCCTTAAAAAACTAAAAATAAAATAACCATATGACCCAGCAATCCCACTACTGGGCATATACCCAGAGAAAACCATAATGCAAAAAGACACATGCACCCCAGTGTTCATTGCAGCACTGTTTACAATAGCTAGGTCATGGAAGCAACTTAAATGCCCATCAACAGATGAATGGATAAAGAAAATGTGGTACATATATACAATGTAATATTACTCAGCCATAAAAAGGAATGAAATTGGGTCATTTGTAGAGATGTGGATGGACCTAGAGACTGTCATACGGAGTGAAGTAAGTCACAAAAATAAAACAAATATCATATACAAATGCATATATGTGGAATTTAAAAATGTGGTACAGATGAACCAATTTGCAAGGCAGAAAGAGAAACACAGATGTAGAGAACAAACGTATGGACACCAAGGGGGGAAATCGGAGCTGGGGAGCGTGGTGGTGGTGAGTTGGGAGATTGGGATTGACATATATACACTAATATGTATAAAATTGATAACTAATAAGAACTTGTTGTATAAAATATAAATAAATAAAATTCAAAAAATAAAAAACAATAAAAATCAATACCAGCTTCTTCTCAGACCCTTACACAGCTTCTTATGAAGCTGACCTCATCTTGTGCTATCCCTGATTAATATTAAACATCAATAGCTGAAGGAATGGAGAGAGACTTTCACATCCATCCATTACTGCCAGTGTTCCCACACTGTATTTTCACTGGGAGAAGATCAGGCACCTTTTCAAACATTAAGGCCTGGGCTTTCTTGGAGTCTTACTCTCTTGTATATTTAAACAGGAACAGAAAGCCCAGAGATAAACCCATGCACATATGGCCACCTTATCTTTGATAAAGGAGGCAGGAATGTACAGTGGAGAAAGGACAGCCTCTTCAATAAGTGGTGCTGGGAAAACTGGACAGGTACATGTAAAAGTATGAGATTAGATCACTCCCTAACACCATACACAAAAATAAGCTCAAAATGGATTAAAGACCTAAATGTAAGGCCAGAAACTATCGAACTCTTAGAGGAAAACATAGGCAGAACACTCTATGACATAAATCACAGCAAGATCCTTTTTGACCCACCTCCTAGAGAAATGGAAATAAAAACAAAAATAAACAAATGGGACCTAATGAAACTTCAAAGCTTTTGCACAGCAAAGGAAACCATAAACAAGACCAAAAGACAACCCTCAGAATGGGAGAAATATTTGCAAATGAAGCAACTGTCAAAGGATTAATCTCCAAAATTTATAAGCAGCTCATGCAGCTCAATAACAAAAAAACAAACGACCCAATTCAAAAATGGGCAGAAGAGCTAAATAGACATTTCTCCAAAGAAGATATACAGATTGCCAACAAACACATGAAAGAATGCTCAACATCATTAATCATTAGAGAAATGCAAATCAAAACTACAATGAGGTATTACCTCACACCAGTCAGAATGGTCATCATCTAAAAATCTAGAAACAATAAATGCTGGAGAGGGTGTGGAGAAAAGGGAACACTCTTGCACTGCTGGTGGGAATGTGAATTGGTACAGCCACTATGCAGAACAGTATGGAGGTTCCTTAGAAAACTACAAATAGAACTACCATATGACCCAGCAATCCCACTACTGGGCACATACCCTGAGAAAACCATAATTCAAAGAGTCATGTACCAAAATGTTCATTGCAGCTCTATTTACAATAGCCCGGAGATGGAAACAACCTAAGTGTCCATCATCTGATGAATGGATAAAGAAGATGTGGCACATATATACAACGGAATATTACTCAGCCATAAAAAGAAATGAAATTGAGCTATTTGTAATGAGGTGGATAGACCTAGAGTCTGTCATACAGAGTGAAGTAAGTCAGAAAGAGAAAGACAAATACCGTATGCTAAAACATATATACGGAATTTAAGAAAAAAAAATGTCATGAAGAACCTAGGGGTAAGACAAGAATAAAGACACAGACCTACTAGAGAATGGACTTGAGGATATGGGGAGGGGGAAGGGTAAGTTGTGACAAAGCGAGAGAGAGGCATGGACATATACACACTACCAAACGTAAGGTAGATAGCTAGTGGGAAGAAGCCGCATAGCACAGAGGGATCAGCTCGGTGCT
The DNA here is from genome assembly GCF_951394435.1 of Stenella coeruleoalba. Lineage (NCBI taxonomy): Eukaryota > Metazoa > Chordata > Mammalia > Artiodactyla > Delphinidae > Stenella > Stenella coeruleoalba. The sequence continues at coordinate 58,246,654 of NC_137150.1, forward strand.
TTGTGACCCGCCTGGAGGGGTGGGATAGGGAGGGTGGGAGGGCGGGAGATGCAAGAGGGAAGAGATATGGGAACATATGTATATGTATAACTGATTCACTTTGTTATAAAGCAGAAACTAACACACCATTGTAAAGCAATTATACTCCAATAAAGATGAAAAAAAAAAAAAACTTGCATAGATACTTTCAGTTTGCACAGAGATGAACTTTTCAGAAAATTCCCTTTATACATCAAAACATCGTCTAATATAATATAGCTTTGTATATTAGTTCAAAGAACACAATTCTTTTAAAATAAGGTAGTTTTAAAGCTAAATAAAAATATGCAGTAAATACATGCAGAAAGATAAAACTACAATGTTAATAGGTATTTTCCTTTGAATTAGAGCACTATATCTAAGATTTTTTTAAATGTCTTTTTTTATTCTTTTGAATTTTCCAAGTCCATCATCTCAAATTTACATCTAATCAGAACTCTTGAATATCTTCCCTTCCTACCACACAAACCAGATATGTGCACCCTGCCTGGCTTCCACAAATTGTTAGTGATCTCTCCATTTTCCTTTTGCTCAGGCCCAAAACCTAGGAGTCATCCTTCCCTCCTTTCTTTAGAGCAAAGTACATCCTGAATTTGACCACTTCTGATAAGCTCTACTGCCATCTTCCAAAATCTTACCTAGATTTACTTCAATAGTCACTTAATTGCCTTCCCTGTTTCCATTCTTGTGCATTGCCTCCATCCCCAAGTCAATTCTCCACTCTGCAGCTAGAATAGTTCTATTAGTACACGATTCAGACCATGTTGTTCTGCATTTCTTCTCTGATGGCTTCCTCAAGTCTTTCCCTGGGCTGTATGAGATCTGGTCCTGACCTACCTCTCCAGCTTTTTACCGTTCCCCTCTTACAACATTCCTCAGGCCACAGTGGCCTACTTGTTCATCTTTGAAATGACCATGCTTGTTCCCACCTCAAGGCTTTTGCATTTGTTAGTCCCTCTGCCTGGCACACACTTGCCCAGGTCTCTGCAGAGTCTACTTCCTCAGTTTGTCCCTGTCTCTGCTCAATGTCATATCCTTAGAGAGGTTCTCCTGACTCTAACCAAAGTATTGCTCCTTCACCTCTCTGTTCTTGTCTGTTTCCTCCCCCTGCTTTATTTTCCTTCATAGCACTATCACTATCTCATGTCTATTGAATGTACACTCATTTATAACCTGCCTTCCCCTCTAAGACGTTAGCTGCACTGAGGACAGGGACAATGTTGTTCAGTGCTCCATTACCAAGCTTACAGCAGTCCCTGCTCCAGATATATTTTCTTTCAAGTTATAAAGTAGTACTTTATAATTAGAAATAAAATACATACTTTTGCCTAAGCATGAGCCCAAACCCCAGTTATAGTCTGAGAACATTCTGCAAGGTACAGCTTTGACAAAGGAAAAGAATGAGCTGTCAGGAGAATTGAGAGGTTAAATGAAGAAAGTGGAAGTTGAGCTGAGCCTGACCTGAACTAAAGCATTACAGAGGCTAAGGAGAAGAAGAGAAATAATGGGAGAAGGAAAATAAGACTGCAGTTAAAAATAGAAAGGTCACTGAAGGCCAGCTTCCACTTCCAAGCGACTGAGTGCCAGAGAGGACCAAATTCTATAACAGGCTGTGGAGAGGGGTTTGGCACCTGGCACCGGGATGCCAAGGTTATTATTCTGTAACAGAGCTCTGTGGACCCTTTAATGATGACAGCAGGCACTCTGTTAAAAGGTTAGCTGTAGAGGGCACCTGAGATAGAAAGTGAACGGCAATGTGCCTGGCACGATATGGCTTAAATCTAGTAACTGCACCTGCAAAAGACTGAAATGTTTGTTATGTGACTATAAACAGAATAGGCATCCGAGACAGTGCCCCAACTGTTTTCAATGATCAGGTTTACCAGAATCCAGAATGAAATTAACTCTAAAATATCCACAAAAAGAAAATATTCCAAGAGAGAACTGGTAAGGGGAGGAGAAGTCAGTTCACCACACCTATGCAAATAATGTTGTGAGGGGAAAACAAGAAGAAATCTGAAATGGACTCAGACTCTTTCTTTCTCTCTTTCTCCCTTCCTTCCTTCCTTCCTTCCTATTGTATCTATATGTGGTGATGGACATTAACTATACTTATTGTGGCAATAATTTCACAACATGTGTAAGTCAAACCTTTATGGTATACACCTGAAACTCATACAATGATATGTCAATTATAAAAAGAGAAGAAATAGTGCATAGATTCTCTCTCTCTCTCTGATATGGTATTACATAGATGAACATATCTATGTGGAACCAATTTAAGATCTGTTGATAACCATCCGGCAGCACTGTGAATTCAAGGGCAGAATACCTAGAACAGATTAGATCACAGGTTGGATGAGTGATCTTATTTGAGTCATTTCACTCCTCTAAGCTTCATTTTTCTCATGAGTAAAATAAGAGAATTTAACTAGACCATTCCTAAAGTCCATTACAATTCTTGCAATCCCTATCATTATAACCACTGGCATTTATTTGAGCTAAATGAAGTAAATCATAAGCTCCTAAGGACTGACTCACTTTATTATTCTGCATGTACTTAATCAAATATCATTTATCCATCATCCATCTATCCTTCATTCAGTGAACATTTATTGAGTAACTATGATATGCCAAACACCACTCTAGGAGTTTCAACAAGGTCCTGGCCCTTAAAGAATTCTACCAAAGGGTTTGACACTGTAGTTCTTTAAGGTTAATTTGTTTTGGGACTTAGGTAAGACTCCTTTAGTCAACAGAGCGAGATTGGTTAATTTGCCAAGATGCGGATTTCTATATGTACGTATTTGTATCTGTGTTCTCTTGTGAACACAGATATTGGAATTTTATCTGCAAAGTTTGTATACATACCCACACAAAGTATGTATATACATGTATACATACCCATGATTTTCCAAGCTACTGAAGTCTGCCAACTGTACCGACAGTGATAAACATAGTGATTATAGCTCAGTCCCACCAATTGCTTCACAGGATTCTAGCCCCTTTAGGTTCCACACTTGTGCAATACTACTGCTTATGTAAGCAACTTCAAGAATCACTGTGTCCACATTGAGGTGAGCCTGCTGGGTGGTTCCCACAGAGGAGAGCCTCCTCTCAGGGAGTTAGGCTGTGCATTAGCCCCTCTTAAGAGTCTGTTCATTTCGGACACTGATGCCCATTTATTAAAGAATGAATTCATTTTTCATTCCCTCCTCCTCTTGAGGATGGTCTCCACCACTTGAGGCTTTTTTAACAGTCATCTCTGGAAATTCATCTTCTCGTTCTTCTAGTTTACCACATATCCGAAGCATTCACTCAGTCAGTTTTACCAGGACTTTATGTTTCACTCTGAAGCTTTAGTTATCAGAAAAATAACAGACTCTTAAGCAAACAAACAAGACTATTTTGGAATTTCTGTCTCCTTTTTTAAGGAATGAAGAAAGATAACCCAAAAGACCTGTGTTCTTTAACACAAACACCACCTACTAAATCAAAAACTCACACTTATTAAAGAGCCAGATGGTTGTTTCCTCCTGCTCTGTTCCACCTAGTAACCCAGAAATATGTGATTTTAAAGAGAAACCTAAACTTTTAAGCAAAAAAAAATCATGATTTTTTACTTAAAAAATAAAAATATACAAACACTGAATAATAGATGAATTATTCTAGCATAAGTAATATTTTTCTTATTATTTTGTGACAGGTGCTTAAAATAGCATTCACCAATGGCAGACGTAGAAATGCACTGCTCAGCTCTGCCTTCAAGGAAGGACTTGCTGTCAGATGCAGGGAATGTGATCAGCAGGCTGCCTCCATCCATTCGTGCTTTAGGATCTGTGTTGGCTGCAGAGAGTCAGGGTGGTACTCTTCTCAGGGCTGTCCCCATCCAACGACTCTACAAGGCAGGGGTGTAAGTGGAGGATCATTTTGGCCCAAGGTGGGACAGTCTGATGGGCTTAGATCCCTCAGGAATAAGGGTTGGGGTAGTGCTATCAGGTATACTGTAGACAAGACTAGATTTGGTACCAAATTTGAGGAGACCCTGGATAGTTGAGTGGAGGAGGGAGGACATGAGTACCAGTTGTTGGAATCTACTTTAGCTATGGTAGCTACAGCTTGTCCTGCTAACGTCCCTTTTCTAAGTTTCTCTCAGGAAAGGAGGTCCATCAGAATCCCAGAGGATGTGCTGCCAAAACATGTGGAGAAGGAGATCCAGGAGGGACAAGGGATGGACTGTGGTAGACACAGAAATGAGCTGCCCAGTTCCTTCTTCCAGGAGTGAATATCTGCCCGGCTGCAGGAAGCGGCTAATAGCAGACAGTCTCAAATCACTGGCTTCTTCAGAGTTTGCCTCAACTGCAGACAGCCAGGGTCTCACTCTTCCTGGGGTAACTGGTAGCCCATGACTGAGCAAGATGGGGGAATATCTCAGCACAATCTAGAATCCCTCTGATGGTCAATATTTGCTCTGGAGCTCCACAGGGTTGGCAGAGACCTTGCCACACTTGCATCATGATCTGAAATCTCTCAATCTTGCCCAATCTTGCTTCCTCCCCCTTCCCTTTCTTTCAAAGACCTTTTGCTTGTCTAAGGACATGCTTCCAGGGAACACAACCAGTGGCATTCACCCCTTCTCCCACTTACATGTAACAGGGCCTCTTACTTTGCCTCCTCACCTCTTATGTTAGTGGGACAAGGAATGGGAGTGGTGGCCAGCAGCACAGAGATCTGATGATCAGAGTCTGAGGTAGTGGGAAAGGGCAGGAATAAAATTATTTCAGTGCTTTTTCACTTTTCTTCTCAGTCCTGAAATACAGGTAACATCATTAATGGCATGGGAAACATAGATGGTTTGGTGTACAGTACACCTTGCTGCTTAGGGTAATAGACAAATCTTTAAGAAATGGATCTATTTTTAAATGTTCTGAGGAGGTTAGTTAAAGGTATTTTATAATAACTCCTTTAGTAAACAAAATAATGCCATTTTAATCTATTTTATAAACACAGGTTTTCATATGTTAGAATTATATAAATTATATTTTAAAAAACTAAAATAAAGCAGCTATTCTGATTGATACTACCTCAAGGTTTGGGATGGGGAAGGTAAGAAAACTTCTCCTACTGTTATCCAAAAATGTGTTATTAAAAAATATTTGGACTTCCATTCAACATTCTCTTTATGTTGAAGACAGAATTCCTTCTTCTTCCCCAACCCCTTAACCTGCCCCCAACTCCCATCCTGTTTCTGGCATTTACTCTCTTTTGAATAGAACTTAGCCCTGCCCCCTTGGCCTGACACACAGAACTCTGGAGAGTGGCTTAGAGTGCTGGCTTTGCCCCAGGATCAGGACAAAGAGAAGGAGTGCCAGGCTAGCTGGTTCAGGCCCTTCTGTGGTAGAGCTGAGAACCACAAAGATGGAGCACAGCTTCTTTCCCCCTGGGCTTTTCCACTTCTACACACAACATCCCAAGTGAGGGCTGAAGAGGCTGATCTCCTCTCCTTGTTTGTTTCTTCATCTGTACATTGAGGACCCACACAGGCACAGGCTTGCTGCGAAGCTTAACTGAGATAGCGAATATGAGAGGGTCCAGCACAACGCCTGACACAGCAAAGTGGCCCAAAAAGTGGGTGTTTTTTCATATATGTGTTCATTTATTCCTGGCCTTCTATCGGGAATGTCTGAATATATGACATATGCTCATATCTGAGCCCATGTACCTATGCAGCTGGCAGGGTAAAAAAAAAGAGGGACTCCTTTAGGAGACAGGGTTTCCTTATGGACTTAAGCTGTTTTGCCTTTATTGCTCTGCTCTAAACTGCACCCCCCACCCCTGGTGATTCCAAGTTCTCCATTATAATAACTCCAAGGTGCTCCCAGTTCTAAGGGGGTGTGTAAAAAGTACTCAAGTAGTCCACCTTAAATGTCTTTAAATGAAAACAAACCATAAAAACAAAAAACCTTTGTAGTCTTTGAGAGTATGAAATACATAAAAGATGTCACTGGTTTGTAAAATCTACTAATTACTTATTAGTTGCCATTTATTGATTACCTACTCTATGCCTGGAACTGGCACTTTATATACATTCTTTCAATTCATCTGCCTTATAACATGCGGGATAGAGAAATGGATACTAGAGAAATTGTGTAGCTGCCACGAGGTCCCTAACTACCCAGCAGGCCACTTCCTATGAAGCTGATGCAGCTTAGGCTTTAGCTCCTTCACTTACAGGGGTCCCTGTGAAGGCCCTGTAAGAAGCCCTAGCATGTGTTCACATGGTCATGTTTTTACTAAATTTTCAAAAGTAAGATATTTTAACAGAAATCAGTTAAGATTGTTTTCTCTTTCTACTACAATTTCCTCACCATCACACTCTCCTTTGTGGCACTGGAGTGGCCGTAAACCTTTCTGGGAGATGGATAAGGGCAAGTTGAGGTAGGCTACATTTAATTTGGGTTTAGTAGCACCTCATGTTTGGTTAAGGTTTCACCAGCCCCCCAGTGTAGGAATTTGCCGTGTCAGCTCACCCAGCATCATGTCACAGGATGTAGGGCCAAAAGTTGTAACATAATATGAATCTGCCCTACAGCACCCAGCACTGGAAGTACACAGGTAACAGAGGAGAGACAAGGTTTAAAGTCTACAGACACAAAAGATAGACTATGGAAATGCTTCCAAATCTTACATTCACATATGGGAGGAGTTTAATACAGGTTTTCCCAAATTTGGGAATAACTCTACAAATCTAAATGACAATACCAATAATGACTTATGGAGGCAAAAGGCATTTTTTCTGAGCAATTATTTAAGAAGATTATAGCAACCATATTACAGGAAGGACTGAATTGCCTTTCTATTCTTACGATAGAAAATGATATTGCGAAACAACTGTCATATGAAGAAGTGACTAAAGAATTTGAAGCCAAAAATGTAGGAAAGAAATCATGCGGTGTATATAACTGTCAGGTAGTAAAAAATATATATGGTTATCTTTCTGAATATTGGAATGTTTTTGGTATTTGTTAGCTTTAAATTTTTAAAAAATGTATTATTATTTCTCTTTCAAAATAAAAATCCACGTTTGCTCTAATTTTAGTTTCATATTTTGTATTATCTTTCTTTTTTCCCCATCTTTATTGCTATATAATTGACGAATAAAAATTGTATAATTTAAAGTATACAATTGATTTTTTTTTTTTTTTTTTTTTTTTTTTGATACACGGGCCTCTCACTGTTGTGGCCTCTCCCGTTGTGGAGCACAGGCTCCGGACGCGCAGGCTCAGCGGCCATGGCTCACGGGCCCAGCCGCTCCGTGGCATGTGGGACCTTCCCAGACCGGGGCACGAACCCGTGTCCCCTGCATCGGCAGGCGGACTCTCAACCACTGCGCCACCAGGGAAGCCTGATGTTTTTATATATGTACACATTGTGAAATAATTGCCGAAACCAAGCTAATTAACATATCCATCACCTGACCTAGTTACCACTTTCTTTGTGTGTGCATGGTAAGAACAGTTAAGATCTACCCTCTTAGCAAATTTCAAGTATACGTTACAGTGTTGTTAACTGCATTCACGTTGCTGCATAATTGTCATATCTACCTGTTGAACTGACCCTTTTATCATTACATAATTACATTCTTTGTCTCTAGAGACAGTTTTTAACTTAATGTTTATTTTGTCTTATATAAATATAGCCTCCCTTGCTTTCTTTTTGGTTATCATTTGCATGGAATATCTTTTTCCATCCTTTCACTTTCAGCCTGAGGGTCTTTAAAACTAAAGTAAGTCTTGTAGACAGCATAACTCTGGCTCCTTTTTTTTTTTAGTCCATTCAGCCACTTTATACCTTTTGATTGAGAAGTATAATCCATTGACATATAAATTATTGATAAGTGAGGACTTACTATTGCCATTTTGTTAATTGTTTTCTGTTTTGCAGCTGTTTTGTCCCTCTCTTCCTCTCTTGCCATCTTCCTTTTTTATTTGTTTTTTTTTTTTTGGTAGTGATTTACTTTGATTCTTTTCTGTGTATCTTTTGTTGTAACTATTATAGGTTTTTATCTTTGTGGTTAGCTCCAGGCCTGCATAACATATCTTGTAGTTATAACTTTCTATTTTAAGTTGATAACAACTTAAGTTCAATTGCACTGCAGATGTTCACAGTGGTGGTGAGGTCCTGGGGTCCTCCTACTCTCTTTTTCCCCCATGTGGTAAGTCGCAGCCAAGGGGATCATTTTTGGTGCCAGGATCAGGGACAAAGGTATATGCACAGTCATGGCAGTGCCAGCATCTAGGACATGGGTGCCCATGCTGTGGCATCAGGACTTGGGGGAATGTGGTGAGGGAGGGAAGGGTGTGGCACCTCTGGCCCTAGAGGGATGCAGTGGCAGATCTTGCTTAGGGGGCATACAGTGGCATGGACTCCAAGCAGCTCTGTCAGCTGGGGTCAGCTGTAGTCCTTGGTGGTGAAGGCTGCTGGGGACCTTCTGGTTCCCTTTACCCCCTTAGGAGGAGTCTTTGGTCCAGGGGATCCCTCTTGGACCCAAGCTGTGCTGGGCTGGGGGATAGGATGATTCAGGTAAAATGCTTGCTGTGCTTTTCAATTCCGGCATCTTCAGTTTTTGTGCTCCACAAAACTCCATTTTGCTATAGTTTCTTTATTGTAATCTAGAGCTCTCCAGAGCTGTTTTCATCTGTGAGTAGTTATTAGGTTACTGTTTTGGTGGGGGCATGAGACCTACTAGTTTGCCATCTTGCTAATGTCACTCCTTGTATTATTTTTCTTAAAGTGGAATTCTTAAATTGGATCAACCCCTGCAGCTAGTAAGTGGCAGAGCCAGATTCAAACCCAAGTCTGTCTGATTTCAAAGCACTCCTTGCTATAGTTTTTTTCTTCTCATTCATTTATAGCTTAATTCTAATCCTCCCTGACCATCTCTTGCATGATCCTCTGCTCTCACCTTCCACTGAAACCCCTCCCCCATTGCCAGAGAACATTATTGGGTCACTCTTTATACCTTCTCCCAAGAACGAGACAGTAATTTCTTGCTAACAATTCTATTTCCATGACAATTCTCTCCCCTGGAGGCAATCCCTTATGCCATTTATCAAAATTCTTAAAACAGGATAAGTTTGTTATTCCCTACTGCCATCCCCAGATATAGCTAACCTGCAAAACAACCTCCTACCTTGTCTCCCCGTGTCCTCTACAGCTACATTCCTTGGTAACTTTGGCATATTCCCCTGTTGGCGTCACAATTCCTTGACCGCCTCAATACATATGGCCTTCATCTCTACTCCATTTGAACCACTCACAGGCATGACGACATCCTGCAACTTGGCTTCCCTCAGAATAGCTCTGTATCCCAGATCTATGAAACTAAAATTTCCCTTCTCCCACTCCTAGGCTCTTTTTCTTCATTTATCCTAAAGCTACTAATTACTTTCCTCGAGCAAGGCAATAAGCTGGTTCATTTTGTTCCATAGTGGGTTCTTGCTGACTCAAATCTATTTACTGTTAAATCTACTTGGTATTTTTAAAAATCATCTATATTTGTCTACCTACGACATTTTCCAGAGAACCTTTTCTCAATCATTTTCTCCCTCATCAAATATTAGTCTATCGGTATTCACTTACTGAACAAAACTTTATCACATACTTCACAGGAAAGATTGAGGACACCTAGCCATATTATCTTCTCTCTCCTTCTCAACGGTTTGGCTTTATAAGCTCATTTGTCCCATCCATCTCAGAGTAAGAAATTCTTCAAGGCATCCCTTCAAGGATGGCCCCCAACCTTTCTCTTGTCATCTCACTCTTTCTGACACTTTGTTCCACCTTTTTTTAAAATTTCCTATTGTTCCTTCTCTCTGGATTATTCCTCTATGTCTAGAATGTGCTTTCTATCACTCACTTGAAATAACTAACCAACTTTCAGAGGCATCTTCTAGGATTGAAGGTGCATCCTGGACCTTAAGGGTGTCAATATTTCCCATCCTAATTAAAGATCAAGGAGGATACAAAGATGTTACGGGAGACTTCAACAACATTCCAGAGTGCAGAGGAATACAGGGACTGACACAGTCTTTAAAGTAACCTACATAATGCTAAGTAATAGAAATTTATCCAAAGTTGGGATGATTATCTCTACCAATTTTTATGTTTCAGGACATAGATCTGGGTCATCAGGAAACAGGGTGCTAAAGCTGTTGCAGAAATTCCTAGCTGAGGAAGATTATTGGCGATTGTCCTGGACCTCAGCCAAGGTACAAACCCCTTTGGGGAAGAAAGCAGCTGTAGGAATAGGAGCAGCACTATGCACAGGTGTCTCTGTCTTAGAAGAACACATTTATGCCTCCATATATCATTTTCAAAAGGTGAATAACTGGAAGGACATTTGAGATTCATCTAGTCCAGAGGTGAGTAATAACCTGTGAGTTCTATCCTGCTCATTGTTCATAAGCCTTCCTTGGCCCACACTGTGTTTTTTATAAAAAGTGTACCAACACATTAAAATCTAAAGAAATAACTTAAATGTCATGTTTCAGTCCTTAGGAAATACTGGGAGATTTGTCAGCCCAAACTTGAAATTTCAGCATGGCAATCCTTGGTTGGATCTGAGTAATGGCCACCCCTTTGGATGGGGTATATGCTCTTCAGTTTACCATCATCACTCTCATTCATCCAGGAGGCGTTGGCATCTGAGTTTCCAACTCACAGCTTAGTCCAATGTCCTAATATTAGAAATGATGAAACTGGGACCCAAGGAGTTTTCACGGTGACTCCAAGGTCACATAAGCTAGTCGGAGATACTGTTGCACTGATTGCAAGTGCTGTGGTCACATACAACATTGCTTCACAAAGCTGCTTTAGCCTAACATTCTTTTTAAATTGGGGTATAGTTACTTTACAATGTTGTGTTAGTTTCTGCTGTACAACGAAGTGTATCAGCTATGTGTATACATATATCCCCTCCCTCTTGGACCTCCCTCCCACCCCACCCCCATCCCACCCATCTAGGTCACCACAGAGCACCGAGCTGAGCTCCCTGCGCTATACAGCAGGTTCCCACTAGCTATCTGTTTTACACATGGCAGTGCACATACATCAATCCCAATCTCCCAATTCATCTCCCCTCCCCCAACCATGTCCACACATCCGTTCTCTACATCTGTGTCTCTATTTCTACCCTGCAAATAGGTTCATCTGTACCATTTTTCTAGATTTCACATATATGTATTAATATACAGTATTTGTTTTTCTCTCTTTTTTTTAATTAATTTTTATTGGAGTATGGTTGCTTTACAATGTTGTGTTAGTCTTCACTGCACAACAAAATGAAACAGCCATACACATACAGATATCTCTCCCTTTTGGACTTCCCTCCCATTTAGGTTACCACAGTGCACTAGGTGAGTTCCCTGTGCTATACAGCATGTTCCCATCAGTTGTCCATTTTATACATAGTATCAATAATGTATATGTGTCAATCCCAGTCTCCCAATTCCTCCCACCCCACCCCTTTCCCCTTGGTATCCATACATTTGTTCTCTACTTGTTGTCTCTATTTGTTCTCTATTTGTTGTCTGTGTCACTATTTCTGCTTTCATACAAGATCATGTATATATACCATTTTTCTAGATTCCACATATATGTGTTATTATCTGATATTTGCTTTTCTCTTTCTGACTTACTTCACTCTGTATGACACTCTCTAGGTCCATCCACATCTCTACAAATGACCCAATTTCATTCCTTTTTATGGCTGAGTAATATTCCATTGTAAATAAGTACCACATCTTCTTTATCCATTCCTCTGTCAATGGGCATTTAGGTTGTTTCCATGTCCTGGCTATTGTATATAGTGCTGCAGTGAACATTGGGGTACATGTGTCTTTTTAAATGAAGACTTATTTTTAAACTAATTAATATATTTATTTTTGGCTGCATTGGGTCTTTGTTGCTGCATGTGAGCTTTCTCTAGCTGTGGAGAGTGGGGGCTACCCTTCGTTGTGGTGCACGGGCTTCTCACTGTGGTGGCTTCTCTTGTTGCAGATCATGGGCTTTAGGTGCACGGGCTGCAGCAGTTGTGGCACACAGACTCAGTAGTTGTGGCTTGTGGGCTCTAGAGTGCAGGCTCAGTAGTTGTGGGGCATGGCCTTAGTTGCTCCACGGCATGTGGGATCTTCCCAGACCAGGGCTTGAACCTGTGTCACTTGCATTGGCAGGCAGATTCTTAACCACTGTGCCACCATGGAAGTACCACATGTGTCTTTTTGAATTATGGTTTTCTCAGGGTATATGCCCAGTAGTGGGATTGCTGGGTCATATGGTAGTTCTATTTTTAGGTTTTTAAGGAACCTCCATACTGTTCTCCATAGTGGCTGTATCAATTTACTTTCCCACCAACAGTGCAAGAGGGTTCCCTTTTCTCCACACCCTCTCCAGCATTTACTGTCTGTAGGTTTTTTGATGATGGCCATTCTGACCAGTGTGAGGTGATACCTCATTGTATTATAGTTTTGATCTGCATTTCTCTAATAATTAGTGATGTTGAGCATCTTTTTCATGTGCCTCTTGGCCATCTGTATGTCTTCTTTGGAGAAATGTCTATTTAGGTCTTCTGCTCATTTTTTGATTGAGTTGTTTGTTTAGCAATCTACAGATTCAACACAATCCTTATCAAATTACCAATGGCATTTTTCACAGAATTAGAACAAAATTTTTTTCAATTTGTATGGAAATACAAAAGACCCTGAACAGCAAAAGCAATCTTGAGAAAGAAAAATGGAGCTAGAGAAATCAGGATCCCTGACTTCAGACTATACTACAAAGCTACAGTAATCAAGACAGTATGGTACTGGCACAAAAACAGAAATATAGATCAATGGAACAGGATAGAAAGCCCAGAGATAAACCCATGCATCTATGGTCACCTAATCTATGACAATGGAGGCAGGACTATACAATGGAGAAAGGACAGTCTCTTCAATAAGTGGTGCTGGGAAAACTGGAGAGCTACATGTAAAAGTATGAAATTAGAACACTCCTGAACACTATACACAAAAATAAACTCAAAATGGATTAGAGACCTAAATTTAAGACCAGACACTATAAAACTCTTAGAGGAAAAAATAGGCAGAACACTTTTTGACATAAATCACAGCAAGAACTTTTTGGACCCACCTCCTAGAGTAATGAAAATAAAAACAAAAATAAACAAATGGGACCTAATTAAACTTATAAGCTTTTGCACAGCAAAGAAAACAATAAATGAGACAAAAAGACAGCCCTCAGAATGGGAGAACATATTTGCAAATGAAGCAAATGACAAGGGATTAATCTCCAAAATATACAAACAGCTCATGCAGCTCAGTATCAAAAAATAGTCTAACATTTTTTGATGTGCAGAAGCAATAAGCCTTATCTTAACAGAGGTACAAAATTCAGGAAACATATTTTTCCATTATTAGCTTTCTACCAACTTTTCAGAATAAGGCAATTCATTTAGGAAGTCTTGTCACTGGGCAGATCAATAGCTCTGACCAACTTGATTATGTAATTTGCAATTGTGTTTCCATTATAAAACTCATTACCTAGTAAAGCAAGAATAGAAGAATCTTCACTTATCCTTCTTGGAATCTTTTCTCAAACTACATATTCTGAAGGTCAGAGTTCCTTACCAGCTTTATAGCAACGTTTTGGCTTTTGTTCAGGCAAGGAAAATGTAAGAGACCATAACACAGATTCTATAATTAATTCTTATATTAAATACCTGAATTGACATTTAGACAGCATTATGTATGCCATCCTGGGAATTCTTTATTTCCTTAGCATCTATATACATTTTATCTGTTGCTGCCATAAGAGGTAAAAAGAAGGGAGACTTCTCCATTCCAAATCAAGGCATAGGATGCATTCTTCCCTTCCCTTCCAGACACTTCCCTTCCTTTCTTCCATGCATTTCTTGTCCTTTCTTTTCTCTTCCTTTCCCTCTTTTCCTTTCTTTTTCTTCTCTTCCCTCCCCTTCCCTCTTTAATCATTTATTGGTTGCTCACTGCATACTAGTCATTGTATGGGAAAATTCGAGGTGAAAGGAGATTGATAAAGAGCAATATCAGGTAAATGAATGCATAAATGATTATACAGGAGTATAAGATACGAAGAGCAAACACTCTCAGTGCTCCACCCTGTTCTCTTAGATCCCTTACCATACATCAGCTTAATTTTCAAAGGCAACACTGGCATCTTTGTTGGTGCGCTGCCCTCAGGCTTCCAGAACACACTATGCTTATATGTACCACAAGCCAGAAGTGCCTGTACTGGTACAAGGGTGACTTGTAACCAATGGCTAGTCAGTGTAGAAATAAAAATACCCATCCCAGATTCCACTTTCTTGTCTGGGATAATTCTGAGTACTAAATTTTGAACAGTTTTTCAGAGTTTCCCTATGGGATAGTAATTATCATTTACCCATGACAAGAGTTGATTTAATAACATATCTATTAAAGGCTGCCTTCCCTTCCCTGATTGCTTCCTTCCTTATCTATACATGTTCTTTGCACCTCTCCAAAAACTGCTTGACTCAAATCCTGTCTCTTTGAGTCTGCTTTGGGAGGAACCCAGACTAAGATAGAGTAACTCATGACTCTTGTCTAATGGGGAACAGATCATTACAAGACCAAAGTCATATGAGAACTAGGAGAAAACAATTCTGTCTGGCAGAGTTAGATAAGATATCAATTTGAGGTGACATCTGAATTAGGTCTTAAAAAATAAGTAAGAATTTGCCAAGTGGAGGTGATGAGATTCAATAATACTAACAGCTATACACTTTACATCTGTTTTCTCTATTGATTCTTAGAAAAGTTTTATGGGTTAGGTGCTTACTAATATCCTATTTTTTACAAATGGAGAAACTGGGACTTGGAGAGATTAATCAATTTACATAAGGCTAGTCTGCCTGTAAATGGCAGAGCTAAGATTTAAACCCAGCACCATATGGTTCTAGGGTCATAGTTCTTCACAATACTATACCACACAGGAAGAAGAAAACAGACTTTCCAGGCAGGTAGATCTGAGCCTGAATCCTCCTTCATATTAGCTGTGTGTCCTTGACAGAAAATTAACTTCTAAATCTGTTTTCTCCACTGAAATTGGAGATAATTACTCTGAAGAAAGTTTTTATAAGGTCTAACTGAAATATAATATGTAAAGTATCCACTACAATGCTTGTCATAAGTAGGCTCTCAGTAAATAGAGCAGTAGTTGTTGTCATATGTCATATAATATGATTATTGTGGGCAGGTGAAACTGTTAATGTGAAAATTTTATGTGTATCTCTGAACACCAGCCCCTCTTACTTCATGATATAATAATTTACTGTGCCTAGAGTATAGTATTCATCGTAAAAAGTGGTAAGAAATGAGGTTACAATGGAACTTTAGGACCTTCTATTTAAAAGATATGTATGTCAAGTTAAGGTTGACTATCCTAAAGGAAGTCATAAGTAGTTTTTATGCAGGGATGAAGATGACATGTTTACACCTGCATTATGGGGTTAAGTAGGAATGTGGTTGACTTGTTCAGATGTGTGGGGTTTTTTTCTGGTGGGGTGAATAACCTGAAGTCACTAATAATGCTCGATTAGAGGATTGGGGGTCTGGGGGCAGAAAGAGCTTTCAGGAGACTTTTGGGATCTGCTGTAGGATTTTTCCCATTCTCATTGCTCTCCCTCATTTTCAAAGCACAATAAAATTATTAAGTGTGAGTGAATTCAAAGATTGTGTGTGTGTGTGTGTGTGTGTGTGTGCGTGTGAGGGAGAGAGAGAGAGAGGACAAAGTAGGTAAAGGGAGGAGACAGAAAGGTACCTTGAAACAGCAGCCTCCCTTCCTCAGTCAGTGCCACTCAAGTTTAATGCCCTCAGACTTGCTCTGGACCCTGAAGATCAACACACTTGGGTTCCACAGTAGGGAACAGACCTTCCAGGTAATACCTCTCATTTGGCCCTCAGACTTCTATCCTTGAATCTTTCTGTGGACTGTGAATCTTTGGTCTAGTCCACTTGATTTCTAACATCGACTCAGTCGGTGGTCTCAGCTTGATCTGGAGAGTGTTCCCCTGAGCCTCAATTTGCTCAGCTGTAAATGGGCAATAACTTTCCTGCTCTCCCCATAGGATCAAATGCAACCTATCTGTATATATTGCAGATCTTGCTTAGTGAGACAAAATTGCTTTTCCACTCCAATCAAGGGAGTCTCCTTCCATTTAATAATTATTTGTGAGATGAGGTATTTGTTCACAAAAGCCAAATTACTATTCTGTCGAACCACTTCTTTACCTAAAAGTTGCAGTCTCTACCTTCCTATTTAATCTTGTGGCAGAAGCCGAAAAAGATCATAAAAATCATATAATTCAATTCCACCTTAATTTAACATTATTTTTTAACATGGGTTTTAGAAAACAAGTCATTCAATTTTGGCTCTTTTGGACCATGAATTTTCCAAATTGGTTACCTGTCCATATCCAGTTTTATTACTTTACTTTCTTAAAATGATTTTTTTCAATAATAATTGCTTCTTTTCACAGCCATAAGAAGTAGAACAGCAACTTTATCTGATTCATTTAGTTCTCCTTCAGTTTATATCATTCTGCATCTCTTTGAAATGCTGGATCCTGTCACCTCCAAAATGCTGAAGGAGATGAGTTCTTGGTCTTAGAGGTTTTGCTTGCACTATTCCATCTGGACCTCTCAAACCCTTTCTTTCTTTCAAAGCTCTGCCAAAAATTTTAGGAGAGATTAGCTGGGGAAAATATGGGAATCTCTGTGCTATCTTCACAACTTTTCCAATCATCTGAAACTACTCTAAAATTAAATTTTTTTTTCAAAAACAGGATGATTTCAATCTGAAAAATAACGTGTGTGGAATTTAGATGTGGAAGCTAGTCCTTCGTGTGTGTGTGTGTTTATGTGCACTTGTATGTTCTTGTGTGTGTGTGAGAGAGAGAGAGAACAAAGTAGGTAATAGGAGGCAGGAGGCTGGGCTTAGCTAGCCTAAAAAGGAATACTTTAAGGTAAAACTGGAAAGCACTCTAGTTAGTTTGACAGTAGTCCAAGTGGTCAGCATTTTCTCTAAGGAAATCGATATCTAACTATGGTAGCCAGCCTCCAAGATAGCCTCCAATGTTCCACATTTTCTGGTATTCACCCTCTTATGTAAATTACTTTCCTATGAAATCAGGGCTGTCCCTATGTGACCAATAGAATATGGTGGAAATGGTGGTATGTGATTTCCCAGGCTAGCTCATAAACGCTGCCACATTCACCTTGGTTCCTTGGATCTCATGCACTCCAGAGGAGGCTAGACACCATACCACGTGGAAGAGTCTTCTCAGAGAGAAACTGAAGCCCCCAGCCAAAAACTAGGACTAAGCTGCTAGTTACTCAAGTGAGCCTCATTGGATCTTCCACTTCCTTCAGATAACTGCAGCCCAATTTGATAGATGACTGCAACTGCATGAGAGACTCTAAGCAAGGATGGCCTAGCTGAGCTCTTCTTAACTTCTTGATCCACAGAAACCAGAAATAATAAATCATCATTGTTGTTTTAAGGTATTGTTTTGGGGTGATTTATATGATGCAAAAACTAAAACACTAATATTTATTGAGTACCTAATATGTGCCAGGAATTCTACCAGGTGCTTTTGCAAACATTATTTCTGTACCCAATTTTTGGCATGGATATATTTATGTTCATTTTACATATTTAAACAAATTCAAAGCCAGGATAATTTAGGGTGGGAGGAGGTAGGAGAGAAGAAAGGAAGTAGGATAAAGGAAGAAAAGCACAATTTGGATGAGAATCAGTAAAGAGCTTTGAAGCAAAAATGGATTTGTCATGAGAGGCAGCTGGGAACTCAGTGCCAAATAGTAATTTATTTAAGAGTCCAGCTCCATTTTGTGAACGTTAGAAACACTAAAACATAACACAAATGAATCTATATACAAAACACAAACAGACTCACAGACATAGAAAACAAACTTATAGTTACCAAAGAGGAAAGGGAGGGGGAGATAAATTAAGAGTATGGGATTAACAGATAAAAACTACTATACATAAAATACATAAAAAACAAGGATTTACTGTACAGCACAGGGAACTATATTCAACATCTTATAATAACCTATAAGGGAAAATAACCTGAAAAAATGTATATGTATATAGGCATTGTATACATGTAGCTGTATATATATATAGCTGAATCACTTTGCTGTACACCTGAAACTAACACAATATTGTAAATCAACTATAATTCAATTTTAAAAAGTAATAAAAAAAGAAGTGTTCTGTTGGCATATGTATGACTGGATTAAGTCAGAGAGAAAATATAGGTAATGGTGAATCAGTCAGTGCCTAAACTAGGATGGTGGCTACAAAAATACTTTGAACTGATAAATCTCTGTTCCTAAGAAAGTTATTTATCAAATTTAAGAGTTTGGACCTTCTTCAAAATTTCATTAAGAAGATCTTTTCTGCCTTTCCTACCAAGAATTCACATTAATGCTACTTGTAAACCTCCAGGGGGTTCATAAATATTCACATATACAAATAGAGTACTGATAGAGTTATATAACTGCATGCATGAGTCAACACCTTGGACTCTATTTCAATAATCTTCAATTTGTAAGGCAGAGAACAGTTTGTTTTCTCATCTGCACAGTAAGGTTTTAGAAGTATGATGGATTAAGTCCTAAGAAGAGAATCTTGGTTCGGAACCAGTAACAAAAGTGTTTCCAGTTTAAAAAAAGCAAAGCATAAGATTAAAGAATGAAAGTTTCTTACATTGGGAACTATACCATAACCTATAATTGTATCTCTGGATAGAACTTCTTTTTGACAGATTATCTTTCTTTAGTTAGTGAGTATCTGAGACATCAATTCATGTGGTCATGAAAGGACACCAAAGCACATTTTCACCATTTGGAGAACTGGCCATGTGCCCCCTTTTTTTTCTTTTTTTAAACATCTTTATTGGAGTATAATTGCTTTACAATCTTGTGTTAGTTGCTGCTGCATAACAAAGTGAATCAGCTATATGTACACATATATCTCCATATCTCCTTCCTCTTGCAACTCCCTCCCACCCTCCCTATCCCACCATTCTAGGTGGGCACAAAGTACTGAGCTGACCTCCCTGGGCTATGGGACTGCTTCCCATTAGCTATCTATTTTACATTTGGTAGTGTATATATGTTCATGCCACACTCTCACTACATCCCAGCTTACCCTTCCCCCTCCCCGTGTCCTCAAGTCCATTCTCTACGTCTGCATCTTTATTCCTGTCCTGCCCCAAGGTTCTTCAGAACCTTTTTTTTTTTTTTAGATTCCATATATATGTGTTAAGATATGGTATTTGTTTTTCTCTTTCTGACTTACTTCACTCTGTATGACAATCTCTAGGTCCATCCACCTCACTAGAAATAAGTCAATTCCATTTCTTTTTATGGCTCAGTAGTATCCCATTGTATATATGTGCCACATCTTCTTTGTCCATTCATCTCTCATGGACACTTAGGTTGCTTCCATGTCCTGGCTACTGGAAATAGTGCTGCAATGAACGTTGTGGTACACGTCTCTTTTTGAATTACGGTTTTCTCAGGGTATATGCCCAGTAGTGGGATTGCTGGGTCATATGGTAATTCTATTTTTAGTTTTTTAAGGAACCTCCATACTGTTCTCCATAGTGGCTGTATCAATTTACATTCCCACCAACAGTGCACGAGGACTCCCTTTTCTCCACACCCTCTCCAGCATTTATTGTTTCTAGATTTTTAGATGATGGCCATTCTGACTGGTGTGAGGTGATACCTCATTGTAGTTTTGATTTGCATTTCTCTAACGATTAGTGATGTTGAACATTCTTTCATGTGTTTGTTGGCAGTCTGTATATCTTCTTTGGAGAAATGTCTATTTAGGTCTCCTGCCCATTTTTGGATTGGGTTTTTTTATTGATATTGAGCTGCTCGTATATTTTGGAGATTAATCCTTTGACAGTTGCTTCATTTGCAAATATTTTCTCCCATTCTGAGGGTTGTCTCTTCATCTTGTTTATGGTTTCCTTTAGTGTGGAAAAGCTTTTAAGTTTCATTAGGCCCCATTTGCTTACTTTTGTTTCTATTTCCATTTCTCTAGAAGGTGGGTCAAAAAGGATCTTGCTGTGATTTATATTGTAGAGTGTTCTGCCTATGTTTTCCTCTAAGAGTTTTATAGTGTCTGGCTTTACATTTAGGTCTTTAATCCATTTTGAGTTTATTTTTGTGTATGGTGTTAGGGAGTGTTCTAACTTCATTCTTTTAAATTTAGCTGTACAATTTTCACAGCACCACTTATGGAAGAGGCTGTCTTTTCTCCATTTTATATTCTTGCCTCCTTTATCAAAGATAAGGTGACCATATGTGCATGGGTTTATCTCTGGGCTTTCTATCCTGTTCCATTGATCTATATTTCTGTTTTTGTGCTAGTACCATAGTGTCTTGATTACTGTAGCTTTGTAGTATAGTCTGAAGGCAGGGGGACTGATTCCTCCAGCTCCGTTTTTCATTCTCAAGATTGCTTTGGCTATTCGGGGTCTTTTGTGTTTCCATACAAATTGTGAAATTTTTTGTTCTAGTTCCATAAAAAATGCCATTGGTAGTTTGATAAGGATTGCATTGAATCTGTAGATTGCTTTAGGTAGTATAGTCATTTTCACAATGTTGATTCTTCCAATCCAAGAAAATGGTATATCTCTCCATCTGTATCATTTTTAAGTTCTTTTATCAGTGTCTTATAGTTTTCTGCATACAGGTCTTTTGCCTGCTTAGGTAGGTTTATTCCTAGGTATTTTTTTCTTTTTGTTGTGGTGGTAAATGGGAGTGTTTCCTTAATTTCTCTTTCAGATTTTTCATCATTAAGTGTGTAGAAACGCAAGAGATTTCAGTGCATTAATTTTGTCTCTTGCAACTTTACCAAATTCATTGATTAGTGCTAGTAGTTTTCTGGTGGCATGGTTAGGATTCTCTATGTATAGTATCATGTCATCTGCAAACAGTGACAGTTTTACTTCTTCTTTTCTGATTTGGATTCCTGTTATTTCTTTTTCTTCTCTGATTGCTGTGGCTAAAACTTCCAAAACTATGTTGAATATTAGTGGTGAGAGTGGGCAACCTTGTCTTGTTCCTGATCTTAGTGGAAATGGTTTCAGTTTTTCAACATGTTGGCTGTGGGTTTGTCATATGTGGCCTTTATTATGTTGAGGTAAGTTCCCTCTATGCCTACTTTCTGGAGGGTTTTTATCATCAGAGGGTGTTGAATTTTGTTGAAAGCTTTTTCTGCATGTATTCAGATGATCATATGGTTTTTATTCTTCAGTTTGTTAAAATGGTGTGTCACATTGATTGATTTGCATATATTGAAGAATCCTTGCATTCCTGGGATAAACCCCACTTGATGATGGTGTATGATCCTTTTAATGTGCTGCTGGAATCTTTTTGCTAGTGTTTTCTTGAGTATCTTTACGTCTATGTTCATCAGTGATTTTGGCCTGTAGTTTTCTTTTTTTGTGACATCTTTGTCTGGTTTTCGTATCAGGGTGATGGTGGTCTCATAAAATGAGTTTGGGAGTGTTCCTCCCTCTGCTATATTTTGGAAGAGTTTGAGAAGGATAGGTGTTAACTCTTCTCTAAATGTTTGATAGAAGTCACCGGTGAAGCCATCTAGTCCTGGGCTTTTGTTTTTTGGAAGATTTTTAATCTAGTCTCAATTTCAGTGCTTTTGATTGGTCTGTTTATATTTTCTATTTCTTCCTGGTTCAGTCGTGGAATGTTGTGCTTTTCTAAGGATTTGTCCATTTCTTCCAGGTTGTCCATTTTATTGGCGTATAGTTGCTTGTAGTAATCTCTCATGATCCTTTGTATTTCTTCAGTGTCAGCTCTCCTTTTTCATTTCTAATTCTATTGATTTGAGTCTTCTCTCTCTTTTTCTTGATGAGTCTGATTAATGGTTTTATCAATTTTGTTTATCTTCTCAAAGAACCAGCTTTTAGTTTTATTGATCTTTGCTATCGTTTCCTTCATTTCTTTTTCATTTATTTCTGATCTGATCTTTATGATTTCTTTCCTTCTCCTAATATTGGGGAATTTTTGCTCTTCTTTCTCTAATTGGTTTAGGTGTAAGGTTAGGTTGTTTATTTGAGATGTTTTTTGTTTCTTGAGGTAGGACTGTACTGCTATAAACTTCCCACTTAGAACTGATTTTGCTGCATTCCATACATTTTGGGTCATTGTGTTTTCACTGTCATTTGTTTCTAGGTACTTTTTCATTTCCTCTTTGATTTCTTCAGTGATCTCTTGGTTATTTAGTAGTGTATTCTTTAGCTTCTATGTGTTTGTATTTTTTATAGATTATTTCCTGTAATTGATATCTGGTCTCGTAGCATTGTGGTCAGAAAAGATACTTGATATGACTTCAATTTTCCTAAATTTACCAAGGCTTGATTTGTGATCCAAGATATGATCTATCCTGCAGAATGTTCCATGATCACTTGAGAAGAAAATTTATTCTGTAGTTGTTGGATGGGGTGTCCTATAAATATCAATTAAGTCCATCTTGTTTAATGTATCATTTAAAGCTAGTGTTTCCTTGTTTATTTTCATTTTGGATGATCTGTCCATTGGTGAAAGTGGGGTGTTATCATCCTGTACTATAATTGTGTTACTGTCGATTTCCCCTTTTATGGCTGTTAGCATTTGCCTTATATATTGAGGTGCTCCTATGTTGAGTGCATAAATATTTACAATTGTTATGTCTTTGTCTTGGATTGATCCCTTGATCATTATGTAGTGTCCTTCTTTGTCTCTTGTAATAGTCTTTACTTTAAAGGCTATTTTGTCTTCTATGAGAATTACTACTCCAGCTTTCTTTTGATTTCCATTTGCATGGAATATATTTTTCCATCCCCTCACGTTCAATCTGTATATGTCCCTATGTCTGAAGTGGGTTTCTTGTAGACAGCATATATACGGGTCTTGTTTTTCTATCCATTCAGCCATTCTATGTCTTTTGGTTGGAGAATTTAATCCATTTACATTTAAGGTAATTAATGATAAGTATATTCCTATTACCATTTTCCTAATTGTTGTGGGCTTATTATTGTAGGTCTTTTCCTTCTCTTGTGTTTACTGCCTAGAGAAGTTCCTTTAGCATTTGTTGTAAAGCTGGTATGGTGGTGCTGAATTCTGTTAGCTTTTGCTTGTCTGTAAAGGTTCTAATGTCTCTGTCGAATCTGAATGAGATCCTTACTGGGTAGAGTAATCTTGGTTTTAGGTTTTTCCCTTTCATCACTTTAATTATGTCCTGCCACTCCCTTCTGGCTTGCAGGGTTTCTGCTGAAAGATCAGCTGTTAACTTTATGGGGATTCCCTTGTATGTTATTTGTTGCTTTTCCTTTGCTGCTTTTAATATTTTGTCTTTGTATTTAGTTTTTGATAGCTTGATTTATATGTTTCTTGGCGTGTTTCTCCTTGGATTTATCCTGTATGGGACTCTCTGCGCTTCCTGGACTTGACTGACTATTTCCTTTTCCATATTAGGGAAGTTTTCAACTATAATCTCTTCAAATATTTTCTCAGCTGCTTTCTTTTTCTCCTCTTCTTCTGGGACCCCTATAATTTGAATGTTGTTGTGTTTAATGTTGTCCCAGAGGTCTCTGAGAGTGTCCTCAATTCTCTTCATTCTTTTTTCTTTATTCTGCTCTCTGGTAGTTATTTACACTATTTTATCTTTCCGGTCACTTATCCCTTCTTCTGCCTCAGTTACTCTGATATTGATTCCTTCTAGAGAATTTTTAATTTCATTTATTGTGCTGTTCATCATTGTTTGTTTGCTCTTTAGTTCTTCTAGTTCCTTGTTAAACATTTCTTTTATTTTCTCCATTCTATTTCCAAGATCTTGGATCATCTTTACTATCATTACTCTGAATTCTTTTTCAGGTAGACTGCCTATTTCCTCTTCATTTGTTTGTTCTGGTGGGTTTTTACTTTGCTCCTTCATCTGCTGTGTATTTCTCTGTCTTCTCATTTTGCTTAACTTACTGTGTTTGCGGTCTCCTTTTCGCAGGCTGCAGGTTTGTAGTTCCCGTTGTTTTTGGTGTCTGCCCCCAGTGGGTAAGGTTGGTTCAGTGGGTTGTGCAGGCTTCCTGGTAGAGGGGACTGGTGCCTGTGTCAGGTGGATGAGGCTGGATCTTGTCTTTCTGGTGGGCAGGACCATGTCCAGTGGTGTGTTTTGTGGTGTCTGTGACCTTTTATGATTTTAGGCAGCCTCTCTCCTAATGGGTGGGGTTGTATTCCTGTCTTGCTAGTTTTTTGGCATGGGGTGTCCAGCACCGTAGCTTGCTTTTCGTTGAGTGGAGCTAGGTCTTAGCATTCAGATGGAGATCTCTGGGAGAGCTTCTGCCCTTTGATATTATGTGGGGCCGGGAGGTCTCTGGTGGACCAATGTCCTAAGCTCAGCTCTCCCACCTCAGAGGTGCAGGCCTGACACCTGGCCGGAGCACCAAGATCCTGTCAGTCACACAGCAGCTGTGTGACTGCAGGTGAAGGATTCTACCTCCGTGCCTCTGTCTTCTCCTCTCAGCACTCTTTACTGGTTTTTCCTGAAGTCCTCCTCTTCCTTTCATCTTCTTTTTTACCTTCAGTTCCAGTGTAGATGACAAAAATCTCTCTATCTTTGATGTCGATTTATGGTTGTGGTGACATCCACCTCTCTGGGGCCGGGCCTAGGCTGCGCCAGATGACGGACAGATGTTCATGGCAAACAGGGCCCCCCTTCTTGTTCTGCCCAGGTCCCCTCGCCTCTCCTCCTTGCCTGTTGGTGGTGTTGGAAGGCAGGGGTGCAGCAACTGTCCGAACCCCTGGTCCCCCAACCCCAGCCTCAGGACCTTGGCTGGCCGGGGTCCTCTAACACTCTTGCGTCTCCTCCTGAGCATGTCTCAGAACTTAATTTTAAAATGGCTCTCTTTGTTACAGCCTCTAGCAATTTCCAGCAAAATTACAACAAGTGCTCTTGCTGTGTAGGAACTTAAATGTGGCTCACCAGGGCTGCAGATCCTGAATTGCAAGTCTCAGCTGATCCTGAATAAACACATCTTTGCTTGAGAAATATCTGGTAGTTTATGTCAGGTCAACACAAGATGGAGGCTGTAATCCAGAGAATATGGAAAGGAATTGGTCTTTGAGAAGAGGGGCACTATATTCTCACCTGTTTTGTGTGCCCAGCTGCAATCTGTGTGTCTTCTGTCTTGTACCTGCAACTTTCTTACAGGACAGCCTTTGGTTACTGGAAATGCTTTTGCCTGCAAACTCCAGAACTCCAGACTCCAGAGGCCCTCCTTTCAACGTGCTGCCTCTCCCCTTCTGCACAGGTCCTGTTGTGTCCCTTTTTTTAAAACATATCTTTTTACCAACTGCTTGAAATTGATGATCCATGACCTGATCTCAGAAGCATTTCCTTGAGAGGTATTTATTTAGGTATGCCATTTTGGGATAATGATTGTAAACCTTAGAATCACTTAACCTAATGACTTGACATTATTTCCTTTATAATATATGCCACTGTTCTGAACTATGTAGCTATTTGACTTTCATTGTTACCTAACTGGCCTAAAAAGTCATCAGTGCAGAACTTTATGACTTAGAAAAATTTCAGTTGGGAAGCTCTTAGCCTTCTGGGCAGTTACATAATACATAATACCAGAGGACAGAATTTTCCCAATTGGGAATTATTGTTGGAAGGTTACATATAGAATGAAAAAGTATAAGATTGTGAGATTGAAGATGCTGTTTAAATTTTTCAGCACTTTTTGTGAAAGCTTGTGACAGAACCAATAGGATATTTAATTTATAAGCAACAAGTCTAGCCAGCTGTATTTGTAAAGGTAACTCTAGCTAATATGAGACAAATCCCCATATCTCAGAGGCTTAGCATGAGAGAAGTTCATTTCTCACTTAGGTAAATTCTGATTGACAAGTAGCTTTCTACCAAATGGTTCAAGGACCCAGATTCTTTCAATTTGTGGCTCTATAACTTCAACATGGGGATTCCAAGGTCACTGTGTTCACCTGCATCAAGCCAGAAGGGAATGAAAATTATGCATGAGAGTCTTCATGGACCAGTCGTAAAAGAATATACATCACCTTTGATCTTATTCAATTGGCCAAAGTTCACTCACATGGCCACATCTAACTGCAAAGGAGGCTGGGAAATAGAGTCTACCTGAGTTGTCCAGCAAGAAAAGGAAAGATTTAGCCACAGCAGCTAGCAATTTCTACCATGACAACCAACTGCTTTATCCTTTTTAATGTCAGTGCTGGAGTCTAAGTGAGTAGAAAATTTATATTTACCAGTATTTTGGGTAATACAAAACCACCAGCACTAATTTTCTAAGTGCTGTGATTTGTCACTGTCTGGCTTTATTGAGTGAGAATAAGACTGTTTCTCTGATTTTGTACTGGTATTGACATGATTATCCAGATTTATTCATTTATTTATTTTTGTTTGGCTAAGCCATATAATCATGAGCTCTTTATTTTTAAAGTGATTTTCATGTATCCAACTTTATCATTATTGACCTAAGTAGAACTCAAGAAGTCGTTTATGTTGCCAAATTATCTTACTATGTAGATCACTGAAACCCTCTCCTCAATCACGATGGCATCAAAACATGATAAACTGATTCTGCTGCCCTTTCCTTTTTTAAAAATACCCTGATAGCTTTTTTTTTCTTTTCTACCTCTAAATAAAACTCTGGAAATTTGTGCTATAATGAAAAGAAACAGCATTCTGTGGTAATGAGAATCATGGGAATGTTCTCAGACCAATTTTTTTCTCAGCTCTAGTTTACCGTAAGAGCTTTTTTTGGTACAGGGACTCTCAAGGGAAATCAAGAGAACCTCAGAAACTTGTTCAGAATTTCCAGGTTAAGTGGAACAGGGAAGCCGTGACAAGTGGCTGTGCCACCTGCAATTTGATGAGTAGCCAGAGGCCCCCAAACCAGAAGCAATTTCCATATGTATTTGCTAATTGCCCCTCCACAAACACACACAAATCTTATTTCAACTCAGCCCATCAAAGAGTCAGAACATTGAGTGTTCCATTTCATTAAGATGTTAGCATTGCCATTTAAGATTTCATAGACTATTACTGAGGAATAAATTAAAGAAGAAAAATGTTCATTATATACAATGTCAAATAGTCCTTGTTTACTAAATGACTTGAGTAACAGAAGTTAGTCCTCAGACCACCCTGACCATAAAATATTTCTTCTTTCTTAGAACTGCTACATGACATTTTGTCATAGCACTCAACTAGCAATTTTCATTTGTTGCTCTACACTAATGATAATTAAGGAAGTTTTCAAAAGGAAAGACACACAATCTTATCATCTTAACAAATTAGCTATTTCCAGTTTTTCTAGTTTATTTCTCATCCTTATTTATGCATATTTAGGGTCTTATTGTTCTTGATAATGTTCTTGTTGATATCTTTTAACCCCTTTTTACTTCTTTTAGTGTCCTACAGAGCCTGGTTTTGAACATAGTATGTATTAATAAACATTTGTTGATAAATATTTATTGATCTCCTACTACATGCTAGACACTGTTCTGGGTCCTGGGAGACAGTGATAAATAAGACAAAAATTCTGCCTCAAGTAGCTTATGTTCTAGGAGTAAGGTTAGAGAGATAGACAATAAGCTGTAAAGATACAAGTTAGATAATACGTATGGGGAACTGAGACTTGAATGTTTAGAAGGATACAGCTGTGTGAAGACCCAGGGATGAGTGATTAGTCCAAGCAGAAAACAGCATTTGCAAAAGGTGCAGGTTTGGTGTGTTCCAGGTACAGCACAAAGGCCACTGTGGCCAAAATACAGTGAGTCAAGAGAGAAATGGAAAGAGATAAGGTAGGAGAAGTCAGTAGGGGACTTTGGAGTCCCTGTAGATATTTAAAAATTTATCGAGAAGCCATAGGAAGTTATTAAGTGGCAGCATGGTAAGATCTAATTTATGCTTTGAAGACTCCAGTTTCCATGTGGCAGATATACAGAAAGGCAAGAGGAAGAAAGTCTGGGTGGACAGATGAGTCTGGTCTTAAACTAGGACTGATTCAGGGGAGATATTGAGAAATGCTTGGACTCTGGGTATATTTTGGAAGTAGAGGCAACAGGGCTACCAAGAATTAAATGTGTGCTATTAGGAGTAAAGTGGAATCAGGGAAGACTCTTAGGCATCCAGGTATCATTCAGGAGTGTGGTACCATTTATTATGTTAGAGATAATTCGATGATATTCATTCAAACATTTATTAAATGATTACTTTGTGTCAGACACTATGTTAGGCATTGTAAACAGGAAGAATCCCCTAAGGAATTCTAATCTAAGCAAGAGTGCTGAGGGCTGGCATTAAGGCAGAGGAAGAAGGATGAAGAGGAAATGACAAATTTAAGAAATATGTGGGAGGTGGAATTGGCAGAATATGGTGCCTGATGTTGAGAGTGAGAAAAGATTCTGGGATGATTTGAAAATTTCTGATTTAAGTGGGTAGTTGGCAATGCCATTAACATAGAGGGAATACACGATAAGAAATTAGTTTGTGGAGAAAGTTCTTATTACATTAATAAAGGAAGCTAATGATTACTGATCACTTCTTATGTACCCCGCACTGTGCTTAGTACTTAACACAAACGACCTCATTTATTCTTCAAAACACTATTGATACATTATTATTTTACCTGTTTTTACAGAGGAGTAATCTGGGAATTATGCAGGCTAAATAACTTGCTCAGTGCTATATATGTATTAAGTAGGAGAGCCAGGTCTTGAATACATGACACTAGTATTTCTTGATGTTGGATTTGAATTGCCATAGATATCCAGTTAGGCGCATTTAGTAGATTTATAAACATGGATCTAGAACTTGGGATGTGACTTGGAGATACAGATTTGAGAATTATCAGCATAAAAGTGATTGTTTGATTCCATACCCTGTATTGGCTTCCTTCTCTTCCCTGTCTTGCTTTCCTTCACCCCTAATGTGTTTCCTGGGATCACCTTCCAAATAACCTACTTGCACTTGAACCCCTGAACCAGAGTCTGCTTCTGAGGGAATCCAAACCCTGAGAGCAACTGACTGAAAAGTAAATAGAAGGTGAAGAAATAGCCACAAGCCCTTTCTTAGGAGCTTGGCTATGAAAGGAGGGAAATCAATAGAGAAGCGACCACAAGAGAATGTAGGACTACTTTATAAGAAAGGAAAACAACTAAGTTTATGTGCTAGGAGGAAAGAGTTAATAGTAAGGGGAACATTGAAGAGGTCCCAGTAAAAATTCTACTATTTTCTGTGAGGTTGAGAAAAATTTTCGGCTCAGAGGGAGGGGTGACAGAGAGAAAGTGAAGTGGGGTTTTTAGTGGTTGACGAGGGGTTGAAACCACAGATTTTTGGTGATATCAGTCTGAGTGCTTGCATGATTTTTGCCATCAGAGCTCAGCAATCAGAGAACAGAAGTGGAGAAGAAGATAACTGGAATAATATGAAACTGGATTAAAATTTCCAGAACTGACTTCTTTGAGCAGTCCAAGTGTCTAGGGTAGGAACAACAGTGCCCAGGTGAAAGGGCAATAGGCCAGACATTTCCAGCAACTCTAGTTCTTGCTGACCTAGGCAGGGATCACTTGACTGAGACTTCAAACCCCCAATCATCTCTGCTTTGTCTTCTTAAATCCTCTTTGCCTCTCCAATTTCTGACCTACAACTTCTCTGACCTTCAGACTTCATGAATATTCTTGTCTTCCTTTTTTTTAAGTAAAATTAAAGGAGTTATGAAGTCACTGAGTTAAGAGTTGTTGAATCTAGAAACATTTTGAATACAAAGAAACAGTCCCAGAGAGGTACTCACTTGCCAAGATTATGAAACAAGTTAGTGGGGAAGCCAAGAGACTCTGCTTTTTCTAGTATACTGAGATGCCTCTTGTAAAGGTAGGAACAAAGAGACAAGAGCAGAGAGGGGAATATGCTGAAAGGAAAGTGTTTGGGCTTTGTCCTTTTAAACAATTTTTAGAATTTGCATTATATTTTTCTTAATTCTTGCTAAGTAGTTTTATTTCCACAATTTATTAATTTGATTTCCATCAGAGACCAAATATAGTAATCTAATACCCTGGTTCTCTCACTGGAGCCATTATTACTTTGTCTTTCAAGGAGTGACCTCCCTTCTGCTAAAAAGGGTGCCATGGATGAGATTGCAACGGTCAGCTTAGGTGTCCGAGACTGAGAGGCCCTCCTTCTCCCCCGAAGGAAGTACCTCTGCACTCAGCTCTGTCCCAGGAGGCAAAGGGGGCAAGAGACCAGGCAGGCTAATTAACTCAGATCTCTCCCTTTGGCCGTGGAAATCATTAATCATAAAGGCCACCACATGGCTACTGATCTTTTAATGATGATTTTAATTTGCATACTAAGCAAACAGTCTCAAGAATGTTGCTTTGGGTAGAATTTGTGAGCCATGCCTAGGCAGGTTACTTCAAAGTGAACTGCACTTTAATACTCTTCTGAACAGTCGCTGTTTCATTTTGACAACTTCATTTTGTAAATACCGTCATTGGGCTATCACTTGCTTGGTGCTGGGTAAATTAATGCCAACCAAGGATTTATTAGTTTTAATAAAAAGGAAAAATATTTACACTTAAAATTGCTTTTAAAATTGTAATGGTTGTGAAATAGCCTGGGTTTTAGAACTAGAAAGGACTTTAGATATTATCTACTCCAAGTGATTTGCAAATAAAATTAAGATCCAGAGTCGTTAAGTGACTCACCAGAGGTCACAGAGCAACTGACCGGCAGAGTTGAACTGGATCAGAAGTCTGGTATTTTTCCCTTCAAACTATTAATGAAATTAGATACATTAAGATACCATAGTGCTTCAAAACAAGTACTGTTTTTTCAGAATCAATTAAATCCTACATTGTGAAGTGTATCTGCATTCCAAATTAGACAGCTTGGCTTACAAGCATTATTGCTGTGAAAAGCCATATCATCTCAAGCTAATTTTCTTAATTTGAAAAGCAAAATCTACTTACTTGTCTTTCATTAAGTAATAATACTTGTTTTGCAGTAATGTGGCCCCAAAATTGCAATCATGAAACAGCTTAATTGCACTCAGAACAGTACTTAAAAGAAACAATTATATCTTAAAGACTTTGTAGTGTAATGTATAGGGAATAATGTGGCCTACCTTAATAATAAAAGACAAGACATTTGAAGCGATTTACAGTGTTACAGGTGATCTCACAGCTACCCACATTATTATAAGTTATCCAATGATGTTACTATCTGTTTATAACTTAAGACACAGGGTTGTTATATGACTTGTTTCAAAGTCACACAGCTGGCTGGTGACCCAGCCTAGATTAGATCCTAGGCTCTAGGTCTCCTGGTTCTCATTTCAGAGTTTCCCCCACACTATAGTAACAGCCTTTCATTGAACCAAGTGTGATATTGTGGTCATTCTGTGTTCTGGACATTGGTCAACGGATCAGATGTTCACCCAGTGAGTGTAAAAGGCACTGCTAAATTCCTTGATTGAGGTCTAGTCTCTGGGAGAACTGGACAGAAAGCATTGCTTCCTATATCATCAGAGTCCTCCTAAGTCCACCGTGGACCCTGCCAATTCTCTGATTCACTGCAGGGCCAGCTCCACCAGGGAGGACCACATCCCTCTTTGGAAAATGCCCATCCTTCATACTGTTAAAGAGAAAAAACACAGGCCCAAAATGGTATCACTTGTGCTAAATAAAGCCCATGATACCAAGCTTAGTTTTAACACCTAACCTAATTGTAGTTTCGACCTTCACCAGAAATGTAATCTTAATCAACCATTCTGGAATTTTCTGGTCAGCATCAGTAAGGTAATCTGTCACATGGACCCTCTCTATCCCACCCCTGGCCTACCAGGGGAAGAAGAGGCAATCTGCATGATAAAACCCATGCAGTCCCTTCCTCCCAAAAAGACAATGTCCTGGCCCAAAAGAACTGTTTCTTATCTTTTGCTAATGACTTCCTTGCCCCACCCTTCTTTCTATAAAAACCTTCCATTTTATATAACTCCTTGGAGCACCCCTGTTGTTGCTAGATGGGATGCTGCCCAATTCATGAATCACTGAATAAAGCCAATTAAATCTTCAAATTTATTCAGTTTTAAGTTTTTTAACAACATTCTGTGGGCAGCACCACTGATGGCCCAAGAACATGCTCACTAAGGATGGGCAGAGGGTAGAATAAAACCTTTTTAAAACAGTCACGCAGCATTAACAGATAAGGAGAGAGGAGTGTGGAAACAGAAAGATGCACAGAGCTGTGAAGGCTACAGCTTACATGGAGACAGCCTGAGAAGTTCTGGAATGAGAAAGGAAATTTCTCAGGCAGTCGTTGTATACTTAGAAGGCAGCACACTTCTCTGCCCAGGGACACTCCCCCATTATACTCCTGTTCAACATGGCAGGCAAATTTAAGACATTCTGCTCATACTCTTCATTCCAGGTGTTCAATGAGAGAAGGCTGCTCATTTTAAGTCCTCTGTGATCTTGTCAACTCAGGCTAATTCCAAGGACCTTCAAACTGGCACATACTTCAGTTGCTTCCATTAGTGCTCCTCCATATTTTAAAAACTCAATCATACCCAACCTTCTCTCTGTAACAGGGTTGGTTCCACGATGGAAAAGAGGGAGGGGATAATACAATTAGGATAATCTTTGCAGCATTCACCTGTGTTTTCATGGAGTTTTCTCCTACTTGTGATGAACTTGCATTCTAGTGTGTGCCTACTCTCTCCATATAATAATCAAGAATACCCTCTCTTACTCTCAAAGTGTCCATTTTTGGAACAATATGTAATTTGGTCATCATAGTCATATTTTGTAAAATGAATTTGAAATTTATTTGAACATATTATATAACTTATACTGGTTTTCCTATGCCATACCTTCAATCCAAAAAACACATTTACTGAGTGTTTGCTGCATATATAGTATTATTTTAGAAGTTGTAATCCTAAGGTGGAAATATGGTTCCTCTTGCCCAAAAGTTCATTATCATGATGAAAAGACAGACAATGAAAGAAAAAATCAACACTGCTGTAAAGTAGAATGATATGAGTTATAAGCAAGGAGGAAGAGAGGATCCTTAGAATTGGGGAGCTTTAAAGGATAAGACTTGAGCAGGCATCCCAGGCAGAGATAGTAAATGACAATAATAACACTAACAGCAAAAGCAACAATAGCAGTTATAATTTATAAATGCCTATTATTTTCCAGGAATAATGAAGATTGGTTTAGAGATATTATTTCTAATCATATCTAAGTTAATCAAATCTGATTAAGTCATAATTTCTATTAAGTCTAATCTATATTATTGATGTTAGAATCCACGCAGAGCATATGGCTAGAAAGTTTAGGAGATGTCTTGCTATGGAGGACCTTGAACACCCAGTTGAACACACAGAGTAGTTGAAATTTCAACCTACAGGCAGCAGAAGCCATCTCATATTTGGATTTGAAGTGGGAATACGATCAGATGCTAGTGGTGGAAGGGTGGTGAGAGGGGAAGGAGATGGAGGACTCTCTAGGAGGCTATATTTATGTCATAGATTTAATGACGGATTGAAGTAGGTGAGGGGTAGTAGAAACTAGGAGACAAATTTGAGACCAATTGCAAAAATGATATTAAGGTGATTTTCAATTTAATAAGATATGAGATTTTCTTTTTGTCTTAATAAACTCTAGTAAATTTCTAATTTAAGATAAACTGGTGGCATGTGTGGAGGAATGGGTGTTGTATTTGAAATTACTCTGCATCTTTCTCCCTTTACCCCCTTCATTCCTGTTTAGCGCATTATGTTTTAAATTATCTTTAACTCACTAGAAAAGTTTGGTAACTTTCAAGAAGAGTTAGTTGCTCTTTGTAAATTATTCATCTCTGGGGTGTGTGTGTGTGTGTGTGTGTGTGTGTGTGTGTGTGTTTAAATCACTTTAAACCTTGTGCAATATCATGTAAATGATATTGCGGAACAAGATGTCAAAAATGGATTTGATCACTGGGAAATTTAAAAAGTAAAATAATTGCAGAGAAAAGAGAATCTGGTTTAAGAGTGAATCTGTGCATGGCAAGGTGATATTAATGATCACCAACAGTAGGACATTTATTTTGAATTGTTTTTCTGGCTTTGGTGTTGGCCAGTGTTCACCAATTCATATTCTCTCAACTGGTTGCTTGATTAGGATTGAACTGCATTAGGATCAAAGCCCTCACTTTAATCTCTTTGGCAATATTTTCATAATGAAAGAAACAAGGGCTACACTGGAATAAGTTCAGGCTCAAGAATGACAAAAATGTGATCTATATTAACAACGGAATCATTAGGATGCCATTTACCCTATTAATGCTGAAACTAAAAAAATTTTATTCCAAGAGTTTGTCTTTAAGTTAAATATTA
The DNA here is from genome assembly GCF_951394435.1 of Stenella coeruleoalba. Classification (NCBI taxonomy): domain Eukaryota; kingdom Metazoa; phylum Chordata; class Mammalia; order Artiodactyla; family Delphinidae; genus Stenella; species Stenella coeruleoalba. Next base: position 58,281,275 of record NC_137150.1, read on the forward strand.
GACTTTTCAAAATGTATATTCTGTCTTAAAATTATCTATAAATTCAAAGGTGACATCCAAGTTCATGCCAGTAATGCAGCTATTCATATTCTATCATTCATAAAAGAAGTTATATCTTACTGTGAAGTGTTCAAGAAGAATGTCTCCAATTTCCTATATCAGCTGCAAACAAGAGTCTAAGCTCTAATAATTTATGATGAGTCCCTTTGACTTATGGGTTCACCTCAAATTGAAAATAGATTCCTAAATCATTTCATTTAAAAAGTGGCTATTTCCTACAACACTGTATCAAAATGTATTGTCTGTCAGCTCAAGGATCCTTTAACATTTTCTCAAAGTTCGTATTAGTTGGACCATTTCTATAATATTGTTCACTTAGAAATACCCACACAAGGAACTTCTCTAAGGTTTCTCTTTCAGTCATGCTTTTCTCTTAATTCTACATTCTCTGTTCCTCACCAGAGGTATCAGAAATCTAAGCTTTTAGTGAAAAGAAAATGACATTGCCATCTTGAATACATTTGACTAATATCTCTGGAGAATGGGAATTTCAGAAGAGCCTTTTCTTTCTTGTAAATAATTTTTCCTATTTTCCTTTACAAATTAATGACAATAGTTTAAAAAAAGAATTTATTCAAATTTGTATAATACTTTATGCTTCACAGTACCACTTTTACAATCATTATCTCACTTGATCCTTAAAAGAAACTCTAATGGAAGTGGGGTAGGTATTACTGTTTTGCCTATTTAAAGGTGAGAAAACCGAGGCTCAGAAAGATAAAGATCACTTAAGGAGCAGGTGGTGGAGCTGGGATTTGCACCTTGGTCTGAGTCCATATCTAGTGTGGCTGACACTCTATCCCAAAGACAATGTTTCTGCCAATACCAAGGAATAACAGGAGACTGGTAAATAGGCTACAGGAGTTCTCTAGCAACTGAACATTGTACAAAAAAAGGAAGAACTTTCTTACCTTGCTAGTAACTGCTGGCTTGTATACTGTAACATTGTCCAGGCAGCCCTGGTACTTGGCACAGATGGTGAGATCTGTACCTAGGCAGGGCAGAGCATTTATCCATCAGCAGAGAACAGTAGGAGCAGGGTAGTAAAACTTGGGGCCAGATGAGGGAGGCTGATTTATAAGGGTTCCACAGCAGGGGAGCATGTTACCTTATTTAGTGAGATGGTACATGCTGAGCCCGTCTTCTCCCCAGGGTTCACATGCTGCCCAGGAATGTAAGTAATGTCATGTTCAAGTACTGACCATCATGCCTAGCTCAGAACCGCTACTCCTCTCCAGTCGCTAGGTCCTTCCTTCTTTCCTTCCTGACTTTCTTCATTCATTTATTTATTGAGGTATAATTGACATCAAGACCCATTCCTGACTTGAGCAAACCACGCCCAAATCCTCATTCCTTTTGATGGATTTGGCAATTTGAATTCCATCTGGTCATCTGGCAATTTGAATTCCATCTGGTCATCTCTTCCAGGAGACATTGTTTAAATGCTTTATTTTCCTATGTCAGTCATCAGCTGATGGAAATATAAAAACGAGAGTGCAGTTCAGCTAGCTCAACCCACCAACCACATCTAATTTTTAGCTTTGGCCCTACCAGGACACCCTTGACATTTAGAAGTTACATTATCAAATAATACTAAATTAAGGATCTGACATAGAGGACCATGTACACCATTTTTCAAATTTTTACAAGATTCATAGATTTGCTTTGGAACTTGTACCCAGATTTGAGGGAAGTTTATGTAGAGCTAGTAGGAGTTTGGAGCCAGTGAGAGTCAAATATTTCTCTTTCAGAAGTTTATAAGAATAAATATAGCAAAGAAATTCTCCCCTCTCCTCCCAAAACACTCTTCCCACTTTTCTAAGAGTAAGTCAAGAACATGGATAGGGTTTTATATTTCTTATTATTTCTAGCTCTAGGTCACCTAATTCTCAATACATATGTTCAGTACATATTTCTTAAATAAATTAATTTTTTATTACTATAAATACCTTTTTTCCCCTCCAAATTACTGATTTGCTAAAGTAGGGGAAGCTGAAGTACTATAAAAAATTTCAATGTTATTTCCTTAACTGAAGTTAATGCTGCATAACCTAGACTCTCAGATATAAACAACTTTGGAGGTTGGAGTCCATTATTAACAGTAATGCTACCTTCTATCAAAGCGTGTGGTTGCAGCCTAGTTCTATTGCAAATTGGTGGTAGAAACATCTAGCTATTTAATAAAAATTGGTGCTCCCTCTTTCTTAGTGGAGAGTCATAGTTGAGAAGCAGCTGCCCAGCTAGTGATTAATCTACTCACACCTTGCATTTGGGTTGGGCTATAGAAAAAGTTTTTATCAAAGGAAAGAGAGCATAAGTGCTGTGAGTCACTTCCAGGCAAGGCTGTTAAGAAGAAAACACCTGAGAGGACAGTGGACCTTCGTAATGGAATAGCCTAAGTCCTTGAATCTCCTTGTAGAAGAAGACTGCCTTCCAAACAGGAACATACACATTACACTCTTAGATGAGCATAGAATAACCTTATAATGTGCTGAGCCGTTTAAATTTTGGTATTTGTTTGTTGAAGAGCTAGAGTTACATTGCTTCTATGTATCATTTGGAATCAATGTGACAAAAAATTTAAAAATTAGCCATGCAACAATTTCAGGTATCCTTTTTTTAAATTATAAATTTATTTACTTATTTATTTATTTTTATTTTTGGCTACGTTGGGTCTTCGTTGCTGCACGTGGGCTTTCCTCTAGTTGCGGCAAGCGTTGTGGTGCACGGGCTTCTCATTGAGGTGGTTTCTCTTGTTGCAGAGCATGGACTCTAGGTGCGCGGGCTTCACTAGTCATGATACGTGGGCTCAGTAGTTGTGGCACGTGGGCTCAGTTGCTGTGTGGCATGTGGGATCTTCCTGGACCAGAACTTGAACCCACATCCCCTGCATTGGCAGGCAGATTCTTAACCACTGTGCCACTAGGGAAGCCCAATTTTAGGTATCCTTGAATGCAGTGCTAAGGGAATCCCTGATACAGCAGGGAGAATATATAAACAGGCTAGGGCAACAGGGATAGAAGGTACCTAAAGGAATCTCTTAAAGTTGTGAAAGAACAGAAGGAAGAGAATTTGATTCAAAAAATATGAGCGAGTTGCTTAGTAAGAACTTTGTCTTTCCACAGATCTTTACTGTTTATGAAACATGATGGTGAGTATAGCATGGACTTGACCACTAGGTTTTGTTTTTTTATCAAAGATGTTTAAGTATTTAGTGACACTTTTTTCCTCCAAATGGAAATATATTCTAATTTTAAAGAAACAGCAAAAATAAGATTCTCTATACAAATTTTTAAATCTGACCTTATTTAAACTCATCTATTGTATAAAGTGAAGATTATCTAATACTATATATTCACTGGTAATTTGCATATATGACTTAAGGTATTTAAATAGCTATATTAGTTATTTCTGTGTCCTGAATGTTCTGAAGAAATTCATTTCAAAGAGTATTATTGCTATTAATGTTTTCTTGCTAGAAAAGCTTAAGGCCTCTCTTGTGAAGCTGTAATATATTACAAGAAATCTTCCATAATGCAATTCAAAAGGCCCAGTTATTTCCATGGAACAGCAACCGTTGTTCACAGTCCTGAAGAAATTTTTCTTCCCAACAATTTTACTTATGATAGAACCATCATTTCTCTCAGAGTGACCCAATACAGTCAGAGCTAGTTTGGTGAAAGAACATTTTAAAAATTATGGCCCCAAATTTTAGTAAAAAAAATGACACTTCTCAGATTTTTGCCCAAGTTTAAAAATGTGTATCTTTGATTTTGCTTTCCTTCCAGTTATAATAATTTCCTGAAGCCAAATAAATGTGGACTTGTGTGCTGAATGTCAGCTGAGTTGTAGAAAGTTGCTGGTAATTCACTTCTTAAAATATTATACATTATTTTTCACTTCTTCTAGAATACTGACTGGGCCTAAATCCTCTTTATTCATCCTGCTATTAGCTGGAGGCTGATACAGGGTTATATTATGAAGTTTAAAATAACATAGCACACAGAGTGAAATCAGTGTTGTTGAAGACAACAAATAATGCACATATTAATTCGGTTATTATGATTTTCATTTTCATTTTGCCTATCATCCAATTATTGTCACATTTTGCTTCAATTTCAATCCCATTGTGATTTGTTCAGTAACTCTTTTGTTGTTACTCTTTTCGGGCGTCTCACTGTTGTGGCCTCTCCCGTTGCGGAGCACAGCCTCCGGACGCGCAGGCCCAGCGGCCATGGCTCACGGGCCCAGCCGCTCCGCGGCATGTGGGATCTTCCCGGACCGGGGCACGAACCCATGTCCCCTGCATCGGCAGGCAGACTCTCAACCACTGCGCCACCAGGGATGCCCGATTCTGAATTTTTGTAATAAGCTCGAATCAGAATTCATCCTGTGGTGATATGATACATTCTGTCGGGAGCTGTGCTCTTTCCTTTCAGGCCTGCAGGCAGAAACACCCACACCAAGAGAGCTCAGCACCCAGCAGTCCAGAGAATTTCCCTCTGAACAGTGTAGAAGCCCTTCTTTCTCCTCCCTCTGCATTTCTCCAATGACTTCGACTCATTTGAAACTAGATTTAGGGGCATGCCAGACAACCGCCTAGGATGTTAGTCTTTAAGGACTACTAGGGCATCAACAGGATAAATTAGAAACAGGTGCCTGTTAACTCAGGTTTCCACCCGCAGTAGACTAGCAAAATGCAAACTGGTATTACTTTTGCCAAGAGGACATACAAACAATCCTGCTTAATGTGCCTATCTATTCTGTTGAATATTCTGAGGAACCTGAAATCAGCAATCATAGCTGACATATCTTAAATAAAGGAATGGCACAAGGTTATTTAGGGTGAACACATGACATATTTTATTATCCAAATGTTGAATGCTTTAATATAGTTCACAGAAAGTTTTCTGGTTAAGAAAATTGACAAAGAAAATAGAAGAGAGAACCAGGATGACAGAAAAGGAGGAAATGCTTTTCTTCTTTTTCCTCTTTAGAAGACTGAATCTGCTTCAATCAGTAGAAGTGAGTTTAGTATGTTACCTTTGTTGGTGTGTAATTTTTGTTAATAGAAAATCAGTTTCTCCTCATCTCTAGTAAATAAATGTTGAATAAGTAGTTGAATCTTGTTGGTTTGAGGGAAACAACATATTAAGATGTCTCAGTCCAGTCCTGAAGCATTTCTGGCAATGGGTTCTCCATTTTTATGGGGGTCGCTGTTGTATAGACCTGACTCACTTTTGCTCCCTGATTTCAAACCATATTCATCCTGAAGCTTGAGAATATACACTTCGGCGCTTGGTCTTTACTACTGTATGTGCTCACTGTTTGAATGACGTGAGCAATAGGAACATCAGCAGGATTGTTACAGTAAAGAAATGATGCCCAGTGGGGGTAACAGGTAGACTCAAAAGAGACAATGGTACCCAGTGGACACAGAGGACAGGATATGCCCACCCAGTATCAGCAACCTGCAGAGATTCTGATGTTCAACAGGAGGTGAAGAGACATCTTCCCTCAGTTTTCCAGGCAAAGGAGACCAAAACAGCATATGTGAAAATTATTATTGGGTTTGGTTGCAAATTAGAAAAAAACTCAACTAACAGTAGTTTCAACAAATAGTAGTGTATTTCTTACACGCCAAGAATATGGCATGAAAGCTAGCTGCTGCACTGGTTCAGCCACTCAACAATGACATCGAGGACTCAGGCTTTTCCAGCTTCATGTTCTGCCATTCTTAGCAATTTAGCCTTCATCCTCATGTTCATAGCTCATGATTGCTATATGGCTGCTGCTGTTTAGACATCTAATTTACCTCCAAGCCAGGAAGAATGAAAAAGTGAAAGTGACCATGACAGAGTGTGCCTCTTTTTTTTTTTTTTTTTTTTTTTGCGGTACGTGGGCCTCACTGTTGTGGCTTCTCCCGTTGCGGGCTCAGCGCCCATGGCTCACGGGCCCAGCCGCTCCGCGGGATGTGGAATCTTCCCAGACCGGGGCACAAACCCGTGTCCCCTGCATCGGCAGGCAGACTCTCAACCACTGCGCCACCAGGGATGCCCATGCCTCTTTTTATTGAGAAAGAAAAAGCTTTCCTAGAACCACCCCAAAACAAATTTATTCTTGGGTCTCATGGACCACAGCAGTGTCAGAAGACCACCTCTGGCAAAGCTGGGACCAGGCCAGCCATAATTGGCTTAGACTAATCAACTATCCATCCCCGAGAATGAGTACACTGCCATCCCGCACAGTTAGGATTCTTTTAGCCTTGAAGATGAAAATTGGAGTAAGTAATTAAAAGAGTCTGCCACGGGCTTCCCTGGTGGCACAGTGGTTGAGAGTCTGCCTGCCGATGCAGGGGACACGGGTTCGTGCCCCGGTCTGGGAAGATCCCACATGCCGCGGAGCAGCTGGGACCGTGAGCCATGGCCGCTGAGCCTGCGCATCCGGAGCCTGTGCTCCGCAACGGGAGAGGCCGTGACAGTGAGAGGTCTGCGTACCGCAAAAAAAAAAAAAGAGTCTGCCACTGCCAGTTGTCATGGGATGAGAGGTAAGTGGGAAGCAAAAGAGGAAATAAGCAGTGGCTATCATCTCATACCTCAAGACCTATCTCTGAGCACACACAGAAGTTATCCACTGGAAGTATCCTAGGGAAAATATGTGGACAAGGTGAAAAACTTCTAGACCACGAGTAATCCTATAATATAGGTTGGGCAAGACTCCTGAATAGTTCTTACCAGTAGTGCATCATATATTAAACTCAGGCTGTAGTGGAGAAGATACAAACAAAAACCATTTTACATGACTTTAAGAGAAGAGGCTTTAATTTTATCCATGGCAGGGGTGATAGTCACATTTCCTCCTTCCCACCACACCACTGTCCCCTCCTGAGAATTTTCAGTTTCACTTTGGTTTGAACTTCAGATTCAAAGACTGCTGATAATTTTAGGATATTCAGTAGAGTATTCATTCTTTTGAGGGTTTGGGCTATTTGGGGATCAACAAAAAGAGGAAAGATCTATTCATTCCATTTGTAAATTTGTGATAGGAAGTACCAAATTAAGAGGATAAAGAGCCAGCCTGGTTTTTTTTTTTCTCCTAATATCAGAGTCACTATCTATAAATACATTTTTCATAGCTTGCAATGAGTAACAAAAAGAATGGATATTTTGAGTTTCTAATTTTCTAGGATAGGTACATTCTTTCATTGTTATTTGAGGATGCATGTTAGTAAAATTGAAAGTTTTTCTGGAATATGATCTTTTTGATCATGAATAGTTGTACTAATCAGCAAGATTTTAGTTTTACTTTTATCTTCTACTGCCTCAGTTTCCTGCTGTTTTGAAGTATATTAGCAGGGACCCTTTCTATTGCAAATTATATTAGTACTATTTATAGTTCAAGTGCAAGGAAAAAAATAATTTATTGCTTCACATAAATGAAAGATCCATGGCTTGATCCAGGGTTTATCTCTATTCTTCTCTGTTTTATATTATGTTTTGACTTCATTTTCTCCTCCTTCAGATGGCCACTTCCATGTAGCTAAAGAAGATGGGAGAAAGCAGCTCTAGTTTATGGTATTCTCATAGCTCTTGATCTGAAAGGAAGAAAGTCCTACTCTCTCCCAATGTTCTTGTATCACATAACAAGGAAGGCGCTGATTGGCCCTGTTTGCACTATGAATCCACCACTGAAGGAGGGAGATAGATATGCTATTTTTATTGAATGAATCTGGATATTGAGCTCGGACCTGTGGGTAAAGGCAGGTGGTTGTGTTCAATCCACCTAAGCTATATGAAAAGGATGAGTTTCCCAAAGTGAAGGGGATTGAGTTCAATCTACCCAACCCATATAAAAGGTAGGAGTTTCTCAAAGGAAAGGGTTAGGATTAAGGTTAGGGATAGGGTTAAATTAAAGACAAAGCAAAACAGTAACGGCAACAGATGACTGCTCATGGAGCAAATCAATATTTCATGGAATCTAATGCCTAAAAATAAAAAGGTATTGTTTATCTTTTGCCTACCTTGAAGAAAATATAATTGCAATCGTTATCAGGAAGTACTAGAAAAAGTTTGAAGACATAAAAGACTCTCATTAATTTAGATCAGTTTAGTATAATAATAATATCTACTAGCACTGAATGTCACTCTGGGCTGAGCATTCTATTAGTCATACTTTTTACTTCTGTAATCCTTAGGGCAGTTATATTTTTCTAATGAGGAAGTTGAGTCTTATAGAGGTTGAATAAGTTGCTTAAAGTCATGCAGGTACCTAGTGGCAGAGAGATCTTCTGGCTTTAAACATACTCTTTACAATAAGATTCATTATCATGAACTGGTCGAAATCTGTTCATGTTGTTTGAGATGTTCTCAAACATCCTGAAATTGTTCTGTTGCTTTCAAGGGTACCAGCTAACAGCTAAAAAAATGTTACTTAGCAGAAGTCTTTGGTCTCCCTCTTTATTCTATAAATTTTATTTTATATTTACAATTTATAAATTTAATAAATATATGAGAATGAGTGGTAACCACCATATGAATTGCTTTTCTCTAAATTAATACTTAACTATTTGTTTCCTTGAATAATTTAAACATTCTTGCCTACAAGATTAAATTGTACCATCTTTGACACATATTTGTTAAGTTTGAGCTCAGTCCTTGTTTATATTTTCACAAATTTGAAATTAGTGGAAAGAAAATTAATGTTTTTTTCTCTATTAATAAGGCCAAAAATAAACCAACTTCTTTCTATTAGGATGTGTACAGTGAAGCATTAGTAGAGTCTTGAGGGGAAATACTTGAAAAGATCCAAAATGAAATAACAAATTAATTTAAAAGGGTTCAGTATTAATCTGTAAGACATTCTGCTGTTTTTCAGAGCTTCTTCTTTCAGTTCATCATTCAACAATCAACAAACATATTTTGCTAGTTGTGTGCCAGGCATTGGTACAAGAGTTGGGAAATCAACAAGGAAAAATACGGGTTTCCTTGACTTCAAGAAACTTAGAGTCTAGTCTGAGAGACAGATGAGTAGACACATAACTAAACAGAGGCTGAGGTACACACAATAAGCTATGGGGATCCACAGAAAAGGCTCCTAAGACAACTTAGGTGATCAGGATTGGGTTGGAAAAGCAACTACAAAGCTTCCTGGGCAGCTTGGTTCCTGAAGTGTGTTGTGAAGGATAAATATAAGCAGCATATGATAAGAGGGGATGGAGACAGAAAGGGTTCCAAACAGAATAGGCAGTGTGTACTAGGTCCACATCACCAAGAGGAGAGGCAGATGGAGGAAGGGGTGGGAGGGATATATTTAGAAATCTAGAAATAGTTCAGTATAATTTGGGGTGGAATGTGGTAGGGAGACAAGTGGGGATTGATAGGAAAGAAGTATTTGAGTTCCATCCCATCAATACGAGTAGGTAGTTTTGAACCTCATTTGCCTATAAGTAGAGAGATTCTACCATCTAAAGAAACAGGAGGCAGCACAACATGCAATCCAAGAGGCAAGGTTCCAAGAACAGCCAAAGTCAATAACAAGAGGACACTAGCCAATGTCAGGAGATGCGCAAAGCTGTAACTGGGGAAAGGAAATGAACGAAAACTGGGGGAAGAAAGTTATGGGAATAAGAAAGGCATAAAAGGAACAGCTGGTGGAGCATTCTAACCAAGAGTACCAAATAGCTCCTTGATTTATTTTTCCTTTGGAGGCCCACAGACTCTTAAAGTTCTGTCTTTCACCTGATAAAATACACAGAAGATACACATACTTGGCTACCAATATGGAGAATGGCTGCCAACTACAACCAGGAAGGATTACAGGATCTCACTCCTCCAAAGGTGAACAGTGCTCTAAACAAGGCTGAGGGCAGGGAGAGGCAGAGCTATTTTAGACTCCTTAGCCTTCTCCTCTCTGACAAGAAATTGTGTTAGTACCCTTGGAAGGCTATAAATAGCATTCTCTAATGAAGAAGGAAAAAAAGACAGAATCACACATTTCCCCGCTGTACTTAGGGAAACACAATGCTAATGCCCCTGGATATAAACAGAACTCTCAGAAATAAAAAGTACTTCCTTGTTTATGGAAGACTGTGAAAGAGACTCATACACTGTTAAGATTATGGTCATGTTTACCACTAGTAGATTAAATCTTAAGAGGATTTTATTGATATAGGAATAGCCTAACACATAAAGAAAATATGTGGGAAATACGTCTGAAAATGAGCACTTCCAGATATGTTCCATGCCATTGTTCTACTCATGTGACTTGTTCCAGAAACATATTTAAGCCAGTCATAGGAAATTACAGCCACTCCCTCTTGGACTGGCCCAAACCACCTTCTAGTTCTTTAGCAAGGTTACTGATGAACTGGTACTCAACCCAGGCCCATCTTTCTCTGAAAACACAAATGGATATGGTCCCCTGGGTTGATATCCTTGATGCTCTTTCTTGGATGTGATTTTGGTACTTGCTGCCAGTCTTGCATACCCCACTGCTGATGAGAGGGTAAATGATGACCTCGACACGAATTTATTCTGGATAAGCATAACCCTTTCCTCCTCCCCTCCTTCCTCAAGAGGAAGATTACACAATCCGATATGACTAAAGGTGTCTGGTTTGACCATGAGGCGGTTAAAAAGGTGGTATTAATAGACAAAATGACTACAGAGAGTCCCTGATTCTCAAAAAAAATTCCCTGGCCCTATACCTTCAAAAGTGCATTGTCCATGTTAGTCTCCCATTGGTTACAAACAACAAAGAAAGTGAGTAAACTTTCTGGGCGGGCGGGAAAAGCATTCCGTATTCTCTTTCAAGGTATGTAGATAAGGTGTGAAAAGAGTTCTTACACAGTACAAAATACATTAACCATAAAAGGAAAAAAATATATGAATTGAACTACATTAAAATTAAGAATTTCTGTTCATCAGATGACACCATGAAGAGAGAGAAAAAGACAAGTCACACACTGGGAGAAGATACAACTGTAACTGGCAAAGAGCTAGTATCCAGAATGTATAAAATACTCTCACAATTCAATAAGTAAAAGCATAAATGATGAAATAAAAAATGGACAAGACACTTGAACTAACATTTCACTAAAAAAGATATACAAGATATTCAACTTAATTAGGCATCAGAGAAATGTAAACTAAAACCAGATGAGTTTTAGTTTAGCCTTCCCGAGGGCTCAAATTAAAAGGACTGATAATAACATGTGTTGGTGAGGATGAAGTGCAGATACATACACTGCTGATAAGAACAAAAATCATACAACCACTTTAGAATGCTATTTGGTAGTCTCTGTTAGTATATTATGAATATAAGCACACTGTATGGTCTAGCAATTTCACTCCTAGACATACATCCAACAGAAATGCACACATATGCACACCAAAAACCATATATAAGTATGTCTATAGCAGCATTATTTGTAATAGCCCTAAACTGAAAACATCTCCAGAGTTTATAAAAAATAATGTGAATTTAGAAATTGTGGTATATTTATAATGGTTAATTGGACAAATATTATGTTGAGAAGAAAAAAAGCCAGATACAAAACAATAATACAAAAAATAAGCGGGAAAAGTTGTCTATGGTATTAGAAATTAGGATGAGGGACTTCCCTGGTTGTTCAGTGATTAGGAATTAGTGCTCTCACTGCCAGGGGCCCCGGGTTCGATCCCAGGTTGGGGAAGTAAATTCCCTCAAGCTGCGTGGCACAGTCAAAAAAAAAAAAAAAAAAAAGAAAGAAAGAAATTAGGATAATGATTGCTATGTTATGAGTGAATATGAGAAGATATGAGTGAGGCTTCTGGGGTGCTGGTAATATTTTGTGACTAGGTGGTGCTTACATGTGGTGATTATTTTGTGATAACTCATCTAGCTATGTACTTATTTGTATTTTTTTCTGTATATATATATAGTACTTCACTTTAAAAAAAAAAGTTTAAGAAGTGCATGTAAGTAGCTTGACCCTCAGTTATTATTTAAATAATTCCTTGGACTTCTGCCATCCAATGCTCACTTGCCAAATACGGTTGTGTCGGCAGTGCTGACAGAACTAGAGCAGGAGAGAGGATCCCTACATAGTTTGGCCCGAGGCTAGTTGGGACTCCTTGACCTTCAGGGGGAAGGTGATGGTTAACTGTCAAATTAACATCTATATTTTTAAACTTTAACTTATAAAAAGGGAAATATGGCTTAATTATATCCCTAATGAAATGTCATGCAATGTCTTGGTAAAGACATGGATGTTGAATCTATGTAAAATGAAAATTGCCTGACACTGTTAAAATACATATAATTTTGCTTGTGGCATAGAAAGTGCCACAGTTTCCCAGAACTAAGTAGATAAAGAATGTGTGTGATATCAGGGAAATAACTGGGCCCTGGTGGGATTGATCTATGGACAAGGCAATCAGTCTGTTTCCTAAGATAATTTTCATGTCTCCAAGGTAACATTACATGTTTAGCATAGCAAAAATATAAACAGATTGTTCTAGTTTACAGATGAGACATTTAAAAAGCTTAAATTGCCATCTACTTATTTAGTTATGAAATCATAAATTATTAGATAAAAAGGCTGAACTCAAAAGCTATGTATCACCTTCAGGGTCAAGTCATACTGCTCAGCGTGGCATATAAGTTTCATCATGATTTGCTTCTTGCAAACTTCTCCATCTTCCCACCTTCATCTCTGCCCACTCCATCCTCTCTTGACCCACTGTATACTCCAGTAGTTGCTAACTACTTCTAATTACTGAATATTTGCTCTTCCAAACTTCGAGACTTTGTGCATGCTCTTAACTCTGTACTGAAAAGCCCTTCCCTTAACTATCTGCCTGGAAATTTTGTATTCATCCTTTAAAAACTTCCTCAGTCTCAGAGATTAAACACTCCTTACTCTATTCTAACTGCAAACCATTTCTGTTTCCATTACTGATCTTATGATACTATTTTTTTCCTTCTCTCCTTTGATATTTAGAATTCCTTGAAGATATGGGTTACATTTTATGCATCTCTATACACCAACTCCTGTTCCAACATCTGGAGCATGGATAATGCTAAAGGAATATTTACTGAATGGAATTGAAAACAATTTGCTCTTTCACAAGCAATTTGCCAAAGAAGAAATTCAAATGGCCAATAAGCATATTAGGAAATCCCCAATCTCATTATTATTTAAACAACTGAAAGTTGAAATAATATACATTATTTTCTTCCTTACAGTTAAACACCTAAAAATATTATAATACTTGGGCTATTGCTGATGCACTCAGTTTGTTACCTCTTATCAAGTGCTTTTAAAAAGTTTATAAAATTTGACCTGTACCAAAAAAAAAAAAAAAAGGGGGGGGACTTCCCTGGTGGTCCAATGGTTAAGACTCCACACTTCCAGTGCAGGGGGCACGAGTTCAATCGCTGGTCGGGGAACTAAGATCCTATATGCCGTGCAGTGTGGTCAAAAAAAACCAAACAAACTTTGACCTGTAAATATATTACTAGATGTCCATTCTCATGAAACAATCCAACAATGTGTATATATTTATGCACTAATATATATTTACAGTGTTATTTATAATAAACAAAATGGAATATAAGCAAAGGGCCCAAAATTAAGGGAATAATTTAATCCCCTTAAATAATTGTGATACATCTCTATTGCTGAAAAGAAACACTTGTGCTAAACTCCATGACAGCAAACCAAAGCTTAATTGCAGTTTCAGCCACGCCCAGGAACATGACCTTTACCAGTTAATCTGGAATTATCTGATCAGCACTATTGAGGTAATCTGCCTGAGGGACCCCTGCCCTTCCCCTAAAGGAAGGTCACTTTGCCTGAAATAATCCTTTCTTTTGTTTATGACTTCCTTGTCCCACCCTCTTTGTGCCCTTAAAAACCTTCCAGTTTGTACAGCTCCTCAGAGCTCCTTTCTACTTTCTAGATGGGATGCTGCTCGATTCATTGAATAAAGTCAATTAGATCTTCAAATTTACTTGGTTGGATTTTGTTTTTTAACAGTGGAAAATGGTGCTTTACAGTGTGTTTAATGACATGGAAAATGTGTATAATATAAAGTTACCCCCCCAAAACGAGATACCAAAATGCATATGTATATACGGTATCATTTCAATTGCATAAAGAAAACTTTTGATTAAAAGATTAAAGGAAAAATACACCAAAAAGATAGCAGTGGTGCCTCTAAGAAATGAAGTTAAGAAAAATATTTTTGCTTTCATAAACTTTCCTCTAGTTCCTAAATTCCTGTAACAGTCTGGAGAAAAAAGAATTCCCCTCAATTATGCTTCTTATATATAAATTAAAAACAAAACAAAATCATTTTTAATTTGAATAAACTCTAGATATGGCATGCCTGATTATTAAAAATTCTAAAACACAGAAAATATTTTAAAATCATTTTTTATTACTGTCCAATGATCAGATAACTTGAATTGATCACTAAGAGGTGGAGCATTTCCCAGAGAAGGGAAGAATGTGAATCATCAAATATTTCTGAATCTGGAACCAGGTGGTGGGACAAACTCTCTCACATATTTCCTTAGTTATCTGCCATGGAAATACTACAGAGCAGATATCATTATTCACAGAATCACTCTAGTATATGACAAAGTCAGATTTTGATTCCAGGGCTATCTGCTAAAAAAGTATCATTCATTCTATTGCAATTAACACTCTAAGCAAAATAAGAGTTCACAGCCTGCTTTAATGAAGAGATAAAAATTATTTTTAGTGAGTCATACAATTTGTTTACTTAAAGCTTTTTATTAAATAGATTGAATTTGCTTCCTGACTCATAATTTATGCAAACCTTTTCATCAAGGGAAACCCTACTAGACGATGAATGCCTTGAAGGTAGGGACCACCTTACAAGCACTGTGAGTATGTTTTCCTCAGCCCAGCCTGCGGTCAGAAGCACCTGTAGGGATTCAGTAAGTATCTGATGAATTAAATTAATCAGACCCTTCAGCAGGAACTTAAATATTTCCAAGACAAAGTTACCCCAAATTTCAAATTAGGTCAAATTATAAAAATGAGGTTTTATTGTGTTTCATGCACACTTTTGTGAGCACCATTCTTAACCCTGACTGCAAGTTTTACTGTCAAGAGATAGGTCTCCCTTAAGATTTTAGTGCAGTGATTAAAACCCTCTCTTTCAAGATCTATGAAAAATTACAACACCCTATTTTAGGAGCAAGGATTAAGGGCTATTGACTTTAGTCTCTTCTAGAAACACTTGTTCACTGATTTTTGTGGTCATTACTACAAACTCTATCTTGTCAGGGGACCTCAAAGTGACTGAGATTTCAGAGAAACAATTCTTGACAAATATGAGCTTTGAGAACTGCCCCCTTTTGGTCAGCTTTGGGTTCTGTGCTGCTTTTGATGAAGGTTACTGAAATTAAAGACGCGCCAAAGATAAGACTTGGTAGCCAAATTCTCTTCAGACTCATTAGTTTCTTTATCTTTCTAGGAAAGCAATGCTTTGAGGAATATTTGTAAATGGGGAAGGGGGAAAAAGATGTCCTGAGCTCCTACTATGAATCAGGCATTGTATATACATTATTGCATTTGGAATCACAAAATTCCTATGAAGTAGGTATCCTTCATATTGCAGATGAAGAAAGCAAAAGTTAAAATAATCACTCAAGGACTCACAGCTAATAAAAGATTGAATAGAGTTTCTGAATTGTTTCTTTGCTGTCATATATACTCTCTGCCCTCTCTCTGGCTCGCTGTCTATTAGCAGAAACTATATTTCCCAGGTTCCTTTGTTGTGCCTTTTGGATGCATTCAGCCAAGGAGTAGGAGGGTAGGGACCTGGTGGAGAGGAAACTAAGTCCCCCGAGTTTATGAATAACTCTTTATCCAAAACTATATTCCCTTTTTTGTCCCGCCTCTGTTCCGCTCAGGATTGAGAAGTATTGAAGAAAAGGGGGGACTGAAACCAAGCAGGAACTTGTGAGGCCTTCCCAGGTACAAACACCCCTGTGCCTCCCTCCTCCCCCGCTTCTTGTTTGACCTTCCCTGAGATCCAAAGAGCAGACTCAAGCAGTTAATGATTAGGACAATAGAGCCACAGGACTCCTAGTTCCACCTGAAGAGATACAGATAACAATCTGATGCATATCTTTGAGTTGTTCTGCAGAAACTAAGACCCCCACCCAGTGGAGGATGGTGCCTACATGTTGCCTGCAAACACACGGACCCCAGACTGGTTGGAACCAGAAGATTGATGATTAAGATTCCCCAAACATCACTCTGTTACCTCACCATCAACCAATCAGAAGGATGTCCATGAACTGATTAGGCACCCTGCAATTCTCACCCCTAAATTGTTTTTAAAAACCCTTCCCTAAGAGCCATCAGCATCTTCTGAGCATTAGCTGCCTATTCTCCTTGCTTGGTGCCCTGCAAATAAACACCATATTTTCCTTCACCACAGCCTGGTGTCAGTAGATTGGCTTTGCTGCATGTTGGGTGAGTGAACCCAAGTTCGGTTCAGTAACAGAGACTAGGAGGCCACAGAAAAGTAGACAGGATAGTCCTACTCCTTGCTTTGCCTAGGCTAACCTTTCCAGAAGCAGCTCCACCTCCTTGGTGGCTCCAGGTCTAATGGGTCTAGCTATAGCTCTAGCTCCCATTAGATGGCCTCAGTTTGGGGCTCTGATAATCCACCTCCTCCCTGCCGCTTTAGTCTTAGGGGTTGCTGCTTCTTGTTCTTGCAAATCTCTGACTTGCCTGCCCTGCCCTCTTTCCCATCAGCTTCTCAGCCCTTTCATCAACTGTATAAACAATATTCTGCATGAAAACTCTAGCATTAAAAAAAAAAGAAGGAAGGAAGGAAGGAAGGGAAGGAGGGAGGCAGGGAGGAAGGAAAGAAGGGAGGGAGGGAGGGAGGAAGGAAGGAAGGAAGGAAGGAAGGAAGGAAGGAAGGAAGGAAGGAAGAAAGGAAGGAAGGAAGGAAGGGAGGGAGGAAGGGAGGGAGGAAGGGAGGGAGGAAGGGAGGGAGGAAGGGAGGAAGGGAGGAAACACCTGGATTGGTTTCTCTGCACTTAATTCATCCTTGACTGATAAAGATTCAAATTTGAATCTGTTTGATCCCCTTGCACGACCAACAGAAAGGTGATTTTTTTTAAGATAATGAGTGGTCCCACATTAACATGTAACAAGAATTTCTGTCTCTGACTCCATTTCATATATCCCAAGACTATTCAATGTCTTGTCACTATTTAAAACTATTTTTAAATAGTTTTTTTTTAAACATCTTTATTGGGGTGTAATTGCTTTACAATGGTGTGTTAGTTTCTGCTTTATATGTAACTGGAAACTATTACTGACGCAGCTATGTTCAAGATGTTTGTATATAAGTTAGTTACTGAAGTGTGGGCTGGATTTTGGCAGAGAAACATATGGAGCCCAAAAAGTATACCACGTAACCATGGATTTTAATGTTTTATTAAAACTCATTTCCCTTTGTCCACCAGTCCTGCAATTTGTCATACTGTCAGATGCTGAACTTGAAGCTTTTGCTACATGTTTTTAAAAAGGAGACTGAACATTCTCAATTGTCTAACCCACAAGCAATCTAAACTATGTTCTCCAGGCTTTAGAATGCTTTCAGGCAAGTGAAGATGCTCCTTTTCCTGAACTGTATATTATAACCAATTTGTTGAATGAGCCAAACTCAGGAGTGTGCCAGTAGAAACCAACCTATTTTTCTTCCCTTTTTCTTCAAGCCATTCAACAACCTGGTTTCCCCTCACGATTAGGATAATATGTCCCCCAAGTCCCATAGCTTCTTTAATCACTCTTATATGATACACAGATACTTCCTTTGTTTTCATATTAAAAAGCCCACTCAATGCACCCCAAGCCTAATTAATCACAAAATCCTTCCATTAATTAATTTAACAACTATTTACCAAACACCTATTTACCTGGTAGTATTCTAGGTTCTGTAGTTATAGCAGTAAATAAATCAGACAGAAAACCTTCCTCTCATGCAGTTCATGTTCTGGTGGGAAGATAGACAATACACACATGAAAAGTAAGCAAAATATAGAGCATGCTAATGATAGGTGCTAAGAGGGCTGAATTTTATTGATAGATAGGTTGATGATGATAAGGGGGGCTTTTCAAAGTTTTCAATACCTCACTCCCAGTTGATGACCTTGCTTTCTATTTGCCTGAGAAAATTGAAGAAATCAGGCAATAACTTTTACAAACTCCCATCACTGCATCAACCCGCCTATCAACATCTATGCCCATATACTCTGCCTTCTCTCCTGTTAATTTGGAAGAACTATCAACAGTCCTAGATAAATACAACCCCTCCACTTGTGCACCAGATCCAATCCCCTCTCGCTGACTCGAGAACACTGCTTAGTCACTCTCCTCTCTCTTTCCTGTGTCATCAATTTTCTCTTGCTCAGTGGCATGCAAACATCTCTCATCTTAAAAATCCTCTTAGCGTCCAGTTCTGCCTCCAGCAACCACCCCATTTTCTTTTAGAGCAAAACTCTTCCTTTCCTTGTCTATACTCTCTACCCTCAATGACTCTTCCCCTGTTCTCTTTAGAGTCTGTTCAAATTAGGCTTTTCTTCCCACCCCTTCACTGATATTGAAAGGTCACCAACAATCTCCATGTTGCTAAATACAGTGGTTATTCGTCCACCCTCATCTTGCTTCTTCTTCACCACCATTTTACAAAGGCCATCAGTCCAGCTCACTGAAACACATTCTTCACTTGACTTCCAGGACACACTAGCCTGGTTTTCCTTCCCTATTTCTGGAAGCACCTTCTTAATCTCCTTTATGTTTTCTCCTCATCAATCCATCATCTAAACACTGGAAGGCCCCATGTCTCAGTCTTTGAACCTCCCTTTTTTTCTATCTAGCCTAGGCTAGGTCTCATCTAGCCTCCCACTAATATCCAGAAGACTCCAAAATCCATATTTCCAGCCTTAACTTTTATTTTATTTTATTTATTTTGGGGGAAGTAAATTTTTCTCACTTTTACTTATACTTTCCCCAGATTTATTGAAATATAATTGACAAATAAAATTGCATAAATTTAAGGTATACAACATAATGATTTGATATACGCATATTGTGAAATGACCACCAGAATAAAATTAGTTAACACATTCATCACCTTACATAGTTACCTTTTTCTGTGTATATGGTGAGATCATTTAAGATTTACTCTTATTAGATTTTAAGTATACAATATAGTATTATTAACTATAGTCACCATGCTGTACATTAGATCCCCAGAACTTATTCATCTTATAACTGAATGCTTACACCCTTTGACCAACATCTTCCCATTTCCCTCAGCCCCCAGACCCTGTCAACAACCATTCTATACTCTGTTTCTATAAGTTTGATTTTTTTTTAGATTCCACATATAAATGACATCATA
The DNA here is from genome assembly GCF_951394435.1 of Stenella coeruleoalba. Taxonomy (NCBI): domain Eukaryota; kingdom Metazoa; phylum Chordata; class Mammalia; order Artiodactyla; family Delphinidae; genus Stenella; species Stenella coeruleoalba. The sequence goes on from NC_137150.1 coordinate 58,300,780, forward strand.
CAGAATTTGTCCTTCTCTGTCTGTCTTATTTCACTTAGCATAATGCCTTCAAGTTTCATCCATATTGTTGCTAGTAGCTGGATTTCCTTCCTTTTTATGGCCTTTTAGTTTGATGGAGTCCTACTTATTTATTTTTGCTATAAGACCCATGTCAAGGAGATTTTTCCCTATGTTTGCTTCCACTTTTATGGTTTCAGTCCTTAATGCATTTTTAGTTAATTTATGTGCATGGTGTAAGATAATGGTTCAGTTTCATTCTTTTGCATATGGATGTTCAGTTTTCCCAACACCATTTATTTATTCTGAAGATTATTTATTTATTTATTTATTTATATTTAATTTTTTAAAATTTATTTTTTTTGCCATTGAAATTAACATACCTTTTGATCCCTTAATTCCATTTGTGGCATTAAAATAATAATGTAAATTTTATTTATTTATTTATTTTTTTAACATCTTTATTGGAGTATAATTGCTTTACAATGGTGTGTTAGTTTCTGCTTTATAACAAAGTGAATCAGCTATATTTATACATATATCCCCATATCCCCTCCCTCTTGTGTCTCCCTCCCACCCTCCCTTTCCCACCCCTCTAAATGGGCACAAAGCACTGAGCTGGTCTCCCTGTGCTATGCAGCTGTTTCCCACTAGCTATTTTACATTTGGTAGTATATACATGTCAATGTCACTCTCTCACTTCGTCCCAGCTTACCTTGCCCCCTCCCTGTGTCCTCAAGTCCATTCTCTATGTCTGTGTCTTTATTCCTGTCCTGTCCCTAGGTTCTTCAAAAACACTTTTTTTTTTAGATTCCATATATATGTGTTAGCATATGGTATTTGTTTTTCTCTTTCTGACTTACTTCACGCTGTATGACAGTCTCTAGGTCCATCCACCTCATTACAAATAACTCAATTTCGTTTCTTTTTATGGCTCAGGAATATTCCATTGTATATATGTGTCACATTTTACTTATCCATTCATCTGTCGATGGACACTTAGGTTGCTTCCATGTCCTGGCTATTATAAACAGAATTACAATGACCATTGTGGTACATGATTCTTTTTTTTTTTTCCACACGCGGGCCTCTCACTGTTGTGGCCTCTCCCGTTGCAGAGCACAGGCTCCGGACACGCAGGCTCAGCGGCCATGGCTCACGGGCCTAGCCGCTCCACGGCATGTGGGATCCTCCCGGACCGGGTCACGAACCCGTGTTCCCTGCATTGGCAGGCGAACTCCCAACCACTGCGCCACCAGGGAAGCCTGATTCTTTTTGAATTATGGTTTTCTCAGGGTATATGCCCGGTAGTGGGATTGCTGGGTCATATGGTAGTTCTATTTTCAGTGTTTTAAGGAAACTCCATACTGTTTTCCATAGTGGCTGTATCACTTTACATTCCCACCAACAGTGCAAGAGAGTTCCCTTTTCTCCACACCCTCTCCAGCATTTATGGTTTGTGTAGATTTTTTGATGATGGCCATTCTGACTGGTGTGAGGTGATACCTCATTGTAGTTTTGATTTGCATTTCTCTAATGATTAGTGATGTTGAGCCTCCTTTCATGTGTTTGTTGCCAATCTGTATATCTTCTTTGGAGAAATGTCTATTTAGGTCTTCTGCCCATTTTGGATTGGGTTGTTTATTTTTTTTGATTTTGAGCTGCATGAGCTGCTTGTAAATTTTGTAGATTAATCCTTTGTCAGTTGCTTCATTTGCAAATATTTTCTCTCATTCTGTGTGTTGTCTTTTTGTCCTGTTTATGTTTTCCTTTGCTGTGCAAAAGCTTCTTTTAAGTTTCATTAGGTCCCATTTGCTTATTTTTGTTTTTATTTCTCTTCCTCTAGCAGGTGGGTCAAAAAGGATCTTGCTGTGATTTATGTCATAGAGTGTTCTAAGAGTTTTATAGTGTCTGGCCTTACATTTAGGTCTTTAGTCCATTTTGAGTTTATTTTTGTGTATGGCCAATACCATTTATTGAAGATAAACTCCTTTCTCCATTGTGAGTTCCTGACACCCTTTCAAAGATGTTGACCATACATGCATGGGTTTATTTCTGGGCTCTCTATTCTGTTCCATTGGTCTACGTTTCTGTTTTTAGGCCCATCCAATATTGTTTGGACACAGATTTTCCTTGACTCATGATGGGGTTACTTCCTAAATAACTTTTCCCAATAATATTTTCGTTGTAAGTTGAAAATATTGTTAATTGAAAATGATTTAACACACCTAACCTTCCAAACATCATAACTTAACTTAACCTATCTTAAATGTGCTCAGAACACTTACATTAGCCTACATGGGCAAAATCATCTAACACAAAACCTATTTAATAATAAGGTGTTCAATATCTCATGCAATTTAGTGAATACTATACTGAAAGTGATAAACAGAATGGTTGTATGGGTACAGAGTGGCTGTAACTGTATTGGTTGTTTACCCTGATGATCAAATGGCTGACTGGGAGCTGCCCAGCATCACGAGAGAGTATCCTACTACATTTTGCTAGCCTGGGAAAAGATCAAAGTTCAAAGTATGGTTTCTACTGAATGCATATTGCTTTCACACCATTGTAAAGCTGAAAAATCCCAAGTCAGACCATGGTAAGTCAGAGACCATTTTTTCTATGGCTTTGTAATATAGTTTGAAATTAGGAAGTGAGATACCACCAAGCTCTGTTTTTCTTTCTCAAGATTGTTTTGGTTATTCAGGATCTTTCTTGGTTCCATGCAAATTTAGGTTTTTTTTTCTATTTCTGTGAAAAATTCCTTTGGAATTTTTATTACGCAGTGCATTGAATCTGTAGATGGCTTTGGGCAGTGTGGACATTTTAATAATATTAATTCCTCTAATCCATGAACATGGGATATCTTTCCATTTTTGTTTCTTCTTCCATTTCTTTCATCAGTGTCTTATAGATTTCAATGTAGAGATTTTTCACCTCCTTGGTTAAATTTATTCCTAAGTATTTTATTTTTTTTTGATTCTATTGTAAATGGGATTTTTAAAAACTTCTTTTTCAGATAGTTTGTTGTTAGTATATAGAAACACAACTGATTTTTGCATGTTGATTTTGTGTCCTGTAGGTTTACTGAATTTGTTTATTAGTTCTAGCAGTTTTCTGTGTAGTCTTTAGGACTTCATATGTATAATAAGATCATGTTATCTGCAAAGAGAGACAATTTAACCTCTTTGTTTCCAATTTGTATGCCTTTTATTTATTTCTCTTGCTTAAATGCTCTGACTAGGACTTCCAGTACTCGGCTGAATAGAAGTGGTGAGAGTGGGCACCCTTTAGCCTTAAATTTTATATTCATAAATCCAACTCCCTATTCAACATCTTCACCCAAATTCCCAATTGACATCTCAAAATTAACATGTCTACCTCAGAGTTCCCTTTTCCATCCCAAAATGTTCCAATTAAAGTTTTCCTCTGATCTTAGTGTAGGCCTCCTTGAGAGGAGGAAATGATATAGTTGGCATATTTTCTTTCCTCATTCTACTTCCTCCCCACTCTCCAGTTCCACTCCAGGATTGAACAAGGGAGGAAGGAGAGGAAAAGTGGCGGGAAAGACTCTCCCTGACTATCATGTATCTCTTGCTCTGTAATCTGAAAATTTAGTACAGTATTTTATAATACATTTTCAAAAAGAAAATGAATTAGGGGATAGAAGATGAGAAACAGAGGAACCAGCCAATAAGTTATTGCCACAATTCATGTAAGAAATAATGGTAGCCCAAACTAAGGAATAGTCATAGGAAGGGAAAAAAGTGGACAGGATGGTGAAGTTTTCAGGCAGTAAATTAGCCAGAAGTTGATGGCTGATTGGAAGTAACGAGTGGAGTGGGAAAAGTCAGAATGATTTTTAGGTTCTAGCTTTGGAGTCTGGGTGGATAGTAGTGACACTGAGATACAGAATACATGGAAAGCACACAATTTTGGAGAAACAGGAATAAATGGTTCAATTTCAGTCATATTGCAAGCTCATGTCTAATTGATACAAGAAGAAACTGGAGAAAGTGTTCATGTAATTTAAATACAGACGATAATTTTTCAAAATATGAAAGAGAATATGTCTGCACAATAACATGGTTGGAGGGCCTGAACTTTGCATTGAACCAAACTAAAGACCATCAAATATAGAGTACCTCCGTTTCCTACTCCTGATGGAAGAAACACACTTGAAACAAAAAAACACACCATTATAATCATTATATAGCTGTGGGGAAAAGGAAATGGGCTGGTTGGCATAATATTTTGCTGTAGAAATAAAGATGTGGGTGGTCTGCCCATGATCACAACCTTTTAAGACCTACATTGGGTTTAATGCCTTTCTGTAATCCAAGCCCTTGCATAAACCTGCCATCTTTTCCTTATAAATCCTACCCACTCCAATCCCAACCCCCACAACTTACTTCCAAAGAAAATGGTATGTATTTAGGGCAGTCAGTGAATAATAGCAAAAGTAATACCAGTGAGTCTTCCTGACAACAGCAGTTTTGGAGGCTTTAGGGCCAGTGAAGCCACAGGGAAGCTGAGCTGGAGACAGCTTTGGATAATGAATCATTATCAAAAGTGTGAGCTAAATTCTGATTGCAGAATCCTTATTACTGTGATGGTACAACAATCCAAAAAGAACACAGCTGGATTCTCAGATGACAGGTGGAGCTTACAATTTCTGGCTGAAGACAGTTCAATTTTTCAGTTATAAATTGAGCAAATTTGATGTGGACATCACTGTAAAAGGATACATGTGGAACCCCAATAGGTTATTATTACAGTGACTTTTTTTCTGGCAGTAAGATTCACTTTATCATCAGAATTTTACAGCATACGGAGACCCTCTACAGTGAACCTTCTCCACACACAGAAACTTTCTGGAATTTGACTAGTTTAACTTACTAAAAGTTCAGCTTTTAGATTTATGGTAAACAATACCAGCATTAAAACCCTACAATTTGGCCGAAGACTGCATTTACAGTCTTAACTCTTTACTTACCTTCCTCAAACTCACACTTCAGGTGAAATGTTCTGCTTACTGCCCTCTGACCCTGGATTGCATTTTCCTTACCCCATTCTGGTCTTCTCTTCTTTGCTGAGCTCTTTGAAATCCAGCTCAACATTCTGACTCTTCTTCCATAAAACCTTGCTTGACTCTATAGTTTGAAGTGATTCTCACTCCTTCTGAATTCCTATAACAAATAGAGTAATTTATGGGAAATTTTTGTAAATAGTAACACACTTAAAAAATGTTTTATATATTGTTATGACACTTAGTGTCTCACAATTCTATTGGGAATTATTTTTCTGTTTATGAACTTTTATTCACCTGTGTTCCAGGGGAGCCCAAGACTACTGTCAGGTTTAATGACTTACCAGAAGAACTCAGAACTCAGTAAAGCTGTTATATTCCTGGATAAAATTTATTACAGTGAAAGGATACAGATTTAAATCAGCAAATGATGCATAGAACAGAGTCCAGGAGAAACCAGGTGCAAGTTACCCTCCCCCATTAAAGTTGTACAGACAGCACTTAATTCTCCCAGTTAACAACGTGTATGATGTATATTGTCAACCAGAGAAGCTCACTAGAACCTTGCTGTCCTAGGTTTTTATTGCGGGTTAGTACATAGGCATTCCATGCTTACATGACTGTAAGTCTCCAACCTCTCCCCCACACCCCAGAGGTCAAATTGACACAGCATGGCCCAGAGTCGCAGGAGAACAAAATGGGTAATCGCTGTAAATTTCATTGTTAGCATGAACTATCTTGTATAGCCCAAGGTCTCAGGTATACAAAGATACTCTTTTCAGGCAAAACATTCCAAGGGCTCAGAGATCGTCTCCCATGAGCTAGTCAAGGGCCAGTGCTTTCTCTGGAATGTGCAGGATTTGAACATGCCAAGCCCACTGGCTATATATCTTGTTTGGTAATATTCAGCTGTCCAAACATATCTTATGATTCTTGGGTGTCAGTGTAGAACAGGATCCATATGGTCTCCTTTGTATTTAGTTATTACTCAATAAATATTTGCATCTTTTGCATCATTATGCATCTTATATTCACTACACTTCATATACCAAATACATCATTCAGCTTCTGTTACAGCTTTTCTCAGCAGAGTAACATAAAGAATGTTGATTCTTGGCCAAATTCTCCTCTTTATCACAATGACATATTTCTATAGATATTTCATCTAAAAATCATGCAGCTAGAACTACTGAGCGACATTTTTCAATAGAAAGTGGGGATATGAAATGTGTAGAGTGCCCATTTGCATTGTAAAACTAGAAGAAAAAAATTTGAAACCTGAGCTCTATGAGGCCTGATGAGTCCCCCATCTACTTAGAATAAGGATGTTGAAGTTGCATATATGTTTTGGGAATTTGTAAAAAAAAAAAATCAAGTGGGAATTTGTAAAAAAAAAAAAAAATCCCACCCATTAAAAGCAGCCACAGTTAATATTTTTAAAGTAAGAAAAAAAAAACCCAGAATGACTAGCTTTATGGGAACAAATATGTTTTAGCTAAAAATACTGTTACTGAAGAATATCAAACCAGCTTCAGAGCTGGAGAGTGTGTGGGGTCAGAGGCAGACTAATAAATGTCATGATAGGAGTATGTGACTGGGTATCAGGACTCTTGTTATGACAGGGACACTATTGTGTGTTCACCACACCTTTAGGAAGACCATATTTCCTAGCTGTCATGATATTTAGGTTGAGGTCATTTAATTAATTCTCTGATGTGGAATCTAGCATGTCACTTTCAATCCTAGGCAGTTAAAAACAAGTGGAGGCTATGTGTTCCATAGTGTGGGACTGCTTGACTTGTACTGGACTTTATAAAAGAAGAAACAAATATATGTTGTATAAAGTCACTGCAATTTCAGGCCTTTGTTACTGCAGCCAAGCTTAGCCTGGCCTGGCTATTGTACCCAGGTCAGAAAAACAACTCTGCAATTAGCAGTATAACCAAAGGCAATATGCTTCAGCTCTTCAGCTGTTAGTTTACAGAGAACTAGTCTAAACCATGCAACCCCTTCAGGGTTGACAATGGACCATATGTCAAGGATAAATTAAGTCTGTTCAAGACACAGAAACCACCTACCTTTTAATATCCTCTCTCATATTTAATTCTTCTTTTACATTTAATATTTCTATTGATATTTTAGACTTTGCATTGAGTGAACCTTGACTTTATGGACAGAACTTCACCCATTAGTGGAGTGCAGAAATCTCCCTCACTACACCACAAGCTGAGAGAAAGGGTTAAATTAAAAAAGAAGGAAAACAAAGAAGTTAACAAAGCCTGCCCTGGTTATTCCAACTCACTTACTCTCCCTTCATCCATATACTTAAGGCCCTTTTTATATATTATATGTCCATTTATCCTTTTAAATCCTTAATGATATGGAGTACATTTATCCACTGAGTATGGAGACAAGCTCAAAAGTTCCTTAGTTTTTCCCCCAGTTCCATATTCCTCCCACCTGCCAGTTCTATCCTTAAGTCAAACTCCAAAAGTAATCCAGATTTTTGGAAGGAGGGAATTCAGCTTGATTCCAATTTTCTGGGTCTTATCATCTGAGAAGTAAATAGTTAAATAGAAGATTTGCAATTCCTCTCTCCCATTTCTGTCCCATTGGCAGGGGACACCTCCAGGAAAGAAAAAAGAATAAAAGATGACCTGGTCAAATATCCTTGTAAGCATACTAAGGTTAATGACCTCTAGCAAACAAAGTAATGCCATTTTCTAACAAGACAGTCCTCATCTGTAGCAGGATATACCTGTTATAAAATGATAACATACCTAGAATCTATGGATTTATATACATGGCTTCCTGGAAAATGTGATATAAACTATGTAACTATCTGAGCATAAAATGGAAATGTTTCATGGCCCAAAAAGTTCTTTCTCAATAAATGACTTAACTGCACAACTCATTGGAGACCTCATAGATTAATCTGGGACTAGGAAACATCCTGATGCAGCCCCCAAAAAAGGCCCTGATAAGATGTACTGACTATTTCAGATGTCTCCCTGCTTCACCTATGTCTCAAGATTACTTGTGCACCTGATATCATTAGTAAAACTTGTTCCTGGCAAAATTCTGATTCATGTGTCTGATTTGATAATCCAATTCTTTGTATTATCTCACTATCCAATCAAACTTATGCTTCTCTGACTCTAGCCTTGAGCCCAGCCTTGAAAAAACTACTCTGCTTAATTCTTGGGATCCAGTCCCTTCTCTATAGCACAGCTCTGCTAACTAGCTCTTCCCTGGTTTGTCTCCTGAAACCCTCTCTTGTTAAACTTGTTGAGGACCTCAAACTTTGCGGGACCAAGGTCCTACATTTTTCATGCAAGTCTCTACCAGAGATTTAAATTTTTTAAAAGAGCCTAGCACAATGACTATCAACTTTGTATCTATGGAAAGATATGACTGGTTTGACTTACATGCCTGGATATAAGAATAGCACCCATTCCTGGGCATTGTGTCCCATGTTGTACCCACACTGGATCCCTTATATGCTGAGTCTTCCAGAGGACTCTGCCAAACTTTAAATACTATGTTCTGCTGTTTCTTCAACAGCCATTGATGCCGTCTTCCCACCTAGATGGAAGACTAATTTCAGGTTCAGCCCTCCCTAATCTGCCCCGGTCATGCCCTATATCTGATAGGGACTGTATCTTACAATTTAACTTATATCTCACCTAGTCCACAGAATACATAATAGATACATAATAACTGCCTGTGGAGAGGGCAGACAGCAGAAGCAAGAAGAATTACAATCCTGCAGCCTGTGGAACAAAAACCACATTCACAGAAACATAGACAAGATGAAAAGGCAGAGGGTTATGTACCAGATGAAGGAACAAGATAAAACCCCAGAAAAACAACTTAATGAAGTGGAGATAGGCAACCTTCCAGAAAAAGAATTCAGAATAATGATAGTGAAGATGATCCAGGACCTCAGAAAAAGAATGGAGGCAAAGCTCGAGAAGATGCAAGAAATGTTTAACAAAGGCCTAGAAGAATTAAAGAACAAATGCCTAGAAGAATTAAAGAACAAACAAACAGAGATGAACAATACAATAACTGAAATGAAAACTAAACTAGAAGGAATCAATACCAGAATAACTGAGGCAGAAGAATGGATAAGTGAGCTGGAAGACAGAATGGTGGAATTCACTGCTGTGGAACAGAGTAAAGAAAAAAGAATGAAAAGAAATGAAGACAGCCTAAGAGACCTCTGGGACAACATTAAATGCAACAACATTCACATTATAGGGGTCGCAGAAGGAGAAGAGAGAGAGAAAGGACCCAAGAAAATATTTGAAGAGATTATAGTCGAAAACTTCCCTAACATGGGAAAGGAAATAGTCAATTAAGTCCAGGAAGCACAGAGAGTCCCAGGCAGGATAAACCGAAGGAGAAACACGCGGAGGCACACAGTAATCAAACTGACAAAAATTAAAGACAAAGAAAAATAATTGAAAGCAACAAGGGATAAACAACAAATAACATACAAGGGAACTCCCATAAGGTTAACAGCTGATTTCTCAGCAGAAACTCTACAAGCCAGAAAGGAATGGCATGATATATTTAAAGTGATGAAAGGGAATAACCTACAACCAAGATTACTCTACTCAGCAAGGATCCCATTCAGACTTGATGGAGAAATCAAAAGCTTTACAGAGAAGCAAAAGCTAAGAGAATTCAGCAGCACCAAACCAGCTCTACAACAAATGCTAAAGGAACTTCTCTAAGTGGGAACACAAGAGAAGAAAAAGACCTACAAAAACAAATCCATGACAATTAAGAAAATGGTAATAGGAACATAAATATTGATAATTACCTTAAATGTGAATGGATTAAATGCTCCCACCAAAAGACCCAGGCTAGCTGAATGGATACAAAAACAACACCCATATATATGCTTTCTACAAGAGACCCACTTCAAACCTAGGAACACATACAAACTGAAAGTGAGGGGATGGAAAAAGATATGCCATGCAAATGGAAATCAAAAGAAAGCTGGAGTAGCAATACTCACATCAGATAAAACAGACTTTAAAATAAATTAAAAAATGAAGCTGGAGAAATCAGACTCCCTGACTTCAGACTATACAAAGCTACAGTAATCAAGATAATATGGTACTGGCACAAAAACAGAAATATACATCAATGGAAAAGGATAGAAAGCCCAGAGGTAAACCCACGCACCTATGGTCAACTAATCTATGACAAAAGAGGCAGGAATATACAATGGAGAAAAGATAGTCTCTTCAATAAGTGGTGCTGGGAAAACTGGACAGCTACATGTAAAGGAATGAAATTAGAACACTCCCTAACACCATACACAAAAATAAACTCAAAATGGATTAGAGAGCTAAATGTAAGACCGGACACTATAAAACTCTTAGAGGAAAACACAGGAAGAATACTGTTTGACGTAAATAACAGCAAGATCGTTTTTGATCCACCTACTAGAGTAATGGAAATAAAACCAAAAATAAACAAATGGGACCTAGGGCTTCCCTGGTGGCGCAGTGGTTGAGAGTCCACCTGCCGATGCAAGGGACATGGGTTTGTGTCCCAGTCAGTGAAGATCCCACATGCCGCGGAGCGGCTGGGCCCATGAGCCATGGCCGCTGAGCCTGCGCATCCGGAGCCTGTGCTCTGCAATGGGAGAGGCCTGAATACTGCAAAAAAAAAAAAAAAAAAAAATGGGACCTAATGAAACTTAAAAGCTTTTGCACATCAAAGTCAACCATAAACAAGACAAAAAGAGCCCTCAGAATGGGAGAGAATATTTGCAAACCAATCAATGGACAAAGGATTAAGCTCCAAAATATATAAACACCTCATGCAGCTCAGTATTAAAAAAACAAACAACGCAATCAAAAAATCGGCAGAAGCCCTAAATAGACATTTCTCCAAAGAAGGCATAGGGATGGCCAAGAGGCACATGAAAAGCTGCTCACCATCACTAATTATTAGAGAAATGCAAATCAGAACTACAATGAGGTATCACCTCACACCAGTTAGAATGGGCATCATCAGAAAATCTACAAACAACAAATGCTGGAGAGGGTGTGGAGAAAAGGCAACACTCTTGCACTGTTGGTGGGAATGTAAACTGATACAGCCACTATGGAGAAAAGTATGGAGGTTCCTTAAAAAACTAAAAATAGAATTACCATATAACCCAGCAATCCCACTACGGGGCATATACCCAGAGAAAGCCACAATTCAAAAAGACACATGCACTCCCATGTTCATTGTAGCACTATTTACAATAGCCAGGTCATGGAAGCAACCTAAATGCTCATTGACAGATGAATGGATAAAGAAGATGTGGTACACATATACAATGGAATATTACTCAGCCATAAAAAGGAACGAAATTGGGTCATTTGTTGAGATGTGGATGGACCTAGAGACTGTCATACAGCGTGAAGTAAGTCAGAAACAGAAGAACAAATGTCATATATTAACGCACAGATGTGGAACCTAGAAAAATGGTACAGATGAACCAGTTTGCAGGGCAGAAATTGAGACACAGATGTAGAGAACAAACGTATGGACACCAAGGGGGGAAAATGGCGGGGGTGGGGTGGTGTTGGTGGGATGAATTGGGAGATTGGGATTGACATATATACACTAATGTGTATAAAATGGATAACTAATAAGAACCTGGTGTATAAAAAATAAAATTCAAAAAAATTGCCTGTGGATAGAGGTAAGATAAAGAACCCACCTAATAACTACAAATTACTTATAATTTCTATGCACCAGGCTCAGTGTGAGTAACATTACTGTATGTAATTTTAAATACTCAAAAAAGATCCTGAAAATGGACTATCATTTTAGTGATGAAGAAAACGAGGCTTAGAAACATCTGCTTTATCCAAGGCTTTCCAGCTAATAGAGCTAAGATGTAGAGACAGGCCTTTCTGGATTCAAGGCCCATACTTGCCCATGACACCATAGAGTCTCCTTTTACATTCTTCTTTATTTGATTATCATCCAACTTTATCCAGAAGAAAAAGTGAAGTAAAGGAACTTTATCAACTGAGTGTTGAGAATTCATCAGAAATAAGTAACTATCTGATTTAGGGTATAAAGAAAGATGACACAGGGTTCTTGGGATCTAGGAACAACAGAGGAAGGAAAAGCATGTGACAGAAATCACTTCATATTAATTTGCTTCCTACTTCATTTAAATTCCTTGTGAAGAGGTCCTCACTTTTGTTTAAATTGCTTTGTTTCCTATTTATTGTTTTCTAACACACAATGAAAAAATTCAATTTAATCATGGGCCACATGGTTTTCATTTGGAGTGTCCAAATTAGAAGAAGTCACATGGCTCTAGACGCACGTTAAAAAATTATTTACAATTATTTACAGTTCAATCCTGTCAGCAATGGATTTTCACACTCATACACGGAACCTAATTCAGAGGCTCCTCAAGTGAGAAGTTCTATTTTTACATTTAACCACTGAAGAGAAAGCATACTTGGCAGAATTACCTTCAAAAATGAACGTAGAAATGTGCTGAAAGTTAGTCAAAAAAGAACATCTACCTTTTAAAGTAGATAAGTGTAGAAATCCATATGCCTGATCCTTTTGGGGTCTTTGAGAAAGCCCAGTTGATTTCTTTAGTCACTACACAATACCTTTTGGCACTAGATCTTAATCTCCTAAATGATTTATATATTTCAGTGCCCAGGAAATATGCATTAGTTGCTTAATAATGTTTCTTAACAAATGTTTGTCAACTAAACTGAAAACATCTCTGCCTCTGGAGGAGGAAAGGAAGGGGAGGAATAGTAAGAGAAAGAAAGAATGTAAAAAACAACGTTTTACAATTTCTTCTTTTTCTATGTTCCTGTAGAACTACTAGATATAATTCATTTACCCAATGAATATTTACTTAATACCTACTATACATTCAAAGGGGAATAAGAGGTGATAAGAGAAACATTATCTTTGTTCTTCTGAAACTTACAGCATATTGGGAGAGACAGTCAGTAAACAACCACAAAGACTAAAAAGGAAAAGTTCTATGTAAGAAAAGCATTAAGATGCTATGAGAACATCTAACGAACAGACCGAATCTAACACAGAGAGTTTGGAAAGGCATCCATTAGAAAGTAACACTTAAGCTAAAAAAACAGAGTGGAACTAGCCAGGCCTCAAAATTTGGTAGTGAGGCTGAAGGAGGATTTAATAAAATCTAAGTAACTTTTGAAACTTTGTAAACAGTTTAACTATATATCCTTAATCAAAAGAAAATAAAAATTGAAACAAATATTGAACTCTTTTTAGTAGATTTATTTTTTATAGCAGTAGAGCAATTCTGAAACTTTTTTGTGTGTATTATAGAACAGAAAAGGTAAGTAAACATATTGAGGTTAGGAGCCAGTATTCTCACTACAGGGGGGAGATACAAATAGAATAAGGATAGTAAAGAAAGAACCCTATGGAGTTTGGATGGAATGGAAAATCTCAGTATAAATGTGTGTGTGTGTGTCTCTGTGTGCTGTGGAGAGTGTGTATTTTCTAGCTTTCTTTGCTGAAAGGAAGCAATAAAATCCATTAGCAAGGAGCACAACTAGCACACAAATCTCTATTTCTAAATAGCTTTCCATACTAAAAGGATCCAGAGCTCCTTGGAAAATAAGGAAGTGCTAAAAAATATGGGAACATGATAAAGGGACCAGAAGTACTTTAAAGGAGGCCCACTGGCCACATCTGCAGCAATTTAGCACAAACTAAAGATAATAATCCATTGAATAAAATAAGAATCCATTACTCTATATTAATGATGATGATGATAGATAGTAGATAGATAGATAGATAGATAGATAGATAGAAGAGAAGGAAAAGTTGTGTCTTACAAAAGACTGCCAGAGGGAACAATGGACTTAGAAAATTATAATTTTTACATTCATTATATATGTAAAAACTTGATTCAGGCAAAATTAATAACTGGCTGCTATATATAAAGCCTTTGAAGGTAAGGACTACTAAAAAGAGTAAGAACCAGCACAGGGTCTGGAACCTAGTAGCACTTATCTATGTATCTGTCTATCTATCTATCTTTTAATTTTTATTTATATGTGTTATATATTTATATTTATTATTTATAGAATTTAAACTGACCTGTCAAAAGGAAACCCTCAGAAAGAACGCCCTTGGTTTCCATCTATGAATTCACACAGGAGAAAGAAGGTGCCTCTCTCCACATACATACCACGCTTCAGTGCAAACCCAACTGGCAAGTACCAAGCATGACCATTTGTTCTGTTACACAATGTAGGAACAGAGCCTAGGGTCTCTGAGCTTTACAAGGGCTTACACAAACACTGGACAAATGAAATATATATATATGCATTGGTTTCAAAACATGAATAGGAGCAAAGTCTAAATCTACAAATAATTAATTAAATATTTAAATAAATTATAGCGTGTCAACTTCATTCTTAGAATTCACAAACATTGTTTTTATATTTGAAAGTAATTTTTAGGTTAGACTTTCTCACTTCATTAAGAATTCCCTAGTATATGTAATTACTGTGAAGAAATCAAAACTGATTTTACTTAATGAATTACTTAAAACTCTTCTCTTCTACCACCTTCTATGGGGTTTCTGTCCATGTAATGATGGTGTCAGTTAGGCCAGGTGAGGTAACATGGATGGATAAAAATTTCATTTATGCACAACTAAGTCAGTAGAGAATACCATGTCATTGGTAGCCAAGAAGTTTCCAAGCAGGCAGGTCCCAATTTAACTCAATATCCCAAATTATTCTCACCCTTATCTTTTATTGCCTAAACCCAATCCAAAAGCCCAAGATCTTCCCACCAGAAGGGGGAGGGGGAGTCTTGTGTGGTTCCACCTCTAATTATTAATTTTGTTATTTTCATGGAGGCATTTCTCATTATAATAACATTATCATAATATAGGTTTTAGTTACCAAGGTAGCCAGAAGGAGTGATTGTGTAGCTGACTTTTACTTATACCCTCTCCTCCATTTGGTCAAAATTCAACTGTGTTCTTGATTCAGTCTTCTTGTGATGGCAAGAACATTACAGCTTTCAGGTTCCTTCTCCTTATTTTGTGTGTTGTTAAAAGATATTTCCATCCTATACAATTTTTCTTGAAATTATAAACAATGCATTTTATTTTATCTATTGAGCCTTTATAACCTTTTCTTCAACATAAAAAATTCTGTTTTTGATCAATTTTGTGATTTGATAGGAGTCAAATAATTCCAAAATTAGAATTTATAACACTTTTCAAATCTTCCTGGTAAAAATATATATTAATATGGTATGTGATATATGCTGATATTTTGATACCATACAGGTTTGGGCTTCTAAAATAAGTGGGCCAACCACAGGGCAGACAGCAGAAGCAAGAAGAACTACAATCCTGAAGCCTGTGGAACAAAAACCACATTCACAGAAGGACAGACAAGATGAAAAGGCAGAGGGCTATGTACCAGATGAAGGAACAAAATAAAACCCCAGAAAAACAACTAAATGAAGTGGAGATAGGAAACCTTCCAGAAAAAGAATTCAGAATAATGATAGTGAAGATGATCCAGGACCTCAGAAAAAGAATGAAGGCAAAGCTTGAGAAGATGCAAGAAATGTTTAACAAAGGACTAGAAGAATTAAAGAACAAACAAACAGAAGTGAACAATACAATAACTGAAGTGAAAACTACACTAGAAGGAATCAATACCAGAATAACTGAGGCAGAAGAATGGATAAGTGAGCTGGAAGACAGAATGGTGGAATTCACTGCTGCAGAATAGAGTAAAGAAAAAAGAATGAAAAGAAATAAAGACAGCCTAAGAGACCTCTGGGACAACATTAAACTCAACAACATTCACATTATAGGGGTCCCAGAAAGAGAAGAGAGAGAGAAAGGACCCGAGAAAATATTTGAAGATATTATAGTAGAAAACTTCCCTAACATGGGAAAGGAAATAGTCAATTAAGTCCAGGAAGCACAGAGAGTCCCATACAGGATAAACCCAAGGAGAAACATGCAGAGACACATAGTAATCAAATTGGCAAAAATTAAAGACAAAGAAAACTTATTGAAAGCAGCA
This sequence comes from Stenella coeruleoalba, assembly GCF_951394435.1. NCBI lineage: Eukaryota > Metazoa > Chordata > Mammalia > Artiodactyla > Delphinidae > Stenella > Stenella coeruleoalba. The sequence goes on from NC_137150.1 coordinate 58,316,914, forward strand.
AGGGAAAAATGACAAATAATATACAAGGGAACTTCCATGAGGTTAATGGCTGATTTCTCAGCATAGAACTCTACAAGTGAGAAGGGAGTGGCACGAGATACATAAAGTGATGTCAGGGAAGAACCTACAGCCAATATTACTCTATCCAGCAAGGATCTCATTCAGATTCGATGGAGAAATCAAAAGCTTTACAGGCAAGCAAAAGCTAAGAGAATTCAGCACCACCAAACCGGCTCTACAACAAATGCTAAAGGACCTGCTCTAAGTGGGAAACACAAGACAAGAAAAGGACCTACAAAAACAAACCCCAAACAATTAAGAAAATGGTCATAGGAACATATATATTGATAATTACCTTAAACGATAATGGATTAAATGCTCCAACCAAAAGACACAGGCTTGCTGAATGGATAGAAAAAAAAGACCCATATATATGCTGTCTACAAGAGACCCACTTCAGACCACACATACAGACTGAAAGTGAGGGGATGGAAGAAGATATTCCATGCAAATGGAAATCAAAAGAAAGTTGGAGTAGCAATATTCATAGCAGATAAAGTAGACTTTAAAATAAAGAATGTTACAAGAGACAAGGAAGGACACTACATAATGATCAAGGGATCAATCCAAGAAGAAAATATAACAATTAAAAATATATATGCACCCAACATGGGAGCGCCTCAATACATAAGGCAACTGCTAACAGCTGTAAAAGAGGAAATCGACAGTAACAAAATAATCGTGGGGGACTGTAACACCTCCCTTACACCAATGGACAGATCATCCAAAATGAAAATAAATAAGGAAACAGAAGCTTTAAGTGACACAATATACCAGATAGATTTCATTGATATTTATAGGACATTCCATCCAAAAACAGCAGATTACACTTTCTCCTCAAGTGCGCATGGAACATTCTCCAGGATAGATCACATCTCAGGTCACAAAGTAAGACTCAGTAAATTTAAGAAAACTGAAATCATATCAAGCATCTTTTCTGACTACAATGCTATGAGATTAGAAATGAATTACAGGGGAAAAATCATTAAAAACACAAACACAGGGAGGCTAAACACTACGTTACTAAATAACCAAGAGATCACTGAAGAAATCAAAGAGGAAATCAAAAAATACTTAGAGACAAATGACAATGAAAACACGACAATCCAAAACCTATGGGATACAGCAAAAGCAGTTCTAAGCAGAAAGTTTATAGCTATACAAGCCTACATCAAGAAACAAAAATTTCAAATAAATAGTCTAACCTTACAGGTAAAGGAACTAGAGAAAGAATAAACAAAACTCAAAGTTAGCAGAAGGAAAGAAATCATAAAGATCAGGGCAGAAATAACTGAAATAGAAATAAAGAAAACAATAACAAAGATCAATAAGACTAAAAGTTGGTTCTTTGAGAAAATAAACAAAATTTATAAACCATTAGCCAGACTCATCAAGAAAAAGAAGTAGAGGACTCAAATCAATAAAATTAGAAATGAAAAAGGAGAAGTTACAACAGACACCACAGAAATACAAAGCATCCTAAGAAACTACTACAAGCAACTCTATGCCAATAAAAAGGACAACCTGGAAGAAATGGACACATTCTTAGAAAGGTATAACCTTCCAAGAGTGAACCAGGAAGAAATAGAAAATATGAAGAGACCAATCACAAGTAATGAAATTGAAACTGTGATTAAAAATCTTGCAACAAACAAAAGTCCAGTATTAGATGGCTTCACAGGTGATTTCTATCAAACATTTAGGGAAGAGCTAACACCTATCCTTCTCAAACTCTTCCAAAAAATTGCGAAGGAAGGAACACTCCCAAACTCATTCTATGAGGCCACCATCACCCTGATACCAAAACCAGACAAAGATACTACAAAAAAAGAAAATTACAGACCAATATCACTGATGAATATAGATGCAAAAATCTTCAATAAAATACTAACAAACAAAATCCAACAACACATTAAATGGATCAGACACCATGATCAAGTGGGATTTTTCCCAGGGATGCAAGAATTCTTCAATATACGCAAATCAATCAATGTGATACACCATATTAACAAATTGAAGAAGAAAACCATATGGTCATCTCAATAGATGCAGAAAATGCTTTTGACAAAATTCAACACCGATTTATGATAAAAACTCTCCAGAAAGTGAGCATAGAGGGAACATACCTCAACATAATAAAGGCCATATACGACCACCCCACAGCAAACATCATTCTTAATGGTGAAAAACTGAAAGCATTTCCTCTAAGATCAGGAACAAGACAAGGATGTCCACTCTCACCACTATTATTCAACATAGTTTTGGAAGACCTAGCCATGGCAATCAGAGAAGAAAAAGAAATAAAAAGAATACAAATTGGAAAAGAAGAAGTAAAACTGTCACTGTTTGCAGATGACATGATACTATACATAGAGGATCCTGAAGAGGCCACCAGAAAACCACTAGAGCTAATCAATGAATTTGTAAAGTTGCAGGATATAAAATTAATGCACAGAAATCTCTTGCATTCCTATACACTAATGATGAAAAATCTGAAAGAGAAATTAAGGAAACACTCCCATTTACCACTGCAACAAAAAGAATACAATACCTAGGAATAAACCTACCTAGGGAGACAAAAAGACCTGTATGCAGAAAACTATAAGACACTGATGAAAGAAATTAAAGATGATACCAACAGTTGGAGAGATATACCATGTTCTTAGATTGGAAGAATCAATATTGTGAAAATGGTTATACCACCCAAAGCAATCTACAGATTCAATTTAATCCCTATCAAATTACCAATGGCATTTTTACAGAACTAGAACAAAAAATCTTAAAATTTGTATGGAGACACAAAATGCCCCAAATAGACAAAGCAGTCTTGAAGGGAAAAAATGGAGCTGGAGTAATCAGACTCCCTGACTTCAGACTATACTACAAAGCTACAGTAATCAAGACAATATGGTACTGGCATAAAAACAGAAACATAGATCAATGGAAAAAGAGAGAAAGCCCAGAGGTAAACCCACGCACATATGGTCAACTAATCTATGACAAAGGAGGCAAGGATATACAATGGAGAAAAGACAATCTCTTCAATAAGTGGTGCTGGGAAAACTGGACAGCTACATGTAAAAGAATGAAATTAGAACACTCCCTAATGCCATGCAGAAAAATAGACTCAATATGGATTAGAGACCTAAAAGTATGACCAGACAGTATAAAACTCTTAGAGTAAAACATAGGAAGAACAGTCTTTGACATAAATCACAGAAAGATATTTTTTGATACACCTCCTAGAGTAATGGAAATAAAAACAAAAATAAACAAATGGGACCTAATGAAACTTCAAAGCTTTTGCACAGCAAAGGAAACCATAAACAAGACCAAAAGACAACCCTCAGAATGGGAGAAAATATTTACAAACGAATCAATGGACAAAGGATTAATCTCCAAAATATATAAACAGCTCATTAAGCTCAATATTGAAAAAACAAACAACCCAATCCAAAAATGGGCAGAACACCTAAATAGACATTTCTCCAAAGAAGACATAGAGATGGCCAAGAGGCACATGAAAAGCTGCTCAACGTCACTAATTATTAGAGAAATGCAAATCAAAACTACAATGAGGTGTCACCTCACATGAGTTAGAATGGCCATCATCAGAAAATCTACAAAAAACAAATGCTAGAGAGGGTGTGGAGAAAAGGAAACCCTCCTGCACTGTTGGTGGGAATGTAAACCGATACAGCCACTATGGAGAAAAGTATGGAGGTTCCTTAAAAAACTAAAAATAGAATTACCATATGACCCAGCAATCCCACTACTCGGCATATACCCTGAGAAAACCATAATTCAGAAAGAGTCATGTACCTCAATGTTCATTGTAGCACTATTTACAATAGCCATGTCATGGAAGCAACCTAAATGCCCATTGACAGATGAATGGATAAAGAAGATGTGGTACATATATACCATGGAATATTACTCAGCCATAAAAAGGAACGAAATTGGGTCATTTGTTGAGACATGGGTGTATCTAGAGACTGTCATACAGAGTGAATTAAGTCAGGAAGAGAAAAACAAATATCGTATATTAATGTATATATGTGGAACCTAGAAAAATGGTACAGATGAACTGTTTTGCAGGGCAGAAATTGAGACATAGATGTAGAGAACAAACATATGGACACCAACAGGGGAAAGCCGGGTCGGGGGGGCTGGGGGTGGGAGTGTGCTGAATTGGGCGATTGGGATTGACATGTATGCACTGATGTGTATAAAATTGATGACTAATAAGAACATGCTGAATAAAAAAATATGTTCAAATGTATTCTATTGGAAAGAAGCAAAAATAGACCATATTTACTGTCTAAATTACATAATAATTTAATGATATTTAGCAACTATTGCAGATGTATTTATTATTGCAGTCTGTATTTGCTTTATCAATGTCTTTGGTTTGGGAATCAAAACAATAAAATAAAATCTGAAAATAAATAAATAAATAAATAAATAAAATAAGTGGGCCTAGGGTCTTTGAAGGTCTTTCAATGGCCCTAAAGCTAAGAAGTGAGCTAGGGAGTTATTCAACAGTCAGTTGAGAGTCTATTATATTCTAGAAAATGTATAAGGGTTTATGGGGCATACAAATAACCAAAAAGTACTACTTATGTCTCTTAGGAGCTAACAATATATTTGGGGAGTAAGAAAGTGACTAACTGAGCATTGATATTTGTTCTCATTCTTTAGCACGTCATTAAGCTACTATCAAGCTCTGCTACTGTTAGATGTACCATGGGACTGAGTTTGTCTAGTGGAATGTGGGAAGAAGTGATGCATACCACTTCCATATTTGGCCACTAAAACCTCATATAAATATCCTCAGTCTCTTTTTTTCTTTAACAGTTGACTGCATGTGGAGGATCCAGTGGAGGCTGCTGAAGCCCTGGGGGATAGTGGTTACACTAAATGGAATAAGCCTAGGTCCCAGAATGACTGCATGTATCAGAGTCCCTCTCCCCCATGCCTATATACTGTAAGATGAGCAAGAATTAACTTTGGCTGTTGATACCACTGAAATTAGAGGTATTTTGTTATAGCAGTTAGCATATCTTGAATAATATGGGGAAATTAAACTTAATCTCACATAACTTCAGTTTTTTAAAAAAAACTGTTGCCTAAATCATATAGAAGTTCAAAGTGCTAGAAATAACCTCAGTTTGGAAGGGTCAAATTAGGGATAATCATTCTACCAATGAGTAATTGTACCTGAGGCAATTGCTGATGGATTGCCACAGTCCCCACCACATACATATCTTCTTCTTCTTATTTCTCCTCTCTTATTCACTTGAATATATACCTCCACATTTCATTTTTTTTTCTTCTTAGCCTTAGTTTTTCAAGTGTATGAAAATCAGCCCCTTATACTACACATTTAATCTACCTTTTTAGGTTTACATTTTTAAATTTATAATTATCTTTTAATGCATATATATTATTCTGTTAATTATATATCATTCCCATTTTTTATTTTGAGTTTAAATCATTGCTCTACCACTTACTATGTGACCTTGGTTAAATTATTTAAACCTTAAGGTTCTTACCTTTAAAGCAGCAATAATATATCTGACTGCTTAATGGAATTGGTATATGGCTTAACTGAAATAATATACATGAAACACCAAGTTTATAGTGGGGACCTAATGAACAATAGTTAACAATATCATTATTATTATCATGGTTACAACTAATACTAATATATCCGAATTTTTAAAAACCCTGTCCAAGGAGTTCAGTAGCTAGTAATGACCCTATAATTGGTCACAATCAATAAAACAAGGGAAAAGACACAATCATGGGCTGCATCTGAACAGAGCCATAGTCATCTACACAGGCAGTGTGCTGAACCTCTGTAAGTGCACAAGCTCCACTTGCTCCACAAGCTTCAGGTAAAGGAAGCACAGAGGGTCCCAAACAAGATGAACCCAAATGTATCCACACCAAGAGATGTCATAATTAAAATGGCAAAAGTTAAAGATGAAGAGAGAAATCTAAAGGCAACAACAGAAAAACAGAGTCATATACAGAAATCCCCATAAGGCTATCAGCTGACTTCTCAGCACAAACTTTGCAGGCCAGAGGGAGAGTCATGATATATTCAAGGTGATAAAAGGAAAAACCTGCAACCTAGATATCATGTAGAATAGGAGGAAAGATTGAAAAACTTCTCAGAGAAGCAAAACTAAAAGAATTCAGCAGTACTAAGCCTACCCTAAAGGAAATGTTGAAGGGTCTTCTCTAAATGGAAAAGAAATAAGAATCTACAGGAAAGGGAAAATCATAATAGGAAAGGCAAATATATACTAAGGATTGAAGATCACTTAAATAAGCCAATAAATAAATTAAAAGACAAAAAATGTAAAAACAACTATAACTACAATAAACAGTAAATGGTTAAGCATGAAGATGCAAAATATGACATCAAAAACACAAATAGGGGCTTCCCTGGTGGCGCAGTGGTTGAGAGTCCGCCTGCCGATGCAGGGGACACAGGTTTGTGCCCCGGTCCGGGAAGATCCCACATGCCGCAGAGCTGCTGGGTCCATGAGCCATGGCCGCTAAGCCTGCGCGTCCAGAGCCTGTGCTCCGCAATGGGAGACGCCACAACAGTGAGAGGCCCACGTACCGCAAAAAAAAAGAAAACAAAAAAACCCCACAAATAGTGGGGGAAAGGAGTAAAAATATAGATCTTTTAGAATGTGTTTGAAATTCAGTTTAAATCAGGTAAATACAATTATGGGTCAACATATATGAACCCCATGGTAACCACAAATCAAAAACCTGAAATAGATACACAAGAAACAAAAAAGAAAAAAATCCAAGTATTCTACAAAAGAAAATCATCAAACCACAGCAGGAGAAAAAGTAGAACAAGAAATGAACAGAGAAGAACTACAAAAACAACTGGTAAACAAGGAATAAAATGACAATAAGTACATATCTATCAATAATTACTTTAAATGTCAATGTGCTAAATGCTCCAATCAAAAGTCATAGGGTGGCTGATTGGGAAAAAAAAAAAAACCTTCAATATACTGCCTACAAGAGACTCACTTCAGGGAAAAAGAAACCCACAGACTGAAAGTGAGGGGATGGAAAAAGGTATTTTATGCAAAAGGAAACTACAAGAAAGTGGCAGCAGCAATACTCATAATAGATAAACAGACCTTAAAAGAAAGGCTGTAACAAAAGACAAAGAATGACATTATATAATGATAAAGGGATTATATAACGATAAAGGGATCAATACAAGATTATATTGTATTGATAAATGCAATCAATATATATATTGAGCAAACAGACATAAAGGGAGAAATTGATGATAATACAATAATAGTAGGAGACTTTAACACCCCATTGACATCACCGAACAGATCATCCACAAAGAAAATCAATAAGGTAACAGTAATCTTAAATGATACAATAGACCAGCTGGATGTAATTGATACCTAGAGGACATTGCATCCAAAACAGCAGAATACACATTTTTTTCAAGTTCACATTGAACAGTCTCCAGGAGAGATCACATCCTCAATAAATTTAAGAGGATAGAAATTACATCAAGCATTTTTCCATCCACAATGGTATGAAACTAGAAATCAACTACAGAAAGAAAAACTGGGAAAGAACAAACATGTGGAGACTAAACAACACGCTACATGGATCAATGATGAAATCAAATAGTAAATCAGAAAATACCTCAAGACAAAGGAAAATGGAAACATAACTTTGAAAATATATGGGATACAATAAAAGCAGCTGTAATAGGGAAGTTTATAGCAATACAGGCCTTCCTCAAGAAACAAGAAAAACATCAAATAAACAACCTAACTTACCACCAAAAAGAAAAAGAAAAAAAAAGCAAAGCCCAAAGTCAGTAGAAGGATGGAAATAATGAAGATCAGAGAAGAAATAAATAAAACAGAGATCAACAAACAATAAAAAAGATCAATGAAACCAAGAACCGGTTCTCTAAAAAGATAAAATTAATAAACCTTTAGACAGGCTCACCAAGAAGAAAAGAGAGAGGACCCAAATAAACAAAATAAGAAATGAAAGAGGAGAAGTAACAACTTATACCACAGAGATATAAAAAATCATAAGAGAATACTATGAATAGTTATATGCCAACAAATTGGACATCCTAGAAGAAATGGACAAATTTCTAGAAACATACAGCCTGTCAAGACTGATTCAAGAAGAAATAGACAATTTGAACAGACTGATCACTAGAAGTGAAATTAAACTTGTAATTAAAAGAACTCCAGGAAACAAAAGTCCAGGACTGGACAGCTTCACAGGGGAATTCTAACAAACATATAAGGAAAAACTAAAAACTATCATTCTCAAACTATTTCAAAATACACTAAAATTTTTGTGGAACCACAAAAGATCCATAATTTCCAAAGCAATCCTGAGAAAAAGAACAAAACTACCAGACTTCAGACTATACTATAAAGCTAAAGTAATCAAAATGTATGTTATTAGCACAAAAGCAGACACATAGATCAACGGAACAGAACAGAGAGCCCAGAAATATACCCATGCTCCTATAGTCAATTAATCTATGACAAAGGAGGCAGGAATATACACTGGTGAAAAGACAGTCTCTTCAACAAGTGGTACTGGGAAAACTGGGCAGCCACATGAAAAACAATGAGATTAGAACATTTCCTCACACCATATACAAAAATAAACTCAAAATGGTTTCAGGTTTAAAACCTAAAATCACAAAACTCATAGAAGAGAACAGAGGCAGAACACTATTTGACATAAATAATAGCAATATTTTCTTGGATGTTTCCTAAGGCAAAAGAAATAAAAGCAAAAATAAACAAATGAGACCTAATTACACTTAAAAACTTTTGCACAGCAAAGGAAACGTTGGACAAAACAAAAATACAATTTACAGAATGGGAGAAGATATTTGCAAATAATGTGATCAACAAGGGTTAATATCCAAAATATACAAACAGCTCATACAACTAAATATTAAAAAAAAAATTAAACAACCCAATCAAAAAAATCGGCAGAAGACCTGAATAGACATTTCTCCAAAGAAGACATACAGATGACTAATAGGAACATGAAAAGAAGTTCAACATCGCTAATTATTAGACAAAATGCAAATCAAAACCACAATGAGGTATCACCTATCAGAATGGCTATCATGAAAAAGCCTACAAATAAAAAATTTTGTAGAGGATGTGGAGAAAAGAGAACCCTCCTACACTGTTGGTGGGAATATAAATTGGTGCAGTCACTATGGAAAACAGTACGGACGTTCCTCAAAAAACTGAAAATAGAACTACCATAAGATCCAGCAATTTCACTCCTGGGTATATACTCAGAAAAAATGAAAACTCTAATTTGAAAAGATACATGCACCCCAATGTTCATAGCAGCACTGTTTACAATAGCCAAGACTTGGAAGCAACGCAAGTGCCCATCAACAGATGACTGGCTTAAGAAGATGTGTTATAAGAAAGAGAATGAAACACTGCCATTTGCAGCAACATGGATGGACCTACAGAATATTATGCTTAGTGAAATGTCATACAGAGAAAGGAAAATACTGTATGATATCATTTACATGTGGAATCTAAGAAAAAAACAAATGAATGTATATGCAAAACAGAAACAGACTCACAGATGAGAGAAAACTAACTTGTCGTTACCAAAGGTAGAGAGACAAATTAAGGTATGGGATTAATGGAAACAAACTAATGTTTATATAAAATAGATAAGCAACAAGGATATACTGTATAGCACAGGGAATTATACCTACTATCTTATAATAACCTATAACAGAGTATAATCTGCAAAAATACATAATAACTATGCTGTACACCTGAAACTAACAAAATATTGTAAATCAACTATACTTCAAATTTTTTTAAAAAGGTAAATAGGATCAAGTGACTCCTCTGGTTAATCTTTCCCTTGTCAGACATAAAGTCCCTATAACTTTGCATGGATATAAGACCTTCCATTAGGTAATCAACTCACCTGTTCATTTTCATTTTCCTCCCTATTCACCTCACACCTCAATGAGATGGAACTATTTTCAGTTCCTAGAACATACAATGCTGTTGTTCAAAATATTTCCCCTGCCTAGGCCTTTTCTCCTTGCTTGCCAAACACCTACATGGATTGCAGGATTCTACTTGTACCTCATCTTCTTTCTGAATTCTCTCTGTATACTTCTATGCCTTTCATCAAGTAGAATTGTGCTCTGACTTATTTGTGCCCAACTGTTCACTGTAATAATTTATTATACCCATTTGTGTTCATATCTCTCTTGCCTACCAGACTGTTAGCTCTATGAAGGTAAGGTAGAGATTCTTGCAAAGAATGAGTCCTGGTAGGTCTTGCCTCGATGATCATTTCATGGCTCCAGACTGCACCTCTATCTTGTCATGCTCAATATGAAATAGCAAAGGAAAGAGACTTGTTGCTTAAGAGCATGGCCTTGGAATTAGACCTGGGTTCCATATTTGCCATTTATTACCTAAGTGACCTTTATCAAATTACTTAAGCTTCGATATTTCATTTTATCATCCATAAAAGGAAGATAATACATACTTCATAGGATTTTAGGTAGGATTAAATGAGGCAATGCCTAGCACTCAAAAATATTATGATTACATTATTATTATTATTATCCTTTATGTGGCTATATAGTTTGTTTTAGAAAAGTAAGAAAATGCATATCTTCTTCAAAGAGTGAGGTATAAATCCATTTGGAAGAGTAATTCTTTTTTCCTGTTTTATATGTTACAGAGGAAAACAGGAATTTTATGACAATCTTTTCTAATGTAAATGATTTTATTTTTCTAAATGGGCTTAAAGCAAGGCAAATACCCTCCATTAGTTGGATGTATATTTAGATTATGAAATACGTTCATTCATCTGATGCTGGATTTCCAGTCCACTAACTTGGTCACTTCAAGACGTATTCCTTTTCTTTTTTTCTTCTGGCTGTCTCTGCAACTTCATCCAATGTTCCTGCCAAGTGGAACTGCTGCAATACCCTAAATGTGGTCTGCTAATCACCAACCAAAGCTTCCAAGTTTTCTCTCTGCCTAGAGTCACCTTTTCCCCTATAGCTAACACTCCATCTCCAACTTCAGCTCAGTGTTATTTCAGCATGTTTTACCACCACCGCTATCATTCTGGGTTTTTTTCTCCCTTATCTGTGTCCCCAAAGCACTGTGGCATTTATCATTGCATTGGAACTGTCTATTTACTTTTCTGTCTCCTTAACTAGACCACCTATTCTTTGGGGTAGGTGCCATAAACTTCATATTCCCAGACCAGCAGCATCAATATGACTCTCTTAGACTTGTTAGAAAGACAAATTCTTGGGGCCCACCCCAGACCTACTGCAACAGAAACTCTGGGGGTGGAACCCAGGAATCTCTTGCTCTATAATAATGAGAGTGAAGATGGCAGAGTAGGAGGATGTGGAGTTCACGTCTCCTCACAACTAGGACACCTAGCAGGCACTGGTGGGGGACCACTGACACTTAAGGGGATGGGAGGAATTCCTGAGCAACCGGATAGGACGTTGGGGGGAGGGAGGGGGGAGGAGAAGTGGAGGTGGATGGGACTGGCACCCCTGAGGAGCAGCTAGGGGAGGGTAGGTGTTCCCACAACTGGAATGGCCCACCTACGAGCAACAGGGACAGGGAGAGACCCCCGGGAGAGTGAAGGATGGGAAGGGAACGGCCAGCATTTCCTCTGCCCACTTGGGGGGGGAACCTGCAGTGGTCCCTGGCTTGATCCTCTGCCCACCGAGGCCCTATCTGGCCACGTGGGTCCTGAGGGTGTGGGAGGGAGGTAGTGGGGAGGGGGAGAGGAAAGGTAGGTAGAGGCCAGACTGGACCAGTGCCCCTGAGGGGTGTCTGGGGGAAGGGAGGGGTTCCCATGCTTGGAGGGTGTTCACCCACAGTGAGGGAATCAATGGGGAGCCTGTTGAGGTCCCAGGCCTGATCCTTTGCAGTCCAAGGTCCCCTCCTGGTGAGTGGAGCCTAAGCCCCGCCCCCACACGCCCACCCAGGGCCTTACCTCTGCACTCCACACTTTGAGGTCCCCTCCGGCCAAGCTGTCTATTGCAGCCTAGTGGATCCTAAGCCTAGGCCCCTGTCCCCGCCTAAACCCCAAACCTGCCTAAGCCCTGCCCCTGCCTAAGCTCCGCCCCCACAGCCAAACCCTTTTCTGGCCCTTTTTCTTTTTTTTTTTTTTAGGTTGTGGTTGTTGTTTCATTTATATTTTTACTTTTTCTAATAAGTTCTTTATTTTTCTAATTTTATTTTATTTTTTACTCTTTATTATTGTTCTGCTCCTTTTGGTTTGTTCTCCCCTATTTTATTTTATTTTTTTTGCTATTGTAGTTCTGTTTTACCTTGTTGTTGTTTCACTTATATTTATATTTTTTCTATTATATATGTTTATTTTTCTAACTTTACTTTATTTTTTATTCTTTGTTATTGTACTGCTCCTTTTCTTTTTCTCTTTTTTTGCCACACCATGTGTCTTGCAGGATCTTGGTTTCCAGGCTGGCAGTCAGGCCTGAGTTCCTGTGGTGGGAGCGCTGAATCCAAACCACTAGACAAACAGAGAACTTCAAACCCCAGGAAATATTAATTGGAGTGAGGTCTCCTGGAGGTCCTCATCTCAGCACCAAGACCTGGCCCTACCCAACTGCTTGCAAACTCCAGTGCTGGACACCTCAGGCCAAACAACCAGTAAGACAGGAACACAGCCCCACCCATCAAAAAAAAATGAGATGACAAAAAAATATGTTACAGATGAAGGAGCAAGGTAAAAACCTACAAGACCAAATAAAGGAAGAGGAAATAGGCAACCTACCTGAAAAAGAATTCAGAGTAATGATAGTAAAGATGATCCAAAATCTCGGAAATAGAATGGAGGCATGGGTTGAGAAAATACAAGAAAAGTTTAACAAAGACCTAGAAGAACTAAAGAATAATCAAACAGTAATAAACAACACAATAAATGAAATGAAAAATACAATAAAAGGAATCAATAGCAGAATTACTGAGGCAGAAGAATGAATAGTGAGCTGGAAGGTAGGATGGTGGAAATAACTGCTGAGGAAAGAAAAAAGAATGAAAAGAATTGAGGACAGTCTCAGAGACCTCTGGGAAAAAATTAAAAGCACCAACATTCATATTATAGGGGTCCCAGAAAAAGAAGAGAACGAGAAAGGGTCTGAGAAAATATTTGAAGAGATAATAATCTAAAACTTCCATAACATGGGAAAGGAAATAGCCCCCCCCAAGTCCAGGAAGCACATGGAGTCCCATACAAGATAAACCCTAGGAGAAACACACCACCACACATATTAATCAAACTAACAAAAATTAAATTCAAAGAAAAAATATTAAAAGCAGCAAGGGAAAAACAAACAATAAAGTACAAGGGAATCCTCACAAGGTTATCAGCTGATATTTCAGTAGAAACTCTGCAGGCCAGAAGGGAGTGGCAGGACATATTTAAAGTGATGAAAGGGAAAAACCTACAAGCAAGATTACTCTACCCAGCAAGGATCTCATTTAGATTCGATGGAGAAATCAAAAGCTTTAAAGACATGCAAAAGCTAAGAGAATTCAGCACCACCAAACCAGCTTTACAACAAATGCTAAAGGAACTTCTCTAGGCGGGAAACACAAGAGAAGAAAAAGACTCACAAAAACAAACCCAAAACAATTAAGAAAATGGTAATAGGAACATACATATTGATAATTACCTTGAATGTAAATGGATTAAATGCTCCAACCAAAAGACACAGACGGGCTGAATGGATACAAAAACAAGACCAGTATATATGCTGTCTATAAGAGACCCACTTCAGACCTAGGGACACATACAGACTGAAAGTTAGGGGATGAAAAAAGATATTCCATGCAAAAGGAAAACACAAGAAACCTGGAGTAGTAATACTCATATTGGATAAAATAGAATTTAAAGAGTGTTAGAAGAGATAAGGAAGGACATTACATAATGATCAAGGGATCAATCCAAGAAGAAAATATAACAATTATAAATATTTATGCACCCAACAAAGGAGCACCTCAATCCATAAGACAAATGCTAACAGCCATAAAAGGGGAAATCGACAGTAACACAATAATAGTGGGGGACTTTTAATACCCCACTTACACCAAAGGACAGATCATCCAGACAGAAAATAAATAAGGAAACACAAGTTTTAAATGACAATAGACCAGACAGATTTAATTGATATGTATAAGACATTCCACCCAAAAGCAACAGTATACACTTTCTTCTCAAGTGCACACAGAACATTCTCCAGGATAGATCACATCTTGGGTCACAAATAAAGCCTCAGAAAATTTAAGGAAATTGAAATCATATCAAGTATCTTTTCCAACTACAATACTATGAAATTAGAAATCAATTACAGGAAAAAACTGTAAAAAAAAACACAAACACATGGAGGTTAAACAGTACGCTGCTAAATAAGCAAGAGATCACTGAATAAATCAAACAGGAAATTAAAAAATACCTAGAAACAAATGACAACAAAAATATGACGACCCAAAGCCTATGGGATGCAGCAAAAGAAGTTCTAAGAGGAAGTTTATAGCAATTCAATCTCACCTCAAGAAACAAGAAAAATCTCAAATAAACAATCTAAACTTACACCTAAAGCAACTAGAGAAAGAAGAACAAAGAAAACCCAAAGTTAGTAAAAGCAAAGAAATCATAAAGATCAGAGCAGAGATAAATGAAATAGAAAAGAAAGAAAACAATAGCAAAGATCAATAAAACTAAAAGTTGATTCTTTGAGAAAATAAACAAAATTGATAAACCTTTAGCCAGACTCATCAAGAAAAAAAGGGATACGACTCAAATCAATAAAATTAGAAATGAAAAAGGAGAAATTACAACTGACACAGCAGAAATTCAAAGGATAATAAGAGACTACTACAAGCAACTATATGCCAATAAAATGGACAACCTGGAAGAAATGGACAAATTCTTGGAAAGATACAACTTTCTAAGACTGAATCAGGAAGAATTAGAAAATATAAACAGACCAATCACAGGTAATGACATTGAAACTGCAATTAAAAATCTTCCAACAAACAAAAGTCCAGGACCAGATGGCTTCACAGGCAAATTCTATCAAGCATTTAGAAAAGAGCTAACACCTATCCTTCTCGAACTCTTCCAAAAAATTGCAGAGGAAGGAACACTCTCAAACTAGTTCTACGAGGCCACCATCAAATCACTCTAATACCAAAACCAGACAAAGATATCACAAAAAAAGAAAATTACAGATCAAAATCACTGATGAACATAAATGCAAAAATCCTCAACAAAATACTAGCAAACAGAATCTAAGAACACATTTAAAAGATCATACACCATGATCAAGTGGGATTTATCCAAAGATGCAAGGATTCTTCCATGTATGCAAATCAATGAATGTCATATGAAAGAATAAAAACCATATGATCATCTCAATAGATGCAGAAAAAGCTTTTGAAAAACTTCAACACCGATTTATGTCCAGTGGACATAGAGGGAACCTATCAATACATAATAAAGGCCATATATAACAAACCCACAGCAAACATCATTCTCAATGGTGAAAAACTGAAAGCATTTCCTCTGATATCAGGAACAAGACAAGGATGTCCACTCTTGCCAGTATTATTAAACATAGTCTTGGAAGTCCTAGCCATGGCAATCAGAGAAGGAAAAGAAATAAAAGGAATACAAATTGGAAAAGAAGAAGTATAGCTGTCACTGTTTGCAGATGACATGATACTATATGCAGAAAATCCTAAAGATGCCACCAGAAAATTACTAGAACTAATCAAGGAATTTGGTAATGTTGCTGGACACAAAATTAATGCACAGAAATCTGTTGCATTCCTATGCACTAACAATGAAATATCAGAAAGAGAAATTAAGGAAATAATCCCATTTACCATTGCAACAAAATGAATAAAATACCTAGGAATAAACCTACCTAAGGAGGCAAAAGACCTATACTCAGAAAACTATAAACACTGATGAAAGAAATCAAACATGACACAAGCAGATGGAGAGTTATACCATGTTCTTGGATTGGAAGAATCAATATTGTGAAAATGATTATAACACCCAAAGCAATCTACAGATTCGTTGCAATCCCTATCAAACTACCAATGGCATTTTTACAGAATTAGAACAAAAAAGTTTACAATTTGTATGGAAACACAAAAGACCCCGAATAACCAAAGCAATCCTGAGAAAGAAAAACGGAGCT